>NW_027362768.1:105337286-106014574 GCF_046119375.1 Phyllobates terribilis
AGTATTGATAAGAAGAGTATTTCCCCAACCCACAATGGTCACTCAACCTAACCCAGGTGGACTTTTCCTTTTGGGGAGTTATCAAAGATTAGGTACATTCAAGAAAACCATGCACAGTTTATAACATGATTATAATTCAACATAAAAAAAATAAAATAAATAAAAATAATTAATTTTATATAATACATTGTGACAAAGTCACTGGTGACTAAGGTATGTTTCCCTGAGGCTGTTGGCTTCAGTGAACTAAAACCATTATGTTTCCTCCAGCACGTTATTTTTTGAGAGGGGTTAAGTACATAGAAAAAGGGAGTGTTTTTCTGTGAATGACCATTGTGAAAGGTGGGAGGTCATTCACCATATCTCTCCGCCTCAGGGTGTGGTCTGGGGGAGGTTTAAATACTCGGCCAGCTGAGGCATTCAGAGTTCAATATCTGGAGAAGTAAGCTCCAGAAGGGAGCTTGTGTCTGTTCCTGAACCATGTGGAGTTGCTGAACTCTCACCAGGCGAATCCCTGCCACTACAAGGACTGTGTTCTTTGTGTTACCATTTTCTCTTTGTTCTCCTGTTTTGCCCAGCGGGCTGTGTTTATTTTCACGGACTAAAGGTTGGTTTATGCCATATTATAATAAATCAATCAAAGATTTAAAGAGACGGTGTACCTGTGTCTTCCTCCATGTGAAGCCGAGTGAGCAATCTACCACAACATATACAGATATACAGTATATATATGTAAAAGAAGTCTTTTTAGCATAAAGAGGTTTTTTTTAAGAAGTGATGGAAGACCCCTTTAAAGGGAATCCGACAGCAAGTTTTTGTAATGTAATCTATGTAATATGAGGACAACATGAGGTTGGAATTAAAACACAGAATTCAATGATATGTCACTTATCAGGCTGTGTGCTATTGTTTACTTACCCTGAAGGTTTTATCACTAGGACATTATCATTGCCATGATTAGCTGCCAGGTGAGCATTGGTCCCCTTCCTCCCCAGCTCACTGTCAATAGGCAATGTACATAGAAAGCCTGGTTTGGGCAGGGTTAGCTCTCTCAGCTCTTCTGCATTCTATCTAAAAACTCTGATTGTGTCACAACTGCGGCACCCAGTAAATTAACTGATACATCATTGGATTCAGGGTCTCCTTGCCTACATTATGCTGCACTCTGATGAGGTAGCAAAAACCTGCTGACAGATTCCCTTTAAATACACGAAACATAAAAAACATAAATACAAACTTGCACACTTATCTTCAGGGGCTTTAGCCAACTTGTTTCCCTTCTCATTAACAATCGGGCAGAACTCCTGCTTTTCTACTGCTGGTCAATCCTTGTTCTCCTCTGTACTGCAGTACTGCTCAGCACAGCTTTCATTTAAAGCGTATTATTGAGCACTAAGTTGGGGAGCTGAGCCCGGATAACACGACGGTAGAGGTCAGCACATAAGCCCTATTTGAATTCCATGAGATCTTTGCTTCCTTCTGGTCTCAATGTTCATATCTGATTTTCTTCTAAACATTTTATTGAGCTTGGTTTTCTTGATATAAAATCACCAGGGTGTTTTATTTTGTAGATTTCGGAAAGATGCTCCGTGGTGGACCTGAAGGTATGATGACATCGGCTGCACAAAAACATCTCACCTATGAAAAATCCTACGTCATCTATACCAGGTTGTGCTGGTGTCTCTAATGGCATGAAGAAACAGAAAGAAACACCCCTACGCTTGACACCACTATTAGTCCATAGTAACACTCAGTGGTTGCAGTTGGTGCAAACATTTTTATTTTAGAGAAAAAAACTGGAACAAATTCAATGGAGAAAAGAAAATTAGAATAAGTTATCTAAACCAGTTTTGGAGGGTAAGATGGATGGTTTTCCAGTTGATGGTCCTCACCATGCAGATCTTTAAATATCCACTTGAAATTCTTTATTTACTCATGGAAACCCCTTACTAAACTCCCATACACCTTAGATGGCTGTCGAATGAAAAGTGGTTCGGTCGATCATTCAGCCGGCAGCTATGTTGGCCAACTTTCCCATATACAGGAGCACTTGCTCCTTGCTTACTTAGCTGTAAATTCCCTTCATAGTCCTGCAGGGATTATTCTTCATGTTCTTGGTGGCTCGGCTCAGTGCTTCTATGCTCTCAATGAGAGAGCAGCTGCCAGACATCCCTGCTTATCTCATGGAGAACAAAAGGATCAGCAGTCCAAAATCGGACATGCTGGGTTTTTAACTCTCTTGACCATCATTTGTCCGGGGTCCCCATACACATAAGACTGTCAGCCGAACGAGTTGATATTGGTGGGCTTGGCCTACATTAGTCGAATGTGTTTGAGGGTCTTTACTCTCTAGCACCATCCCTGAGACCCGGCAGTTCTGGAGCATCAGAGGCTTCTCCAGATAAGAATTGCTTACTTTGCTATCTTAAAACATTATATATTGGTTCTGAAGATGATTACCCTTGGCCTTGGACATGATTAATAAATCTGTCTATGTTTTCATAGGATGCATATTTTATCTACCTTGAATAGTCTTATTTTCTGCTATCTACAATAGTAATTGGCATAATATTCACACTAGAATTACCTCTACAGTATCTCCGAGTGGAGAGTCAAATTTCAATCTCTAGGCAGTCTAAAGCATCAGTGTAACTCATTGGCTTAAAGCTTCCAACCTTTGAGGTGAAATCATGGATTTAACCTACTGTACTCTGGTGATCCAAAAGACTTAGCTGTAAATTCCCTCCATAGTCCTGCAGGGATTATTCTTCACGTTCTTGGTGGCTCGATGAGTTTCGAACTCCACACGTACAATATTTTGTGATGTTCACATGAGCAATCTTTAGTTGACTGGAGGTTTTTTAAATTGGCTACAAGGATTTCATTTTATGATTTTCTCTTATTTTTTTATAGGTCCAAGTTGAAGGTTTGGTCTGTTGCGTCGTCTTGGTGCTTGAAACTGACTTTAAATTTGAACATCATTTTAAAGTTTGCAGGCATGTAATCTTAACTGTTTACATACATTGCACTACTTAACTGATCAGTTCTGAGTTAATGTCCTTCTTCACAGGGAAATAACTTATTTGATTATTTTTATGAAGGAAAACTCGCCTGTGGAAACATGCCGCTCAACAGCCAATGAACAAGTTGTTTTGGGTCATTTATGAGGCCCTAAAACTGTTGCAGTTGGAAACACATGTCCCTGTGTAAATGGGATGCGCTGCCAACAATATGCAAATTGTCTCTTCATAAAGGAAGAGGACTAGAACTCTAGTGCCACCTATAGGAAGTAGCAATCCTAAAAGTCAATATCGTCTCTTTAATGAGCCTTGTCACATGACTTAGGATTAAAGCCAAAACAAATTTTAAATAAAAAAGCGCAGCAAGAATGCCAGGTGTGAACATGCCCTGAAATTAAGTTCCCTTGATGAGTTTTTGCGACTGCATGTTTTTGCTGCGCAAAAAAGAAACACAGCGTCTTACAGTTACAGCAAAGTGGACGGGATTTATAGAAATCTCATGCTCACTGTGCTGCATAAACTGACCTGCGGTGCATGTTTCATATCTGCAACATGTCAATTTCTCTTGCGGGTACACTGAGTTTTTTATCTGTGGATTTTCCTCATAGAATTACATTAGATGCAAAAAATCCACAGGAAAAAAACGCATTTGCATGTATAGTGCATTTCTGAAGTGGAAATGCACTATACATGCACTATGAAATGCACATGCACTCAGAAATGCACTATACATGCATGTAATACACACATGACTGTATCAATAAAGTTTTGTCAAATCCAAATACCAGGAGATATTAAAAACCTAAGCATCAAAAAATGCATAAAAAAAACACACTAAAAAATGGACTGAAATTGCAAGTAGTCTAATATGTGCAAAAATGCTGCAGAAAATCTGCAACATGAAAAACTCACCGAATACTCATCGTGGGAACATAGACTTACACATGCTGTAACACGACTGCCAAAAAAGGCAAAGTAAAACACTTGACTAATATTTTATAAGAGTTTGTTAGAAAGTAACCCACGCCACCAGGATGCATATATTACCTCTAAAAGCTGTGTTTTTTGCCTTGTAATTTTTTAAGACAAAACACCTATAAACACATCCTTACAATCAATTCTTATGGTATGGGTCATTTGGGCTATGAACACATATGGCAGCTTTGCTACAGAAATGTCTGCCACTGAAAATCAGTTCCAGCCATCTGAATGGGCTTGTTATGGCGCCAACCACTGGAGTTTCTGTCATCCACAGATAAATTGGACAGTTGCAGAAATTTCTGCAACAAAGCTACATTCTGCAAATCTACCCTTAGTATGTTAGCTATACATACAGTATGTGACAGGTGCATTCGGAGAACATGTTCGAACATTCCTTAGGCTGTGTGCCCACTATGCGTTTTTTAAGCGTTTCCGCAGCGGCAATTCCGCTGCAGAAGCGCTTAAAAAACGCATGCTAGAAGGCCTGCAATGTCCCCCAATGATAATCCGCATGTGCTGTGCAGATGCTGCGGAAATTTCCGCTGTGGATTATTATTGCGGGAAAAAACGCAGCAGCGTTTTCGCCGCCTTTGACTTGCATTGGACCGCATGGAATCCACATCACTGCATCTGTACATGCGGATTACATGCGTTTCAATGTGCGGATGGTACCCGGGTTTGGAGAAGAGAAGACTCTCCTCCGGACCCGGGTACCATAGTACCTGTAAAAAAAAGAATAAAATAAAAAATATACATTATACTTACCTTCTGATGGCCCCCCATGTGATTGTCTCTTCATGACGGCAGCTCACGGTAGACTAAAGGACCCGCGCTGACGTCATTTAGTCATGTGACGGGTCATGCGACCGCTGACATCGGCATGTCCTTAAATCTACCGCGAGCTGCCGGCAAGAAGAGAGAAGCACACGGGGGCCATCAGAAGGTAAGTATATATATATTTTTTTTATTTTTTACCATTCTTTCGATCACAGTATATAAATCCATGCCGTTTGCATGGATTTATATAGTGTGACCAAGTTGTCAAGCACTTTCCAAGTGATGCTAAAATGCAAGTGAAGAACGCTTCACATCCGCTTGTCCCTGGCAGGAAAAACGCATGTACAATCCGCATGCGTTTTTTCTGCCAGGGAGATGCAGAAACACTCAGGAAAAAATCCGGAGCATTTCTGCATCGTGGGCACATAGCCTTATAGCAATGCATCTTACTGCTTTTTTTTTTTTACAACGTTCTTTGTACAACACCTAAATTAATGATTTTTGAAAAATTTTCTTTGGCCAAATTCACATGTTCAAAATGCACAAGTATTGCAGGTGGAAAATCTCTGGCAATGCAATGTTTGTTATTTATTTTAGTGTTCCTATATATCTTACGTATTCATTTTGAGATAATTACTTTGCCTCCTGTATAATAAAAAATATATATCAATATAGAGATTGAGAAACAGAAAAAGAGAGAAGTAGCTGGGCTACTTGGTATGGAAAAAGAAGAAAGATACTTGTTTAGGCATCTAACAAAAGTAGAAAATTTACATCAAATGTCCCTTCTGCAGAATAACAAAAGAAACAAAATAATTACATAAGACTTTATCTTCTTACACAATATCGTCTACCTGGTCATGATTAAATATAGATAAATATTATTAAAGTATGTTCTCTGCACTTTTCTTAAGTACCTGTATTGATGAGCATCTAACCTCATCCTGTTGTACACGAGAACAAAAGCAAAGCTCCATTTGCTAACAAAGACTAATCCTATTATTAATAATATATAAGATTATGCAAATCGGCAAGACCAAAGACTATTCAATCCATAATGCTCAGGGAGTCAAATGGTAAATAATCTTCCCAGGATCTCTACAAATGACCTGGGACAGAAATCAGTGAAAACCCACTGCTTAAAGGAACATTAAAGTAAAAAGAAAAAACAAACAATGTTGCACTTTGCATATAAAAACAACAATAGCAATAATAATAATAATTCTAATAATAATAATAATAATAATAAAAATAATAAAAAAGACTCATTGATCTTCTTTTTTTCAAATTGCGTTTTTTTCCACCCTACACAATTTAGTTTATGACAACAATAGATGTGAGAAACATAACATGCTACTTTGTTTCTGGCTGAGATGTAGCTTACAACATGAGAAATCTTTCTCCATCAGTATGTTTGCAGTGGAGTCTAAGTAATTTAGGGTGCATTTCCTCTGTATGACCTGTGGCCAAATAAAGTAGATGGGTAAATAAAGTACCTCTGAGAGTAAGTGGAGCTGCTCACCGAAGTAAGATGGGCAACTATGACTGAAATCTTGCAAAGAGTGGACCCGCGGCTGCTCCACCTTGTGCCGGTTATGCATGATGGCAGCCACAATAAGTGTAGTAGACTGTAGAGGAAAAACAAGGAACCACTGGGCACTGCTGTAAAAGATGATAAATCATACTTAGAAGTACGGTCACTTTATTGAGGCTGCACGTTTCAGCACCGAACGGGTGTCTTCACCAGGCCAAGTGAATAATGAGGTACAAACACACAAATATATATACAGTATGTATATACACTGTGTTCCAAATTATTATGCAAATAATATTTTCTCAGATTTTCCCAAGTTACCTATATGTATTTCAGTCATTGTAGTTTTCCAGTCAAATAAATATTAGAGTACAATTGAAAGGTTTTTGTATAAACTGCCTATGATAACAGTATATTTTAAAAAAAATAAAAAACTCAAACTGCACTCAGAATGCATGTTCCAAATTATTATGCACAGCAGAGTTTTCAACCTTTTCATTTTAATAAAGAACAAAAAAATGGTCATTTTTGAAATTATAAGCATTAGCAGGTTATTACAAACTGAAATCTAACAGTTTTCAACTCAAAACTTTATTCTAGGTGATGTTACATTTGCACATAGGACCCCTTGTTTGAAAGGAGCTTCTGAACTCTCTCGTCCATTGAATTTGTCAGGTTTTGGATGGTTTCTGCTTCAACTGTTTTGCATGAGGACAGAACACCCTCCCAGAGCTGTTGCTTAGATGTGAACTGCCTCCCGCCATCATAGACACTCCTTTTGATGATGCTCCAGAGGTTCTCAATGGGGTTGAGGTCAGGGGAGCAAGCGGGCCTCACCATAAGTTTGTCCCCTTTTATGCCCATAGCAGCCAGAGATGCAGATGTGTTATGTGCAGCATGAGACGGTGCATTATCATGCATGAAAATGATCTTGCTGCGGAATGCACGGTTCTTCTTCTTGAACCATGGCAGGAAGTGCTGTTTGAGAAACTCAACATACATTATGGAGTTCATCTTTACCCCTTCAGGGATCCTAAAGCGGCCGACAATCTCTCTCCCCATGATTCCAGCCCAAAACATTACTCCACCTTCTCCTTGTTGGCGCCGTAGCCGGGTTTGCATGGGGTGTCCATCAACCAGCCATCCTTCACTCCATCCATCTGGACCATCGAGCGTTGCACGGCACTCATCGGTGAACAAAAGAGTTTTGAAGTCAGTCTTCATGTATTGCTTGGCCCACTGGAGCCGTTTGTGCTTGTGTGCAGTGGATAGAGGAGGTCGACAGGATGGCTTACGCACAGCTGCAAACCTCTGAAGGACCCTGCATCTTGTTGTTCGGGGGACGTTGGAGGCACCAGCAGCTTCAAAAACTTGTCTGCTGCTATGACAAGGCTTTTTTGCCACTGCTCTTTTAACCTGACGTAATTGCCTGTAGGAAAGAGTCCTCAATTTTCCCTTATCAGCACGCACACATATGTACTGTGAATCAGCTACATACTTCTTGATTGTGCGGTGATCACGATGAAGTGTCTTGGCAATGTTGATTGTAGTCATGCCTTGACCTAAACACTCCACAATTTGTTGCTTCTCAGCAGCCGACACATCCTTTTTCTTTCCCATTTTGCCAGAAAATGTAGGCTGCTTAATAATGTGGGACAGCCTTCTTAAGTAGTCTTGCCTTTCATTGGACACACCTGCCAAAGTATCTAGCACAGGAGTCTGCAATTGCTTACAGTGATATAAACAGCCCTGACACACATCACCATCAATGAGTTTAACTGACAAAAACATTCTTACCTAATCACTCCTAAACACTTTTTGCATAATAATTTGGAACACAGTGTATATATATGCATATATATATACAGTACAGACCAAAAGTTTGGACACACCTTCTCATTTAAAGATTTTACTGTATTTTCATGACTATGAAAATTGTACATTCACACTGTGGATTAACACATGTGGAATTATATACTTAACAAAAAAGTGTGAAACAACTGAAATTATGTCTTATAGTCTAGGTTCTTCAAAGTAGCCACCTTTTGCTTTGATGACTGCTTTGCACACTCTTGACATTCTCTTGATGAGCTTCAAGACGTAGTCACCGGAAATGGTTTTCACTTCACAGGTGTGCCCTGTCAGGTTTAATAAGTGGGATTTCTTGCCTTATAAATGGGTTGGGACCATCAGTTGTGTTGTGCAGAAGTCTGGTGGATACACAGCTGATAGTCCTACTGAATAGACTGTTAAAATTTGTATTATGGCAAGAAAAAAGCAGCTAAGTAAAGAAAAACGAGTGGCCATCATTACTTTAAGAAATGAAGGTCAGTCAGTGCAAAAAATTGGGAAAACTTTGAAATTGTCCCCGAGTGCAGTTGCAAAAACCATCAAGCGCTACAAAGAAACTGGCTCACATGAGGACCGCCCCAGGAAAGGAAGACCAAGAGTCACCTCTGCTTCTGAGGATAAGTTTATCCGAGTCACCAGCCTCAGAAATCGCAGGTTAACAGCAGCTCAGATTAGAGACCAGGTCAATGCCACACAGAGTTCTAGCAGCAGACACATCTCTTCAACAACTGTTAAGAGGAGACTTTGTGCAGCAGGCCTTCATGGTAAAATAGCTGCTAGGAAACCACTGCTAAGGACAGGCAACAAGCAGAAGAGACTTGTTTGGGCTAAATAACACAAGGAATGGACATTAGACTAATGGAAATCTGTGCTTTTGTCTGATGAGTCCAAATTTGAGATCTTTGGTTCCAACCACCGTGTCTTTGTGCGATGCAGAAAAGGTGAACGGATGGACTCTACATGCCTGGTTCCCACCGTGAAGCATGGAGGAGGAGGTGTCATGGTGTGGGGGTGCTTTGCTGGTGACACTGTTGGGGATTTATTCAAAATTGAAGGCATAGTGAACCAGCATGGCTACCACAGCATCTTGCAGCGGCATTCTATTCCATCCGGTTTGCGTTTAGTTGGACCATCATTTAGTTTTCAACAGGACAATGACCCAAACACACCTCCAGGCTGTGTAAGGGCTATTTGACCAAGAAGGAGAGTGATGGGATGCTATGCCAGATGACCTGGCCTCCACAGTCACCAGACCTGAACCCAATCGAGATGGTTTGGGGTGAGCTGGACCACAGAGTGAAGGCAAAAGGGCCAACAAGTGCTAAGCATCTCTGGGAACTCCTTCAAGATTGTTGGAAGACCATTTCTGGTGACTACCTCTTGAAGCTCATCAAGAGAATGCCAAGAGTGTGCAAAGCAGTCATCAAAGCAAAAGGTGTCTACTTTGAAGAACCTAGAATATAAGACATTTTCAGTTGTTTCACACTATTTTGTTAACTATATAATTCCACATGTGTTAATTCATAGTTTTGATGCCTTCAGTGTGAATGTACAATTTTCATAGTCATGAAAATACAGAAAAATGTTTAAATGAGAAGGTGTGTCCAAACTTTTGGTCTGTACTGTATATAGTTAAAAATGGGAGAGATATGACATCGTAAAACCTGATGAGAACATGGAGTACAAAATGTACTCCATTGTAGTTCCATAGTTCATTGTAGTTTCATAATTGTTAAGGTTGAAAGTAGATTTAAGTCCATTTGTTTGTTTTAACTTATTCATGCCATTTGACCTATGATGTCATATATCTCCTATTTATATTTGTGTGTGTATATGTATATATATATATATATATATATATATATATATACACATATATATATATATATATATACAGTCATATGAAAAAGTTTGGGCACCCCTATTAATCTTAAGCTTAATGTTTTATAAAAATTGGTGTTTTTGCAACAGCTATTTCAGTTTGATATATGTAATAACTGTTGGATACAGTAATGTTTCTGCCTTGAAATGAGGTTTATTGTACTAACAGAAAATGTGCAATCTGCATTCAAACAAAATTTGACAGGTGCATAAGTATGGGCACCTCACCAGAAAAGTGACATTAATATTTAGTAGATCCTCCGTTTGCAAAAATAACAGCCTCTAGTCGCTTCCTGTAGCTTTTAATGAGTTCCTGGATCCTGGATGAAGGTATTTTTGACCATTCCTCTTTACAAAACAATTCCAGTTCAGTTAAGTTTGATGGTTGCCGAGCATGGACAGCCTCTTCAAATGATCCCACAGATGTTCAATGATATTCAGGTCTGGGGACTGGGATGGCCATTCCAGAACATTGTAATTGTTCCTCTGCATGAATGCCTGAGTAGATTTGGAGCGGTGTTTTGGATCATTGTCTTGCTGAAAGATCCATCCACTGCGTAACTTCAACTTTATCACTGATTCTTGAACACTATTGCCAAGAATCTGCTGATACTGAGTGGAATCCATGCGTCCCTCAACTTTAACAAGATTCCCAGTGCCGGCATTGACCACACAGCCCCAAAGCATGATGGAACCTCCACCAAATTTTACTGTGGGTAGCAAGTGTTTTTCTTGGAATGCTGTGTTTTTTTGCCACCATGCATAACGCCTTTTTGTATGACCAAACAACTCAATCTTGGTTTCATCAGTCCACAGGACCTTCTTCCAAAAAGAAATTGGCTTCTTCCAATGTGCTTTTGCATACCTCAGCCGACTCTGTTTGTGGCGTGCTTGCAGAAACGGCTTCTTTCGCATCACTCTCCCATACAGCTTCTCCTTGTGCAAAGTGCGTTGTATAGTTGACCGATGCACAGTGACACCATCTGCAGCAAGTTGATGCTGCAGCTCTCTGGAGGTGGTCTGAGGATTGTCCTTGACTGATCTCACCATTCTTCTTCTCTGCCTTTCTGATGTTTTTCTTGTCCTGACACTTCTGGCCTTAACAAGAACTGTCCCTATGTTCTTCCATTTCCTTACTATGTTCCTCACAGTGGAAACTGACAGGTTAAATCTCTGAGACAGCTTTTTGTATCCTTCCACTGAACAACTATGTTGAATAATCTTTGTTTTCAGATAATTTGACAGTTGTTTTGAGGAGCCCATGATGCCACTCTTCAGAGGAGATTCAAACAGGAGAACAACTTGCAAGTGGCCACTTTAAGTAGCTTTTCTCATGATTGCATACACCTGGCTATAAAGTTCAAAGCTCAATGAGGTTACAAAACCAAAAAAAAGTGCTTTAGTAAGTCAGTAAAAAGTAGGCAGGAGTATTTAAAACAAGAAAATGATAAGGGTGCCCATACTTATGCACCGGTCAAATTTTGTTTGAATGCAGATTGCACATTTTCTGTTAGCACAATAAACCTCATTTCAAGGCAGAAACATTACTGTGTCCAACAGTTATTACATATATCAAACTGAAATAGCTGTTGCAAAAACACCAATTTTTATAAAACATTAAGCTTAAGATTAATAGGGGTGCCCAAACTTTTTCATATGACTGTATATACAGTTAGGTCCATATATATTTGGACAGAGACAACATTTTTCTAATTTTGGTTCTAGACATTACCACAATGAATTTTAAACAAAACAATTCAGATGCAGTTGAAGTTCAGACTTTCAGCTTTCATTTCAGGGTATCCACATTAAAATTGGATGAAGGGTTTAGGAGTTTCAGCTCCTTAACATGTGCCACCCTGTTTTTAAAGGGACCAAAAGTAATTGGACAATTGACTCCAAGGCTATTTCATGGACAGGTGTGGGCAATCCCTACGTTATGTCATTCTCAATTAAGAAGATAAATGGCCTGGAGTTGATTTGAGGTATGGTGCTTGCATTTGGAAGGTTTTGCTATGAAGTAAACATGCGGTCAAAGGAGCTCTCCATGCAGGTGAAACAAGCCATCCTTAAGCTGCAAAAACAGAAAAAAACCATTTGAGAAATTGCTACAATATTAGGATTGGCAAAATCTATGGTTTGGTACATCCTGAGAAAGAAAGAAAGCACTGGTGAACTCATCAATGCAAAAAGACCTGGGCGCCCACGGAAGACAACAGTGGTGGATGATCACAGAATAATCTCCATGGTGAAGAGAAACCCCTTCACAACAGCCAACCAAGTGAACAACGCTCTCCAGGAGGTAGGTGTATCAATATCCAAATCTACCATAAAGAGAAGACTGCATGAAAGTAAATACAGAGGGTTCACTGCACGGTGCAAGCCACTCATAAGCATCAAGAATAAAAAGGCTAGACTTTACTTTGCTAAAAAAACATCTAAAAGAGCCAGCACAGTTCTGGAAGAACATTCTTTGGACAGATTAAACCAAGATCAACCTCTACCAGAATGATGGAAAGAGAAAAGTATGGAGAAGACTTGGTACAGCTCATGATCCAAAGCATACCACATCATCTGTAAAACACAGCGGAGGCAGTGTGATGGCTTGGGCATGCATGGCTGCCAGTGGCACTGGGTCACTAGTGTTTATTGATGATGTGACACAGGACAGAAGCAGCCAAATGAATTCTGATGTATTCAGAGCCATGCTGTGTGCTCAGATCCAGCCAAATGCAGCCAAACTGATTGGTCGTCGTTTCATACTACAGATGGACAATGACCCAAACATAAAGCCAAAGCAACCCAGGAGTTTATTAAAGCAAAGAAGTGGAATATTCTTGAATGGCCAAGTCAGTCACCTGCTCTCAATCCAATTGAGCATGCATTTCACTTGTTAAAGACTAAACTTCAGACAGAAAGGCAAACAAACAAACAGCAACTGAAAACCACCGCAGTGAAGGCCTGGCTGAGCATCAAAAAGGAGGAAACACAGTGTCTGGTGATGTCCATGAGTTCAAGACTTCAGGCAGTCATTGCCAACAAAGGTTTTTCAACCAAGTACTAGAAATGAACTTTTTATTTACAATTATTTAATCTGTCCAATTACTTTTGGTCCCTTTAAAAACAGGGTGGCACATGTTAAGGAGCTGAAACTCCTAAACCCTTCATCCAATTTTAATGTGGATACTCTCAAATGAAAGCTTAAAGTCTGAACTTCAACTGCATCTGAATTGTTTTGTTTAAAATTCATTGTGGTAATGTCTAGAACCAAAATTAGAAAAATGTTGTCTCTGTCCAAATATATATGGACCTAACTGTATATATACACTGCTCAAAAAAATAAAGGGAACACTCAAATAGCACATCCTAGATCTGAATGATTGAAATATTCTCATTGAATACTTTGTTCTGTACAAAGTTGAATGTGCTGACAACAAAATCACACAAAATCATCAACGGAAATCAAATTTATTAACCAATGGAGGCCTGGATTTGGAGTCACCCCCAAAATTAAAGTGGAAAAACACACTACAGGCTGATCCAACTTTGATGTAATGTCCTTAAACCAAGTGAAAATGAGGCTCAGTATTGTGTGTGGCCTCCACGTGCCTGTATGACCTCCCTTCAATGCCTGGACATGCTCCTGATGAGGTTGCGGATGGTCTCCTGTGGGATCTCCTCCCAGACCTGGACTAAAGCATCCGCCAACTCCTGGACAGTCTGTGGTGCAACGTGACGCTGGTGGATGGAGCAAGACATGATGTCCCAGATGTGCTCAATCGGATTCAGGTCTGGGGAACGGGCGGGCCAGTCCAAAGCTTCAATGCCTTCATCTTACAGAAACTACTGACACACTCCAGCCACATGACGTCTGGCATTGTCCTGCATTAGGAGGAACCCAGGGCCAACCGTACCAGTATATGGTCTCACAAGGGGTTTGAGGCTCTCATCTCGGTACCTAATGGCAGTCAGGCTACCTCTGGCGAGCACATGGAGGGCTGTGCGGCCCTCCAAAGAAATGCCACCCCACACCATTACTGACCCACTGCCAAACCGGTCATGCTGAAGGATGTTGCAGGCAGCAGATCGCTCTCCACGGCATCTGCAGACTCTGTCACGTCTGTCACATATGCTCAGTGTGAACCTGCTTTCATCTGTGAAGAGCACAGGGCGCCAGTGGCGACTTTGCCAATCCTGGTGTTCTGTGGCAAATGCCAAGCGTCCTGCACTGTGTTGGGCTGTGAGCACAACCCCCATCTGTGGACGTCGGGCCCTCATACCACCCTCATGGAGTTGGTTTCTAACCGTTTGTGCAGACACATGCACATTTGTGGCCTGCTGAAGGTCATTTTGCAGGGTTCTGGCAGTGCTCCGCCTGTTCCTCCTTGCACAAAGGCGGAGCTAGCGGTCCTGCTGCTGGGTTGTTGCCCTCCTACGGCCCCCTCCACGTCTTCCGGTGTACTGGCATGTCTCCTTGTAGCGCCTCCAGCCTCTGGACACTACGCTGACAGATACATCAAACCTTCTTGCCACAGCTCGCATTGATGTGCCATCCTGGATGAGCTGCACTACCTGAGCAACTTCTGTGGGTTTTAGAGTGTGAAAGCACAACCAACATTCAAAAGTGACCAAAACATCAACCAGAAAGCATTGGTACTGAGATGTGGTCTGTGGTCCCCACCTGCAGAACCACTCCTTTATTGAGGGTGTCTTGATAGTTGCCAATAATTTCCATCTATTGTCTATTCCATTTGCACAACAGCATGTGAAATTGATTGTCAATCAGTGTTGCTTCCTAAGTGGATATTTTGATTTCACAGAAGTTTGATTTACTTGGAGTCATATTCTGTTGTTTAAGTGTTCCCTTTATTTTTTGAGCAGTATATATATACGTAGATGTTTACATTTATATACACATTCATATAGATAGGTGTGTATATACCTGTTTAGTCCCCCTGCCTGATGAAGACACCTGTAGCATTTCTGGCGTTAGAAACATAGTCAGGTTTTAATGAATTTGATGGGCGGGTGTAACCATGCCCTGCCATGCCCCAGAGCCTCCCAAGCTTTTTGCAGAGCTGGTCCAATGTTGTGTTAAATCTCCAAAAGTTGTAAAACAACAAAATTTGGCGACTTTTCAAAGTGTTTTTTGCTAGTATTCTGCTGAAAACAACACTCTAATGAATCAGTCCCTTAGACTTCATGAGTGCAGGAAAGCTTTTTGACTCCTATGGAAAATCGAATACATCCCTTATTACTCATTACTTTCCTCTACCAAGCCCCACCTTGAAACAAAAAACGTATCAAAAGAGGACGTTCTAAGTAGAGATGAGCGTTGTTCTACTCGAACTGTTCGCCAATCTCAAATTCGAGCTGTTTTGGGCGGTGTTCGAGCCGGTCGGCGAACACGAACAATTTGAGAAAAATTCGGCTGTTCGAGGTTATGTTCGATAACTGTTCGTGCACCAAAATCATAACTGGATTTTTTCTCAGTAATGATGAAAATTAATGTTAATACGCAGTTTGAGTGTACAGCGGGGCGGGGGGAGGGGCAGGGGATGGATCTCTGCAGGAACAATGAAGATCTCCATTTTTTTTTCTCTTTCCCGCATTTGCAGTGGGGAGGTGCAATCTGTCAGCCTATCAGCAGCGCACACACGGAGCGAAGTGCTTTTTTTCACACAAGCAAGGGCATGTGTGATTGGCAGTGTATGTCACATGTCCTTGCCCTATAAGACCAAGCCATTTTCCCCGTCGCCACCATTTTCTCACTGCTGCAGCTGCGTGTTAGACGGCACCGCTGTTGCTGTGTGTGCTATACCTTGTTAATTTCAAGCCAATTTTCGCACAAATATACAGATAGCTTGGGAGTAGGGAATAGTTGTGATTGCAGTCCTTTTAAGGACTAGGTTACAGCATTTCCTACGACTTTTATCAGGGAGGTCTGTGCTCTTAAATAGATAGGTTGTGGGAGTAAAGACTAATTGTAATTGGAGTCCTTTTCAGGACTAGGTTACATGAGTTCCTATCAGTTTTTGCCAGGCAGGTCTGTGCCAGTGCTGTGCAAGTTTTTTTCACAGCATTTGGCTGAATCTAGCAAAGCTAATCCTTTTTGGCCTATTGCAGAGTGTGTTAGTCAGTGGAGTAGCCTATCTGTGTTGCAAGATATAACACCTGTGTATAGAATACCAATTTTTTTACTGCACCTAGTGAAGTAAAATCTTTTGGGCATAGCATCATTCTATTAGTCCATCTATACTGACCTCCATCAGGTTGCAAACTGAATATAATTTTTTTCTGCATCTAGCTCTGAAAAAATATTTGGGCTTCTAGCGGTGTGTGGGACTTGGTCTATTAGTCCATCTATACTGACCTCCATCAGGTTGCAAATTAAAAATAATTTTTTTCTGCATCTAGCTCTGAAAAAATATTTGGGCTTCTAGCGGTGTGTGGGACTTGGTCTATTAGTCCATCTATACTGACCTCCATCAGGTTGCAAATTAAAAATAATTTTTTTCTGCATCTAGCTCTGAAAAAATATTTGGGCTTCTAGCAGTGTGTGGGACTTGGTCTATTAGTCCATCTATACTGACCTCCATCAGGTTGCAAATTAAAAATAATTTTTTTCTTCATTTATCTCTGAAAAAATATTTGGGCTTCTAGCAGCGTGTGGGACTTGTTCTATTAGTCCATCTATACTGACCTCCATCAGGTTGCAAATTAAAAATAATTTTTTTCTGCATCTAGCTCTGAAAAAATATTTGGGCTTCTAGCAGTGTGTGGGACTTGGTCTATTAGTCCATCTATACTGACCTCCATCAGGTTGCAAATTAAAAATAATTTTTTTCTGCATCTAGCTCTGAAAAAATATTTGGGCTTCTAGCAGTGTGTGGGACTTGGTCTATTAGTCTATCTATACTGACCTCCATCAGGTTGCAAATTGAATTAAAAAAATTTCTGCATCTAGCTCTGAAAAAATATTTGGGCTTCTAGCGGTGTGTGGGACTTGGTCTATTAGTCCATCTATACTGACCTCCATCAGGTTGCAAATTAAAAATAATTTTTTTCTTCATTTAGCTCTGAAAAAATATTTGGGCTTCTAGCAGTGTGTGGGACTTGTTCTATTAGTCCTTCTATACTGACCTCCAGCAGGTTGCAAATTGAATATAATTTTTTTCTGCATCTAGCTCTGAAAAAATATTTGGGCTTCTAGCGGTGTGTGGGACTTGGTCTATTAGTCCATCTATACTGACCTCCATCAGGTTGCAAATTAAAAATAATTTTTTTCTGCATCTAGCTCTGAAAAAATATTTGGGCTTCTAGCGGTGTGTGGGACTTGGTCTATTAGTCCATCTATACTGACCTCCATCAGGTTGCAAATTAAAAATAATTTTTTTCTGCATCTAGCTCTGAAAAAATATTTGGGCTTCTAGCAGTGTGTGGGACTTGGTCTATTAGTCCATCTATACTGACCTCCATCAGGTTGCAAATTAAAAATAATTTTTTTCTTCATTTATCTCTGAAAAAATATTTGGGCTTCTAGCAGCGTGTGGGACTTGTTCTATTAGTCCATCTATACTGACCTCCATCAGGTTGCAAATTAAAAATAATTTTTTTCTGCATCTAGCTCTGAAAAAATATTTGGGCTTCTAGCAGTGTGTGGGACTTGGTCTATTAGTCCATCTATACTGACCTCCATCAGGTTGCAAATTAAAAATAATTTTTTTCTGCATCTAGCTCTGAAAAAATATTTGGGCTTCTAGCAGTGTGTGGGACTTGGTTTATTAGTCCATCTATACTGACCTCCATCAGGTTGCAAATTGAAAATAATTTTTTTCTTCATTTAGCTCTGAAAAAATATTTGGGCTTCTAGCAGTGTGTGGGACTTGTTCTATTAGTCCTTCTATACTGACCTCCAGCAGGTTGCAAATTGAATATAATTTTTTTCTGCATCTAGCTCTGAAAAAATATTTGGGCTTCTAGCGGTGTGTGGGACTTGGTCTATTAGTCCATCTATACTGACCTCCATCAGGTTGCAAATTAAAAATAATTTTTTTCTGCATCTAGCTCTGAAAAAATATTTGGGCTTCTAGCGGTGTGTGGGACTTGGTCTATTAGTCCATCTATACTGACCTCCATCAGGTTGCAAATTAAAAATAATTTTTTTCTGCATCTAACCCAGCCAATAGTTTTGGCCTAATACCACAGTTTGGCCACTCAGCTCTGCTCGGTTACCATCCATTGTTTTTTTGTGCAAACAACTCCAGAGTTGTGAATTAGTTAACCACCAAAATGAGTGGAAAAAGGCCTGCTGCTGGTGGAAAGGGGAATAGGCGTGTTGGGAAGGGGAAAAAAGGTTGTGTCCGTGGGGTAGGTGCAGAAGAAAGACCATCTTCCAGCCAAACTAAAATGTCTACTTCTTTTAGCGGACAATGTGATAAGATCCCTTTCTTACGGCCACGCCAATCGCTACAAATTCCAGATGAGGCACAAAAACAGCAGGTGCTTCAACGGATATCAAGTGCTCCTTTAAGTGGGCTCTCCTCCACATCAACTTCAACATCACAAATACTCCAGTCCTCAAAGGTGTCACCCAAATCGCACTTGCTTCCTCACAGCTCCCAAATCTCCAGCTGCCCGTCTGAGTATGAGGTAGAACAGATGGTTGAGTCTGCAGAGCTGTTTACTCATACTATAGCCTGGGAATCAGAGGTCGACTCCAGCGCTTCTGTGAATCCAGACGAGGAAATGATCTGCACTGATGCCCAGAATCTTTATGAGTCGGATCCAGGACCAGACGCAGAAGGTTCTGACCATAATGTAGACCCTCATTCCCAAACTGTAACTCCTGTTGGTGGAGACAATGAGGAAGACGATGATAAGACTCAGATACCTGATTGGAGCGACAACTTTAGTTTTTTGTCAGGGCAGGAACAGGTTGGCTCTGAGGACGACGGGTGTGATAACGCACAGGGTGATGATGATGAGGTCGGAGATCCCACTTACTGTCAACCCACAGTCAGCCAAGAGATGAGGTCAGCAGAGGAGGTGGAGGAAGATGCTAGTGACGACGAGGTCAGGTTGCGCCTTCCTGGACAGAGACGTAGTACTGGAAGCACGTCAACAACTGCATCCTCAAACACAACTCTGCCTCTCACCACAAGTCGTGGTGGCTCTTCAGGTCGCATGGGTGCTAAGCCTTGCATAGCCTGGGCATTTTTTCAGATCGATAAAGATGACCCAACTCGTGTTATCTGTAACATTTGTCAGCAAAAGCTAAGTAGAGGCCAAAAAATACATAGTTTGAGTACTTCATGCATGAACCGGCACATGGACATGAAGCATAAGTTGCAGTGGGAAGCTCAGTGTGCTACAATGCGGTCTAGCCGGCCGGGCCAACCACCGTCTGCCATATCTTGTGCATCCGCGGCCTCTTCATCCTCTGTGACTGGGGGGACAGCAGTCACACCTGTTTTGGGGCGCAGACCTGCCACCTCTTTACCCGCAACAGCCAGCGTGATTGGCAGGTCATCATTTTCTTTGGAGGTGGTAACACCAGCTGGTCTTGAGCGCTGTCCGACATCGATAGCACCACCTTTGGATCAAGGCAACCTAACATGTCCGCCTGCATCTTCCTCACAGACCGGCAGTTTGCCGGGGACACCCTTATCAACCCCGTCTAAGCACAATAGCCAGCCCTCGGTCCCTCAGATGTGGACAAGTAAAAGACCATTTCCTCCTAGCCATGAGAAAGCTAAGAGGTTGAATTTCACCATCTGCAAGCTCTTGGCTACAGAAATGCTGCCTTTCCGCCTGGTGGACACAGAGGATTTTCGAGACCTTATGTCCGTCGCAGTGCCCCAGTACCAGATGCCCAGTCGGCACTACTTCTCAAAGAAAGGTGTGCCTGCGCTCCACCAGCATGTCGCACACAACATCACCGCTTCTTTGAGAAACTCTGTGTGTGACAGGGTGCATTTCACCACAGACACTTGGACGAGTAGGCATGGACAGGGGCGTTACATGTCGCTGACTGGGCACTGGGTAACTATGGTGACAGCAGGACAAGGGGCTGCTGTCCAAGTCTTGCCGTCCCCACGAGTTGTGCGTCAATCCGCTTTATGTCATTTTTCCACCACTGCTTCTGCCTCCTCAACCTCCTCTCGGTCTTCCACCTGCACCCAAAGCCTGTCTGGTCATGCCACAAGCTTTCTAACTGCGCAGAAGGGATCCTGCACACCTCCTTACTATGCTGGCAGTAGGGCTCAACGTCATCAGGCGGTTTTTACATTGAAATGTCTGGGAAATGTGAGTCACACAGCTGAGGAGTTGTGGTCAGCTCTGGAGAACCAATTTCATGAATGGTTGTCTCCACTGGACCTGAAACCAGGGAAGGCCGTGTGCGACAATGCTGCAAACCTGGGTGCGGCCCTTCGCCGGGGCAATGTCACACACGTGCCTTGTATGGCTCACGTGTTGAACCTGGTTGTCCAGCAATTTTTAGCCCACTATCCCAGACTAGATGGCCTTCTGCAGAGGGCACGGTCGCTGTGTGCTCACTTCCGCCGTTCGCATCCCGCAGCTCAGCGACTTACATCTCTACAGAAGTCGTTGGGCCTGCCACTTCACCGGCTAAAATGCGATGTGCCTACCCGGTGGAATTCAACTCTGCACATGTTGCAGCGACTGTGGCAGCACCGACAAGCCCTGGTGCAATACGTTCTGACGTATAGCCTGGGCCAACGAGATTCAGAGGTGGGGCAAATCACGCTGGAGGAGTGGTCTCAGATCAGGGACCTATGCACCCTTCTGCACAGTTTTGAAATGGCGACGAAGATGTTTAGTGCTGACGATGCCATTATCAGCATGACTATTCCGGTGATTTACATGCTGGAGCACATGTTAAACAGAATTCGGAGTCAGGTGGTGGCACAAGAGGAGGTGGAGGAAGTAGAGGAGGAGGAGTTGTATGCGGAAGGGCTAACATCTGCAAGGTCCAGACGGTCGGCAGCACCAAGGGGCAGGCATGTGAGGGTGGGGGAGATGGTTTTACCAGGGCGCATGGTAGCAGCCAAACTAGTGAGGAAGGTGCAGGAGCCCAGGAAGAAGTGGAGGACGAACTGATGGAAGACTCATCAGATGAGGGAGACCTTGATCACATTTCTGTTGTGCGAGGTTGGGGGGAGAGGACAGAGGAAGGAAGCATGATTGTTACCTCGCCACCAACACAACAGGGACTTGGTGCTCCTGGATGCGCAACACACATGAGTGCCTTCTTGCTGCACTACCTGCAACATGACCCTCGAATTGTGAGAATTAGAAATAATCCTGACTACTGGGTTGCCACACTGTTAGATCCCCGGTACAAAAGTAAATTTGCAGAAATTATTCCTGCCATAGAAAGGGATGCACGCATGCAGGAGTATCAGCAGAGACTGTTGCAGAATCTTACATGTGCTTTTCCACAAAATACCAGTGGTGCACGTAGTGAATCTCACAGTTCCAACTTGCCAACCGTGGGACCGTCAAGTGTTCAGCACTCAAACCGTGACAGAACCACAGTATCTGCTGGTAACATCAATTTTGCGGAATCATTTCACCACTTTTTTAACCCATCCTTTGCAAGGCCACAGGAGACAAGAAGTCTGACACATAGTCAACGCCTAGAGACGATGGTACAGGAGTATCTCCAAGTAAACATTGAAGCCACGACTGTGTCACTGGACCCTTGCTCTTTTTGGGCTTCCAATCTGGATAAATGGCCGGAGCTAGCCACTTACGCCTTGGAGATCTTGTCATGCCCCGCAGCCAGCGTTCTGTCTGAACGTGTGTTCAGCGCTGCTGGTGGTGTGCTGACAGATAAGCGCACGCGGCTCTCCACTGATAATGTAGACAGACTCACGTTCATAAAGATGAACAAATCATGGATCCGAAACGACTTTTCTACCCCTGTGTCATCCTGGGGAGAGTAAAAGCTTGATGATTGGTTAAAATCACCCTACCAACCGTTTTAAGCTTTCAAATTACTAATCATGTTTATCTGTATCTTGACTGGAAAATAATTTGGGCTTTGTAGCAGTGTGCAGCACTGATCCTATTAGGCCATCTATACTAAAGCTTCACCAGATTTAAAATTAAAAATAATTTTTAGCTGCATCTAGCCCGGAAAATAATTTTGGGGCTCCGAGATGCGCAAGGCACATAAGTGCCTTCTTGCTGCACTACCTGCAGCATGACCCTCATATTGTCAGAATTCGAAGTAATCATGACTACTGGGTTGCCACACTCTTAGATCTCCCAAACTTTTCGATCAACCTTTTCATTTTAATAAAGACCAAAAAAATGGTCATTTTTGAAATTATAAGCATTAGCAGGTTGTTAGAAACTGAAATCAAACAGTTTTCAACTCAAAACTTTATTCTAGGTGATGTTACATTTTCACATAGGACCCCTTGTTCGAAAGGAGCTTCTGAACTCTCTCGTCCATTGAATTTGTCAGGTTTTGGATGGTTTCTGCTTCAATTGTTTTGCATGAGGACAGAATACCCTCCCAGAGCTGTTGCTTAGATGTGAACTGCCTCCCGCCATCATAGACACTCCTTTTAATGATGCTCCAAAGGTTCTGAATGGGGTAGAGGTCAGGGGAGCATGGGGGTCACACCATAAGTTTGTCCCCTTTTATGCCCATATCAGCCAGAGATGCAGATGTTTTATGTGCAGCATGAGATCGTGCATTATCATGCAGAAAAATGATCTTGCTGTGAAATACACGGTTCTTCTTCTTGAACCATGGCAGGAAGTGCTGTTTGAGAAAATCCACATACATTATGGAGTTCATCTTTAGCGCCTTCAGGGATCCTAAAGGGGCCGACAATCTCTCTCCCCATGATTCCAGCCCAAAACATTACTCCACCTCCTCCTTGTTGGCGCTGTAGCCGTGTTTGCGTGGGGTGTCCATCAACCAGCCATCCTCCACTCCATCCATCTGGACCATCGAGCGCTGCACGGCACTCATCCGTGAACAAAACAGTTTTGAAATCAGTCTTCATGTAATGTTTGGCCCACTGGAGCCGTTTCTGCTTGTGTGAAGTGGATAGAGGAGGTCGACAGGATGGCGCATGCACAGCTGCAAACCTCTGAAGGACCCTGCATCTTGTTGTTCGGGGGACGTTGGAGGCACAAGCAGCTTCAAAAACTTGTCTGCTGCTATGACAAGGCTTTTTTGCCGCTGCTCTTTCAACCTGACGTAATTGCCTGTAGGAAAGAGTCCTCAATTTGCCCTTATCAGCACGCACACGTGTGTACTGTGAATCAGCTACATACTTCTTGATTGCCAAGACACTTCATCCTGATCATCGCACAATGTTGATTGTAGTCATGCCTTGACCTAAACACTCCACAATTTGTTGCTTCTCAGCAGCCGACACATCCTTTTTCTTTCCCATTTTGGCAGAAAATGTAGGCTGCTTAATAATGTGAGAGAGCCTTCTTAAGTAGTCTTGCCTTTCATTGGACACACCTGCCAAACTAATTAGCACAGGTGTCTGCAATTGCTTACAGTGATATAAAGAGCCCTGACACACATCACCATCAATGAGTTTAACTGACAAACAAACAAATTCTTCCCTTATCACTCCTAAACACTTTTTGTATAATAATTTGGAACGCAGTGTACATGTGCTTTTCCACAAAACACCAGTGGTTCACGTAGTGAATCTTACAGTTCTAACTTGCCAACCGTGGTCTGTATGGAGTTGTTCAATAAAGGGCCCAAAATTAAGATAACATAGATGGGAGAGGTCTCTATGAATAGGAATTCCTAAGTATTTGATACCCTGTGAGGGCCAGGCAAAGGGAAAGTTGGACTGGATGGAATCCTATATGGATTTGGGGAGGGAGACATCGAGGGCCTCAGACTTTGCTGCATTGATTTTAAAATTTTACCATGTAACAAAGTGATCTATTTCAGCCATAACAGCATGGATGGATATATGTGATTGAGTGATATATACTAGGACATCATCAGCAAATAGAGAGCACTTGTACTCGGTGCCTCCCACCTCAATCCACCTAATATTGGGGTTATGGCGAATTGATGAGAGCAGGTGCTCCGTCACTAGGATGTATAAGAGAGGGGACAGAGGACATCACTGCCTTGTCCCATTGGTGATTGTGAAAGGTGATGAAAATGTTCTGACGCACCCCCTGGGCCTTGGGACACCCGGAGCCGGACCCTTTTTGGTGGATGCTGGTGGTTGTAGTCTTCGTGGCGGCGACCCAGTTCCGTGGCTCAGGGCGGTCAAACCAGTGGCGGAACTATTTATGTGGTTTTCATGTTTAAATGTCCGACTACGCCACCCGTGGATTGCGGTCAGAGTGAACCGCCGCTACAGGGCAGACCACTGAGGCTGGTGTTGTGGGTGCAGCAGAGCGTAGCATAACTCCCCACGGGAGGAGTATAGCCTCAGGGCAGTGTATGCGGAGGATGGGGGTGATGGTGCAGGGCAGCAGCAGTAACGACACAGAGTCAGTGATGCAGTTCAGGGCCTTTACTCACAGTTCTTATTATCCAGACCACGTCTGCAGGTAACGGCTGCCCACGTCGTACTGTGCTCACCAGGTGAGGGGCTCAGACAACTCCCAGATAACTTTGGAGCACTTCACAGGACCCCCTTTGTGTGTCCTTTGTCTGGCCTTTCTTACCAACACTTCTGTCCGGCTGCCTCGGGCCTCCTCTTGGTAAACTTGGCGCCAGTTTCCCTGACCCTATGTGGTGCCTTCCTAGCGGGTGTAGCGAGGGGCTGCGCCACATAAAATGTCAGAGCCTCCGGTTTCTAGCTGAGGGTCGTTTCCTGCCTCCACTAGTTCGGGGACCGGTCTCCCCCTTTGGCCTGACCCCTCCACGCAGGTGGATTCGGGCGTGCGGTGGCGACTCGCCCGTCCGCACCCCTGGGATCCCTTCATTCCTCGTTCCTGGAGCCTTCTCCGCTCCTCTTCCTTCCTTCTCCCTCTTCCAGGCCTGGGCCTCCGTTACTAGGCCCGCCTCCGGAGCAGAGCTCATGCAGAGCCCCTGCTCCCTGCCACTTCTGCTCAGACTTCTCTGCACTGAACTAAGATGGTGCCCACCTTTTATACTCCCTTCTCAATGCACCCAGGAACTGCTTCCTCCCTGCTCCTGCACTACAGGGTTCCCCTTCCTCAGTGTTCCCTCCCCCCACTCCAGCCAGGGACAGGGACTGTCGTGCCCATCTCAGGGGCATATTGGTCGCCCTGCCCCACGGCAATGTGGTGTAATGCATGCAGGTGTCGGGTCCTGATCCACACTCCATCCTTACCTGAGAGTGAGATATCACACCTCTGGGTGAGGTGCAATACGTCTTTAGCAACCGAGCCCTCAGGGTGCTACAGTTCCATTTATCTTCAGCCTAGGTGACGTATTGCGATACAGGGCTGTGATTTTGGCTATAAAAAGGTCCCCTAGACCCCTACCCCAAGCTTTTTAAGAGAATCATATATGGCGTGCCAGGAGACTCTATGGAATGCTTTCTCAGCATCCAACGAGAGTATCTAATTACAAATTTTTAACTGCATCTAGCCCAGGAAATACTTTGTGCCTAGTAGCAGTGTCTGCTAGTAAGCGGATTATCCCGGCTGTTAAGCAAGCTGCACCACCTGTAGTTTAGACACTTAATTTTTTCAAAGGAAATGCTTCGGGACCATGGGATACTTAGTGAAGAGCATCAGGAGGCACCCCAAGGCATAGGGGCTGGGACTGGCAGTAGGATGCCTTGCGGTGGACAGCCGAGCTCGATCCTTATAAAAGCTTTTTAACTGCAGCAGCTTTAGTGGACGCTACTGGAGCTGGAATTACCGCGGCTGCTGGCATGAGACTTGCCCTCCAATAGATCCTTGTAAATGGATTTAAAGTGTATTCATTCAAATTAGAGAGACAATTTAAATTAAAAAGCTTAGAGCTGCCTCCACCACAGGGGGGCTCGCTCGACCCACCAGCGGGCAGGCACCAGTATTGGGAGAGGGGGGCTGGCCGTCAGGGTTCACCGCGGCTCTGGCACAAACCCGGCGACACGGAGGTGGCACGGGCAGGAGCGGACTGGCCGTGTCGGCTTCTCACTTTTTGGATTTTAGAAGGGCATGACATGCCTATATCTGTGTCTCCCCCTCCTTTTACTCCTCCACCTCTTTTATTTTCGCATGACTATATGTACTTGTCACTTTTCCATGTGTTAGTTATGTCTTCTGAGCAGTTTGTCAGCTTTTGGACACCTTTGAAGGTGTTTTCTATGTGTTTCTATGTGTTTTTGTTTGCCTGCCATTGGTTTTAACGGTGTTCGAAGGTGTTCGACGAACAGTTCGACGAACAGTTCGGCGAACACACGGGTGTTCGACGAACCGAACCGAACTCGAACACTACGGGGGTGGCTCAACACTAGTTCTAAAGTCAAATATTTACTGTTTTTTATTTATTTATTTAACTCTGTTTATTAAGAATTTCAAAGAGTTTGCAAACTTTTGCCAACGACAATTGTTATATTCCACCAGTGGAAAATGAACCTCGACAAATGTTTATCATTTTTCACATAATTTCCAAAAAGTAAATTTTATTAGCACAAACCTAAACCCTACTAGCATTGATGATTGAGTAAGTGAAGAAAACAAATCTGCGCATCTTTCCTCGTCTGCGTGACTTTGTGTGCATTTATTATATTTCTCCACGGTTCTGAGGGTACGTCTTATTTTCCTTGTATACCTGCAGCATACATCACATTTCACATTTTAACACGACAGATTATTTCCTTGTAACTCTTGTGGTGAGGATGTAGGATCCATTTAGGTTTTTCATGGGCCGATGTATCTCTATTTTTTTTTTTTCAAAGGCTCCCTGTAATTGTCTTCATTATTTTTATATTTGTCAGGCCAGATAAGGATACACATCATGTTTATGGTGTGTCAGTTATCCCGGGGATGATTGATTTGCAGAATGTCAGTTGTATAAGGCAATTGTAGGATATTATTGATGAGAAACATATCTGAGCCTGACATCAAATTAGTGGTCTTCATGTAACAAATACAGGAGGAAATGTCTCAGATACTTAAACTGGTGGGAGGCTGGAGTTTTTCTACTCCCTCATCAATGAAACGCGGCTTTAAGAGTGGAGGGAGGGAGGGAAAAAAAGGGCTAAGTCAAAACTTCAGTATTTCTCATTATTATCTATACCTAAAGGGGACAGAAAAAGCCTCCTGTACTTCCTCTCATCAATACAGTAGAGCTTTTTGTCAGTAATTTGCAATAAGTGTCTACTGCAGTTCTATGGGGACCCAGAAATCATTATTGGCTGCAGACCTGCACTGTTCCTAATTGGAAGCATTGGGCCTTATCAACTGAGGATTTTCTAGGACCTTTGACAGATACCAATACAAAAATCATTGTTCACTTGTCAATTTAAAGACCATTAAAGCAGCTTATTTTTTTGTTTTAATTGGAAGCTTCTCCCCTCAACAACCCTCCAAAAAAAAAAAAAAAAATACGTAGGGCGGATAAGGTATATTAACATTGAGGTAGCAAGCTATGTAGGTCAGTTCATCAGGTTAGGATTGCGAAAGGATAAAAATAAAACAAGAAAACACGCACATTTTAGTTTAAAAGATTCTTGTAATTTCCTGGGGAATTTCAGCATCGAGCATCAAGTAAGGTGGTATCTGCCTGTAAATCTCCCAATTAAGCAAAACTGCATTCATTTAAGATGTTTGCAAAAAGCGCACTGGGGCCAAAATCAATCACAAGCGCTAGCCTGACCGGATGAAAACATATGCATAACATATTCATGTGCGGTGCACTGTAAGCAACCCTAAGCAGATCTCATTAATAAAAGCGTACACGGTATGTGAATTCGCCATAATGCTGATACTGTCAGATGCAACCAAACTAATATGTGTAAATGTTTTGGAGCAATAATCTGCTTACAGACGCTTTTTTTCCCTGAGTAGCAGCGGTTTGGGGAGGACTGATGTTCGGCTATATGGAGAGGCAGACTTGTTTTGACACTTCATTGAATAAGTAATGAAATCAGGGCTGATAGCAAGTTGATGGAATAATTGTAGGCAGCATTGCCATCTTATAGGTTACAGCAACCATTTCTCTTGAAGATAGAAACGCGAAAGGAAAATAGTTTCCTAACATAAATGTATACAATACATCTTACACATAAAAAGATTGTTTGCCTATGCACACGGCTGTGTTACAGAGGTGTGTGTATATCCATAATACGGCGCCCATGGATTGCCATGGGTGCATACTCTACTTTTTCAGTGGCATGAGGTATGGGGCCAGGGTTGGACTGGCCCACCAGAGAACTGGAGAATCCTCCGGTGGGCCCTGGCATCTCCTTCAGGAGAGTTCATAGTGCAAATCTTGCAGCTGCTATGAGGCTCTGGAGTGGGGGAGAAAGGTGGGCCCTCAGAATCAAATCCTCTGGTGGGCCCAAAGTTCTTCAATCTGACACTGTATGGAGCCAGATGGCAGCACACAAAAATACCACTGTTTCCATTATCTGGAACCTTGAGACACTGGCGGACACAGAGAAAAAAGGGCCCCATGCGCAAGAACAATATATGAGCCCTTTGCAGCCCAATAACTCCTAAAAATGTAGATGATGGTAGAAATGAGCCCTCTTCCCTCTTGGGCCACTGTTGCATCAATGATATGTCGGCCACTGCCATGAGAACTTTTTGCTATTCAGACTTTATCTACACTGTTTTCTCAGTGTGCAAAGAAATGATTTCCACTGATGCAAGTTTTCACCAATTTCCAACTCACTTTATGGAGTTGAGCAAAAATTTACCCTGCCTTGGTCTGATGTCCAAGTTGGTTCTCCATAACAGCTGGTCTTTATTTCTAGGATCAAAATCCTCAGCCCAGTTTTCTGGTTGCTTCTTGCGCTTACTAGTTCCCACAATGTCATGATGGCACGTTGTGACGCCAATCATGACATCACATGAGGCCTAACGACTAGGCCTCACATGATGTCATGACGTTGCAGATCCAATTAAGTAAAACCAATTAAATGAACTGAAACACCTGTTGGTATCAGTGCAATGTGTAGGTGCAAATTCACATTGTGGCCATTTATATATGCTCATTTTGATTTATTCTTGGGTTATATCTGGATTACTCTAGTGTTGTAGACTTTACGAATTGTATGTAAATATAAACTCACACATATATACATGTGACACATTTGTCGAAAGTGAGCTGAGCTGATTTTATTTGGCTGCCACATTATTTGCTGTCATAAATAATTTGGATCAGAAATCGTTTAGGCATGTGTACAACCCATGGAGGGATACATTTGACCTCATTATAGTGCAATAAAGTAAAATTCCAGTTTGTTAAATATCACCGAGCTGCATGCATTCAGTAACAGATCATAGGCATTGTGCTTCAAAAGCTTGCTCTTTGAGATAGGGAACGGGTTAATTTTGGTCGCCAGGAGCTCTTCTTCCAAACACAGGAAAAGAGACAGAGATGCAGCCCCTTTAAGAGCTGAGCAAGTAAAGAAAAAAGAGATTTATGCTTTTAATTAATGGCAATTAAACCATGCCTGTTGGCTTGGCCTATGGCAATTGTTCCCTGTGAAAAGAAGGCCGAGCTGGTGACAAGCATTTGAATCCGCTAAGTTCTGTCAGGGGAGCTGACTCTGCAGGCATCAAAACCAAACTAAATCAATAAAAGAATTAAACTTTTATAAATTGCATTTTGACAAGTATCAGATACCGTTAAGCTTTGATATTATGAATTCCTTGGAGGTGATGCAAACAAGAAGGGCCGCGGTTAGAGATTCAAACAATCAAAGAGGCTTGTTAACATGTGCTGTCAAATGCATCAGTGCTATTAATTACTACAAATTAATGTGACTCTCTCTTCCTCTGGTGATTGGAATAATAATCAGCTGGATTCAAGGAATGAGCACAGAGAACATATGCATCCCTGCCAAAAATAATAAGTTAAGAAACAAGCAGACATTTGCAATACTTATGCTTGCAGGCGTGATCATTTTCTTGTGCATATGAACACCCAGCTAGATTTAGCCTCCTTTTAACAAGTACGGTTCTAATCATCCCGAAAAAAAACCCTTAGATGTTAGTTTATTTGAAGAGCAGTAAAATTCATACATCTTCTCGCATCGCTGTCATATTGTATTTCTTGTCCAGGTATTAAAGTTAATTGCATGCCAGGAAATAAACATAGGGGAAGGTTTAATGATGATAAACTCTGCTTATATTCCGAAATGATAACGAATTAGATTTAATCTGTCGGAAAATGCGCAAAACTATTTTAAGGTTAGGAAGATTAGAGAAAGTCGATGCCATTTGTAGGTCACGGAGCTCAGAATTTTATCTGAAAGCCTGTCTATAGATTTTTTTTTTAATATTCATGTTAAGGCCTGATTCACATTTGCCTATTTGGGTCAGCATTTTGCATCTGTATTTATAAATCAAATCCAGAAATTGGTCCAAGACATAGAAGAGGTGTAAATATTTACATTCCGTTATGTTCCATTCTGGGTTTCACTTACAAATATTGATTGAAAATAGAGACCAAAATACTGATGTGTGAAAGTGGCCTAAACCTCCGAGTCCTATTTTTGGTCAGCTATCGTTTGTCACTACTATACACGGTAACTGGAAAACAAAAACCCATGGCATCTCTGTGGAGGCAAAGTATCTTTCTAAAAAGGATGAATCACGCCACAAAATGCCATTTGTACAGTTGTCAGAACAAATTTGTAATAGTTTTATTGTCTACGGTGGGGAATTTGTCACTGAGATCAACCCATCTAAAGATTAGATATGGGAATGTAGGTCTTTGAAAGATAAATCCATTGACATCTTTATATTTCATATCTGTTGCTGCATTCCCAAGAAATCTTTGTTTAAACTGCCACGCTAGCATTATTTTTTATTGCAGAGCTGGAGTGGTGCCACTAATTTAAATTCCTTGCTCCTAGTCTTATCTTTACCAGCCACCATCTTTGTCTGTTATCAGCGCCGCTACGGCACGTCTTCTGCAGATTGTGACCAACCAAATCACTCCAGTGTTTGCTGGGTGATCCGGAAGTCACAAATTTATTTATTGAATTTATTTATTTTACTCACTTATATAGTGTCATTAATTCCACAGCGCTTTACATACTTTATAATTTCTGTCCCCATTGGGGCACACAAACTAGATTACCTATCAGTATGTGTTTGGAGTGTGGTAGGAAAGTGGAGAACCTGGAGGAAACCCACGCAAACACGGGGAGAACATACAAACTCCTTGAAGATGCTGTCCTTGGTGGGATTTGAACCCAGGACCCCAGCGCTGCAAAGCAACAGTGGTAACCACTGAGCCAGCGTGCGGCCCAAATTAATGTAAGTATATAAAAGCCAGAATGAGGCTCTCGTACACTTACATTAAGAGCCAGTTACCATTACCTCTGCTTTCCGGTAGGTCAGAACTTACAGTCACAAGATGGCAGCGCGGGACCAAGTGGCATGGGGAAAAGCGGATGACGGTAAATATAATACTAGGATCAGGGGACTTAGATTGGAAGTACCATTCCAAAGCCATAAAAAACCCTCTGGAGTGTTGCTTTAATTCATATGCACATGAGGCATTAAGTGTACTTGGCATGACAGATGATCTTTGTTGGTATGTGAGCAGGATTTGCAGTGATTAGCTGATTGTTGAACCCTTTCCTTTTTAGAAAAGGTTTATTTTAAAGAGATTCTCCCAGAATGTAACTAGATGGTCATGGCCTGTCACATATTTCAAATGGCTGCCCATCCTAGGCACTTGTCAGGATGGGCTGCAGTCTGAAGAAACACAGCTCCACAGACCTGGGTCTCAACTGACAGAATCTGAATCGTAAGCACACATACCTTCTGTGAATCGAGAAGAAAGGCTGTGACAGGAGAAGAAATACATCTTTACCTTGGCTGACACGGAGCACGGAGAACTGAGGCAGAAGAAAAAAATCCTTTGTTCTTTGATAGCCCTTCTCCTTGACTTATGATGCAGCTCCTCAGTTAGTTGAGACACAGATCTCAGGAGCTGTGATTCTTCAGACTGTAGCTCATTCTGACATGTGGCCAGGACTGGCTGCCATTTGAATTATGCGATGGAGGCCATTTTATTACATTCTTAGAGAACCCCTTTAATGAGACAACCCCTTTACTGGTGACCTTCTAGTAAACTTTTTAATAGCAATTTCTATTTTTTTGTTTCATATCTAAAAAATTAGAGATCATTTGTTAAAAAATGGAAAAAAAAACACTACAATGATTTAATTAACTTTTTATTTTTAAAAAATGAAAAAAAGTTTAAGTAGTTTGTTGATTCCATATTATCCTCTTCCAGTATTGTACTATTTATATTATGATACTGTATCAACATTTAGATCATTTTAGTTACACAAAAACTACCTACATAGCATTTTGTTACTTATTGTGCTATAAATGGAAGACTCACAGATTAACCCCAGTGTTAAAAAGTGTGTGAACTACAGAGAATTTTTTTTGAGACAATCAATCATAAAGTGTCTGTCAGCTAGTAAATGAACCCAAAGGCCAGAGGTGATCTGATTCAGTCATCAGAGCACACTAATGGATCAGACATGAAGGATACAGTTATGAGACAACAGGGATGGCCAGGCCACTTATCCTTAGAGCCAGATTTTTTGTGATAATATTCCCAACAGAATATTTCTTAAGACCGTGAGTATGCACTTCATCATGTTGTAAAAGCGGATGTTACAGAAAATAAAAATGCAACCTTTAACACTATACTTGTGTCATCATTGTTGGACTGGTGTGTCAAAGTTCCACTTGTAACATTGACTATGGTGACGACAACATATTCTTAATTAAAAATAGATTTAAAGAAAGTTTTAAAAAAGTAAATAGATCAAAATGTATAATGCATAGAGAAATGACGTAGAGGAATTACATACTGTATAATAAAATACATAAACAGAGGTATTAATAAAGGCTAACCTAAAGAGAATGCACCCAATGCACGTTTCGCAACAAGCTTCTTCAGGGATTGTAAACTTTGGGCTCTTTACTTTTTTCGAGTATCCATCATCAATAGAGAAATGTAGATGTCATCATTACTTTGCATTATTTAAAATGCTTCTATGGGAGGTTTGATTTTTCTTGTCTCTGGCATGATATATTTTTAAACTTTTAATCATGTTTCAATCAAGAATATATATTTTTTATTTACTGAGCTTTGCATGTCTTTTGTATAGGCATTTAGGTAAATTATATAGATAATATACAAGTTCAAGGTGACAGCTGTGTTTCCCGGCTGCCCCTAAGGTTTATGGGTATGTAAATATATAGACTATTAATGCGTACTTCAAGGTTTTCTATGTATTTAACTCATCATACAATTGAAGAAAGGTTTAGGACAATGAAAAGTCCCTGGTACTTAGAAGGCAACACAGAAGGCTGGCCTAGGGGAGGCTTAACATGTAAATGAAGATATCAGCTGCAGAAGGTATAGCTATAACTAGTAACATGGGTAACATATATATTTGATAGGGCAGGTCCAATACATTTAAATTCATGCTAGCAGCAGGCTGTAGAGTTTGATACTTTAATATTATAGCCTCTACACGAAGCCATAGTAAGGAAACCCACCAGTCTCTATTATTTTCTATTTTACATGTGTCCAATTAATTATTAATTACATTTTATTTTATTTGTTACATTAACATACAGTATGACAATGGCAAATGGTATAAAAAATTCTAAGAATAAAAGTCATTTCAATGTAAAGTTCCCCAGGTTTAATGTGTGGGCTCATTAAAGGCTAATAGCTCTTAGTAATGTTGAAAGTTTAATATAATTCTGCCCAGTGGGGTTTTCTTTAGTTCTGCTAAACACATCATCTAATTGGCCTGAATTTTTGCCATCAACTTTTACATGTATTTTCAGAAACACTATATATATTGCTTGTCTAAAATACCCAATTAGTTGCATCGGGTCTTAGATAAAAGTGACTTTATTGTCTCTAATTCATTTGAAATCACATTTAAAAATTAAAAATATAAATTCAAATATTTGTCAGTAAAGACAACTGAATCTTCACATCACAAAATATGGTTTTATATATTCAAATTTAGATTTACTTATTATTTTTGTGTTAAAGATATAGCAATAATATAATAATTTTAACCAAACTTAAAGGGGTATTCTGGATGAGAAACTTAAAAGAAGGCTGCACCAATATTATACAAAGAGAAACAGAACAACACAAATACTACATCCTAAATGTGCATAATTAAATTTTTTGGAGTACTGTTGCTCATTTGTGCTCCAGCGGTGCAACTGTCCATGTGGCAATTGGACTATAGTTCCCCTTATGTATTGTGACTATTACTTAAGATTGTTCTCTTTTCTCTCTATTCCTCTGGCTGCTTAAAGGGAACTGGTCACCAGGTTTGTCCCACATAAAGTATGGCCAGCACCTGTTCGCTCTCATATACAGCATTCTAGAATTCTACATGTTCCCAATGCGATTTGCACAACACAAAAAATAGCTTTTATTATATTCATCTACGGCGCGGTCCGGTCCGATGGGCATCGCTGGTCTTGATCCAGCACGTTCTCTCGCAAACGCTGTCCTCCTTCCCTGTTTAGTGTGGATGACACATCCTACGTCAGCCACGCAGTGGCCCCATCACATTCCTATGCAGGAGCACTTCTCTATGTCCTGTCAAGAGCAGAGCAAAGAACTGTAGTGCGCAGGCGCCAGCTCTCTTTGACCTTTCCCTGCACATTACAGTAAAATGCTCGGCCTTCGGCAGGGCAGAGAGAAGTGCTCCTGCATAGGAGTGTGATGGGGACACTGTATGGATGACGTAGGACATATAATCTATACGAAGCAGGGAAGAAGAACGGCAATCACAAGAAGAGAGGAGGAGCCGGATCAAGACCAGAGACCCCAATCGGATGGGACCGCTCTGTTGGTGAGTATAATAAAAGCTATTGTTTGTGCTATACATAGCACATTGGGGACAATATACAGCATATTAGAATGCTGTATATGAGGTCTTTCAGGTACTGCCCCTACTTTATATGGGAGAAATGTTGAGACAGGTTCCCTTTAAGAGTAAAATATGCATTTAGACAGGTCAATAACTGGTGAATAGGTGTTAGTAAGGGCTCATGCAGACGACAGTATTTTCGGTCTGAGTGCCATCTGACAAAACACTGGATCACAATCGGACCCATGTTCTTCTAAGGGGCCATACACATGTCCGATTTTTCCTCGGACCGAGTCTGTAGGAGGAAAAAAATCGCAGCATGCAAAATTTTAATTCGTAAGTCGGATCTCACTCTGACCACACTCTGATCAAACTCTGTTATCAGAGTGTGATTAGCATAAACGGACCGATTTTCTCGAATGAGAGAAAATACGGTCTTGTGATCCTACCCTACCGAACGCTCCTTCCCAACTATTAGCTCATTTAAACATGGCAGCAATCATCCTATTAACCAGCAAAACACTCGTTCATCTGGTGATCAAATCTTTTAGACCAGTGCAAAAATCATTGTTATCTACAGCACATCACCCCATGCAAACATATAGTGCTAAACTGTACATGCTTGGCCAACAAAGTGAAATGACTATAGGCTGTAACCCTGTTTAATACCTACAGTTTGGATTTTTGCTTTGTACCGAATACTATCAATAGGGGAAAAGTTTTGTATACCAGAATAGCCCTTCAACTGGACCAGTCAGAACTCTGTATAAATGTGCAAAAATTGCATTTGTAAAGCTCTGTACGATACTGTATTCTTGACAGCCAGTTTGCATATCATGTTCCATATAGGTATTGCATTAGTTCCATGTAGTTCCATATCAGATCTGTATGGTATTCCATATGGGTTACATATTTATTTACTGCAATGCTAATTTTCTTGGAAGTTGGGAAACAAATAATATGTGTACAAATCCTATTATTGAAAGGGTTATCCAGATTTAACATATTGATAACCTGCTCTTGGGAAAGGTCATCAGTATCGGATTGGTGGAGGTTCAACAACCAGCACCCCCACCAATTAGCTGTTTTCAGCTCTGGCTGCGGTTGGATGTGACAAGAGAATGTAGTTGAACATTATGGCTCTGTTGACAGCATAGTGGCCATTTCCAGGTACTGCAGTGAGTAGGAGCTAAGTTGCAGTACCCGGTAATGGCCACTACTAAGTGAACGGAGCTGTCCCAGCTTCATTCATTGTTTACATAGGAAATAGCTAATCGGGGGTGATGTGGTGCTGGGTTTATGACCTCCGCAGATCTGATATTGATGAAATGTCCAGAGGATATGTGATCAATATCTTAAGCCTGGCGTTTATTGAAAGATGAAAATTCTCTGTTTCCTTTGGCATTGTCTCACATCTCTAGGTGAAAACTGACACCTATATTGAATTTGATGGAGAATTTTATTAATTTGTTTTTATAATGTAGCATACAGAAAGCACCATAGGATACCATTACTGCGTGTAGTGGATCCATCCCACTTGGAAGTGGCGCAAAGTCATAACACAGTATAGTTATTAGGCCACATTCACACGTTCAGTATTTGGTCAGTATTTCACATCAGTATTTGTAAGTCAAAACCAGGAGTGGAACAATCAGAGGAAAAGTATAATAGAAACACGTCACCACTTCTGTATTTATCACCCACTCCTGGTTTCGGCTTACAAATACTGATGTAAAATACTGACCAAATACTGAACATGTGAACGTAGCCTTATAGGAAAAAAAAAATCTCTGAAGTTTTTCCAAGTATCTTATTATCTTCATTAGTATTGGAGTTATTCTTGATAAATTTATTTATCTATCTCTAAAAAAAATCTTCTGTTAGGAAAGAAAAAGAGGAAGACAATCTGTGAAGCCTAATTGCCAGGAAGACATACAGTTATAAACGTGTCTCAGACTTTCTCTTCTCTACATAGGATTCATTTACATATATCAAGTGCTGGTCAACATGAAATGTGTTTCATTTTAATTTGAATTGGTGTTAATATTTTTTTTTTTTAGATCAGATTCTGTCCCAGACATTTTGCATATGATTAGTATCCAACAGTGAGATCCTAATTAATTATCAGTCCTAAAATGAAAATCTATAAATGCACTTGCATTGGTATGTGTCCGCCTGAGATCACTCTGATTAATTTATGCCGAGGGCTTGATGTGCTAACGTGGTGTTAAGTTTAAAACCGTCCATGTAAAACTCTCAAAGACTCAGTGCAAGCATCTTGTGTTAGTAATAGAAAATCCCTGCTGTAAGCAAGCTGCTTACACCTACCAGACGTTAACGCCAAATACATTTAATTTATTTATTTATTTTACTCACTTATATAGCGCCATTAATTCCACAGCGGTTTACAGACATCATCATCGCTGTCCCCATTGGGGTTCACAATCTACATTCCCTATCAGTATGTCTTTGGAATGTGGTAGGAAACCGGAGAACCCGGAGGAAATCCACACAAACACGAGGAGACCATACAAACTCCTTGCAGATGTTGTCCTTGGTGGGATACATATAATAGTCTTGAATTTTCATATCTCCATGAGATGGTCTTGACTCAAGGTCCGGGTACATTGGTAAGTGGACTTATTGCAAAAGAATCTGGAAGCATCTCTTGTCCGAGTCAAGACACAAAGTCTCCCATCTGGAAGATAGAACCAAAGATAATATTGAGTTAGTCTTACAACCATGAAGAATCAGCACCATCCATTGAAATTCTGTGCAATGATGACCAGATAGTCATCATGAGTGGACCAACATATGGGTTGATGAAACAAGGCAACTCTTTTAATGAGGTTTACCATGCAAAAACATGAATAAGGTATTTCTAGAATATCAATTTCGTTGAGGGTGGTTTGATCAAGGTGACCTTACTCAAGGCCTATTGGATCCCATTTTCTCTTTCTATATCGTGTCCTTGTTTGCTCATTATTGTCATATATAAAAATTATAAACATGCAACTTTAATATTGCAAAAAAATATAGAACAAAGGAAAACCAGCTCACCGTCATCTAAATCCCATGTGTTTGGGCAGCACGGACAGACGTAATAGAAACAGCTTAAAGGAAATCCAGCTTCACGGAGTAAAATTCTTCTTTATTAGTGAATCATGTCAGCAAGATAGTGAAGTTAAAAGCATGTCAAGATGACAACATGGGCCCAGTCCATGACTACGCGGTCAGAGACCAGCCTGGCTGTCGAGGTGTTTCTGCTGTTTCCACCCTTAATCATAATTTCATTTAAGCTTCAAAAATATAGAAACCAAAGTGAAAAATTAAATATATATACATGCAGATCCACACCTAGTAGAAAAATCCAAATTCATCTTAAGTAGATTTTCCCTACTAATTCCACTCTGTCCAAAATCTAGATCTCCAAAACTTTACCCCGTGCCAAAGTGTAATATAATAAAGATAGATAGATAGATAGATAGATAGATAGATAGAAAGGATATAAAAAGTAACACGTTTACACACCCCTGTTAATATACCAGATATTTGCCATGTAAAAATTTTTTTATCAAGAAGAATCATTCCAGAACTTTTTCCATCTTTAATGTCACCCATATTCTGTACAATTCAATTGAAAAATACACTGAAATCTTTATATTTGAAAAACTAAAAATAAATTGCAAAATTAACGTAGTTGCATAAACATACACACCCTTAAACTAATACTTTGTGCAAGTACACTTTGAATTTATGACAACATTCAGTCTTTTCAGGTAGGAGTCTATCAGCATGGCACATCTAGAATTGACAATCTTTGCCCACTCTTCCTTGCAGTAGCTCCATAGCTGTCAGATTGTGAGGGAATCTCCTGTGTACAGCACCATCTTCAGGTCACCCACAGATTTTCAATTAGATTCAAGTCTGCGCTCTGACTAGGCCATTCCAAAACTGCGATCTTCTTGTGGCAAAGCCATTCTTTTGTAGATTTGGAGTTATTCTTAGGGTCATTGTGGTGCTGAAAGGTAAAATTTATTTTTATCTTTTCAATAGAGGCCTGAAAGTTTTGATGCAAAATTGACTGGTATTTAGAACTGTTCATAATTCCCTTCACCTTGACTAAAACCCCAATTCCAGCTACCAAACAACAGCTCCAAAGCCTAATGCTGCCTCTACCATGCTTCACTGTGGGTATGGTGTTCCTTTGATGATGTGCAGTGTTGACTTAGTGTCAAATATAACCTTTTGGAATTATGGCCAAAAAATTCAACCTTGGTCTTATCAGACCCTAACACATCTTCCCACATGCTTTTATCAGACTTGATGTAAGTTTTGGAAAAACATAGTCAGGTTTAGATGTTTTTCTTTGCAAGAAAATATTTCTGTCTTGCCACTCAACCCCACAGGCCAGACATATGAAGAATATGGGACATTGTAGTTGCAAGCAGTACACAACCAGTACTTGTGAGAAATATCTGCAGCTCCCTTAATGTTCCTGTGGGCCTCTTGGCAGCCTCCTGAATCAATTTTATCCTTATCTTTTCATCCATTTTGAGAGATATCCTATTCTAGGCAATGCTATTGCGCAAAATGTGAGCCTCTTCTTGATGACCGTCTTCACAGTGTTCTATATTATATCTAATGCTTTGGAAATTTTTCTGTACCCTTCTCCTGACTCATAACTTTCAACAATGAGATCCCTTTGCTGAGTTGTATGCTGTTTACTGATCATGGCTTTTTTCTGTAAAATGCAACTAAGAAAATATAATAGGATATAAGATAATCGGAATAGGATATAATCAGAATTACTGTAAATGATTCCTCCTGGTATGATTCTTGTTCATAACAAAATTATTTTAACAGGGCTATGTAGACTTTTTATATCCAAAGTACATACAATTAGGCATGAGATAGACAAATCACATTCATAAATCTTTGAATATCCATAGACACACATTCATAATCATAAATCAAAAAGTAACAGTAAGAAATAATAAAATAGATATTTTGAAAATATTATTATGGATACTCGCAAATTACACAAATTGAAAATTCTGCTTTAACAGAAGCGTATGTTATAACAAACTCAATAGGACATAAAGAGAAAAAAAACTAAAATATGCTGTGGGCAAAAGCATGGAAAATGTCAGTCACCAAGACAGTAAGTAGAAGGTGCCGAGAGCTCTCTACATGAGCATTAAAAATGCTTGGGGCACACAAGTAATTAACAAGAACAAATGAGAAGATATGAAAGGGGAAGAGCATTGATATGTGTTTTGGGCTGCAATGGGAGTAGACTTAAGAGGACAAAGCTTACAAGGCATTAGCAATAATGAAAAAAAATGTGGTACTCTGGTGCAATCCTAAATAATTTGAGATAAAAAATTTACATATTTGCAGAGAAATATTTAAACATTTACAAAAATATCCAGCCTTTTAATTTACCCATGTGAATTCCCAGTGCCATGGCATCAGACTGATTATAACTCATACAGCAAAGCTGGAAACCAAACATTCTTTGCCTTTCATCTATCATAAATAAATTAAATTTGATTAAATTACATATTTCTTAATATCAGGACCACAGTATGAAAAGTAGATTGTATGATGGCAGGAAAAATAAGTTACCAATATATAAATCTCCGTTAAATCGTTTTTGTATATATGACAGGTTTTAATGTGGGCAACACGGTGGCTCAGTGATTAGGAATGTTGCAGCACTGGGATCCTGGGTTCAAATCCCACCAAGGACAACATCTGCAAGGAGTTTGTATGTTCTCCCCGTGTTTGTGTGGGTTTCCTCCTGGTTCTCCATTTTCCTTCCACACTCCAAAGACATACTGATAGGGAATGTAGATTGTGAGCCCCAATGGGGACAGTGATGATGATGCCTATAAAGTTCTGCGAAATGTGGAAACATTGGAAATGCAGAGTGTAATCCATGTGAATCCACATGTCACTTGTGCAAATTTGTTTTTTTTTGCTGACTTGTGTTGAAATCCACGGTGGATATTTTAATGCTGAATTTGCGACACTTGCGGATGTTCCCATATATTTGTTTTGACCAGTAAAGACAGCTCATACAAATGTTTCAACTTGAACTAGAACTGAGGCCATGGACTTGGCTATATTACAGCTCTGCAAAATGATGGAGACATTATATAGTATACATAGAAGTCACTAGGGCCATATTTCTACCTTTTTATGCTCCTGATTTTCATATGGAATCCATCAGAAAAATTGGTCTTGTTTCATTTGATCCCATATTACAGCGCTGTGAAGTACCAGGTGCACGCGCTTAAGGCCTGTATGACAAACTATACACGTTTATATCTGTGATGTTGATTTGTTTGATAACCACTTAATAAACTGATGGCTTTGCTTTGTGTGCTGTCCATCGAGTCCTGTTGAGTATTAAATTTTCACGCTCTCCCTTAGAAGAGAAAACCATGTCCAAATAAAGCAAATCTGGGAAAGTTTCATCAGCTTTTCCTTTATTTTATTTTATGGGCTAACTTATTTAAATTGAATTGATTTCTACTTGAATTTTACAAAAATTTGCATTCTGGAGAATACAGATTTTTTTGCAATTTGCAAAGCTAGAGTTCAGCAAAATCGCAGCCTCCATATTGCTGAACGGTATAGGGCCGCAAAAGGTTAAAAAGAAAAAAACATACTCACCTCACTACTCACCTCTCTGGCTGCCCCAGCTGCTCCCTGTCCGCTGTCCAGTTTTCCGAGCATCTCTCATGGAGCATCTCCAACCCGATGCTCACTCTAGGCTGAACCTTCCGTTCTTGGGCTAGAGATGCCCCGGGGCGAAAGTGCCTGGACTGTGGGAAAGGATCAGCGGGAGTGGCCGAAGAGGTGAACGGAGAGATATAAGTCTACGTTCTACTTTTTTTGCATCTTACATTTATTATGCTCCGGGGTCTACGTAGAGAGGCCCCAGGGTATAATAGGGAACATTCAATTCATGCAGAATAATTTCTTGGCAAATCAAATTTCCTGGTAAAATCCACACAATTTGGCAAAGTCAAATGTTGTCAGATTTGCTCATGTATGTTTTATAGTGATGGCTGAAAATTTTGGCACCCTAAAATTGTCACAGAAAATTAAATATTTCTCCTAGAAAATTATTGCAGTTGCATATGTTTTGTTATACACATATTTATTTCCTTTGTTGGTTTTCAAACAACACCAAAAAACAGAAAGAAACTTCATTTCACACAAAACCCCAAAAATGGTCCAGACAAAATTGTTGACACCCTCAGCTTAATATTAGGTTGCAAAACCTTAGGAATAAATAACTGCAATCAATTGCTTCATATAACCATCAACAAGCTTCTTACACCTCTCAACTGGAATTTTGGGCCACTCTTGTTTGCAAACTGCTCCAGGCCTCTCATATTTGAAGGTGCCTTCTCCCAACAGCAATTTTATGATCTCTCCATGAGTGTTCAATGGGATTTAGATTTGGACTCATTGCTGGCCACTTCAGAACTCTCCAGCACTTTGTTTCCATCCTTTTCTGGGTGCTTCTTGGTGCTTCATTTCTGGGTGCTCTTGGGTGTTTCAGGTCCTTGTCCTGCTGGAAGACCCATGACCTATAGTAGGATGCAAACCCAGCTTTCTGACACAGGGCGCTATATTGCAACCCAAAATCCTTTGGTATTCTTCAGATTTCATGATGCCTTGCACACAGTCAATGTAAAAGAAAATAACAGGGAGTGCGGATTGAGTAACCTGATATGCCAGTGGGTGTAGGAATGGGAGCCGAGTGATTGCTAACCTGAGGAGGTGGGGCAATCCTGCACCACCCCGGTATGAAGCGTGGATGTCCGGGAACCAGCGCGGTGTCGGGCTGCTCTTCCTGGTCCAGGTCATGTGACCGCTAAGAGGCGTCACCAGAGATGACACGTCAAAGGTCCTAACACCACAGTTTGGGTCCGAGGTCTGGGGGACAGAAGGGAGTTCAAGTCACCGCTCTCCCAGGGAGTTCACTTTCAAGGCGATGTCAGAAGCGGTGAACTCCCAGGGAGAGTGGTGACTTGCGCTCCCTTCTGTCCACCAGAGCTTGGACCCGGCTCCGGCACAGCGCTGCCCCCAGACAGTGCTCCCTTGCTGCGGCTTACCTTAGCGCTCCCTTTTGCTGCGGCTTATCTTTCATGGCTTGCACACAGTCAAGGCACACAATGCGAAAGGCAGCAAAACAACCCCAAAACATCTTTGAACCTCCATCATATTTGACTGTACGTACTGTGTTCTTTTCTTTGTAGGCCTCATTCTGTTTTCGGTAAACAGTAGAATGATGTGCTTTACCAAAAAGCTCTATCTTGGTCTCATCTGTCCACAAGAAACTTTCCCAGAATAATTTTTGCTTACTCAAACAGCAGTCTGCAGGTATGTGAGAAATAAGAAGTAGTAATGCATGGATAAATAAGGCTCTACAATCTTTCCATCATATTTTTACCTATTTACTATTTTTTTTACATATCAAGCTCAAACCTGTAACATAACAACTTAAGCAATTAATAACAATTACTAATGTGTCAATTTTAACTTAATATTTTAAATAATAAATATGTTTTTAGACTGAATACAATATTGAAGCACATACATATAATTCAGACTGTCAGTAGAAATCATTAGTTTAACAATATTACTGTATATAATGAATTATACACTATGGATCAATATATAAAAATATGGCTTCATAAATGGAAAATAAATTAGTGAAGGTTAAGCTAGCAATAAGAATTCTTAATATAGACAAATTTATTAGGAAATGTTCTACAATTAAATGCTTTTGCGGTATGGTAAAATCTCTAAATTCAATTTTGTTATGAATAATTATTTAATAATTATGGCATGTGGAAAATATCAGGATATCACTAAAAGTATGATTATAGTAAAAAAAATTAAAAAATAAGTTAGAAGCCTTTAAGTTCCCAAATTACCTTTCTTAAGTTTGGTAAAGTAACTAAGATTATGGAAACATTTTTGAAAGACCCACTTTTCCAATGCCCATATTTTTATTTTAGGGTCAAGTTCAGCTTTAACCTTTCAACATCTTAAGGCATTTAAGGCATCATTCACACACAGTTTCTTATGTGTTTTTTTCAAACTGATTTTCATATTTTTTTCCAAGCTTCTTTGGGTGATGTTTATCTAAACATGTTTTTAATCCCATTCTAAACATTTTTTTAAACCCATGCTACTGAGCCAAAAATGGACCAAAAGAAAGTAAAAACATCACAAAACGCATTGTGTGTTGTGAAACTCTATTTTCATTTTCTTATAAATGTATATATTTTTAATGCTAGGGGGTATTTTTTCAATTTACAAAATTGCTAGCATGTTCACCAGGAAAGCCTCTTATGTAACTTATATAGATCCTCCTGGAGTAACAAAGAGGAGTCACGGAACCCCGATTTCCTAAGTTTTGTAAGAGGATACAGGGATGACTATGTGCTACCCCTTTTTTCTTTAATATAGAAACTACGTGCAAATATAGGAAAGCATTTCTGTGACCAGATGGTTGGGGGCTGAATAGAATGGCATAGCGGAGCATAAGTGGCCACGGGGCTGCAGGTTGTGAACCCTTGGTTTATTGGAAATAATAAAGGTTTGCACTGGCTAACAGGCAGACAATACCAGCTAAAATTATCTTCCTCTTCTCTTCAATAAAGATAAGGCTGAGCTACATTCTATTTAGCTAAAGAGCACACCTGAGCCATTGTTTAGTAGTTTCTGAATATATCTAAACTGTACAGTGCTGGCCCTACACTTCTGGACATCTCGTTGAGTGCTCAATCATATTCTATACTATGCAGCTACTGCTTTTGCCACTGTTAATAGACACCCACACAATAATCTCTTGTCTGTCAATTATGTTCTTTGACTACATTGTACTGGGAGCCCTGCCCTGGACATGGTAAGTAAACCTGTTGCTATTCCCAAAAACGGGGATAATTTTTTGGCTGAGGAAATTAGAGTTGGAACCAGCTCAACATGCATTTTCCAAATAGCAAATCTGTTGCTGCTCCCAAAAAAATTGATATTTTTTTGATTGAGGAAATTAGAGTTGGAAATCCTTTAAAAATAAAATTGCTGAAAAATTGGGCATCTCAGACAACAAAGCAATAAAGAGGGGCGGTGTGTATAATAGAAATCTGTCCATACGCGTTTCGAGCTACATGGCTCTACAGCGCCCCTCTTTATTGCTTTGTTGTCTGAGATGCCCAATTTTTCAGCAATTTTATTTGTAAAGGATTTCCAATAAAGATTTTGTGAATTTTTAATTACTCTGGTGTGTTGAGCTGGTTCCAACTCTAATTTCCTCAATTACCTTCAGCGCTGTGCAGCAGCTGGGATACCGTGCTCCTGCCGGATTGGAACAGCATCTCAGGGGTGGGGTGAATTTTTTTCTATTATTTATATTTTTTTGATGACTTATTAAAAACGCCATTAGTTCTTAATTTCCTAAAGAGAAAACCAGTTGCTGATCCCAAAAAAAGGATAATTTTTGGAAACATTCATAAAAAGCTATTGCTTCTTTAGTTTTTGAACAATGAACCTATTGGTCTTCCACAAAAGGGAACAATTTGAGGACCATCACTTGTTCAGAAGCAATGGCTTCTTCCGTGTACAACGCCTGTGTAAAAACACTAGCTCTGTAGGCACCCATCTCCAAGAAGGGTTAATTTTTTGAATTTTTTTTATATTTTAAATAGCATAAAAACTCTGTCAGTAGAGTGTGTTATTAATCAAACTATTGGTTACCTCCAGTTACCACCAGTTTACCATAGCTATACATGGTGAGGTCACTTTGACATTACTAAGGCTGTGTTTGAGTTAAAGAGTTTGAAAAGGGTTGAATTAAGTCCCAGGAGCCCTCTTTTCAGTTCTTGCGATTCACTTCAAACCAAATATTTTTTCAAAAATTCAGCTAAGCTGGCAAATTCGAATTTCAAAAGATTTGCTCATTTCTACATTGTTTTCTTCAGTCTTACACTGTTTTTTTATTCTTTCTCTACAACAAAATGTCCATTCAGAATTTGGGAGTAGAGCTGTCAGGGGTTGTCGTGTAAAGTATATACATCATTTCTGTCCCAGAACAGTCAAATCATTTACAGTTTCACCACATGAAGTAGTTTTCTGACTGCCGGTATTAGTGATGAGTGAGAGGCCTTCACTTACATGTGTTTGTTTATAATCTCATGAAGAATATGGCAGAAGGTTTGAAGAGACAAAAGTAAAAAGAAAAATTCAACTAGGAGGAACTCATACATTTTTTATGTCAGTGATTCAATTATAGTAGTTCTTGTCTTGTAAGTCATGATATAGTGTTATAAGTTGAGATCGTTATGTTACAGTTATCCAATGGACTTCACAAAGAGCCTTGACAGCAATGACTGCAATACCGGCCTTACACAGCTAGACCCTGTCACGGAAAGTGATGGAGAGCAACAAGGTAAATGTTCTATTCAGTTTTCCAAATTGGTCACGATCTGGTCATTGACTCTTTGGACTTTTCATCCAGAATGTTACAAGCTCATTTGTAAGATAAAAAAGAACAATTGTAAATTAAACACAGCTTTAGATTTCGGTAAAATTATATATTAAAGGTTTTTTTTTTTCCAGGACTTTGATATTGATGAGCCATCCAAAGAATGGGTCATCATCAACATTAAGTTGGTGGCGATATGACTCATGGCAACCCCACTAATCAAGTGATCAAAGGTGTTACAATGCTCTAGTGAGCACTTTAGCCTCTCCGTTATTGATCAGTCACGAAGCTGTACATTTTGTTGGAGCTTTGCCTAATATAGCAGCTCTCTGCTGCTCCGTCTCATTCAAGTGAGTAAAACTGAACTGCAATACAATGCATAGCCACTACAAAATGTATGGAGCTGTGCCAGAAACAAAGGTTTACCAAAGGGGCCACACAGCTTACAAGTTCATCAGTGTGGGTGCCAGGAGTTGTACCCCCACTGATGTGGAAACCTGTATGTAAAGCTTTAGGAGAAACTCAAAAGGTTTCACACGTTTGCCAGTTTTGATCCAATCAGAAAGTCAATCGATGAGAGACAAAGGCACACAACCAGTGTCTGTTAGTGTACAGGCTTGTCTGCTCTCAGATGTCCAGTCAAAAGTCTTTATTACAACCACAGAGATATGAAAAGGGGTATGGATTTACATTACCTAAGGGTGAAGATATTTTAATTGGGGAAAAAAAGTATTTTAATTGGGAATAACAAGGACGTCCTTGAAATTGGCTGTATCTAGCTTTCCTATGCCTTCTGTAACAAAGAAAACTTAACACAATGACACCTACACTATATATATGAGACAATGCCCTGTGTTATTGCTTTTATGAATAACACTTATAAAGCTAATTTAAAAATATTAAATTATCAAAGATATATGAATTGTCTAAATAATAATCAAAGCAAAATGTAAATATTTACCATAAAACACTAATCTGATGATGATAATAATAATAATAATATTTTTTATCTCTATTCAACAGATACCATGGGGAGTGAGGGCCGTGCTCGCAAGCTTACAATCTATGAGGAAATAGGGGAAACACAAAAGGTAAATGGTAAAATGTACTTGTATTGTATGGTCCAGCCATCAATATAATAAATAGGATATTCAAATAATGCTGCATGAACCAGACAGTATCTGAATAAGTTCAGATACAAAGTGCTATTACATGCATGGAGGGTGTGTAAACAGAAGCTATGAGGGACCAGATATGGAAGAAAATTTTGGAAGGGCAGAATTGGAATAGTTACATAAATGAGATGAGGCAATAGGTCAGTCTAAAGAAGTGTGTTTTTATGGCACCCTTAAAACTGTGGGCAATATTGGGTATAGGTAGGTTAGTGGAGGGAACAAACACAAGGAGTTCAGTTTTTGACATATTCAATTTAGATAGAGTAAGGACATGGTGTTAAAGACAGCTGAAAGACAATCACTGGTATATTGTAGTAATGCAGTGGTGATGTCAGGAGACGATATGTATAATTGGGTGTCATCAGCATATAGATGGTACTGAAAACCGAATATACTGTTGGTTTATCCAATAGGAGCAGTCTATAGGGAGAAGAGAAAGGGACCTAGAAGTGAACCCTGAGGAACCTCGACAGTAAGGATAAGAGGAGAGGAAGAGGAGCCAGCAAAAGATATAGTGAAGGAGCGGTCAGAGTGGTAGGAGGAGAACCAAGAGAGAGCAGTATTCTTGAGGCCGAATGAGCGGAGCATAGTGAAGAAGAGCTGGTGATCCACAGGGCAAATTCTAGAGACTTTAGTAACAGCAGTTTCAGTAGAGTGTAAAGAGCGGAAACCAGATTGTAAAATGTCAAGAAGAGCATTGTCTGAGAGATAGCGGATTAGACGGGAGTGGACCTAGCGTTCCAGCAGTTTAGAAATGAAGGGGAGATTAGAAACAGGTCTGTAATTAGCAGCACAGTTCTGGTCGAGGGATGTTTTTGTTAAGTAATGGTTGTATGCTGGCATGTTTAAAAGAGGAGTAAAAGATACCAGATGAGAAAGAGAGATTAAATATTTTAGTTAGGTGAGTGGTGACAGCTGGATAAAGGGACTGATGGAGATATGAGGGAATAGGGCCTCCAATGCAGGTAGTAGGGAGAGAAGATGCAAGGAGCCAGGTAACCTCGTCTTCCGTGACCGGTTCAAAGACAGAACGTGAGCTAGATGAAGTGCAGGAGGGAAGAGAATGCAGGATATTAGGGAGAAAATTTCCTGTCAGATATAGTTAGTTAATTTTTTCTTTTAAATAATCATTATGGATAATGGATCGTCAGCGCTGAGGTCGGTGGTCAGGGCCTGTATTCTTGGACTGAGGAGGGAATGAAAAGTGTCAAAGAGTCATTTAGCATTATTGGATAGTGAGGTGATAAGGGTGTTGCAGTAAGCTTGTTTGGAGAAGTGAAGGGCTGGGTTGTATGTTTTAAGCATAAACCTATAATGAATAAAATCTTCAGCCAGAATGGATTTTCTCCACAGGGTTGTCTCCGTCTGTGCTGAATTGTTCTATGTGAAGGACGTGCAGCTTCATCCCGGGCACTTTGGAGTGTTTCATTATAATGTTTCAGAGCAGAGTCAGGACATGAAAGAGAGGAGATTGGGGCCAATGATGACTTGAAAATTCTTCATAAGTTTCTGGGTATTACTGGCGCATATATTCCAATAAGTGTGGTAAGTGGGGGTATCCTGTGCGGGGTGACAGTTCTTGACAGAGAATGAAAAAAGGTTGTGGTCAGAAAGCGGGAAAGGGTAGTTAGTAGTGATGAGCGAGCACTAAAATGCTCGGGTACTCGTTGCTCGGGTCGAGCAAATTGGAATACTCGGGTGCTCGACCCAAGCAACGAGCCCAATGTAAGTCTACGGGAAACTCGAGCATTTTTCAGGCGGCTCCCCCTGGCAGGCTGCAGAGGGCCTAAAAATTGCCCAAATCGATGGGAACAGTGCTCAAATGACATGGGGACAGCATGGGGAAGACCCCTGGAAGTATTTCTGACTCCCAGGTCACTTCTGTCAGCAACGTTGTCAGAGGTATTACGCCACTTTTACGGACTCCCAATAAAACATACCAAAACGAAACCAAAATGGATTTTCCTGGGAAATATGTTAAGGAATATCCTTTCCATGACATGTACAATGTATATAAAGAAAAATAAATAACCAAAAACAAAAATACTCCTCCACACCTTGGGCAATGTTCACACGGAGTGTTTTTGATGCGTTTTTGCACTTTTGCATTGCTTTCAACCAAGACAAATGCATTCACCAGGAAATTTCATTTTGACATTTTACAACCTTATCTGGCCATGTGGTGTGTGACACATCATCAGACAGATGCATAGAGTGCTGAAAAGTCATGGGAAAAGCATGGGGATGACCTCTGGAAGCATCTCTGATTCCCAGGTCACTACCTAAAAGTGTGCCCATCATAAGTGATCCTTGGCGCATGCGAAGATACCTCCTGCCATGAACCTGTTGTTGCAGATTTGCAACAATCACCGTCCACGTCCTTGTCCCACTGCAGCGTTCAGTTGTCCCTACCCCATTCCTTGGAATGCAAGCGCAAGTATGCAGGCAACCAGCCACCCACCCACCCACAGGCTGCAACACTAAACTGCCAGATCTCTGGGCAGCTTTTTGCACTTGAAATATGGCCTTTTAAGCTCGTGTAGGCGGAAGCTTTTCACAACCTCATGCCGGCGGCGGCTGGGTGTCCATACTCGGTCCCCAGCCGCCACTATATTTCCCGGTATCGCCTCCGCCTTCCACAAGCACGAGTCCCACAACATTACCCATGTCCTCCACAGTGCACTTACTGGGAAGGACCACCTAACCACAAACACGTGGACAGGTTTAATGTGGCCAGGGACGGTACGGAGCCAGTCCACAACTTTTTTTGCTGACAGTTGTATTTATCTCGGTGAAAGGACTAGCATAGAGGGAAACCCTATCTACCCTGCATGTCATTTTTACAGGAAGTCCTGTAATGCAGCTTGTTGCAGAAGCAATGGCAGCCCATCCAACATCAACTCGCCCTTGTCGGTGGTGCGTTGACACACACACATTTTTCTTTGCGCATTTAATTTCTTGAATACAGGGTTGGACAATGGCCTGATCTGTAATGCGGTTTGAGAAATAACATGCATAAGCATAGCCGTTCCACATTAAAAAAGCAGCCATAGAATGTCCGGGAACCTTCCCCCACACTTTTCTTAGCCAGGGCTGCTTTTCGGCAGGGTTGGATGGGCCCACCAGAGAACCGGAGACTCCTCCGGCGGGCCCTGGCTTCTCCTTCAGGAGAGTTCATAGTGCCAAGGTGAGGCCATGATGATGATAGAGGCCACCATCTGCTTAGTTTTCTGTTACTTGGAATGCAAGTGCAAGTATGCAGCCAGCCACCCACCCACCCACAGGCCGCAACACTAAACTGCCAGATTTCTGGGTAGCTTTTTGCACTTGAAATATGGCCTTTTAAGCTCGTGGAGGTGGAAGCTTTTCACAACCTCATGCTGGTGGCAGCCGGGTGTCCATACTCGGTCCCCAGCCAAAGTTATATATCCCGGCATCGCCTCCGCCTTCCACAAGCACGGGTCCCACAACATTACCCGTGCCCTCCCCAGTGCACTTAATGGGAAGGACCGCCTAACCACAAACATGTGGACAGGTGAATGTGGCCAGGGACAGTACAGAGCCTGTCCACAACTTTTTTTGCTGAGAGTTGTATTTAGCTCTATGAAAGGACTGGCATAGAGGGAAACCCTATCTACCCTGCGTGTCATTTCTCACAGGAAGTCCTGTAAAGCTGCTTTCACTTGAAATGTGGCCTTTTAGGCTCGTGGAGGCGGAAGCTTTTCACAACCACATGCCTCATGCCTCGTGTCCATACTCGGTCCCCAGCCGTCACTATTTCTCCCGGTGTTGTCTCAGTCTTCTACAAGCGCTGGTCCCTGAACATTACTGCTAGTACTTTTCTGTGGGAATTTGCTTGCCTCCTACCAGAATGGAATATTTCCAGCAAGCTATGGTACGACGCCATGGTATTAGCACTGCCCCCAGTACCAGTAGCGAAGCCATCCCCAATTTCCTTCTCAGGAATTTTATTTGGTAGACTGAGTGGCTGCCCAAATACTTTTTCTCACAAAGGAGCTGAAGATAGAGTGGCAGTAGGTGCAAGTTTCTCCAGCCTGTTAGAAATTAGAGGGTGAATGGCAGCTCATTGGATCAGTGGTTAGCACTGAAGACTTGCAGCGCTGGGATCCTGGGTTCAAATCCCAGCAAGGACAACATCTGCAAGGACTTTGTATGTTCTCCCCGTATTTGCGTGTGTTTCCTCCTCAGTAAAAAAGCAGCCATAGAGTGTCCGGGAACCTTCCCACACACTTTAAATTAGCCAGGACTGCTTCTTGACAGGGTTGGATGGTCCCACCAGAGAATCCTCTGGTGGGCCTTGGCTTCTACCTCAGGAGAGTTCATGATAGCGCTAACTTTGCAGCTGCTATGGGGCTCTTGAGCAGGGGACAAAGGTTAGCCCTCAGAATCAAATCCTCTGGTGGGCACAATGTTTTTAAATCTGAAACAGCTTCTCAGTGGGAGTTGTATTTCACCACAGCTATATTCTTTAGCTCGGTGAAAGGACTGGCAGAGAGGGAAACCGTATCTACCCTGGCTGTCATTTCTCCGTCACCAGGTTCCGCCCATTGTCACACACGACCATGCCTGGCTGTATGTTCAGCGGTGAGAGCCACAGATCAGGCTGCTGTGTTACAGCTTTCAACAACTCTGCAGCGCTGGGCGGTTTGTCAATTAAGCATTAAGCATGTAATCTTCAGCACAGCCTGTTGCCGCTTGGACAAGGCAGTGCTGCAGTGCTGTCAGCTTGTGACTGATGTGGTCATTTCGGAGATGGAGGAGGAGGTGCATGAGCTGAACAATGTGATTACATTGTTGTTAAATTGGTGACGCTGTTTTTATACTAAAGAAAGATCCTATTGTTTTGTTTTTTTACGTTTTTTTAAGACAAATGCATTCGCCGGGAAATGTCATTTTAACATTTTACAACCTTATCTGGCAAGGTGGTGTGTGACATCCTGTTTTATTTATGATGGAGGGACTCTTAAAGTCATAAAGCCTATTTTTATAGGGACATCAGACGGCCCTTACTATTCTTAAAAGGCCAGCAGTCGGCCCTAACTATTATTAGAGAGCCATCAGCCGGCTATGCTTTGTTGTTCCCATTATTAACAAGTGGGTCTCCTATACTGTTATTGCGCATCCAGTGACTGCAAGGGCTGCCAAAAATTTGAATGCAACCCAATACCCCTTTGAAGAGACATAGAGGAGGGTCTCAGTAAAAAAAAATGTTCCAATTATAAAGGAACGGGTCTCCTATAGTGGTAATTCCCATGCTGTGACTGCAAGGGCTGCCAAAATTTGGGAAAAACCCCACTAAGAATTTAAAGACACATAGAGCAGGGCCACAGTAACAAGGTACGATATGTTCCCATTAGAAAGGAGAGGGTCTGCTATACAGTTATAGGGTATGCAGTGAGTCCAACGGCTGACAATTTTAGGAAAAACCCCACTAAGAATTTAAAGACACACAGAGCAGGGCCACAGTAACAAGGTACGACATGTTCCCATTAGAAAGGAGAGGGTCTGCTATACAGTTATAAGGTATGCAGTGAGTCCAATGGCTGACAATTTTAGAAAAAAACCCACTAAGAATTTAAAGACACACAGAGCAGGACCACAGTAAAAAGGTACGACATGTTCCCATTAGAAAGGAGAGGGTCTGCTATACAGTTATAGGGTATGCAGTGAGTCCAACGGCTGACCAATTTTAGTAAAAGCACCACTAAGAATTTAAAGACACATGGAGCAGGGCCACAGTAACAAGGTACGACATGTTCCCATTACAAAGGAGAGGGTCTGCTATACAGTTATAGGGTATGCAGTGAGTCCAATGGCTGACAATTTTAGGAAAGACCCCACTAAGAATTTAAAGACACATGGAGAAGGGCCACAGTAACAAGTACGACATGTTCCCATTAGAAAGGAGAGAGTCTACTATACAGTTATAGGGTATGAAGAGAGTCCAACGGCTGACAATTTTAGGAAAAACCCCACTAAGAATTTAAAGACACACAGAGCAGGGCCACAGTAACAAGGTACGACATGTTCCCATTGGAAAGGAGAGAGTCAGCTATACTGTTATAGGGTATGCAGTGAGTCCAACGGCTGACAATTTTAGGAAAAAACCCTCTAAAAATTTAAAGACACACAGGGCAGGGCCACAGTAACAAGGTACGACATGTTCCCATTAGAAAGGAGAGACTCTGCTATACAGTTATAGGGTATGCAGTGAGTTCAACGGCTGACCAATTTTAGGAAAAAACCCACTAAGAATTTAAAGACACACAGAGCAGGGCCACAGTAACGTCAAATTCCCATTAGAAAGAAGAGAGTCTCCCATAGTGTTGGCCTATGCAGTGAATGCAAGGGCCGCCAAAAATTTGGAGGCACTTTAATGCCTATTGGAAGAGACATGGAGGAGGGCCTATAAAAAAAAGTTCCCATTAGAAAGAAGAGTCTCCCATAGTGTTGGCCTATGCAGTGAATTCAAGGGCCGCCAAAAATTTGGAGGCACTTTAATGCCCATTGCAAGAGACATGGAGGAGGGCCTATAAAAAAAATGTTCCCATTAGAAAGGAGCGGGCCTCCTATACTTGTAATGCCCATGCACTAAGTGTACGGGCTGACAAAAATTTACCCCTGGGGGGTATACATGAACATACTGTATACATTTTTTTTTTTACGGGCATCATAAACAACCTTTAAAAAAATTAGGTGGGTGTTGCATCACGGACCACAGTCACCCTGGTGATATGGTGGTGGAGGATGAGGAGAAGGAGGAGGACAAAAGCAAATAGCAAAAATCAGGAAGCGCATACCCATGTGTGGGCGTGAAAAGGTGCATGGGAATACACCTCCCAAGAAAAGACACTGGATCGGAGTTTATGTTACGCTGCTATCATTTGGTGGTGTTGAGAAGTCTGGCCCAATCCAGCCGTTATTCATTTTTATAAGAGTCAGCCTGTCAGCATTTTCAGTTGACAGGCGGATGCGCTTATCAGTTATAATTCCACCAGCGGCACTAAAAACTCGCTCTAATAAAACGCTGGCGGCAGGGCAGGCCAGGACCTCCAAGGCATAGAGAGCCAGTTCATTCCACGTATCCAGCTTGGATACCCAATAATTATAAGGCACAGCGGAATGACGGAGGACGTTGGTACGGTCGGCAAGGTACTCCCTCAGCATCTTCCCAAACTTTGCACGCCTTGTGAGAGTACCCCGCGCCTCAGGGCCTGTCCGATGGGAGGGTCTGAGAAAACTCTCCCAGAACTTTGACAGTGTTCCCCTGCCTCTGCTGGATTGAAGGTGTGTCTCTCTCGCCTGTACTCCTTGGTTGTCCAACGAAGTGTGCCCTCTGCCGCCGGCGTTTTCAGATGGGAATTTTTTTAATAGTTCCGCTACACGGGCCCCTTTGTACAGCCCCATTTTTGTAGACCTGTCCGCCTCAGGAATAAGAGATAAAGTTCTCCTTGTAGCGTGGGTCTAGAAGTGTCACCAACCAGTAATGACTGTCACCCAAAATTTTGAGAACGCGAGGGTCATGGGAAAGGCAGCGTAACATAAACTCGGCCATGCGTGACAGACTACTAACAGGCAAGACTTCCGTGTCCTCACCAAGAGGATGACTTACCATGCTCTCCTCTCTGTCCTCTGGCCATCCACGCTGAACGGACGGTATGACAGCTGTGCAGGTAGTACTGTCTATAGTGCATGAAACTAGCTCCTGTCCTTCCTCCTCCTCCTCTTCCTCATTGTCACCCAATTCACATTGGGATGAGATGAGGCTTGGCTGTGTGTAATCACCCTGTATGGTTCCTTGCTCCATCTCATCGTGCTCCGCCTGCAATGCATCCTCTTTGATTGTGAGCAGAGAGCGTTTCAGAAGACAGAGAAGTGGGATGGTGACGCTAATTATGGTGTCATCGCCGCTCACCATCTTGGTGGAGTTCTCAAAGTTTTGGAGGATGGTAGATATGTCTGACATCCATGTCCACTCCTGAGGTCTTATGTGTGGAGTCTGAACTGAATACCGACGGCCTTGTTGATGCTGGTACTCAACAACTGCCCTCTTCTGCTCACAAATCCTTCCCAACATCTGCAGTGTAGAGCTCCAATGCATGAGGACATCACACACCAGTCTGTGAGCCGGAAGCTGCAAACGCTGCTGAAACACTTGAAGGGCGGCGGAAGCTGTAGCTGACTTTCTAAAATGGGCACACAGGCGGCGTACTTTAACAAGCAGATCTGGCAGCTCCGAGTAGGATTTGAGAAACTGCTGAACCACGAGGTTAAGCACATGGGCCAGGCATGGTACGTGTGTGAGCTCGCCTCGCCTCAGAGCCGCCACCAGGTTCCGGCCATGGTCACACACGACCATGCCTGGCTGTAGGTTCAGCGGTGTGAGCCACAGATGTGCCTGCTCTTTCAGAGCTGTCCACAACTCTTCAGCATTGTGGGGTTTTTCACCTAAGCATATTAGCTTCAGCATAACCTGTTGCCGCTTGTCCGAGGCAGTGCTGCAGTGCTTCCAGCTTGTGACTGATGTGGTCATTTCGGAGATGGAGGCTGAAGAGGAGGAGGAGGCTGAGGAGGATGAGGTGCAGGAGCTGTAGACCGTGGGGGCAACCCTGATTGACCTAGGGCATGTAATCCTTGGCGTCGGGAGGACGTGTTCCTTCCCAAGGTCCGACTGGGTCCCGGCTTCCACTATATTAACCCAGTGTGCCGTCAGCGAGATGTACCGTCCCTGCCCACAAGCACTTGTCCACATGTCCGTGGTTAGGTGGACTTTACCGGTAACTGCGTTGCTGAGAGCACGGCTAATGTTTTGGGACACCTGCTTGTGTAATGCGGGGATGGCACACCGGGAGAAATAGTGGCGGTTGGGGACCAAGTACCGAGGGACGGCCGCCGCCATCAGGCTGCGGAATGCTTCCATCTCCATGAGCCTAAAAGGCAACATTTCGAGCGCAGGCAGTCGTGAAATGTGAAAATTTAGTAGTGTGGCCTGTGGGGCGTTGGCTGCATATTTGCTTCTGAGCTTGCCTGGAACAACAAGGCCCTGGTGTCCACCTTCTGGGAGGGTGTTTCCAGATGGATCAAGGACGAGCTAGTCGGCCGGAACATTCCTACCGCTCTGGATGACCTTGTGTCACTAGCTACCCGGATTGACATCCGTTTCCTGGAACGAGCTAAGGAGATTACCCGGGAGAGAAGATTTTCTCGTCTTACTCCGGTCTTCCAGAAACCTGCCTCCCAACCAGCAACTCCCTGGGCACGCTCGCCCCAACCCATGCAGATTGACCAGACCAAGATGGTCAAGTCTCGCCAAGAAACACGCCAAGCCGAGGGGAGCTGTTTCTACTGTGGTAGTAAGGAGAATCTGATCCGTTCCTGTCCGGTGAAGCCGGGAAACTCCAGTGTCTAGGACCGCTTGGAGAGTTCGTCCTAGGCAAGAGTAAATCCTCTCCGTTCTTGACTTTATCTGTTTCTATTTCCTGTGGAGAGAACCGCTTCTTTGAAACCGCCCACCTGGATTCCGGAGCCGCTGGGAATCTCATTTCTCAGTCCCTTGTAGAGAAGTATCAGATTCCTACCAAACCTCTGGCTGAACCATTGGCAGTCGCTTCAGTGGATGGAAGACTCCTTCCGGTGACCATCTTGCTCATCACAGAGCCTGTAACCCTTCAGGTGGGAATGCTGCACTAGGAGAGGATCTCCTTCCATGTACTATCCGGACTCTCTCACTCCCTTTTGCTAGGTCTTCCCTGGCTAAAGAGACATGAACCCATTCTAAATTGGCGATCTGGTGAGGTGCTCCATTGGGGGCAGGATTGCCATGAGACCTGCCTGGTTCCGGTTCGCCCGGCTCGACCTCCGTCTACTCCGGCTAATTTACCTGGTCTACCGGCACCTTACTGGTCCTATGCAGATGTCTTCAACAAGAAGGAAGCAGAGACACTGCCACCTCATAGGCCTGGTACCCAGTGCCACTCCACCCCGTGGGCGTATCTACCCCTTGTCGCTGGCCAAAACCTGGGCCATGTTGGAGTACATCGAAGAAAATCTGGCTAGGGGATTCATCCAGAAATCTACCTCCCCGGCTGGAGCTGGAGTCTTCTTTGTAAAAAAGAAAGACGGTTCACTACACCCCTGTATCGATTATAGGGGACTCAACCAGATTAGTATCAAAAATTCATTTCAGAGCTGTTCGACCGCCTTAAAGGCGCAAAGATCTTCACCAAGCTCGATCTTCGTGGGGCGTATAACTTGGTCTGGATCCGCCAAGGAGACGAGTGGAAGACGGCATTCAATACCGGGTACTGCCACTATGAATACCGTGTGATGCCCTTCGGCCACTGTAATGCTCCAGTCGTCTTCCAAGAACTAGTTAACGACATCTTCCGTGACCTCTTATATTCATGTCTGGTGGTATACCTGGACGACATCTTGGTCTTCTCTCCGGATCTACCCACACACCGGAGGGATGTTCGTCAGGTTCTGCTTAGGCTCAGGCAGAATCACCTATACGCAAAATTTGAGAAATGCCTCTTCGAGCAGACCTCTCTTCCGTTCCTGGGCTATATTATCTCTAAGACTGGTCTACGGATGGACCTCGAGAAGGTCTCTGCCGTCTTAAAGTGGCCCCAACCGGAGGCGATGAAGGCGATTCAGCGATTCCTGGGCTTCGCTAACTATTACCGCCTCTTCATCCCACATTTCTCTTCCCGGACTGCACCCATCTCTGCGCTCACCCGTAAGGGAGCAAATCCTAAGGAATGGACGTCTGAAGCGGAGGAGGCCTTCCTCTCCTTAAAACAAGCCTTCTCTTCTGCCCCAGTGCTGCACCGTCCGGATTGCAACAAACAGTTCTTTCTGGAGGTTGATGCTTCCTCTTCTGGAGCTGGAGCGATGCTCACCCAGAAATCTCCGTTCGGGAGAATGGTAACCTGCGGCTTCTTCTCCAAGCTTTTCTCCTCGTCCGAGCGCAACTATTCCATAGGAGACCGAGAACTGCTAGCCATCAAATTGGCGCTGGAGGAGTGGCGTTACCTGCTAGAGGGGGCTCTGCACCCGGTGGTCATCTACACTGACCACAAAAACCTGGCATATCTACAAGATACCCAAAGACTCAATCTGCGTCAGGCCCGGTGGTCTTTGTTCTTCCCCCGTTTCAACTTTACCCTACATTACTGCCCTGCGGACAAGAACATTAAAGCCGACGCTTTGTCCCAATCCTTTCTGTTTTCCGATCAAGAGGAGGAGCCTATGCATATCATCGATACCTCCAAAGTGATGAATGTGGCTCCCTTGGACCTGTCTCGTCTCCCACCCGGTAAGACGTTTGTAGCGATTCTGGATCGTAAGAAGGTTCTTCACTGGGGTCATTTATCTAAACTAGCTGGCCATGCTGGCTAGAGGAAGACCTTCCTGCTCATTACCCGGCATTACTGGTGGTCTTCCCTGCGCAAGGATGTTGTAGAATTCGTCACGGCCTGTTCATCCTGTGCGCGCAACAAGGTTCCCAGACATCTTCCAGCCGGCCGTCTCCTGCCTTTTCCCGTACCTGCTGCCCCGTGGCAACACATTGCTATGGACTTTATTACTGATCTCCCTGTCTCAGCTGGTTGTACTGTCATTTGGGTGGTCGCTGACCGCTTTTCTTAAATGGCCCACTTTATCCCTCTGCCTGGTCTCCCATCTGCATCTGTGCTGGCTAAGGACTTCATCCATCACATCTTTCGTCTCCACGGCCTACCCCTCCACATTGTGTCTGATTGAGGGGTACAGTTCACTTTGCGCTTCTGGAGAGCTACGTGTAAGCTGCAGGATGTCTCCCTGGATTTCTCCTCTGCTTATCATCCTCAGACCAATGGCCAAGTGGAACGTATCAACCAGATCCTTACCAGCTTCCTCCGTCACTTCGTCAACGCTCACCATACTGATTGGGTAGAGCTTCTACCATGGGCCGAGTTCTCCTATAACAACCATGAGAGCGAATCTTCTTCCAAGTCCCCGTTCTTTGTGGTCTACGGTCAACATCCCCGGATTCCGTTTCCTGTCTCTGCTTCAGTGGACAATCCTGCCGCAGAGTCTCTGGTCAGCGAATTTTCCACCATTTGGGAGGACACTAGATCCGCACTTCTTCAATCCTTCGAGCGGATGAAGAGACATGCCGACAAGAGACGTCTGGACCCACCTCAATTCCGTCCGGGAGAAAAGCTTTGGCTCTCCTCCAAACATGTTTGTCTCAAAATATCCTCCTATAAGTTGGGTCCACGGTTCATCGGTCCATTTGAAGTCCTTAAGCAAATCAATCCAGTGGCCTACAAGTTAAAACTCCTGGCCACCTTACGGATTCCAAACTCCTTCCACGTATCTCTCCTCAAACTGGTTGTTCTTAATTCTTTTTTAGACGATCCAGGTACCTCCCCAGCTCCGGTCTCCGCTGAGGATGTCTATGAGGTAGAGAACATTCTGGCCACCAAGAGGGTAAGAGGAAAAACCTTTTTTTTGGTGGATTGGAAGGGGTTTGGCCCAGAGGAGAGAACTTGGGAACCCAGGGAGTACATCCACGCCCCGCTTCTTCTTAAATTTTTTTTTCAGGCCTAAAGAAGAGGGGGCGTAAAGGTGGGGGGGGGTACTGTAGCATCGGCGTCTCTGCCCCCTGAAAGGCAGAGACGCCGTCTCCCTTACCACCGCGCTCCTGGCCCGGCATCTTCCGGCTCTCCTGCACTGCTGCCGGCGTGCACGGCTTCCCGGGCACTGTGCTTTGGGCGCACTTGCGCTCCCTCCCTCTTAAAGGGGCCGCGCGCGCCGTCTTAAGGAGTCCCCGGCCAATGGCCGGAGGACTTCTCATATAAAAGGCACCTCCTCCAAAATAGAGGTGCCCGTGCAAGGTTGTAGCTCTGTGTTCTATCTCTGCTTCAGCCCTCAGGTCCCGCTGCTAGTCTGATTACCAGTCCGCCTGCCTGACTATCAGTCCAGTCCGCCTGCCTATCAGTCCAGTCCGCCAGCCTGACTATCAGTCCAGTCCGCCTGCCTGACTATCAGTCCAGTCCGCCAGCCTGACTATCAGTCCAGTCCGCCTGCCTGACTATCAGTCCAGTCCGCCAGCCTGACTACCAGTCCAGTCCGCCAGCCTGACTACCTGGAGAACGTACCAGTTACCTGCCATGCCTATCAGCCAGCCTACCGGGAGGCTCCTGCCAGTTACCCGTGGTGTCTGCCAGTCCGTCTACCCGGATCACTCGTCAGCCTGCCAGCCGTGCTCATCTGCTGTACCGGTCAGTCCCTGCCTCCTGACCCGTGGGAGTCACCTGCTCTCATACAAGGACTGGCCCAGAGTAGCACCTGGTCCCTCTGCTCGGTCCTTCTGACGCGCCCCCTGGGCCTCTGTTGTGTAGCGTTGCGCACGCAGGGACTACCCGGAGCCGGATCTGATAGGGGTAGTAGTCCTCGTGGCGACGATCCGGTCCGTGCCCAGGGTGTCAAACCAAGTGGCAGAATTTAGTTTGTTGTGTTCAGTTGTGCAGCGTGGATAGTATAACCCCCAACGGGAGGGGTATGGCCTCAGGGCAGCGGACGTGGATGATGGGGATAGCAGAATTGCACGCAGGCACCAGGAACCACTCAGAGACGGTGCGGTGTAGTTCAGGGTCTTTACTGGTGGCAAAGGTAGACCCTCCCGGGAGTACTGGCTAGCGATCGGGGCCTGGTCAGTCCGTGAGCAGATAGGATCTCCCCCGGCCAGGTGGAGTTGTAGGCCTCCCCAACTTATTGTACTCTCCCTGGCTACCTTGCTAGAAGCGGGTAAAAGTAGCCCACGTCCCTGAGTGTACCGTGTGGTGCTCACTCGTATGGCCGGTGACTCGGGGCCTTCTGGTAGCCTCCGCTCCACAACGGCGGTGCTGGTCCCTTGCGTGTGACCGTGCCTTCGGGTTTCTTGGCCAGAGGACCTGAAATCCCCTGCCGGTCGGTTTCTGCTGCTGGGTATGGATCAGTCCCCACTGCCTCGGACTCCGTGTCCGGTGAGATCTCTTCAGTCAGGACGAGCTCTATAGCTTCCAGTCTCTGACCCCTTTTATCACTGCTCCCACATAGCTCCTGATCTTGCTCTCCCTGTATCTGCTCCACTCCAGACCAGACTGTGTCTCTGTCTGGGACTCCTCTTCTTCTCTCCTAACCCCGCCTCAGCCCCAGTTTATATAGGGGAAGTTCTTCCCCTCCCAGGACTGGGCAGGAAGTGTTGCATGCTTAGGGTTCCTGACCAGGAGACCTCCCACCTGCTCTCAGACGTAATATTGCTATTACTGTGGTAACCAGACCCCTGGGGTGCCACATTCCCCCCTAGTAAAATTTAGTACTCCGGGACTAAACATATTTTTGAAAACATAACAGGGTATAAACAGGAACAATACAATAAGGGAAAACACGTTAGGGCGGTCACAGCGTGTCCGCAACCGGGTGCAGTTTTTCAAGCAATAAGGGTGTCCATTTCACCAAAGAACAGGGAGCCGTAACCAGGTGGGGGTCTGTCCTACCCCGAGTCTTTAGCAGTCTTAGTCCATTCCTGGGTTACGCTCCAAACATATATACAAAGAATTCCGGTTAATCCACAAAAGACACCTATAAAATAACTGGAAAAACATAATTATTTACAAGCAACAGTAAACAGGTAAATACCAATAAAACAGTCTGAACACTTTAGATCCTCCAACGTACTGGCAACTGGCCTCTAGTGGCCCTAGTAGACCTACGGAGCTTACTGACCGGTCCTAAGCTACAGGGTGTAGGAGCTGTCAAAGGTAAGCTGGGCAGCTGTCTACGGGTTCTTTGGCTCACTAGGGGCACGGCAGGCTCACTATAAGCAGAGGGTCGATTCTCCTGGTCTGCTTGTGTGGGGTCTTCTGCCTCCTGGACCGGCTGCTCTTCCAGCTCTACCTGTTTTTCCGTAGGCACTTGGGATGCTGGCTGGAGGAAGGTTAGGACGGGTACCACAACAGCGCCATTTACTTGTGTCCAAGACCGAGGGAAGTCTCCGAGTACAGTACTGACCATTTCTTCCCTTTCCTCTGCGGGTCGAGGGTTTTCTTGATCTTCTTCAGGGTTTCGTAGCTGCTCGGGACACTTCTTCAGGTGATCTCGGGAGACAATGGCTGTGGTTTCTCCTCCATCCTTACTGATTGTGCAGATTTTTGGGTTTTCATGGCTTGATGGCAGTACGGTGTACGGGTCCTTCTCCCACTGGTCGTCCAACTTGTGGAGCCGTCTCTTCCTTTTCAAGACCTGCACTCCAGGTACCAGGGAAACAGCGGGAGCATACTGGTTGTAAGTCTTCTCCTGTCTTTCTCTTGCTTGACAGAGACTTCGCTCAACGCTCTCCTGTACTTTCCGGTACTGCTGCTGCCTCTCTGTGTCCCAGTCTGCTTCTGGTGAAGTGTCCTCGGGTGTCAGGACTCCCATATCCAGATCAACAGGCAGCTTACCAGGTCTTGCTCTCATTAGGTAAGCCGGGGTACAGTTGGTAGAACCTACAGGGATGTGGTTGTATAGGTCCACCAGATCAGGCAGTTTCTCAGGCCACAGACTGCGTTCTTCCAGGGGCAACGTTTTCAGAAGGTCTATCACCACCTGGTTCATCTTCTCGCAGAGTCCATTGGTTTGCGGATGATAGGGTGTTGTTCTTATCTTCCGGCAGCCATACAGAGTGCAGAACTCCTGGAAGACTTCCGCTTCAAAGGCAGGTCCCTGGTCCGTCAGCACCTGCTCTGGGTATCCGTGTGGACGGCAGAAGTGCTGCTGAAAGGCTCTAGCTGCTGTTTGAGCCGTTAAGTCCTTGATGGGGACTACAACCAAGAACCGGGAGTAGTGATCCACGATGGTTAACGCATAGACGTAGCCACTTCTGCTGGGGGTCAGTTTTACATGATCCAAGGCTACCAGTTCCAACGGCTGCCTGGTGACGATGGACTGCAGGGGAGTCTTCTGACTGGCACGGTCCTTCCTTCTTAGGTTGCATGGGCCACAGTCTCTGCACCACCTCTCGATGGTTCCTCTCATGCCTACCCAGTGGAACCGCCCGCGCAGCAGGAACTCCAGCTTCTTCCATCCGAAGTGCCCAGCTCCGTCGTGGTATGCCTCCAGTACCATAGCCGCGTCTCTTCTTGGCACCACTACTTGCCAGATCAGTTCATGCGTCCGGGAGTTAACCATTCTACGGCACAACTTCCCCTTGTAAAGGAACAGTCGACTCTTCTCAGCCCACAGTTGCTTGGTTTCCTCCGGAGCGTCTGGGTCAAGGCGAGCATCTGGCTGAGTCAGCATCTCCTTCACCAGTCGGACGGCGGGGTCACTGTCTTGCGTTTCCGCCCAGTTGTAATGAGGTAAGGGGTTGAACGTAGCGGATTGCTTACCCCTTACACGGTGGGAATACTGGGTAGTCCCATGATGGTGGAACGCGGGGAGTTTAACTTCTTCCAGTTCCTCTGGATCTTCCCCTACGTCCGGTAGGTTTGGCATTCTGGACAAGGCATCCGCGTTGGTATTGGAGCGTCCTGCCCAGTATTTGATCGTGAATTCATAGTTGGACAGGCGGGCCATCCATCTCTGCTCCAGGGCACCGAGTCTTGCAGTGTCCAGGTGTGTCAACGGGTTGTTATCCGTGTACACGGTGAACCGGGAAGAGGCGAGGTAGTGCTTAAAGCGTTCGGTGACTGCCCACACCACTGCCAGGAACTCTAGCTTGAATGAGCTGTAATTCTCAGGGTTTCTTTCGGTGGGTCGCAGTTTTCGGTTGGCGTAAGCAATTACCCGTTCTCTCCCCTGCTGGATCTGGGACAGTACGGCTCCTAGCCCGATGTTACTTGCGTCGGTGTAGAGGATAAAGGGCTGGCTGTAATCAGGGTATGCCAGGATTTCATCCCCCGTGAGGGCCATCTTCAGCTGGCGGAAGGACTCTTCTTCCAGCTTCTCCCATCTGAAGGGCGGCTTCTGGTTCTTGGCCTTCCTGGACTGGCCTATCAGGAGGTCCTGCATAGGAGCTGCCTTTTTGGTGAAACCGGGAATGAATCTTCGGTAGTAGCCTACCAACCCGAGGAACTGCCGTACTTCCCTTACGCTAGAGGGTCTTGGCCATTCCTTAATCGCGGTGATCTTATCAGGGATGGGAGCCACTCCGTCAGCACTCACCACGTGTCCCAGGTACTGCACTTTTGGTTTTAGCAGGTGACACTTCGACGGTTTCACCTTCAGACCGTAGTTTGCCAGGGCTTCAAACACTTCCGCCAGGTGTTTCAGGTGGTCCTCGTAGGTTTTGGAATAAACTATAACATCGTCCAGGTACAGCAGGACCGTCTCAAAGTTCCGGTGTCCCAGACAGCATTCCATCAATCGTTGGAAGGTTCCTAGTGCGTTGCAGAGTCCGAACGGCATGCAGGTAAACTCGCTAAGTCCCATCGGGGTGGTGAATGCGGTCTTCTCCCGGTCCGCCTCTGCTACAGGAACCTGCCAGTACCCGCTAGTGAGATCCAAAGTGGAGAAGAAGTTAGCAGATTTTAAAGCAGCCAAAGACTCCTCTATCCTTGGTAAGGGGTACGCATCTTTGTGTGTGATACGGTTGATTTTCCGGTAGTCTACACACATTCTCATGGTGTTGTCTTTTTTTTTAACCAAGACTAGTGGAGCTGCCCAGGGACTACAGCTATCCCTGATTACCCCAGCCTCCTTCATGTCTCTAAGCATCCCCTTGGCGTGTTGGTAGTGTGCAGGGGGTACGGGTCGGTATCTCTCCTTTATGGGAGGATGGTCTCCTGTGGGGATGTGGTGTTCTACCCCCTTTACTCGCCCGAAGTCTAACGGGTGTTTACTAAACACTCTCTCGTACTCTTGAACCACCCGATAGACTCCCTGTTTCTGGTGTGAGGGAGTGGAGTCAGTACCCAAATGTAGTTGCTGACACCAGTCCTCCATTTGTTGCTTAGAGCCGTTACCTTCCTCTGGTTGAGATGGAGGCAAGGGTTCCACGGCCTGTACAGAATTCTGGTTTATGGTGAACAATTTGGCTAGCGTGGCATACCGGGGCAGGTATACTTCTCTCTCCCCGATATTTATGATGCGAACGGGCACCCTCCCATGGCGTACATCGACCACCCCCCGTGCTGTCAAAATGGTGGGCCTACTGTCTGAGTAGACTGGTTCCACCATTGCCTGGTAATCTCTACCTCTCAGACCAATAGCTGCCCGGCACCAAATCATCATTTCACTTTTCGGGGGCATGGCAATAGGGAAAGGGTCACAAATTCTCACGCTACCAATCTCACCACCGGAGAGTTCCACCTGTTGCCGTCGCATCAGTGCCCGGATCTCTTTTTGGAGCACTCGCTGCTGGCCGGAACTGGCGTTCTTGGCAACCTGCTGTAAAATGAGAATCACCTCTGCAAGACAATTTTCAATCACATTAGTTCCTAGAGTTATCTTTGGGTGACTCTCGCGCTTGTCAATGTCCACAATGATCAGTCCCTGTGCTGCCAGTTCGACTTTACCGATTTTAATGGTCATCTCTTTAAATCCGATCTGTGGCACGGGCTGACCATTGCTGGCGATGATACTCAAGTCGTCGTCAGGGTAGCGGGTTATATCCGAGTCATTCCAGTACTGCTTGAAGAGCACGTACGGGATGGTGGTGACCTGTGACCCGGTGTCCAGTAGGGCACTCATAGGAATGCCATCCAGTACCACAGGCAAGACTGGACGTCCTCCCACGTATTTGTCACGCCAGTTCGATGGGCCTGGTGATCTTATTCCTAGGGGTTGGCCCTCTATCCCAGGTTATGCCAGTTTAAAGGACAGTACCTTGCCATATGTCCGGGTTGATTGCAGCGGCGCCCGATGGGTTGTCCGTCCTCGTTGTATCGGTCGCTGGGTTTTCCTCTGGCCGGTGGGGTCCTCCTTGGACGGCGCCACGGGATGTCCTCCGGTCCGGATGCCAGCTGGATCTTCCCTGGAGCAGAAACCTGTAAAGACTGCACAGTTCGGGTTGGCGCAGCAACGCTTTTAATTAGCTCTTGGACCTGATGGTGCAGGTCTGTAGCCGGGTCATTGTTTAAAGCCTGCGCATCAGCTCCCACAGGCCCTGCCGACAAGGGCGCCGTCTCCTGGTGGTAAGTGGTAGTAGGGCGTCTGTGGGTCACAGCGCCACCTGGTGCCGGTTCTCGGAGCACCCGGATGGCTCTGTCCTTGAACTGTGCAAAGTCCAGATGAGGGTCCTGTAAGGCCATTGCCCGCAACTGGGTTCGGTGGGCATTGCAATGTAGACCCTCTATAAATTGTTCAGTCAACAGCTTGTCTTCGTTTCCCACGCCGTCAGGGTCGGCCTGCTTAATGGCTCTCAGGGCCTCTTGTAGGTTTAGTGCATAGTCCCTTATATTCTCATGTGCTCGCTGCTTGCACCCGTAGAATCTAAGCTTGATCTCGGCTGAGGTACTGGTATCAAAGGTGTCCTTCAGCCGGGCTAGTATCTCTGCGACAGTCCTCCTCCTCCCGAGTGGCCAGGACTTTACCTCCCTTTGGGCTGCCCCTGTTAATTGAGCCACCAGGATGCTCACTTTTTGCTCCTCTGTGAGGGGGTACACCTGGAAGAGGCTATCCAGCCTTTCTCTGAAGTCATTTAGGGTATGTGACTCCCCTGAGTACTGGGGTAGCCAGGCTGCCCCCGGGATATAGGGCATAGTGAAAGGCATGACCGCAGCAGCGGTGGCGCTGGCGGTGGCTGTGGCAGTGAAGCTCTCCTCTGTATCCGACATCCTCCTCCCCCCTAGTGGACCGTGGACTACCTTGCGATGATCCTCTTCCGTAGGCCGCGGCTCCGCAGTGGATCGTCAGGGTTGAGGACCTTCCGTCGCGCTCCTGTGACGTCGGCGTCTGCTGGGCTCCTTCCAGGACCTTACGCAACGTCCGGACGTGAGGCGGAGCTTCAGTTCTCGCGCGCTTTCGGAGTCCACGCCCCTCTTCTTCCCGCGCGGCGTCCTCAAGATGGCGTCCAATGGCGGGAAAACTCCACGGATGGCGGGAAGAAGGCAGAAGATGGCGTCGGATGGCGGGAAAACTCCACGGATGGCGGGAATCCTCACCACAGGTAAGTTTAACAGTCTCTTTTTTTTTTTTTTTCAGGCACGCAGTACCCGGTGGTTGCGGGCACGGAATCCTGCCGACTACGCCAAAAGTTGACGCGCCCCCTGGGCCTCTGTTGTGTAGCGTTGCGCATGCGGGGACTACCCGGAGCCGGATCTGATAGGGGTAGTAGTCCTCGTGGCGACGATCCGGTCCGTGCCCAGGGTGTCAAACCAAGTGGCAGAATTTAGTAGAAGATGTTATAGTGTTCGACTACGCCACCCGTTGAATGCGGTTATGAAGCCGCCGCTGCAGGGCAGACCGCTGAGGCCGGTGGTACAGTTGTGCAGCGTGGATAGTATAACCCCCAACGGGAGGGGTATGGCCTCAGGGCAGCGAACGTGGATGATGGGGATAGCAGAATTGCACGCAGGCACCAGGAACCACTCAGAGACAGTGCGGTGTAGTTCAGGGTCTTTACTGGTGGCAAAGGTAGACCCTCCCGGGAGTACTGGCTAGCGATCGGGGCCTGGTCAGTCCGTGAGCAGATAGGATCTCCCCCGGCCAGGCGGAGTTGTAGGCCTCCCCAACTTATTGTACTCTCCCTGGCTACCTTGCTAGAAGCGGGTAAAAGTAGCCCACGTCCCTGAGTGTACCGTGTGGTGCTCACCCGTATGGCCGGTGACTCGGGGCCTTCTGGTAGCCTCCGCTCCACAACGGCGGTGCTGGTCCCTTGCGTGTGACCGTGCCTTCGGGTTTCTTGGCCAGAGGACCTGAAATCCCCTGCCGGTCGGTTTCTGCTGCTGGGTATGGATCAGTCCCCATTGCCTCGGACTCCGTGTCCGGTGAGATCTCTTCAGTCAGGACGAGCTCTATAGCTTCCAGTCTCTGACCCCTTTTATCACTGCTCCCACATAGCTCCTGATCTTGCTCTCCCTGTATCTGCTCCACTCCAGACCAGACTGTGTCTCTGTCTGGGACTCCTCTTCTTCTCTCCTAACCCCGCCTCAGCCCCAGTTTATATAGGGGAAGTTCTTCCCCTCCCAGGACTGGGCAGGAAGTGTTGCATGCTTAGGGTTCCTGACCAGGAGACCTCCCACCTGCTCTCAGACGTAATATTGCTATTACTGTGGTAACCAGACCCCTGGGGTGCCACACTTCCCTGGTTCACGGAGTCGATTGAGCCGCTGTGCTACTGTAGCACCCCGAGGACTCGGCTACTACAGGGGTATTGCACCTCGAACCAGAGGTGTGGTATTCCACTCCTGGGTAAGGATGGAGTGTGGAACAGAGCTCAGTAAGCTGCATGCACCACATACACCCCATTTCCGGGGGACAGAACAACGGTACTCCCACCAGATAGTTGTGCAGGTAGGACAGCGTCTGTCCCTGGCTGGAGTGGGAGGGGGGGAGGAACATCCCAGTAGTGTAGGGGCAGATAGGGGAGGGACTCTGGGCATAGAGGTAGGAGCCCATTGGGTGCTAGTCACCTGGGCTCACACATAGAGAGAGTATATATGGTGGGCACCATCTTGAGACAGGGTCTGTTCTGAGAGAGAGTTCAGCCAGAGAGGGCTGACAGGGAGCTGTGGCTCTGGCTGGGCCCAGCTCCAGGGCCAGGCCTGAAGCAGAAAGAAGGAGGCAGAAAGGCCCAGAGACGCAAGGAGAGAGGGAACCCTGAGATCCCACAGGAGAACGAAAAGGGTGAAGGGTTGGCAGAGAAGGGTACCGGATCCCAAACTGGTAGAGGCTAATCATCCTCAGCCAGGAACCGGAGGTCGTGGTCAAGCTTTGGCACGACCCTCACCACATCCACCAGGAAGGCATACCACGCATAGGGCCAGGGAAGCCAGGAAAGGTTTCACCACCAAGAGGCCCGAGGGAGCCGGACATAGGTGGGTCCCTGGTGAGAACGGCCAGTAGGAAGGAAGAGAGGGGAGCTCTGGACCACGCTCTGGAACTACCTGGGAGTTGGCCGAGTCCCTGACCTGGTGGACGCAGCATGACTCGGGTGGTCCTTACTGTGCACAAGAGACCGGATAAAGAACAGTGAGTAAAGCTTTTGAAACTGCACTGCAAGCCTCCGTGTTTCATGGTCACACCTGCACCTTCAGTACTGGGACACCCGCACCATCACTCCCCTCATCCAACTCACAATAGCTGCCCTGAGGCCATCCCCTCCCGTTGGGGGTTATACCATCCACGCTGCACAATCCTACCACCGGCCTCAGCGGTCTGCCCTGCAGCGGCAGCTCCATAGCTGCATTCAACGGGTGGCGTAGTCGAACAATACAGTATCATCTGCCAAACACTGCCACTCAGCTTGACTCCCTGGGCACGGACCGGGTCACCGCCACGAGACTACTACCCCCATCTGATCCGGCTCCGGGTAAGCCCCCGTGCGCGCGATGCCGCACGACACAGCAGGCCCAGGGGCGCGTCACTACCTTGGTCAGTCCGAGCTGATACCTAGTTACGCCCCTCTGGTCCCTCCTTGCACCGCAGCACAGAGGTTCCACCACCCGGATCCGTAACAGGGATGTCACAGGATAGACTTTGCCAGGTGGCATGGAGGGCGATTCACAACCGCCACTCGCGGTTGTTATATTTTAAAGGGAATGAGTCATCACAAAACAATGTTTAAATTTAATTTTAAAATATTTTTTGAAAATTAATTGAAGATATTTTTATTTAATTTTCTCCATGTCTCTATCTATATTGATAAATAAAATAATCTGTATTTAAAAATAGAATCTGTGACTTAAGTAGTCAACTCAATATCATCACAGGCGGGATCACAATGAAAGGTAAAACCTACAGTACATATAGACAGCACAGCATTTACCAATCAAATGAAGTAATGTTACAATTCACCTCCTCCTGCTCCCTGCTCAGTCTCCTCGCCGTTGATCACAGAGCATTCCTCCAAGACTCTCCCAAAGAAGTACTTGAACCTCTCCATACTATGCTTTTCTATGGTCCATGAAACTTCTGTAAAGCTCTCTAAATGCATTTAAGTGAAGCCCAGGCAAGATGGCTGCCACCATAATCATCTACTGGAAACAGTAGGACATTGGCAAGGAAATCATATTTCTACATTCATCCTGCAAACAGTCAGCAGAATAGGAGCTACAGAAATAATTAGTGTTTTTATTGTGATAGAAATGTTTTTAAAGACATGGTGGCTAAGAGTTTCTCTATAAATAGGTCTCCATATTCAATGTATCTAATCTATTAATCACGACAATAGAGCCACTTAGTATTTTATCAGGGAAGTTGACATACACATGCAAGTTTTCCTCACCCCTGCCGTCCTCCAGACTTATGTATATGTTCCACCAGTCAGAGGTTACAGACAACAGGAATTAATGTATTGCCTGCTGCCTCCTTTCTCCAAATAATGCAGGGATAAAAGGCAGTAGAGAGGTCAGTACCATGACTGCTGTTACATTTTGGGACACACAGCACTGATCCAAGGAACAAGTCCACAGCTGTTCCAAAGCTCCAAAGGAAACTTGACCATATAACCCCCATCTTCTGCATGTCACCGGATGCCAAAACTACTATGAAGGATGCCCATAACCCGTAACCCAGTCTGTGATGGCATTATGAAATGGGTATCTATACAGTATCCCACAAAAGTGAGTACGCCCCTCACATTTTTGTAAATATTTTATTATATTTTTTCATGGGACAACACTCAAGATATGACACTTTGGTACAATGTAAAGTAGTCAGTGTACAGCTTGTATAACAGTGTAAGTTTGGTGTGCCCTCTAAATAACTCTATACACGGCCATTAATGTCTAAATCACTGGCAACAAAAGTGAATACACCCCTAAGTGAAAATGGCCAAATTGTTCCCAATTAGCCATTTTTCCTCCCCGGTGTCATGTGACTCATTATTGTTACAAGGTCTCAGGTGTGAATGGGGAGCAGGTGTGTTAAATTTGGTTTTAATTGTCTCTTCAGAGAGGAAGAGGACTAAAACTCTAGTGCCACCTACGGGAAGTAGCAATCCTAAAAGTCAATAGTGACCCTTTAACGAGCCTTATCACATGACTTAGGATAAAAAGCCAAGATCAGAAACTCAATTTGCAGACACTATGTTTCAGGGCACTGCCCCTCATCAGTGCAAAGTGTGAGTTTTGGTTTGGCTGGAGGAGAGGCGTCAGACCGGTATCTAGGGGTAATATTTCACATTGCGGAGAGTAACGTGATAAGCACGTCAGGTGAGGAGTCTTTTAAAGCCCCAATGCTCCTCTGGGAAATATGCAAATTGTCTCTTCAGAGAGGAAGAGGACTAGAATTGTAGTGCCACCTACAGGAAGTAGCAATCCTAAAAGTCAATTGTGACCCTTTAATTTGGTGTTATTGCTCTCACACACTCTCATACTGGTCACTGAAAGTTCAACATGGCACCTCACGGCAAAGAACTCTCCGAGGATCTGAAAAAAGAATTGTTGCTCTATATAAAGATGGCCTAGGCTATAAGAAGATTGCCAACACCCTGAAACTGAACATCAGCATGGTGGCCAAGACCATACAGCGGTTTAACAAGACAGGTTCCACTCAGAAGAGGCCTTGCCATGGTCAGCCAAAGAAGTTGCGTGCACGTGCTCAGCATCATAGCCAGAGGTTGTCTTTTAAAAATAGACGTATGAGTGTTGCCAGTTTGCTGTAGAGGTTACAGGGGTGGTGGGTCAGCCTGTCAGTGCTCAGACCATACGCTGCACACTGCATCAAATTGGTCTGCATAGCTGCCGTCCCAGAAGGAAGCCTCTTCTAAAGATGATACACAAGAAATCCTGCAAACACTTTGCTGAAGACAAGTAGACTAAGGACATGAATTACTGGAACCATTTCCTGCAGTCTGATGAAACCAATATAAACTTATTTGGTTCAGATGGAGTCAAGCATGTGTGGCGACAACCAGGTGAGGAGTATAAAGACATGTGTGTCTTGCCTACGGCCAAACATCATGGTGGGAGTGTCATGGTTTGTGGCTGCATAAGTGGTGCCTGCTGTGGGGAGAGACAGTTCGTTGAGGGAACCATGAATGCAATCAAATACTGTGACATACTGAGGCAGAGCATAGTCCCACTACTGGGCCACAGGGCAGTATTCCAACATGATAACAACCCCAAACACACCTACAGGATGACTACTGCCTTACTAAAGAAACTGAGGGTAAAGGTGCTGGACTGGCCACGCATGTCTCCAGACCTAAACTTTATTGAGCATCTGTGGGGCATCCTCAAATGGAATGTGGAGGAGCGCAAGGTTTCTAACATCCACCAGCTCCGTGATGTTGTCATGGAGGAGTGGAAGAGGATTCCAGTGGCAAACTGAAGCTCTAGTGATCTCCATGACATAGAGAGTTAAGGCAGTGCATGAAATTAATGGTGGCCACACAAAATATTGACACTTTGGGAACAATTTTCACTTAGGGGTGTACTCACTTTTGTTGCCAGTGGTTTAGATATTAATGGCTGTGAGTTGAGTTAGTTAGAGGGCACGCCAAATTTACACTGTAATACAAGCTGTACACTGACTACTTTACATTGTATCAAAGTGTCACATCTTCAGTGTTGTCCCATGAAAAGATATAATAAGATATTTGCAAAAATGTAAGGGGTATATTCACTTTTGTGAGATACTGTATATTCAATACTCTAGGTTTTAAGGTTCACACACCCAAATCTTACTAAAATATATATAAAAAATGCTTTAGGCTATGTGCCCACGTAGCGTTTTTGTAGTGTTTTTGCTATGTGCCTACGTAGCGTTTTTGTAGCGTTTTTGCGGCGTTTTTACGGCCGCAAAAACACCATGACAATGCTTGTAAAACAGTCTGCCATGCAAAGCAATGTGAATTCGGATGTGCTGTGCACATGATGCGCTAATTTGCGCGCCAAATTCGTATTGCGTTGCAAAACGCAGCATGACCATTTCTACTGCGATTACGCTGCAAATTCGCGGCCATTGACGAACATTGAAATGCAGCAAACCCGCAGGTATGTGTGGATTTGCTGCGTTTCACTTAAATGCAATGGCCGCGAATTTGCAGCGTAATCGCGGTGCGTGTGGTGCCCAGGATGAAGAGGAGACTACAACTCCTCTTCATCCCGGCTACCACGCGGTGAAAAAAAGAAATAAAAATGTTAAAAAGAAACAAAACCTGTATATTCACTTCTCCGGCGGCCCCCTGTCTGCTCCCGGCCACTTCCTCTCGCCTTGGCATCCGCAAGTGTACTGTCAGGACCGCGGTGACGTCATTTAGTCACCTGATGGTCACGCGACCGCTGACGTCGGCGGTCAGGTGATGGTCGCGTGACCATCAGCTGACTAAATCACGTCACCGCAGGTCCTGACGGTACACTGCGGGACGGCAAGGAGAGAGAGGACGCGGCCGGGAGCAGACTGGAGGAGCCCGGAGAGCAGACCGGGAGCCGCCGGAGAGGTGAATATACAGGTTTTTTTTTATTTTTAACGTTTTAATTCTTTTTTTTTACTATAGATGCTGCTTAGCATCTAAGTTGTTCATACATTATAAATCCATGCCTGTTGCATGGATTTATATTGTGTGATCAACTTGTCAAGCACTTTTCCAAGTGATGATCAAAATCACTTGGAAAAGTGCTTGAAAAAACGCATGCGAAAACGCATGTAAAAACGCTGAGAAAACGCTTCTCTCTGGCAGAAAAAACGCATGTAAATCTGCATGCGTTTTTTTCTGCCAGAGAGAGGCAAAAACGCTCTGCATCAAATCTGCTACATGGGCACATAGCCTTAGGCTGTGTGCCCACGTAGCATTTTTCAAGCGTATATGCTGCGGAATTTCCGCAGCGTAAACGCTTGAAAAACGCATGTATATCCGCACCCCATGGTCCCCAATGGGATTCCGCAAGTTCTATGCACATGCTGCGGATTTTTCCGCAGCGTTTATGCCGCGTTCAAAAATCCGCAGCATGTCATTTAATTTTGCGTTTCCGCAAGCGGAATTGCCTTTGTCCAATGCATAAAAAACGCAAGGCAATTCCGCATGTGGAAAACGCGTGATAAACGCGCGAAAAATGCGCGATAAACGCGTGCGGAATTCCGCATGCGTTTTTCCGGGAGAGGACTTGCATTTATGCAGCAGAAATTTTCTGCTTCATAAATGCAACGTGGGCACATAGCCTTAAATCCGCAGCATGTGCATAGAACTTGCGGAATCCCATTGGGGACCATGGGGTGCGGATATACATGCGTTTTTCAAGCGTTTACGCTGCGGAAATTCCGCAGCATATACGCTTGAAAAATGCTACGTGGGCACACAGCCTTAGGCTATGTGCCCACGATGCAGAAATGAAGCAGAAAATTTCTGCAGCATTTCTGCATCTCCCTGGCAGAAAAAACGCATGCAGATTGTGCATGCGTTTTTCCTGCAGAATACATGCGGATCCACATGCGGATTCACATGCATTTCCGCATGCAGATTGACAAGTGCTTTCCAGGCGATAGCATCACTTGGAAAGTGCTTGACAACTAGGTCACACTATATAAATCCATGCAAACGGCATTGATTTATACAGTGTGAACCGTAAAAATTAAAACAAATAAAGCTATACCGCACCCCATGGTCCCGGAGTGGCTGCAGCGCTGCTTCCTGGCTAGTTCCCGGCTGCCGGCATATCGCGAGACAGAGCGGTGAAGGGCCTGCGGTCACATGACTGTGACGTCACCTCAGGTCCTCAAGCGATGCCGGCATTCAGAGAAAAGCCTTCGGAAAGGTGAGTATAAACTTTATTTGTTATTTCATTCTTTTTTTACAGGTACAATGGTACCCAGGTCTGGATGAGAGTCTTCTCTCCTCCAGAACTGGGTACCATCCGCACATAGAGACGCATAGAAGCCGCTTGTACAAATGTACAGTCGCGGTTTCTATGCGTCTCAATGCAAGTCAATGGCGGGAGTTCCGCTGCGCTTCCGCAAAATTAAATGACATGCTGCAGATTTTTGTACGCAGCATAAACGCTGCGGAAAAGTCCGCAGCATGTGCATAGAACATGCGGAATCCCCTTGGGGACCATGGGGTGCGGATTACCTAGCGTTTCACAAGCGTTTATGCTGCGGAAATTCCGCAGCATAAACGCTTGAAAAACGCTACGTGGGCACACAGCCTTAGACTTGGTATAATTTCTTAGCTTGTTGTATTTTCCAATAAGATCTCCAGAATGTTAGATCAGCCAATGAACTCCTTCAATTTATGTATGCAAATACTGTAATCCTTCAGTTTGCAGAAGCTGTGTCGCTATGATCATGAGACCAAATGTTAACATAAAATATATGGGACGGAGGGAGGGGGATGTCTAATACCTAGGAACCTTCAGAAAATGGTCAGAGGAGCTCACTGTATACTGATTTACTACAGAATTCTACACGTCTATGTGGTGAGATCATTTCACTGGATGGTTATGGAGCTCTCTGTATCTATATTGTGTATATATATATATAAATATATATATAAATATATATGTAAAACTCATATATTGATGACCTATCCTCAGGATAGGTCAACTCATCAATATCAGTACGGTAAGGGTCCGACATCTGGCATCCCCACCGATTAGTTGCTTGAAGCTCCCGCGGTGGCCGGTTATACACAGTGTACAGAACCAGAAGAGTAAAGCTGCGTAAACCCTGTAGTGAGCATTCTCGGGTTCTACAGCTCAGCTCCTATTGAAGTAAATGGCTGCTGAGCTTCAGACCCCCAAAACAGGACCTGCAAACAGCAGATCAGTTGAACTGGCAAGTGTCTAATATTGATGATGTATCCTAAGTATAGGCCATCTATATACAACCCCTTTAAATTATAGTCAGATACTACTAATGCTAACCCTTCAACAAAACCAAAGTGGATAATTCAAAGGGGCCCATAAGTAGTTAAACCCAAAGTATAGAAAAAAAAAACCTCTAAAATACTCTTTATTAAATATTATTTTTAAAAAAATATATAAATAGTTACACCACACAAATAGACAAGCAAACACCAAAATTAATAAATAGCATAACAGCAGGGGCAATTTAATAAAGTGAAAGGTTCCTACAAGGACCCTATCTTTACCCCTGCCTGGCTGCGGAGGTTGGCACCTTATATAATAGTCGAGATTGGCGCCCTGCTCAGCGTATGCTGACCCTATTGGTCCCTACTCCACCTATAGCCTTATATCAATGTATATAAAAACTTGATTGTGTTGTCACTACATCTAGTACTGCTTGTGAATGCAGCAGTATATTGAGATAAGGCTATAGGGTCTCAATCTCGACTATCACCTAAGGTGCCAACCTCCGCAGCCAGCCAGGGGTAAAGATAGGGTCCTAGTAGGGACCTTTCACTTTATTAAATTGCCCCTGCTGTTATGCTATTTATTATTATTTATTATTTTATTACTATTATTTATTTATATAGCGTCATTGATTCCATGGTGCTGTACATAAGAAGGGGTTACATACCAGATACAAACATCACTTACAGTAAACAAAACTAACAATGATAGACTCGTACAGAGGGAAGAGGACCCTGCCCTTGCAGGTTTACATTCTACAGGAACGGGGAAGGAGACAGTAGGATGGGGGGGGGGTGCAGTAGCTCTGGTGTTGAGGTGGCAGCAAGCAAGGTCATGGCAGGCTGTAGGCTTGTTTGAAGAGATGGGTTTTCAGGTTCCGTCTGAAGGATCCAAATGTTGAGGCTAATCGGACGAGTTGAGGCATAGGATTCCATAGGATGGGGGATATTTGGCAGAATTCTTGGAGGCGATTTGGTGAAGAACAAATAAGTGTGGAGGAGAGAAGGGGGTCTTGGGAGGACCGGAGATTGCGTGAGGGAATATATCGGGAGATTAGTTCAGAGATATATGGAGGGGATAGGTTATGGATGGCTTTGTAGGTCAGTGTTAGTAGTTTGAACTGGATACGCTGGGCAATTGGGAGCCAGTGAAGGGATTTGCAAAGGGGGGTAGCGGACGAGTAGCGAGGTGAGAGATGTACCAGTCACACAGTAAAGTTAAGGATGGACTGAAGGGGTGCGAGAGTGTTAGCAGGTAGGTCACAGAGGAGGATGTTGCAGTAGTCGAGGCAGGAGATGATGAGGGCATGCACAAGCAGTTTAGTAGATTGAGGGTTGAGGAAAGGACGGATTCTGGAAATATTTTTGAGCTGGAGGTGACAGGAGGTGACGAGAGCTTGGATGTGGGGTTTGAAAGACAGGGCAGAGTCAAGGGTTACTTCGAGGCAGCAGATTGCCGGTACTTGGGAAAGTGTGGTGTAATTTATTGTGATAGAAAGATCAGGTGGGGAAGATACGTGAGATGGGGTCAGTTTTTGTCCACATTGAGCTTGAGGAAGTGAGAGGAGAAGAAGGAGGATATGGCTGATAGACATGCTGGAATTCTGGACAGCAGTGAGGTGACATCTGAGCCAGAGAGGTAGATCTGGGTGTCATCAGCGTACAGATGGTATTGGAAGCCATGGGATTTTATGAGCTGTCCCAGGCCAAGGGTATAGATTGAGAAGAGTAGGGGTCCTAGGACAGAGCCTTGAGGGACTCCAACAGAGAGGGAGCAGGATAAGGAGGTAGCGTGGGAGTGGGAGACACTAAGTGGGCGGTTGGAAAGGTATGAGGAGATCTAAGATAGGGCAAGGTCTTTGACGCCAAAGGAAGAGAGGATCTGTAGTTGGAGGCAGTGATCAACTGTGTCAAAGGCAGAGGACAGGTCAAGAAGAAGTAGTACAGAGAATTGTCTGTTAGCTTTGGCTGTAAGTAAGTCATTAGTAATTTTGGTAAGGGCAGTTTCGGTGGAATGGTGGAGGCGGAAGCCAGATTGTCGGTTGTCGAAGAGAGAGTTAGATGAGAAGTGAGAGGAAAGTTCAGCGTGAACGTGTTGCTCAAGGAGTTTTTGAGGCAAATGGGAGCAGCGATATAGGGCGGTAGCTGGACAAGGCGGTTGGGTCGAGGGATGGCTTTTTGAGGATGGGGGTGATTGTGGCATGTTTGAAGGCAGCGGGGAAGGTACCAGAAGTTAGTGATAGGTTGAAGAGATGGGTTAGGGATGGGATGAGTGTGGGGGTGAGGTTGGGGAGGAGGTGGGATGGGATCAAGTGCACAAGTGGTGAGGTGTGATTTGGAGAGGAGATGAGTGAGGTCTCCTTCCGTGATGTTGGAAAGGGAGGTTATGGGGGAAGGGCAATGGTCTGGGAAACAAAGGGGTTGTGGTGATCGGACAGTAAAGACTTGCCGTGTTTGGTCAATCTTGTTTTTGAAGTGTGTGGCAAACTCCTCAGCAGAGATGATGGAGGTCGGAGGGGGCAGTGGAGGGCGGAGGAGAGAGTTAAAAGTGTTGAGTAACTGTTTGGGGTTGTAGGATAAGGAAGATATAAGGGTTGTGAAGTATGCCTGTTTAACAGAGGTGAGGGCTGATTTGAATGCGAGTGTTGCTTGTTTGAATGCAGTGAAGTCATCTTGCGAATGTGTTTTCTTCCAACGCCGCTCCGCAACCCTGGATGCTTGCCGAAGCTGTAAACTGAGGTTGTTGTGCCAGGGTTGCCTATTGACTCGTCGGGCTCTGCCATGCATAAGAGGGGCGACCGAGTCAATAGCTGATGCGAGAGTGGCATTGTGGAAAGCAGTGGCGCTATCTGCGTCGTGGAGTGAGGATATGGAAGTCAGTGGTAGAATAGAGTCAGAGAGTGTGTGAGTGTCTATATGTGCAAGGCTTCTGCGGGGGTGTGCTAGTTGCTGGACAGGTGAGGAGGACAGGGATGAGAAAGTGAGTAGATGGTGGTCATATAAGGGTAAGGGGGAGGTTGTGAGGTTAGATAGGTAGCAGAGTCGGGTGAAGATGAGGTCTAGTGTGTGTCCATCTGTGTGGGTGGCTGATGAGGACCATTGAGTAAGTCCAAAGGATGAAGTAATCGACAGGAGTTTGGATGCTGTTGACTGGCTAATGTCAGTGGGGATGTTGAAATCGCCCATGATGATTGTGGAAATGTCAGCAGAGAGAAAGTAAAGAAGCCAGGTGGAGTATTGGTCATTAAATGCAGTGACCGAACCCGGTGGTCTCGGTATATTACAGCCACTTGGAGGTTGGAGGGAGAGTAGATGCGGACAGAGTGGACATCAAAAGAAGTGAGAGTAAGGGTGGGTAGAGGTGGGATAGGGCTAAAGGTGCAGTTGATTGAAAGGAGCAGACCCACTCGTCCACCATGTCTGTTACCAGGACGAGGAGTGTTGGTGAAGTTGAGGCCACCCTAACACAACGCAGCAGGGGAGGCAGTGTCGGAGGGTGTCAACCATGTCTCTGTGATGCCCAGTAAGGAGAGATGTCGAGAGGTAAAGAGGTCGTGGACAAAATGGAGCTTATTGCAAACAGAGCGGGCATTCCAGAGTGCTCCAGAGAGGTGGAACAGGGGGGTGGGCGTCAGGGGCACAGGTTTTATGTAGGAGAGGTTGCAGTAGTTTGCAATTGGTTGGAAGCGATAGGAGGTGGAATTGGTGGGAGGTGTGAGTTCTGGGTGTACAGGATTGGGAGATCTGTTGTCAGCATTAAGGAGAAGCAGAGAGAGGGAGAGCAGGTGGGAGAAGGAGAGTGTCTGGCTTGTTTTATGTTTTGGTAGGATCGATCTGAGGTTCAGGAGCAGGTCTGCAGATGAGGTCAGATGGGGAGGTAAGAGGGAAAGAGAGGTGATGATTTGGTTAGAGGGTGCTGGGGTTTGGGGATAGCGAAGGAGAGTAAGGATTAGTGGTGCAAAGATAGTAAGGGCGTATGTAAGCATAATGAAAGTTTAAGTGTGAATGAGAAAGCGAAACTAAGCACAATTAGTAAATAGTTACTCCTACCTTCTGGCCAATTTCGGCATATTTCAGATAAGACCCTTAGACGCGACCCTTCAGTGCCAGACCCACGGTCTAGGCCAGACCTCTGGACTCTGGCTAAATGAAGCTCTTAACAGCTCATGGAGTTTGATCAGCAGTGATCAGAAGGCAGGAGGGAGGAGCGGCAGGGAGAATGGACACAGAGTACAGGGAGGAGAGGGGAGTAATTAGGAAAGAGGCTGAATGAATGCAGGAACTAGACAGATGGGGACCAGTGTGAATTGGGATCAAAGGAGTGAGGTGATAGCCAGCGACAAACAGATTGATACAAGCGGGGATCAATGGGTACAGCAGATATGGGGTGCAGAAACACGTACCAGGGACAAACAGATTGATACAAGCGGGGATCAATGGGAACAGCAGATATGGGGTGCAGAAACACATACCAGGGACAAACAGATTGATACAAGCGGGGATCAATGGGTACAGCAGATATGGGGTGCAGAAACACGTACCAGGGACAAACAGATTGATACAAGCGGGGATCAATGGGAACAGCAGATATGGGGTGCAGAAACACGTACCAGTGACAAACATGTTGATACAAGCGGCGATCAATGGGTACAGCAGATATGGAGCGCATAAACACGTACCAGGGACAACAGGGACAAACAGATTGATACAAGCGGGGATCAATGGGAACAGCAGATATGCGGTGCAGAAACATGTACCAGGGAGAAACAGATATATACAAGCGGAGATCAATGGGTACAAGCAGATATGGGGTGCAGAAACACGTACCAGGGACAAACAAATTGATACAAGCGGGGATCAATGGGAACAGCAGATATGGGGTGCAAAAACACGTACCAGGGACAAACAGATTGATACAAGCGGGATCAATGGGAACAGCAGATATGGGGTGCAGAAACACGTACCAGGGACAAACATGTTGATACAAGCGGGGACCAATGGGTACAGCAGATATGGAGCGCAGAAACACGTACCAGGGACAAACAGATTGATACAAGCGGGGATCAATGGGAACAGCAGATATGGGGTGCAGAAACATGTACCAGGGAGAAACAGATTGATGATACAAGCGGGGATCAATGGGAACAGCAGATATGGGGTGCAAAAACACGTACCAGGGACAAACAGATTGATACAAGCGGGGATCAATGGGAACAGCAGATATGGGGTGCAGAAACACGTACCAGGGACAAACATGTTGATACAAGCGGGGATCAATGGGTACAGCAGATATGGAGCGCAGAAACACGTACCAGGGACAAACAGATTGATACAAGCGGGGATCAATGGGAACAGCAGATATGGGGTGCAGAAACATGTACCAGGGAGAAACAGATTGATACAAGCGGGGATCAATGGGTACAGCAGATATGGGGTGCAGAAACACGTACCAGGGACAAACAGATTGATACAAGCGGGGATCAATGGGAACAGCAGATATGGGGTGCAAAAACACGTACCAGGGACAAACAGATTGATACAAGCGGGAATCAATGGGAACAGCAGATATGGGGTGCATTTATTAATTTTGGTGTTTGTTTGTCTATTTGTGTGGTGTGACTATTTAGATATTTTTTAGAAATAATATTTAATACATTTTAGAGGCTTTTTTTCCTGTACTTTGGGTTTAAATGCTAAGCCTTCACAAACCTAAACCAAATATTAATAAACACTATATTTATATTATATAATTATAAATATTAACCTCTAATCCACCCTACATGAATATATGTATTATAATACATAAATGACAAAGTTAGTTTATTTTGTGGGAAAAGGGAGAAGGGGAATTTTGCAGTTCCAGTCGTAGGCATCCACATAATTGGGAACCCCCATTTGACACTGACATAAATGAAAAAAATTAGGACTTGAATGTAGATATTTTAACTACTATTACTGCTCTCATGGAGAAATCCTATAATGTTTTTTCAATCTTATTCTTACATTATTTTTTAAAATGTATTGACCCCTATAAAAAGTAAAACATTTCTAAATCTAAAAAAAAAATCACTTGATGCACCCTATTTCTCCAGTATGGAGTGTGAAATGTCAGCTATATTCAGAAAGCTGTGATAATGAAGGTTATCTGATGAACTTTCTCTCCTATAGGATTTTTGCAGACATTTAATCTTGTAATGGTGAAAGAATTCTAATGAGCCTTCCTTACATATATGAAGCCGTGGTGCTGTAATACATTTCCCTTCTGAAGAGTTCTTATATGATTGAGCTACGTATAGTATCGTTCTTTTACATGAATTTGGAAGACGTTCTTCTGAAAACTCTCAGGGTAGATTAATGTTTTCTGCTTCCCTCACTCTATCAGGAAGGGGATTTGCAGACAACAGCTGCAACAAATTCCCCTGACTGAGAAGAATTTCAAGTATTATCACCTAGATCATTAAACTAGGTTCATAGATTGCAGAACGTCTTCAATCAATTCATGTAAGATAACTTGAAGCCAGATGGACCCCCTCGGTGAAAACTTGACTTAATTGGCCAATAAGTGGCTGAAAAAGGTGCATGCAATTTGATAGAATTACAGGCTGAGCAAGTGATTACAGTTTGTAGAACGGCTTGGGGTGGACGGCGGGTCAGACCTTTTGGAGAGGGCTAACTTAATGTCCACTATTAAATGCTGCAGTGAAAAATGTTAGCACGCTCGGTGCTTAGATGTAAAGTGTATACAGGTCACCCCTTGTCTGATGGAGAAAGTTAGATGCACACATTTATCATCTGTTTGGCCTCATTTCTGCCTCGCTAACTGCAACAGAGTCACATCCATTGTCAGTTTCATCGTTTTCTAGATTCCTTTCATTTTATTGGCATAACGAAAGTATTATCTTAGCAAAGCAATACATCTCTCCCGGAAAAACCACTTTTCTTCAATTATGTCCCAAGAGTATTTTTCAGGAAAGGTTAAAACACCAGCAAGTGAAAAATGTATAAATTATTTTGTTATTATTTTCGAGTCATCGCCACCCCGGCCATAAGAAGAAGGAAATGTTACTCCTCCCCAGTAATTTATCCTTCAGAACAAATAGTTTAAGAAAATGTCAGCCTTTGAATATTTAACTCAACATCGTTCCGCATCGGCAAATATTTACCCAGCTTCTTGTTTTAACAAAGAATCCTTATGGGAATTTGCCAGACAATATATTTTCTGTTAAACACTCCCAATGTACTAAAGAGGGTAAACCAGGAAAAAAACAAACAGTTTATCTTTAGCTAATTATGCAGTAGTTATGGGCTAATGCCACTTACGTGTCCTTAGACTTCTAGTCAACAGATTGGACGGCAGAGTTAACAACCGGAATGGGAGCCCTTTGCATCTATCTACAAATGTCACCGGATTTTATTTTTTTTAAGGAGCCCATATTTGTAATTTAAAATAACTTCCCTTTCATGCCATGACATATAAACCTTATCTATGTCACACTGAAAATGAAAGGATTGTAGCACCAATAACACAGAATGGATTTTGATGGCAGGGACTCATGATTTCACAATGGTCCTTATTAATGTCTCAAGAAACTGATATTTTTCTTATAGACATATAGACGCAGCAAGCATATAAACAGGACAAGGAGAAGTGTTATCTTGTTATCCATCAGAGATGAAAGATATGATAACAAATAGTGTTGTCAGAATCCAAGGTAACATAAAGGTTACAGGCTGGACAGGTGATAAATCAACTCTATCTGAAATTATAGGGAAGGCGAAGACGTGAAACAATTTATTTTGCTTAAAATGTATTTTACTCGTTCCCTCTGGTCTAGTTTATTGTATATATAATAATATAGATGAAGGTTTTTCCATGTCCATTTTTTACTGTTAGAAACTCAATCTTTTATTTGTTTTTTTTTTGCTAGAATTTAAATTTATGTTTTAAATATTTTATTTTATTTAACAGAACGCTAAGCCCAAGGAAAAAAAAAAGCTTCCAAAAATACACAAAAAATGTTTTAGAATTGTTTTCAGAGCAAAAGGTAAAATGGTAAATGGCATAGGGGCACATTTTATAATCAAAGAATGCTTTAATAAGCCTAAACTTAATCTCTCCCCTGCTATAAATGTACATCAGCACATGAAATAGGATAGCTAAACTGGTACAAAAAATTCCCTCAATCTGCCTAATGTTTCATTTTTTACTATAAGGTATTAGTTGTTCAAGGCATCAATATATCTATGTACAATGGTGTAGTTATAGTGTGTACCGCAATTGCAGTCGCATACGGTACTCAACCTAGGAGTGAGAAGATCCTTTTGGCCTAAATGAGAAGACCAATACTATTAAAGACTTGTAATAATTGGGGGCCCTCTTGTAGATTTTGAATTTGTGCCCACGAGCCTATAGTTATACTACTGTCTGTATGGGTGTTTCAGAAAGGCAGTCCATTTTTATATTTAGGCTGGCCCAAGAATAAGCTTCTGGCTATCCATTTGTAAATGTAGCATTACATACCAGCTATTGAAATAAATGGCTGACCATGTAATACATGGATAGCCTGAGTCTACCATAGCAGAAACTAGTCTAAAGGTAGTATAACATTTTAAAAGCTGTTAGTCAGTGTTTTTTTCTACCAAACCTGTAGTATTCAACAGAGCATTATTACCCAAGACCGTTTGGCGGACATTCAGGTAATGGGCATGGGCACCTTTACTCTAGGCTCTGGCTCATAGATATGGCATACAGTGGAGAACTCCCCCTATGACATCCATATAAACAGGTTTCGTCATTGTGATACAAAACCTTTATTAATTTTTGTTACACCTTTGGTGACTTCAAGATTTGATACAGTGCAATTACCTTTGAATTTCCTTAAAGGAGTTGTCCAGCTTTGGGGTACAAGTCTGCAGTCACTCTATGTGACCTCACACTGTATGTGGTTCCTTACAGCATGCAGTGTATGCACTTTTAGGATTCTCCAGTGCCGGCACCGGTAGCAGACGGCCGCGTGACTGCAAGTATTCAATTTGAATACATGCAGTCAAATTCTAACTAGACGTGCTTGGCCTCACTCAATACAAGTGAACTGAACGAGGCCGTGCACATCTAGTTGGAATATAGCCAGAAGTATGCAAATCATACATGACGGCCTGCACTGGAGACTCCTCATAGTGTGCAGTGTGCACAATGTCAGGATTCACAAATGTGCAGTCACATAGAGTGACTGTAAACTTGTACCCCTAGGCCGGACAACCCCTTTGAAGGGGTTGTCCAGTCTAAAACGAAAAGTCCACCATATTGCTGAACTTGCACAAAGCGAATCATAAATATATTCGGATTCAGCAAAATCCATATTTTTTTTGTAAAACTCAAGGGAATTCGCCACAAACCATTTCGCTCATTTCTAGTACAACCATTCCTTGATTTTGAGCATCTTATGGTACTGTCTGTTAATATGCTAAAGTAAGGCTATGTGAAGTCGTGTAAAACTAATTACTGTTCATCTGTAATAATGTATATGTAACTATTTTTTTTATTTTTTTTAATGCCTTGAAAGTTGAATAATTGTTTCGATTCCAGATCATATGGTTTGTACGATATTCTAAATTATTATTGATACCATTTTGCAATATTCCTGCAAAGAAAAAGAATACCATTTAGATCTTTAGATAGAGAAAATTCCCTCATATGTAGCAGTGTAACCTGTGCACATCAGAGTGTACATTAATACACCTACTGGGGAATATGGCACAAGCTTTTCAATAATAAATTGTAATTTATATCTGTACTAGAGATGAGCGTTGTTCTACTCGAACTGTTCGCCAATCTCAAATTCGAGCTGTTTTGGGCGGTGTTCGAGCCGTTCGGCGAACACGAACAATTTGAGAAAAATTCGGCTGTTCGAGGTTATGTTCGATAACTGTTCGTGCACCAAAATCATAACTGGATTTTTTCTCAGTAATGATGAAAATTAATGTTAATACGCAGTTTGAGTGTACAGCGGGGTGGGGGGAGGGGCAGGGGATGGATCTCTGCAGGAACAATGAAGATCTCCATTTTTTTTTCTCTTTCCCGCATTTGCAGTGGGGAGGTGCAATCTGTCAGCCTATCAGCAGCGCACACACGGAGCGAAGTGCTTTTTTTCACACAAGCAAGGGCATGTGTCATTGGCAGTGTATGTCACATGTCCTTGCCCTATAAGACCAAGCCATTTTCCCCGTCGCCACCATTTTCTCACTGCTGCAGCTGCGTGTTAGACGGCACCGCTGTTGCTGTGTGCGCTATACCTTGTTAATTTCAAGCCAATTTTCGCACAAATCTACAGATAGCTTGGGAGTAGGGAATAGTTGTGATTGCAGTCCTTTTAAGGACTAGGTTACAGCATTTCCTACGACTTTTATCAGGGAGGTCTGTGCTCTTAAATAGATAGGTTGTGGGAGTAAAGACTAATTGTAATTGGAGTCCTTTTCAGGACTAGGTTACATGAGTTCCTATCAGTTTTTGCCAGGCAGGTCTGTGCCAGTGCTGTGCAAGTTTTTTTCACAGCATTTGGCTGAATCTAGCAAAGCTAATCCTTTTTGGCCTATTGCAGAGTGTGTTAGTCAGTGGAGTAGCCTATCTGTGTTGCAAGATATAACACCTGTGTATAGAATACCAATTTTTTTACTGCACCTAGTGAAGTAAAATCTTTTGGGCATAGCATCATTCTATTAGTCCATCTATACTGACCTCCATCAGGTTGCAAACTGAATATAATTTTTTTCTGCATCTAGCTCTGAAAAAATATTTGGGCTTCTAGCAGTGTGTGGGACTTGGTCTATTAGTCCATCTATACTGACCTCCATCAGGTTGCAAATTAAAAATAATTTTTTTCTGCATCTAGCTCTGAAAAAATATTTGGGCTTCTAGCAGTGTGTGGGACTTGGTCTATTAGTCCATCTATACTGACCTCCATCAGGTTGCAAATTAAAAATAATTTTTATCTGCATCTACAGTACCTCTGAAAAAATATTTGGGCTTCTAGCAGTGTGTGGGACTATTTGTATTAGTCCATCTATACTGACCTCCATCAGGTTGCAAATTCAAAATAATTTTTTTCTGCATCTAACCCAGCCAATAGTTTTGGCCTAATACCACAGTTTGGCCACTCAGCTCTGCTCGGTTACCATCCATTGTTTTTTTGTGCAAATGTAGCACCCTGAGGATTCGGCTGCTACAGGGGTATTGCACCTCAACCCAGAGGTGTGATATTCCACTCCCGGGTAAGGATGGAGTGTGGAACTGAGCTCAGATAGCTGCATGCACTACACACATCCCATTTCCAAGGAACAGACCGATGGTACTCCCACTAGAGAAATGTGCAGGTACGACAGTGTCTGTTCCTGGCTGGAGTGGGAGGGGGGGTGGAACATCCCAGTAGTGTAGGGGCAGATAGGGGGAGCAGTCTGGGTAAAGCTAGGAGCTCATTGGGTGCTGGTCACCTGAGCTCACACATAGAGGGAGTATATAAGGTGGGCACCATCTTAGGACAGGGTCTTTTGTAGAGTCAGAGGAGCAGAGCAGAGAAGCTCAGCCAGAAGGGCTGACAGGGAGTTGTGGTTCCGGCTGGGCCCAGCTCCAAGGCCAAGAGAGAGAGAGGAGTCTGAAGGACCCAGAGAAAACAAGAGGGAACTCCAAGATCCCAAAATTAGATCAGAGGGTGAAGAGTTGGCACCTAGGGTACCGGATTCCAAGCTGGCAGAGAGAAAAGCACACCTTAGCCAGAGACCGGAGGTCGTGGGCAGGATCTGCCACGACCCTCACCACATCCACCAGGAAGGCAGACCAAGTATAGGGTCAGGGAACCCAGAGGAGGTGTACCCACCAAGAGACCCGAGGGAGCCGGACTTAGGTGGATCCCTGGTGAGAACGGCCAGAAGAGAGGGAAAGTCAGACAGGAGCTCAGGACCACGCTCCACAACTGCCTGGGGGTTAGCCGAGTCCAGGACCTGGTGGACGCAGCATGGCTCGGGTGGTCGCTTCAGGCCAGAGTGACCATAAGAACACCCGTAAGTAAAAACCCCTGAACTGCACAGCCCGACTCTGAGTCTTCTTGCTGATTCATCCTGCACCTTCACAACCACCATCCTCTACATCTGACCCCCTGAGGCTATACCCCTCCCGTTGGGGGTTATGCTACCAAAGCTGCACACATACCAACAGCCTCAGCGGACCCTGCTGCAGCGGCGGCCTTTTGACCGCAAATCAACGGGTGGCGTAGTCGACACAAAGAAAACTAATAACATCTGTAAGGACTGCCACACACTGAGTTTGACACCCTGGGCACGGACCGGGTCACAGCCACTCGGAGACTACAACCCCCATCTGATCCGGCTCCGGGTATCCCTAACAACATGGCCCAGGGGGCGCGTCAACTTTGGCGTAGTCGGCAGGATAACGTGCCCGCAACAACCGGGTACTGCGAGCCTGAAGAAAAGTTCACCGTTACCTCAAAAAGAAGTCTCCCGCTGGTTCCGGAGGGTCCCCGCCAACGGACCCCATCACAGGTCGTTTCCCGCCGGTTGTCCGCCATTTGCAGCTTTTTCCCGCCATCCATGGAGTTTCCCGCCACTGGGAGACGATTCCCGCCATTTCCAAAGATTTCCCACCTTGGAAGAGCGGACGCCATTATGGGCGTGCCAGAGGGTGGCAAGAGGCCACCTCCCATCGTGGGCCAGGTCGAAGAATGGCGCCAAAAGCGGAAACCGCCCCCACCAACAGAGACTGTGATGCTGGAAGTGTCCATCAGCGTAAGAGAACTGCCCCTGGAACTGACAATCACAAAGTTGCCCCGGGACGACCTTCAATGTGGGCGGAGACAGAACAAGAGAGCAAAGATGGGTGTCGCCTGGAGCAGTCTGGAGAGAGCGCACCCGGAGACAAGAAGTCTGGAGAGGAGTCCAGAAAGAGCCTACCCGGAGATGGAGGGAGAGTCAGGCAGCACCGACCCAGTGGTCAGGAGCCTGTTGCAGGTCGCCACTCCAGAAGGCCTGCTGGAGATCCTAGCACAGCTCCCCCGAGACCGGGAGTGTGCACAGACCGCGCTGGAGGGCCTCGCACGGAGGATGGCCCGGGTGCAGCGGGAGACGTTGGCGGAGTGGAGCCGAGAGATGGCCCAGCAGACCGAAACCCGTCAGCGGAGCACGCCGCCCGAGACGAGGAGACAGACCGCCTCTGAGGATGGTGCAGGAGAACTGAAGGCCGGAGACGGCGCCGAGAAGGGAGCTGAACGGACGGAGGCAGGTAAAGGGGACGTCTCTACCCCGAGCCGGGAAACCGCGCGCCTGCCCCAGCTCCCCGTCGCAGAGCCCGAAGTTCCCCCTGCCGTGCCCGTCGCTGCATCGTCACCGCCGCAGACTAGGCCTCAAGCAGAAGCCGCGGCCGCGACCCCTGTGACGTCACGCGCCTCAACCCTGAGCGCGGCAAAGCAGGAAACACCACCGGCCTGATCGCAAGGTCTAGTACCCCCGAGCGCCGCAGTACCAACAGCGCCCTCTACCTCCACTGAGCCACCGGCCTGGTCGCTGGGCCAAGTAACCCCGGGCGCCGCCGTCTTCACGGTGCCCTTTACGTTCAGGGTACCCCAGGCCTGGTCGCAAGGCCTGGCGAACCCGGGCGCCGCCACCATCAACGCGCCCTCAACATCTAGAGTGCCGCACCTGGGTGAAGATCTATTTGCCCAGCATACGTGCCCGGATGGGCAGCCCTTCATATGGCCCCAGGAGTACATTCAGCTGGAACTCCAGAGAGCAAGGCCCATGTGCGAGCCCCTGATTCCGGCTCCGAAGCCCGTAAAGAGGACCTCGCCCCCGCTGGAGGAGGCACAGTTTGAGTGGGACCCCACTGGAGAAGACCTCATGGGGTTCACTCAGGAGACTCGGGCGGCCGCAGCGGAGCGTGCAGAGTGCTGCCTCCAGCAGCTCGAGGTCTTCGAGAGGGAGCGGAGAGAGAGGCGGGTCCGGGAACAGCAAATGCAGATAAGGAGCGCGGAGCAGAAGAGCCGGACCAGGAGGAAACCCCGTGCAGCTCATGGTCCCCGTGCCACCGGGACTGTGATAAAATTCAATATGCAGCACGGATGGGGCTTTATCAGAAACCATCATACCCCCGGCGACGTCTTTGTAACTCGCAGAGACGTAGAAAGCCATCTGCCGGAGGGACACAGAGGTCGTGACCTGTATGTAGGGGACGAGGTCACCTTCACCCGGCACAAGTGTGCCAAAGGACCCTACGCCCTCCATGTGCATCGCCTGACGGAGGAGGAGCTGCGGTGTGAGGAGGAGCAAGAGGACCCGGACGGGTCTGAAGAATCTAAAGAAAGAGCAGGAGGACGCCGTCGTTGAAGTACGGTAGAGAGAGACTGTATAAAGTTGCCCGTCGGGGTACCAAGAACTGTTACTTATTTAAAATATAGTCCCCGTTGGGACCAGCAGATTGAACTGAAACCCGTGTGTCCCTATTCCCACTGACCGAGGACTGAGAGCGGTCAATCCTCCCTAACACCTGGCCGAGGACTGAGAGCGGCCATATTTCCCTTGTATATAGTTGCGCTTCCTAAAGCGCCCCCTACCGGTTTTATAGGAAACTGTTGTTTTCTTGAAGAGACTGTCGCACTTTACCCGGTCACAAGTTGCACCGTGGCCGGAGGAACAAGAATGTTTCCAATGAAGAGTTTTATATGAAAAGTTTGATAGCTGATAATATATATGATGTTTTATATGTTGATGTTTATGAAAAAAAAAAATTGTATGTTTTGATGTTTTGTATCTTACAGCCCGAGGACGTGCTGTGGTTTACCAGGGGGGAATGTAGCACACTGAGGATTCGGCTGCTACAGGGGTATTGCACCTCAACCCAGAGGTGTGATATTCCACTCCCGGGTAAGGATGGAGTGTGGAACTGAGCTCAGATAGCTGCATGCACTACACACATCCCATTTCCGAGGAACAGACCGATGGTACTCCCACTAGAGAAATGTGCAGGTACGACAGTGTCTGTTCCTGGCTGGAGTGGGAGGGGGGGTGGAACATCCCAGTAGTGTAGGGGCAGATAGGGGGAGCAGTCTGGGTAAAGCTAGGAGCTCATTGGGTGCTGGTCACCTGAGCTCACACATAGAGGGAGTATATAAGGTGGGCACCATCTTAGGACAGGGTCTTTTGTAGAGTCAGAGGAGCAGAGCAGAGAAGCTCAGCCAGAAGGGCTGACAGGGAGTTGTGGTTCCGGCTGGGCCCAGCTCCAAGGCCAAGAGAGAGAGAGGAGTCTGAAGGACCCAGAGAAAACAAGAGGGAACTCCAAGATCCCAAAATTAGATCAGAGGGTGAAGAGTTGGCACCTAGGGTACCGGATCCCAAGCTGGCAGAGAGAAAAGCACACCTTAGCCAGAGACCGGAGGTCGTGGGCAGGATCTGCCACGACCCTCACCACATCCACCAGGAAGGCAGACCAAGTATAGGGTCAGGGAACCCAGAGGAGGTGTACCCACCAAGAGACCCGAGGGAGCCGGACTTAGGTGGATCCCTGGTGAGAACGGCCAGAAGAGAGGGAAAGTCAGACAGGAGCTCAGGACCACGCTCCAGAACTGCCTGGGGGTTAGCCGAGTCCAGGACCTGGTGGACGCAGCACGGCTCGGGTGGTCGCTTCAGGCCAGAGTGACCATAAGAACACCCGTAAGTAAAAACCCCTGAACTGCACAGCCCGACTCTGAGTCTTCTTGCTGATTCATCCTGCACCTTCACAACCACCATCCTCTACATCTGACCCCCTGAGGCTATACCCCTCCCGTTGGGGGTTATGCTACCAAAGCTGCACACATACCAACAGCCTCAGCGGACCCTGCTGCAGCGGCGGCCTTTTGACCGCAAATCAACGGGTGGCGTAGTCGACACAAAGAACACTAATAACATCTGTAAGGACTGCCACACACTGAGTTTGACACCCTGGGCACGGACCGGGTCACAGCCACTCGGAGACTACAACCCCCATCTGATCCGGCTCCGGGTATCCCTAACAACATGGCCCAGGGGGCGCGTCACAAACAACTCCAGAGTTGTGAATTAGTTAACCACCAAAATGAGTGGAAAAAGGCCTGCTGCTGGTGGAAAGGGGAATAGGCGTGTTGGGAAGGGGAAAAAAGGTTGTGTCCGTGGGGTAGGTGTTAAAGCAACAGTAACATCTGCAGAAGAAAGACCATCTTCCAGCCAAACTAAAATGTCTACTTCTTTTAGCGGACAATGTGATAAGATCCCTTTCTTACGGCCACGCCAATAGCTACAAATTCCAGATGAGGCACAAAAACAGCAGGTGCTTCAACGGATATCAAGTGCTCCTTTAAGTGGGCTCTCCTCCACATCAACTTCAACATCACAAATACTCCAGTCCTCAAAGGTGTCACCCAAATCGCACTTGCTTCCTCACAGCTCCCAAATCTCCAGCTGCCCGTCTGAGTAAGAGGTAGAACAGATGGTTGAGTCTGCAGAGCTGTTTACTCATACTATAGCCTGGGAATCAGAGGTCGACTCCAGCGCTTCTGTGAATCCAGACGAGGAAATGATCTGCACTGATGCCCAGAATCTTTATGAGTCGGATCCAGGACCAGACGCAGAAGGTTCTGACCATAATGTAGACCCTCATTCCCAAACTGTAACTCCTGTTGGTGGAGACAATGAGGAAGACGATGATAAGACTCAAATACCTGATTGGAGCGACAACTTTAGTTTTTTGTCAGGGCAGGAACAGGTTGGATCTGAGGACGACGGGTGTGATAACGCACAGGGTGATGATGATGAGGTCGGAGATCCCACTTACTGTCAACCCACAGTCAGCCAAGAGATGAGGTCAGCAGAGGAGGTGGAGGAAGATACTAGTGACGACGAGGTCAGGTTGCGCCTTCCTGGACAGAGACGTAGTACTGGAAGCACGTCAACAACTGCATCCTCAAACACAACTCTGCCTCTCACCACAAGTCGTGGTGGCTCTTCAGGTCGCATGGGTGCTAAGCCTTGCATAGCCTGGGCATTTTTTCAGATCGATAAAGATGACCCAACTCGTGTTATCTGTAACATTTGTCAGCAAAAGCTAAGTAGCGGCCAAAAAATGCATAGTTTGAGTACTTCATGCATGAACCGGCACATGGACATGAAGGATAAGTTGCAGTGGGAAGCTCAGTGTGCTACAATGCGGCCTAGCCGGCCGGGCCAATCACCGTCTGCCATATCTTGTGCATCCGCGGCCTCTTCATCCTCTGTGACTGGGGGGACAGCAGTCACACCTGTTTTGGGGCGCAGACCTGCCACCTCTTTACCCGCAACAGCCAGCGTGATTGGCAGGTCATCATTTTCTTTGGAGGTGGTAACACCAGCTGGTGTTGAGCGCTGTCCGACATCGATAGCACCACCTTTGGATCAAGGCAACCTAACATGTCCGCCTGCATCTTCCTCACAGACCGGCAGTTTGCCGGGGACACCCTTATCAACCCCGTCTAAGCACAATAGCCAGCCCTCGGTCCCTCAGATGTGGACAAGTAAAAGACCATTTCCTCCTAGCCATGAGAAAGCTAAGAGGTTGAATTTCACCATCTGCAAGCTCTTGGCTACAGAAATGCTGCCTTTCCGCCTGGTGGACACAGAGGATTTTCGAGACCTTATGTCCGTCGCAGTGCCCCAGTACCAGATGCCCAGTCGGCACTACTTCTCAAAGAAAGGTGTGCCTGCGCTCCACCAGCATGTCGCACACAACATCACCGCTTCTTTGAGAAACTCTGTGTGTGACAGGGTGCATTTCACCACAGACACTTGGACGAGTAGGCATGGACAGGGGCGTTACATGTCGCTGACTGGGCACTGGGTAACTATGGTGACAGCAGGACAAGGGGCTGCTGTCCAAGTTTTGCCGTCCCCACGAGTTGTGCGTCAATCCTCTTTATGTCAAAGTTCCTCCACTGCTTCTGCCTCCTCAACCTCCTCTCGGTCTTCCACCTGCACCCAAAGCCTGTCTGGTCATGCCACAAGCTTTCTAACTGCGCAGAAGGGATCCTGCACACCTCCTTACTATGCTGGCAGTAGGGCTCAACGTCATCAGGCGGTTTTTACATTGAAATGTCTGGGAAATGTGAGTCACACAGCTGAGGAGTTGTGGTCAGCTCTGGAGAACCAATTTCATGAATGGTTGTCTCCACTGGACCTGAAACCAGGGAAGGCCGTGTGCGACAATGCTGCAAACCTGGGTGCGGCCCTTCGCCGGGGCAATGTCACACACGTGCCTTGTATGGCTCACGTGTTGAACCTGGTTGTCCAGCAATTTTTAGCCCACTATCCCAGACTAGATGGCCTTCTGCAGAGGGCACGGTCGCTGTGTGCTCACTTCCGCCGTTCGCATCCCGCAGCTCAGCGACTTACATCTCTACAGAAGTCGTTGGGCCTGCCACTTCACTGGCTAAAATGCGATGTGCCTACCCGGTGGAATTCAACTCTGCACATGTTGCAGCGACTGTGGCAGCACCGACAAGCCCTGGTGCAATACGTTCTGACGTAAAGCCTGGGCCAACGAGATTCAGAGGTGGGGCAAATCACGCTGGAGGAGTGGTCTCAGATCAGGGACCTATGCACCCTTCTGCACAGTTTTGAAATGGCGACGAAGATGTTTAGTGCTGACGATGCCATTATCAGCATGACTATTCCGGTGATTTACATGCTGGAGCACATGTTAAACAGAATTCGGAGTCAGGTGGTGGCACAAGAGGAGGTGGAGGAAGTAGAGGAGGAGGAGTTGTATGCGGAAGGGCTAACATCTGCAAGGTCCAGACGGTCGGCAGCACCAAGGCGGCAGGCATGTGAGGGTGGGGGAGATGGTTTTACCAGGGCGGATGGTAGCAGCCAAACTAGTGAGGAAGGTGCAGGAGCCCAGGAAGAAGTGGAGGACGAACTGATGGAAGACTCATCAGATGAGGGAGACCTTGATCACATTTCTGTTGTGCGAGGTTGGGGGGAGAGGACAGAGGAAGGAAGCATGATTGTTACCTCGCCACCAGCACAACAGGGACTTGGTGCTCCTGGATGCGCAACACACATGAGTGCCTTCTTGCTGCACTACCTGCAACATGACCCTCGAATTGTGAGAATTAGAAATAATCCTGACTACTGGGTTGCCACACTGTTAGATCCCCGGTACAAAAGTAAATTTGCAGAAATTATTCCTGCCATAGAAAGGGATGCACGCATGCAGGAGTATCATCAGAGACTGTTGCAGAATCTTACATGTGCTTTTCCACAAAATACCAGTGGTGCACGTAGTGAATCTCACAGTTCCAACTTGCCAACCGTGGGACCGTCAAGTGTTCAGCACTCAAACCGTAACAGAACCACAGTATCTGCTGGTAACATCAATTTTTCGGAATCATTTCACCACTTTTTTAGCCCATCCTTTGCAAGGCCACAGGAGACAAGAAGTCTGACACATAGTCAACGCCTAGAGACGATGGTACAGGAGTATCTCCAAGTAAACATTGAAGCCACGACTGTGTCACTGGACCCTTGCTCTTTTTGGGCTTCCAATCTGGATAAATGGCCGGAGCTAGCCACTTACGCCTTGGAGATCTTGTCATGCCCCGCAGCCAGCGTTCTGTCTGAACGTGTGTTCAGCGCTGCTGGTGGTGTGCTGACAGATAAGCGCACGCGGCTCTCCACTGATAATGTAGACAGACTCACGTTCATAAAGATGAACAAATCATGGATCCGAAACGACTTTTCTACCCCTGTGTCATCCTGGGGAGAGTAAAAGCTTGATGACTGGTTAAAATCACCCTACCAACCGTTTTAAGCTTTCAAATTACTAATCATGTTTATCTGTATCTTGACTGGAAAATAATTTGGGCTTTGTAGCAGTGTGCAGCACTGATCCTATTAGGCCATCTATACTAAAGCTTCACCAGATTTAAAATTAAAAATAATTTTTAGCTGCATCTAGCCCGGAAAATAATTTTGGGGCTCCGAGATGCGCAAGGCACATAAGTGCCTTCTTGCTGCACTACCTGCAGCATGACCCTCATATTGTCAGAATTCGAAGTAATCATGACTACTGGGTTGCCACACTCTTAGATCCCCCAAACTTTTCGATCAACCTTTTCATTTTAATAAAGACCAAAAAAATGGTCATTTTTGAAATTATAAGCATTAGCAGGTTGTTAGAAACTGAAATCAAACAGTTTTCAACTCAAAACTTTATTCTAGGTGATGTTACATTTTCACATAGGACCCCTTGTTCGAAAGGAGCTTCTGAACTCTCTCGTCCATTGAATTTGTCAGGTTTTGGATGGTTTCTGCTTCAATTGTTTTGCATGAGGACAGAATACCCTCCCAGAGCTGTTGCTTAGATGTGAACTGCCTCCCGCCATCATAGACACTCCTTTTAATGATGCTCCAAAGGTTCTGAATGGGGTAGAGGTCAGGGGAGCATGGGGGTCACACCATAAGTTTGTCCCCTTTTATGCCCATATCAGCCAGAGATGCAGATGTTTTATGTGCAGCATGAGATGGTGCATTATCATGCAGAAAAATGATCTTGCTGTGAAATACACGGTTCTTCTTCTTGAACCATGGCAGGAAGTGCTGTTTGAGAAAATCCACATACATTATGGAGTTCATCTTTAGCGCCTTCAGGGATCCTAAAGGGGCCGACAATCTCTCTCCCCATGATTCCAGCCCAAAACATTACTCCACCTCCTCCTTGTTGGCGCTGTAGCCGTGTTTGCGTGGGGTGTCCATCAACCAGCCATCCTCCACTCCATCCATCTGGACCATCGAGCGCTGCACGGCACTCATCCGTGAACAAAACAGTTTTGAAATCAGTCTTCATGTAATGTTTGGCCCACTGGAGCCGTTTCTGCTTGTGTGAAGTGGATAGAGGAGGTCGACAGGATGGCGCATGCACAGCTGCAAACCTCTGAAGGACCCTGCATCTTGTTGTTCGGGGGACGTTGGAGGCACAAGCAGCTTCAAAAACTTGTCTGCTGCTATGACAAGGCTTTTTTGCCGCTGCTCTTTCAACCTGACGTAATTGCCTGTAGGAAAGAGTCCTCAATTTGCCCTTATCAGCACGCACACGTGTGTACTGTGAATCAGCTACATACTTCTTGATTGCCAAGACACTTCATCCTGATCATCGCACAATGTTGATTGTAGTCATGCCTTGACCTAAACACTCCACAATTTGTTGCTTCTCAGCAGCCGACACATCCTTTTTCTTTCCCATTTTGGCAGAAAATGTAGGCTGCTTAATAATGTGAGAGAGCCTTCTTAAGTAGTCTTGCCTTTCATTGGACACACCTGCCAAACTAATTAGCACAGGTGTCTGCAATTGCTTACAGTGATATAAAGAGCCCTGACACACATCACCATCAATGAGTTTAACTGACAAACAAACAAATTCTTCCCTTATCACTCCTAAACACTTTTTGTATAATAATTTGGAACGCAGTGTACATGTGCTTTTCCACAAAACACCAGTGGTTCACGTAGTGAATCTTACAGTTCTAACTTGCCAACCGTGGTCTGTATGGAGTTGTTCAATAAAGGGCCCAAAATTAAGATAACATAGATGGGAGAGGTCTCTATGAATAGGAATTCCTAAGTGTTTGATACCCTGTGAGGGCCAGGCAAAGGGAAAGTTGGACTGGATGGAATCCTATATGGATTTGGGGAGGGAGACATCGAGGGCCTCAGACTTCGCTGCATTGATTTTAAAATTTTACCATGTAACAAAGTGATCTATTTCAGCCATAACAGCATGGATGGATATATGTGATTGAGTGATATATACTAGGACATCATCAGCAAATAGAGAGCACTTGTACTCGGTGCCTCCCACCTCAATCCACCTAATATTGGGGTTATGGCGAATTGATGAGAGCAGGTGCTCCGTCACTAGGATGTATAAGAGAGGGGACAGAGGACATCACTGCCTTGTCCCATTGGTGATTGTGAAAGGTGATGAAAATGTTCTGACGCACCCCCTGGGCCTTGGGACACCCGGAGCCGGACCCTTTTTGGTGGATGTTGGTGGTTGTAGTCTTCGTGGCGGCGACCCAGTTCCGTGGCTCAGGGCGGTCAAACCAGTGGCGGAACTATTTATGTGGTTTTCATGTTTAAATGTCCGACTACGCCACCCGTGGATTGCGGTCAGAGTGAACCGCCGCTACAGGGCAGACCACTGAGGCTGGTGTTGTGGGTGCAGCAGAGCGTAGCATAACTCCCCACGGGAGGAGTATAGCCTCAGGGCAGTGTATGCGGAGGATGGGGGTGATAGTGCAGGGCAGCAGCAGTAACGACACGGAGTCAGTGATGCAGTTCAGGGCCTTTACTCACAGTTCTTATTATCCAGACCACGTCTGCAGGTAACCGCTGCCCACGTCGTACTGTGCTCACCAGGTGAGGGGCTCAGACAACTCCCAGATAACTTTGGAGCACTTCACAGGACCCCCTTTGTGTGTCCTTTGTCTGGCCTTTCTTACCAACCCTTCTGTCCGGCTGCCTCGGGCCTCCTCTTGGTAAACTTGGCGCCAGTTTCCCTGACCCTATGTGGTGCCTTCCTAGCGGGTGTAGCGAGGGGCTGCGCCACATAAAATGTCAGAGCCTCCGGTTTCTAGCTGAGGGTCGTTTCCTGCCTCCACTAGTTCGGGGACCGGTCTCCCCCTTTGGCCTGACCCCTCCACGCAGGTGGATTCGGGCGTGCGGTGGCGACTCGCCCGTCCGCACCCCTGGGATCCCTTCATTCCTCGTTCCTGGAGCCTTCTCCGCTCCTCTTCCTTCCTTCTCCCTCTTCCAGGCCTGGGCCTCTGTTACTAGGCCCGCCTCCGGAGCAGAGCTCATGCAGAGCCCCTGCTCCCTGCCACTTCTGCTCAGACTTCTCTGCACTGAACTAAGATGGTGCCCACCTTTTATACTCCCTTCTCAATGCACCCAGGAACTGCTTCCTCCCTGCTCCTGCACTACAGGGTTCCCCTTCCTCAGTGTTCCCTCCCCCCACTCCAGCCAGGGACAGGGACTGTCGTGCCCATCTCAGGGGCATATTGGTCGCCCTGCCCCACGGCAATGTGGTGTAATGCATGCAGGTGTCGGGTCCTGATCCACACTCCATCCTTACCTGAGAGTGAGATATCACACCTCTGGGTGAGGTGCAATACGTCTGTAGCAACCGAGCCCTCAGGGTGCTACAGTTCCATTTATCTTCAGCCTAGGTGACGTATTGCGATACAGGGCCGTGATTTTGGCTATAAAAGGGTCCCCTAGACCCCTACCCCAAGCTTTTTAAGAGAATCATATATGGCGTGCCAGGAGACTCTATGGAATGCTTTCTCAGCATCCAACGAGAGTATCTAATTACAAATTTTTAACTGCATCTAGCCCAGGAAATACTTTGTGCCTAGTAGCAGTGTCTGCTAGTGAGCGGATTATCCCGGCTGTTAAGCAAGCTGCACCACCTGTAGTTTAGACACTTAATTTTTTCAAAGGAAATGCTTCGGGACCATGGGATACTTAGTGAAGAGCATCAGGAGGCACCCCAAGGCATAGAGGCTGGGACTGGCAGTAGGATGCCTTGCGGTGGACAGCCGAGCTCGATCCTTATAAAAGCTTTTTAACTGCAGCAGCTTTAGTGGACGCTACTGGAGCTGGAATTACCGCGGCTGCTGGCATGAGACTTGCCCTCCAATAGATCCTTGTAAATGGATTTAAAGTGTATTCATTCAAATTAAAGAGACAATTTAAATTAAAAAGCTTAGAGCTGCCTCCACCACAGGGGGGCTCGCTCGACCCACCAGCGGACAGGCACCAGTATTGGGAGAGGGGGGATGGCCGTCAGGGTTCACCGCGGCTCTGGCACAAACCCGGCGACACGGAGGTGGCACGGGCAGGAGCGGACTGGCCGTGTCGGCTTCTCACTTTTTGGATTTTAGAAGGGCATGACATGCCTATATCTGTGTCTCCCCCTCCTTTTACTCCTCCACCTCTTTTATTTTCGCATGACTATATGTACTTGTCACTTTTCCATGTGTTAGTTATGTCTTCTGAGCAGTTTGTCAGCTTTTGGACACCTTTGAAGGTGTTTTCTATGTGTTTCTATGTGTTTTTGTTTGCCTGCCATTGGTTTTAACGGTGTTCGAAGGTGTTCGACGAACAGTTCGACGAACAGTTCGGCGAACACACGGGTGTTCGACGAACCGAACCGAACTCGAACACTACGGGGGTGGCTCAACACTAATCTGTACAACTGGTGGTTGTTTTCTTCATATGGCTTACAGCACTAATGGTATTCTGTTCAATCTCATTACTACAGAATATTGGCATACATGCACTGATACATAACTCTCATTATGTTTTTGCAGCAATGTGTCCTATTTCTGGTGAGATATAATTCCAGATTGTTAAAAAAAATGCCTATTAAAGATCAATGCAAAAACTATTCCCCTCTCTTCACACCTACTCCTCATAAAGGAATGACCCTTCCTCATTAACAGGTGAGTCGAATAATATAACAAAGAATTAAGTAATGATGTATTAGCAATGTAATAGATTCATTATTGTGAAATCTCACAGCTTTTCGCTCTGTATCTGTTAGCCAACTACTCCCACCTGGGCCAACACATTAGGAAGAAAGTTTGTCTACAAGAAAACCATTATGCACTATAGTGAAGACTAGTAGACCCCTTGTCAAATATGTGCAGCTTTTATTGTATTGTGGTGTATTAATAGTTCATTCCCAAATGTTTGTAATTTTGATACTTTTTTTTTAAAATGTGTTCCCGATTGTTTAACTGGACTTGATGATGGGCGTGTTGGTGTCAGACGCTCCTGATTTTTTAGAGGAGCACGTCTCTTAATGAATCAAGAGAGTTAGATGAGTGGCATGCAGCTCTGTGCTCCACACCACAAATCTTATTCCAGTCTCCAACTGGAGTCAGATTTCAGGTGTAAGGAATGCCTCAGTTCGTCATGAATTTGACAAGCTGTGGCTTCAAGCATGCCACTGTGCCCCCATCCCACCCCCAGCTCTGTTTATTTTAGCAGGGAAAAACTGTAGTGAAAATGAAAAAAGTCACAGATTTTTTTGCAACTCCGAGTTGGGCAAAAATGTTACAACTTTTCAAAGCAATTTACACCAGAATTCTGGGTAAATTGTTTTGAAAAAAACTTTTTTTTTGTACTTTTCATTGTTTTATAAATATATATTTATATACGATATATATCTATAACTATGTATACATATAGATACACGTATCTATCTATACATAGATAGATATTGTAGAATTTTGGTAGCTGCTTGAATATGCACATGCACAGGGTTTTTATATCAAAACAGCATAAGGTTTTTTGTTCATCATAAACTTTATAGCTCCAAAACGAAAACAGATGTAAAAATGCATAACATAAACAGTCTTTTCTTCTGGTACAATGAACAAAGTAAATGTAGCAGCCTCATCAATCTTCGTATTCCAGAAAGAATGAGCCCAAGTAATATTAAACGCGTTCACCAAACAAACATCTCTGTTCAGTTCTAGTACAACTCCACACTGCTGCGCTAACTCAGCTGCTGTTATTAGGCCTGTAAACTCTGAGCTGGATTATGGGAACAACCTTTCACACCCAGACTATTTTGGTTGCTCCTAAATCCTAGACCCAAAATCCTCTCAAATTAAAACTGTCTCAGTAACCTAGTGTTACTGGTACAGACTTTACATTACCAAGATCAATTACCTTGGTGACAAAAATCTTCCATCAAGGACCTTACCTCCTGCTTTCTTACAATATACAGTATATATATATATATGTATATATATATATATACAATAAATATGGATATTCTATATATATACAGTATGTATGTGTAACGAGTTAATGCGGTGTTCCTGAAAATGATTGTTATCGATTCACATAATGTCTTCCTTTGCTTCATATAGTTGTCACATCTCCTTTAAACTCTGTTTTCTAGCTTGATGAGCCAAATTGAATGCAAGAACAGTATCAGTAAACTGTTTTCACCATTTGTGTCTGTTCTTAATGTTTTATGAATATGTTGAAAAATTTGCTGGGGCCATGTTTCCTTGGGCATTCTAGTTAATTACTTATTCACAACATTTCTAGTTTGTTCCATGCAAAATGTGTTGGGCATTAATTCTGATTATGTACAAAACCCACCTGCGAGGAAGAATTCTGCATCAGTAATGCTGATAAAACGAGAAGCTCTCCTGGGGCTATGCTGAGAAACTGGATACTGGACAGAATTAGAAGCTCGAAGCTAAGGCTATTCATAATGTCATTAACATAAAGGCAATTAAATGAGTTTTTAACCTACAACCCTTTATTGTTATTAATGAACATTACAAAAACTCAAGAGATAAAGTTGGTAATTATCACTGCAACGAGCGATGCAATAATGTGGTTAAATATAAAAACAAAACAAATGATTATTGTTGGTATTTTCGCTAGCTGAAACCCCGAGGACCAACTCAGTCAAATTTAATCACGCAGCACTACACCAAGAGGGTTAATTAAATGAGGCCTTTACCTTCAGCTGGCTTGGTGATTCAGTTTAACATTAAGTATACCAAAGGAAATGTAAATTTCTAAATTATTCTAAGTAGTTCATTTTACTTCTAGGTCAATTGTTGAAGTAAAAATGCAAAATAATTCCATTTTCTTCTTCTACAAAGGGTTCGGTCTTTAAATATGTATCACAGCTAATGCAATGTTGTAAATACAAAACGAAAAGATGCAATATGTTCACTTGTGTTTGGTTTTATGGGTGTACATAACATGACATGCTTAGGGATTTGTCAGATTCTTAGTCAAATGCATTACTGTAAAGGTGGAAATAATGGAAGGAAATGCTGGATTTATTCTTCGCACAGAACCATTTAAATGCACATGAATATTTGGGAAATTACCCTTGTAAATATGAATACAACAAATGGTACGTATATAAAAGATTTGCATATAAAATAATGCTCAAATACATAATACATGTTAGACGTACACTTGATTAGCATCGATTACTGTCTTGTTCATTTTCTAAAGTGTTTTATGCAAAGTAGAATCATGGTGGATAATGTGTATATTTTTCCTCCCTTTATTCTTAAGCAATCATATACAGCTAACTAATAGGTTAGCTGGCAAAGCAAAGTAAGTGGGACACTCAAAGTAAGGGGGCCAAGTGACGACTATGGATGATAGAAGACAGATAATGCAGATCATTGGCAGGCAAAGGATAGGATATTAGTCCTGTACTGTGTTTTTATGTTTGCCTATTCCTTAAAGAGATTTTCCATCTTTGTCAACAATTCTTTTTTCTTACTTAAATGCATGCATTTGGGGCTAAAAATCATTTTTGCTATTGGGTTTCATTAAAAATGTTGCACTGTTTACCTCTTAAAGCCTCTGTATTACACTGTCTATTGATGGCTGCAGAATGAGTTAAAGGAGTTGGCCATATTATATTTATTTTATCCGACGTGTTGGGGACATGATTTTGTGGCACTTACTAATATACAGGTATGACAGGTTCTCTTCCTGCTCTTTTATTTTATCCGACGTGTTGGGGACATGATTTTGTGGCACTTACTAATATACAGGTATGACAGGTTCTCCTCCTGCTCTTGTTAGTGCAGCTTTCCTCACAGAGCGCACAGCTCTCCAGTTCATCCAATGGCTGCTGGTAGAGGAACATGTGACCTGTCCATTAACTTTGGCCAATTGAAAACCTCACGTGAGAAAACGTTTTTTCTATTGGAGGAGACTGATGGGCAAGTCTGGTCACATGATCCTCCACCAACAGCCATTTAATGGACACTGTAATACAGAGGCTATAGGAGGCAAACAGCACAAAATGTATAATGAAACTCAATTGCAAAAATGATTTTTAGCCCCAAATGTATGCATTTCAGTGAAAAAAAAAACATTGTCCTCAAAGGTGGACAACCCCTTTAAGTCCATGCTCCCATGATGTGCAATTGATGTCCTTTTGTCTGCTGCATTCTTTGGTTCTGAAAATCCACTGCGTTTAAATGTTCAAGCAAAATGGATGTGACTTCATGAAAATTCATGCCCACTGTGCACTTAAATAACCTTATGACACTGTGTATTTTTGGTGTGTTTTTTTATCTATAGGCTTTGATTGGAAGCCTGAAAAAAACATTTTTAAAAAATGCAATCAAGTATTGAAGTGCACAATCCTATCGTTTCTGCACTAATAAAACATGAATACAAAATGCGGCAAAAAAGCAATAATCAGAGCAGATTGGCATTGTGTTTCTTTCATGCGGACACCTGCAGAAATAAAGCAGCACTTAAATAGAGCGTGGGTTAAGACTAATTTAGAAGAACTGATATAGAATGCTCTTTTGCTGATTATTGGTTTGTGTAAACATGCCATCAACCATACAACTAACAAGCAAAACGCTCATTCATTGGATGATTGGATTGCTCATGTCGGCATTAAAATCATCCTTCTTGGATGATTGGCTGCTGATAGCATGATATTTTATGTGTACAGAACGACCATATTAACGATTGTTCTGTGTGATAAACTTCTGGTCAGACAGTCTAAACAGGCCATTAAAAGTCCGCTGATTGGATTACTGATTGGTTCGTCCAAACGTGCATCACTTTTGTCATAAGAAGTATATACTGGAATCTTGTTACCAAGTTTGGTGGGCAGCATGATGGCTCACTTGTTAGCACTGTTGCTTTGCAGCGCTGGGGTGCTAGGTTTAAAGATGACCTCTCACTTGGCCAAAATACGTTTTTTTTTTTACCTGGAGTAAATTTCGCTGTTCTCCAAAATTTGATGTTTATTTTCAGTCAACTGGACAGGGTCATCATCAAGACTATCATGGAGTAAAGTTGAGAACCATGCCCATTTCGCTAGAAAGAATAAGTTTACATATAGTGACGAGGGGGCCATATCTCAGGAAGAAAGGGACAAAGAAACAAAAGTAAGACAAACCAAATTCAGAACAGGAAAACAGCGGCATTTACGGCAATTAAAACATTACATATTTATGGTGAGTGACAAGTCCTCTTTACATCTGACCTGGGACAACATATGCATGGGGTTTGTATGTTCTCCCTGTGTTTGCGTAGACTACTTCTGGAAATATTGGTTTCCCGCCACACTCCAAAAAAGTATACCAAGAGGATAACTGGCTTCCTATCAAACTGTCCTTAGTGTGTGACCTAAATTGGGAAAGTAGATTGTGCACCTCACTGGGGACAGAGACAGATGTGAACGGTAACAATCTCGCTACAGTGCTGCGCAATATGTTAGGGCTATAAAATCGACAGGAAATAAATGAAGTTGGTCTAACATCAAAACATCAAAACTGGCTTTATAACGACCCCTATGAGATAAATATCCTTTCAAGACCATTATCAGATAAGATACAAAATATTGTTGGAAAATGACTTCTGCACATTTATAAAATAAATAATAGTAATAAATTAAAATGTTAGGGCTCATCTGATGAGATGGATTCACTAAGCCGCAGGTCATGGTGAATACACGGACTCAAGGTGGGTCTTGCCGGATGGCAAACTGAACAGCGAGGACCAAGACAACAGGGTAAGTTGGAAGGCAGGTAGACAAGCAGAACAGAACACTGCAGAAGACACAAAGCCAGGGGTGTAGACAAACACATGAAGCATTTGTAATGTGAACAAGTCCAGATAACAGTTTGTCATACAGTAGCCAAAGGGTTAATCAGCTGCTCTGAGCCAGTTATAACATGCAGGTTGTAGAAACCACAGGAGTTTGCAGAGATGATTGCAGCTTGGAGAACGTGATGGTGGCAAACTTCAAAGCAAAGGTTAATTGAACTCAAATATTACCCAATACTCAGACATACCTGTTTCTAGGTCGACCTTAGATGATGATGTTACAGGAGTTTGCTGAGCAAACACAGGAAAGTGTGGTGACCATAGGGGAAGGGAGCAGAGCCTGGCTCTGGAACCGAGACAGGTGCCTAATACAAAATAGTGATGCACCTGCCGTAGAGGTAGACCAAACCAGTGGTGGTGGACTCTTAGAGGGGTGAAGCTTTGGAAATTAAAGAGTGGATGTTCAGTAGCAGATATTACTATTTTTTTATGTTTCAAAATGTTATTAAGATTATGGGATGTACCTCATAGTGGATAATGTTCCCAAAGCACTTTGTGTCCCTGACATGTGACCTTTTTAAAGATTACATCACTGGCTGAATTCATTCCTAGGGTTTGCTAAGTACATTTAGTCAGGTCATAATTGTGCAGTACTGTGGACAGCAAAGGCATCTAACCTGGCTACATAGCTGAGAATTAAGCTTGATGATAGCCCTGCCAAAGTTCATTGGATCTATAAAGTCACACAACATTACTAAACTAATTAAGCATTCGGCTACATTTCAGAAGCAAATTCAGGTTAACAATTTACAATTTGATTACATTTAATAGAGGCTAAATAACATTCATTTGTAAATGGAAACAATCCACAATTAGCTTTAATTTTCTTCTCTATTTATTCTAAAGTGCTACTAAAAAAAATAAAAAAAAATTATATTGAAAACAATGGTCTTTGATCACATAGTATGTTATGGATATGAATGGTATTAAATATTAAATTAGTCAATGAATGGATTTCAGCTCCAGCAAACAATCAGGAAATAATTATTGCCAAACTGAAATTTGAATGAAATTTGAAATGGCCAGCGGACCCCATCTGCTGAAGTTGTCACAAAGCTAGATTAAGTCTCCCTGGAGTAAATATCTTTGCACCGGAAGGGTTGAGCACAACAAATTCTCTGAAATCAGGATTAGTGCTCTCCTGGGAACAGGAATTCATTTATAATGTACCGGTTTTCCTACACAGAAACTTCCATAGTCCTATTTATCCGTCCGGTCTGTGATTATTCTGTGCTAAGTAAACATGATTTTATTAATTCATCTACTGTTTGTATCTTTTTTAATATGTATTAATGGGCAGACTAATTACAAAAGTCATTACTCAGATTCATTTCTCATCACATAGTTAAATCTTGTTAATTATTCATTAATAGGGCAAAATTCTTATTTCTTGAGCAGAGGAGACTGCTAATGCAGAACCAACACTATACGTAATACCCAGTTTTCGCATTTATATTTCCCTTTCACACACATATGAACGTCTTATATAGGAACACAGTTGCTGTCCAACATTTAAAAATAAAGTATAAGAGGTCTTCTTTTATTCCAAAAACAGCATTGGGTTTTCTCTGGGGGTCCTATAAAGAATGAAAGGAGTGGTGGTCAAGCAATGGCATTGCTACACCATTCAGAAGGAAGACAAAAGTGCCCTGTCGTGGTGAACAGTGGGGGTCTCTAGACCTGGGGATAGGGGATAACTCTTTTAAAGGGAATCTGTCATCAGGTTTTTGCTACCACATCTGAAAGCAGCATAATGTGCTGATAGAGACCTTGATTCCAGCGATGTGTCACTTATTGGGCTCCTTGCTTTAATTTTGATAAGATCACTGTTTTATTTGCTGCATATCTAGCAGTTCTCTGAATGCTGAGCTCTGTATAACCCCGCCAACAACACTGATTGGCTGCTTTCTGTGTACACTGTGCATAGGCAGAAAGCTGCCAATCAGTGATGGATAAGGGGTTATATAGAGCTCATTAATATGGAGGACTACATGGCAGCAGGTTTACTAGTTCTCTGGTGACAATCTCCTGCTGAAAAAATTGTGATTTTATCAAATCTACAGCAAGTAAGTGACACATTGCTGGAATCAGGGTTTATGTCTCCACATTACTCTGCTCTCAGATTAGGTGTCAAAAGCCTGGTGACAGATTCCCTTTAAAGAGTACCTATAACTGATTTGCCCTTATTATTGTATAAAGGATTGGGCAGCTCCCGATTAGTGATTTTTCTAAATACAAATTATTGTAAAAGTGCTCATAAGTACCCCTAATGCCCCCTGACAGGGCCTGACTTTTTAGCAAAAATCAGGCCCGAACATCTGGGTTGTGTTGTGGGATTCCAGCAAAAAGAGTGAAATTCCACAACCCTCTGCTGCCCCTTGCATAGTGATAGAGTGAGATCTTGCAGTAAGCCCTACCGCTTACTTACCGAATGGTAAAATCTCTAATGATGTAACCATTTTGTAACAGTTTAGTAAAGTGTACTGCCGGCCTGGTGAAAAGTCAGATCTTGTGAGATTTCACTCTTTCCCTGCAAGAGGGGCAGCGGAGGGTTGTGCCGGGATTCCACAACCTGTGACCCCACAACCTAGCAAAAGTCAGGACCTTTTGGGGGGCTTTTCAGTCACTTATGAGTAAGTTTGACATATAATTATACGTATTTAGTAAAATCACCAATCTGGGGCTGCCTACTCTTTTACAAGCAGCCTCAGACCAGTGATTGGTACTCTTATAGTCTCAATGTATTTGTCTGAAATGTCACAAAACTTCTGCAGAACATGCCACCAAATGACAAGCCAGGATCAAACATAAAAGGTACATACTTTGCATTGCACTGTACAATATGTTGGCACTATATAAATAACTATGAAAACATGGCATATTTTACTGTAGATATTACCATAGTGGTCTTTCTGTGTGTGTACTGTATGTAATATGATAGGAGGGGATTTTTTTTAAAGAGGTTGTCCACTACTTTTGATTGATGACTTATCCTTAGGATAGGTCAACAATGTCTGATCGGCCGGGACCTGGCACCCGGCACCCCCGCCAATCAGCTGTTATCTGTGTCAGCAACCACTGGCTGTAAATACTCACTTGTGGAGATGGCCGTCTTCTCATAGTGGCAACCGCAGGGTACTGTACATCCGCCTCCTATTGATCTGAATAGGAGGTGGATGTGTTGTACCAAGCCTCTGCCACTACCTGAAGATAGCCAGCTCCTCAAGTGAGTGTTTCCGGCCGCCGAAACGGATAACAGCTGATTGGCGGGGGTGCCAGGTGTCAGACTCCGGCTGATCATACATTGAAGACATATCCTAAGAATAAATCATCAATCAAAAAGTAGTGGACAACCTTTTTAAATAAATGTTGTTTGGCTAGAAAGCATTTTTACAATAGGAATTTATTAATAATTTTGAACTTTCCAGGTTCTACAGCCTGTGTATCACTGTACACTGACTGCTGAACCAGTGAACCAGTCAACATTGAATCAGTGAACTCATCTGGTGGCAGGGTTTGTAACTGCTATCTCTTCTCTCCTGAATGACCTTCTAATCCGATTTAATTGGTCATACATACAAGTTGAAGATGATTCAGGAGAAGAGAGATAAGTTTACAGACTGTGCAGTCAGACGAGCTCACTGAGGCATTTGAGTGTTAAATAATTTTGCAGTCTGCTATATATTGGGAGCTAATGTGGGGCCATTATATACTGTTGGATGTAATGTGTGGCCATTATACAATGCAGAACCTAATGTGGGGCCATTATACACTGTGGGATCTAATGTGGGACCATTATTCAGCATGGGAGCTAATGTGGGGCCATTACACAGAGTGGGATCTAATGTAGGGCCATTATACAGCGTGGGAGCTAATGTGCAGCCATTATAAAGAGTGGGAGCTAATGTGCGGACAGTATACAGAATGGGAGCTAACGTGTGTCCATTATGCAGCGTGGTAGCTTATGTGGGACCATTATACAGCGTGGGAACTAGTGTAGGTCAATTATACAGAGAGGGAGCTAATGTACCGCCATTATGCAGCATAGCAGCTAATGTAGGGCCATTATACAGCATGTGAGATAATGTGGGTCCATTATACAGAGAGAGAGCTAATGTTGGTTCTGTTTACAGTGCAACAGCTAATATGGTGCCATTATACAGCATGGGAGATAATGTGGGGCCATTATACAGAATGGGAGAAAATGTGGGGCAATTATACAGTATGGGAGCTAATGTGGGCCATTATACAATGTGAGAACTAATGCAGGGCAATTTTACAGTGTGGGAGCTAATGTGGGGCAATTATACAGCGTGGGAGCCAATATAGGGTAATTATACAGCATGGAAGCTAAAGTGGGGCCATTATACAGTGTGGGGGTAATGTAGGGCTATTATACAGCGTGGGAGCTGATGTGGGGCCATTATACAGTGTGGGAGCTAATATGAGAACCATTATACTGCATTTTGAATGTGTATAGGGGAGCTGTGGGCTCATCGTTCTGTGTATAGGAGGGCTGTGTCCTCATCGTACTGTATATAAGAGAGCTCTGGGACCATCATACTGTGTACAGGGGAGTTGTGAGCCCATCATACTGTTTATTGTGCAGCTGTGGGACCATCATACTGTATAGAGGGGAGCTGTGGGCCCATCATTCTGTGTATAGGGAAGCTGTGGGTCCATCATACTGTGTGTAGGAGAGCTGTGGGCCCATCATACTGTGTATAATGGAGCTGTGGGTCCATCATACTTTGTATTGTAGAGCTGTTGGCCCATCATTCTGTGTAAAGACGAGTTATACATGGGGGGACTCAGTGGGCATAATTAAATGTTAAGTGGGCTCTTAAGAAGTATTCTTGTTATAGGGACACACAGGATACTGTGACCATAAAAGATGCACATAGGACATTATTACTTTCTAGGGGCAAAATGTGGGCACTATTTTCTAGGACACTTGCACAGGGCATTAATATTTTCTAGGAGGCAATTTTACCATCTACAGGGCACAAAGGAGGCATTTTACTTTGTAAGCGACACAATGGTGGGCATTATTATGTGGGGCAGTAAGAAGAGCACTGTTATTATGCTAACTAGCAGTTGCAGTTGATTCCAAAGGTTGGGAATAGATGAGGAAGGAGCTGGAAATGTGAGAAGTCAAATGTGCCTGTGTTGTATTCTCTGCTGATGAGTCCTGGCTGGAGATGTTGTCATGTCAGTCTGGGCCAGAAAGAAAAAATGGGAAATGTGAACTACTCTATCAGAAAGAACGTCAGCTGTAAGTCACTCACTATCTATAACTGTGCAGTAATGTCTTATATGTTCTACCACTATATGGTCAGCATTTGACAGTAATATCTGTGTTGGTCTATGTATAGTGAGTAGTGATGAGCGAGCACTAAAATGCTCGGGTCGAGCAAATTGAAATATTCGGGTGCTCGACCTGAGCAACGAGCCCAATATAAGTCTATGGGAAACTCGAGCATTTTTCAGGCGGCTCCCCCCGGCGGTCTGCAGAGGGCCTAAAAATTGCCCAAATTGATGGGAATGTGACGCTCACAGCCCACCCTGGGAGATGGGGGGTACTCGGAGCCGGGTCGGATGTTGGGGGTTGTAGCCGTGGCCTGGACCCGTTCCGTGCCCAGGGCCGTCACATTAAAAGATTTAATGGGCTTTCAGGGTTTGGTGTTAATCGAGTGGTTGTATTGACTATGCCACCTGTGGTGTCTCGTGATTCTCCACCAGCGCTGCGTTCAGTCCTCTGAGGCGTGATGTAGTGGCAGCAGAAGATGGTACTACTCCCCACAGGCGGAGCAGGGCCTCAGGGCAGAGAGGACAGGAGGATGGGAGCTGTAGTAGAAGATGTGCGGTGTAGTGCGGTGCCGCGTTGCAATAAGGGACCGGAGGCCATAGGGGTAGTCTTCCAAGCTTTACTCACGGTAGAATGCACAGCTGCAAAGCTTCTCCCTGCTCCTCACGGCGCGCTGCGGCCACCAGGACCGGGGTCCGGCAACCTTCGGGTAGTTCAGGTGCTTTGGTCAGGACCCCGCACCAGAGTGTTCCTAGAAATTCCCACTAGGTCCTCTCCTGTCCGTATGTGGTGCGTGTACTAAGGCCGGGTCTCCCTCTGGACTATGCACAGAACAAGGGTACGGGTGGCGACTCCGCTCCGTCCGTTACCCGGTGGGAACCACTGAGCCTCCGGGCTTCTCCGACTAAGACTTGAAGTGACAGAGTCAGATATCAGGGACCAGTACCCCACTTGCAGCAGGAATCCCTCTGACGAAGCCAGAATAGTGAGGACAGGTGGCGTATGCCACTCCGTCTGCATCCCCCTGGGATCCTTTTGCCCGTGGAGCTTGTCTCCTCTGCTCCCCTCCAGGCCTTCTTAGGTAGGGACCTTGACCGGGTAGAGACAGCCGTTAACTCTGACCCCCTCCTCGTCTCAAGACCAGAGCACGAGGACCGTGTCCCCATCAACTGCAGGTTCACACAGAAAGCCACGTTCAGTGATGAAGATCACAATCAAAGACCTTGAACTTAAGATGGCTGGCTATTAAATATGAATTTTGTACGTGTAACCTCTAAGTGTGTCCTCCACCCTCACCCACTACTGGGTTCCCCCTTACTTTGGATCCCCTGTCTCCACTTATCCCGGCTGGGGCAGCACCCTAGTGCATATTAGCTCCCCTACAGGTGGGAGAGGTGTAGTGTTGGATGCAGAGGTGGGGTCCTGACAGTTACACCGTCCTTACCTCGAAGGAGAGATACCACACCTCATTAAAGAGATGCAGTACCCCTGTGGCGACCGAACCCTCAGGGGCGCCACAGGAACAGTGCTCAAATGACATGGGAACAGCATGGGGAAGACCCCTGGAAGCATCTCTGACTCCCAGATCACTGCTGTCAACAACGTTGTCAGAGGTATTACGGCACTTTTACGGACTCACAATAAAGCATTCAAAAACGAAACCAAAATGGATTTTCCTGGGAAATATGTTAAGGAACATCCTTTCCAGGGTAATGACTTGTATATAAGGCAAAATAAATAGCCAAAAACAAAAATACTCCTCCAAACCTTGGGCTATGTTCACACGTAGCGTTTTTGATGCGTTTTTGCACTTTTGCATTGCTTTCAACCAAGACAAACGCATTCACCAGGAAATGTGATTTTAACATTTTACAACCTTATCTGGCCATGTGGTGTGTGACACATTATCAGACACGTGCATACAGTGCTGAAAAGACATGGGAACAGCATGGGGAAGACCTCTGGAAGCATCTCTGACTCCCAGGTCACTGCCTAAAAGTGTGCCCATCATAAGTGATCCTTGGCACATGTGAAGATGCCTCCCACCATGCACCTGTCGTTGCAGACTTGCAACAATCACCGCCCATGTCCTTGTCCCAGTGCAGCGTTCAGTTATCCCTACCCCATTCCTTGAAATGCAAGGGCAAGTATGCAGGCAGCCACCCACAGGCTGCAATACTATACTGCCAAATTTTTGACAGCTGCTTGCACTTGAAATGTGGCCTTTTAGGCTCATGAAGCTTTTCATAACCTCATGCCGGCGGCGGCCGGGTGTCCATACTCGGTCCCCAGCCACCACTATTTTTCCCGGTATCGCCTCCGCCTTCCACAAGCACAGGTCCCATAACATTACCCATGCCCTCCCTAGTGCACTTACTGGGAAGGACCGCCTAACCACAAACACGTGGACAGGTGAATGTGGCCAGGGACGGTACGGAGCCAGTCCACAACTTTTTTTGCTAAGAGTTGTATTTAGCTTGGTGAAAAGACTGGCATAGAGGGAAACCGTATCTACCCTGCATGTTATTTCTTCCAGGAAGTCCTGTAATTGAGCTTGTTGTAGAAGCAATGGCAGCCCATCCAACATCAACTCGCACTTGTCGGTGGTGCTTTGACACACACACATCTTGCGCATTTAATTTCTTGAATACAGAGTTGGACAATGGCCTGATCTGTAATGCGTTTTGAGAAATAACATGCATAAGCATGGCCGATCCACATTAAAAAAGCAGCCATAGAGTGTCCGGGAACCTTCCACCACACTTTTCTTAGCCAGGGCTGCTTTTCGGCAGGGTTGGACGGGCCCACCAGAGAACGGAAGACTCCTCCGGCGGGCCCTGGCTTCTCCCTCTGGAGAGTTCATAGTGCCGAGGTGAGGCCATGATAATGATAGAGGCCACCATCTGCTTAGTTTTCTGTTACTTGGAATGGAAGTGCAAGTATGCAGCCAGCCACCCACCCACCCACAGGCCGCAACACTAAACGGCCAGATTTCTGGGCAGCTCTTTGCACTTGAAATATGGCCTTTTAAGCTTGTGGAGGCGGAAGCTTTTCACAACCTCATGCAGGCAGCAGCCGGGTGTCAAATACTCGGTCCCCAGCCACCACTATACTTCCCAGTATCGTCTCCGCCTTCCACAAGCACGGGTCCCACAACACTACCAGGACTGCTTCTCGGCAGGGTTGGATAGTCCCACCAGAGAATCCTCTGGCGTGCCTTGGCTTCTACCTCAGGAGAATTCATGATAGCGCTAACTTTGCAGCTGCTATGGGGCTCTTGAGCGGGTGAGAAAGGTGAGCCCTCAGAATCAATGTTTTTCAATCTGAAACAGCTTCTCAGTGGGAGTTGTATTTCACCACAGCCATATTCTTTAGCTTGGTGAAAGGACTGGCATAGAGGGAAACCGTATCTACCCCCGCTGTCATTTCTCCGTCACCAGGTTCCGCCCATTGTCACACATGACCATGCCTGGCTGTATGTTCAGCGGTGAGAGCCACAGGTCAGGCTGCTGTGCTACAGCTTTCAACAACTCTGCAGCGCTGGGCGGTTTGTCAATTAAGCATTAAGCATGTTATCTTCAGCACAGCCTGTTGCCGCTTGGCCAAGGCAGTGCTGCAGTGCTGCTAGCTTGTGACTGATGTGGTCATTTCGGAGATGGAGGAGGAGGTGCATGAGCTGAACAATGTGATTACATTGAGGTTAAATTAGTGACGTTGTTTTTTATACTAAAGAAAGATCCTATTGTTTTGGTTTTTTTACATTATTTTTTAAGACAAATGCATTCACCGGGAAATGTCATTTTAACATTTTACAACCTTATCTGGCAATGTGGTGTGTGACACATCATCAGACATATCCTGTTTTATTTATAATGGAGGGACTCTGAAAGTCATAAAGCCTATTTTTATAGGGCCTTCAGATGGCCCTTACTATTCTTAAAAGGCCAGCAGTCGGCCCTCGCTATTGTTAGAGAGCCATCAGCCGGCTATGCTTTGTTGTTCCCATTATTAACAAGTGGGTCTCCTATACTGTTATTGCGTATCCAGTGACTGCAAGGGCTGTCCAAAATTTGGACGCAACCCAATACCCCTTTGAAGAGACATAGAGGAGGGTCTCAGTAAAAAAAATGTTCCCATTATAAAGGAGCGGGTCTCCTATAGTGGTAATGCCCATGCTGTAACTGCAAGGGCTGCCAAAATTTGGGAAAAACCCCACTAAGAATTTAAAGACATATAGAGCAGGGCCACAGTAACAAGGTACGACATGTTCCCATTAGAAAGGAGAGGGTCTGCTATACAGTTATAGGGTATGCAGTGAGTCCAACGGCTGACCAATTTTAGGAAAAAACCCACTAAGAATTTAAAGACACACAGAGCAGGGCCACAGTAACAAGTACGACATGTTCCCATTAGAAAGGAGAGGGTCTGCTATACAGTTATAGGGTATGCAGTGAGTCCAACGGCTGACTAATTTTAGTAAAAACCCCACTAAGAATTTAAAGACACATAGAGCAGGGCCACAGTAACAAGGTACGACATGTTCCCATTAGAAAGGAGAGGGTCTGCTATACAGTTATAGGGTATGCAGTGAGTCCAACGGCTGACCAATTTTAGGAAAAACCCCACTAGGAATTTAAAGACACAGGGAGCAGGGCCACAGTAACAAGGTACGACATGTTCCCATTAGAAAGGAGAGGGTCTGCTGTACAGTCATAGGGTATGCAGTGAGTCCAATGGCTGACCAATTTTTGGAAAAACCCCACTAAGAATTTAAAGACACATAGAGCAGGGCCACAGTAACGACAAATTCCCATTAGAAAGGAGAGAGTCTCCCATAGTGTTGGCCTATGCAGTGAATGCAAGGGCTGCCAACAATTTGGAGGCACTTCAATGCCCCTTAGAAGAAACGTGGAGGAGGGCCTCATAAAAAAATGTTCCCATTAGAAAGGAGCGGGCCTCCTATACTTGTAATGCCTATGCTCTAAGTGTATGGGCTGACAAACATTTACCCCTGGGGGTATACATGAACATACTGTATTAAAAATTTTTTTTTACGGACATCATAAACACGCTTTAAAAAAATTATGTGGGTGTTGCATCACGGACCACAGTCACCCTGGTGATATGGTGGTGGAGGATGAGGAGAAGGAGTAGGACAAGAACAAATAGACAAAATCAGGAAGCGTATACCCATGTGTGGGTGTGAAAGGTGCATGGTAATACACCTCCCAAGAAAAGACACTGGATTGGAGTTTATGTTACACTGCTATCATTCGGTGGTGTTGAGAAGTCTGGCCCAATCCAGCCCTTGTTTATTTTTATGAGTCAGCCTGTCAGCATTTTCAGTTGACAGGCAGATGCGCTTATCAGTTATAATTCCACCAGCGGCACTAAAAACTCGCTCTGATAAAACGCTGGCGGCAGGGCAGGCCAGGACCTCCAAGGCATAGAGAGCCAGTTCATTCCACGTATCCAGCTTGGATACCCAATAATTATAAGGCACAGCGGAATCACGGAGGACGTTGGTACGGTCGGCAAGGTACTCCCTCAGCATCTTCCCAAACTTTGCACTCCTTGTGAGAGTACCCCGCGCCTCAGGGCCTGTGCAATGGGAGGGTCTGAGAAAACTCTCCCAGAACTTTGATTGTGTTCCCCTGCCTCTGCTGGATTGAAGTTGTGTCTCTCTTGCCTGTACTCCTTGGTTGTCTAAGGAAGTGTGCCCTCTGCCTCCAGCGTTTTCAGATGGGAATTTTTTAATAGATCCGCATCAAGGGCCTTCTGGTACTGCCCCATATTTGTAGACCTGTCCGCCTCAGGAATAAGAGATATAAAGTTCTCCTTGTAGCGTGGGTCTAGAAGTGTGACCAACCAGTGATGTCACCCAAAATTTTGAGAATGCGAGGGTCATGGGAAAGGCAGCGTAACATAAACTCGGCCATGCATGCCAGACTAACAGGCAAGACTTCCGTGTCCTCACCAAGAGGATGACTGACCATGCTCTCCTCCTCCTCTCTGTCCTCTGGCCATCCCCGCTGAACAGACAGTATGACAGCTGTGCAGATAGTACCATCTATAGTGCATGAAACTAGCTCCTGTCCTTCCTCCTCCTCCTCTTCCTCATTGTCACCCAATCCACGTTGGGATGAGATGAGGCTTGGCTGTGTGTAATCACCCTGTATGGTTCCTTGCTCCATCTCATCGTGCTCCGCCTGCAATGCATCCTCTTTGATTGTGAGCAGAGAGTGTTTCAGAAGACAGAGAAGCGGGATTGTGATGCTAATTATGGCGTCATCGCCGCTCACCATCTTGGTGGAGTCCTCAAAGTTTTGGAGGATGGTACATATGTCTGACATCCATGTCCACTCCTGAGGTCTTATGTGTGGAGTCTGAACTGAATACCGACGGCCTTGTTGATGCTGGTACTCAACAACTGCCCTCTTCTGCTCACAAATCCTTCCCAACATCTGCAGTGTAGAGTTCCAATGCGTGGGGACATCAAACACCAGTCTGTGAGCCGGAAGCTGCAAACGCTGCTGAAACACTGCAAGGGCGGCGGAAGCTGTAGCTGACTTTCTAAAATGGGCACACAGGCGGCGTACTTTAACAAGCAGATCCGGCAGCTCCGGGTAGGATTTGAGAAACTGCTGAACCACGAGGTGAAGCACATGGGCCAGGCATGGTACATGTGTGAGCTCGCCTCGCCTCAGAGCCGCCACCAGATTCCGGCCATTGTCACACACGACCATGCCTGGCTATAGGTTCAGCGGTGTGAGCCACAGGTCTGCCTGCTCTTTCAGAGCTGTTCACAACTCTTCAGCATTGTGCTATTTTTCACCTAAGCATATTAGCTTCAGCACAGCCTCTTGCCGCTTGGCCGAGGCAGTGCTGCAGTGCTTCCAGCTTGTGACTGATGTGGTCATTTCGGAGATGGAGGCTGAAGAGGAGGAGGCTGAAGAGGATGAGGTGCAGGAGCTGTAGACCGTGGGGGCAACCCTGATTGACCTAGGGCCCGCAATCCTTGGCGTCGGGAGGACGTGTTCCGTCCTAAGGTCCGACTGGGTCCCGGCTTCCACTATGTTAACCCAGTGTGCCGTCAGCGAGATGTACCGCCCCTGCCCACAAGCACTTATCCACGTGTCCGAAGTTAGGTGGACTTTAACTGTAACTGATTTTTTGAGAGCACGGCTAATGTTTTGGGACACGTGCTTGTGTAATGCGGGGACGGCACACCGGGAGAAATAGTGGCGGCTGGGGACCGAGTACCGAGAGACGGCCGCCGCCATCAGGTTGCGGAATGCTTCCGTCTCCACGAGCCTAAAAGGAAACATTTCGAGCGCAAGCTGTCATGAAATGTAAGAATTTAGTAGTTTGGCTTGTGGGGCTTTGGCTGCATATTTGTGCTTGCGTTCCAAGAACTGGGGTATGGACAACTGAACGTTGCGCTGGGACAAGGACATGAACGTGCTTCCTGATGCTGCTACTTGAGAGTGTGCAACGACAGGTGCAGGGCTGGAGGCATCTTCGCATGCACCATGGACAGGGGATTTGCTTGCATGCACAACAGCGGAAGAAGCAATGGTGCCACCCGCAGACACTGTTCCTGGGCCCTGGGGTTCGGCCCACAAAGTCGGGTGCTTTGCTGCCATGTGCTTGATCATGCTGGTGGTGGTCAGCCTGGTCATTAATGGAGGCCAGAAATGGCAGTATTTTCAGACAACGTATATGTGATTCGTTTGACAGAGAAAACACGGATGTAAGAAGCTGGATTTCTAGCGCTCTAATATGGAAAGGACCTGGCTGTATTCTGCAGTGCCAACAAGCAAATAGCGCAGAAAAAATGGTGTTCTCTGGATTGCTTTTTAAGCAAATAATGAGGATTAAGATCCAAAGAAAAGTATTCCTGGCCCCTGAGACCTGGGCCTTTGTATAGAAATATCTAACAGCAGCAGAAGGCAGAATTGGAATGGAGCCTCTTGTGCTATATGCACTGCTGTCTGCTATATACACTGCCTGCCTATACACCCTGCCTGCCTGATATCTCTGCAGATGGATTAGTCCTCAGAAGGACTGTTTGTTAAGATGGATATGTGTAATGTACATTTTTTCTCCCTACACTACCTAATACACAATCCATTCTCTCCTTGACACAGCAGCTGATCTCCCTACACTGTCTGATCCGGAGTGACTGTGGCGAGCATGGCGGCGCCAGGTCTGATATAGACCCGATGACGCTGTGCGGCCAGCCAATCACTGTAATGCCCACAAACAACATGGCTACGGCATTACAGTGCATGGCAGGCAATCCCTGCATGTTCATTGGCTCTCTAAAGAGCGCAAAACATGCAGGGAGGGGACCCGAGTTCCCGTCCGAACAACCCGGAAATACATGTGCAGTGAGATGCTCGGGCGAGCTCCGAGTAGTAACGAGCATGCTCACTCATCACTAATAGTCAGTTATTTTCAGTAACAGCATTATCATCTGCTGAGATTCCCCTCTACCCACAGTTAGGGTGTGCCACCATATTTGTAATCAGGATTACTGGTTTGGGGTCCACTTAGATGTTTCCCCCCCTATCCCCTGAGCTGAACCCCTAGCTACGCCTCTGTCAGTGCTAAATAAAATATCGATACATTTGGTGGATTCACGGATTTTGTTTCATTACATTTAATACATCTGAGCAAATTAAATCCATGACAGATTGCTAATGAGCTTGTGTTGGAGTTTCTGAATAGTGTGTTATCATTTGTCCATTCACAGTTTCTTATCAACCCATCTGTGCATTTAATAGAGTGTAGTGGAGAGGATGCAGGCTGGGACAGTTCCCCCATTTACACCTTTTGCCATCTAAGGCCTCTGGGACAGGCCTTTCCTAATTAAAGTTTTTTACAAACATATTGCCTTCTTTGTAACACTATTAGCAAGCTGCTTACTCCTGCGATGAAAGGTGCTATTTATTAGAAATTTAGAGGTGCAAGGACATTTCAGACACTCTGGAGCGTCGACAGAATGTAAATCTGTTGTTTGTTGTGGAACATATTTATATGGAATAGAATATGTTAGCCTGGAAACAGAAATCAGGGCCGACTTCTACCGCATTAGCAAGACAATGGCCTGCAGATTTAGGAAAACCATTGATTTAGAAGTTGCACTACCTCCATTGTACACTGTATTTATTTTCTACTGTTTCTTCATTATATTAAGAAATAACCTTTTTAAGCATGGTGCATTTAGTGCGCATATGTGATAATTCAACTCTTCTTCTCCAACCTATTTTCTGAGTGGGATAAAACAACTATTGTGTTGGTCCTCCTCCACACCTCCATATAAAACAGGTATGTGAGAAACCCAGGATCGGTGTCATCAGTGTCTTCCAGCAGTGTATCATCAGTGTGTCATCCGTGTGTCCATTTTTACCATCAGTGTGGTCATCAGTATTTTTCCGGTATGTATAAAGAAATAAATGAATTATAAAGCTTCTCCTATACTTTGCAATGTTAAACATGGTCAGCACACGGATGGCACACAGATGCCATCTGTGTGCTGTACGTGATTTTACAAACCCATATACTTGTTGCTCCTTGTCATCCATGCTGCCCGAAAAAAAAGAACATGTCTCCGTGTGCGTTATTCACTGACTCACGGTCCATGCAAAAACACTGACATGTGCACAACACCATAGGTAATAATGGGTACCATTTAAAAACGGATACCAACACGTACTGGGGGCTTGGACGTGTGAAGGAGGCCTAAGGAGTGGAGTTGAGTCTACTCGAATGTTTCATAAATCCGCATTTGCCAAAATAATGTTTTGTAATTCGCTTCTGCGAGGATTTAGCATTATAATGGCCACTGGGTGTCATTTTTCTGAATCATAATATGCCATCAAACAGTTAAAAAGCTAAAAAAAATCTTTATACTTGTCTCACCACTCCCCTCTATTCACCACCTGTCAGGTCCTCGCCACATCTTCTGATACTCCGCCACTCGTGCTGTAATTTTGGGTCTTCTTGCATTGGACTTCCGGCTGTCATGGCGCATGGGAAGGTTCTGCGCAGGCGTGTGGGAGGTCAACGGCACATGTCGTAACATAATGATGCTGTTGACCTACCGCGCACATGTGCATAACCCTCTGGGGCACCATGACACCCAGAAGGCCAGTGCAAGAGGATTGAAAATTGCAATGTGTACGTGGAGGAGAGCGGAGGATGCGGCGAGGACAGGTGGTGGTGATTAGCAGGGGGACTGGAGAGATGAGTGGTGAGAGAAGTATGAAGATTTTTATATTTTTAACTGTTTCATGGAACATTATAGTTGAGAAAAATTGCACCTGGTGCAGGCCCGGGAGAATCTTGACAACACGTTGTGAGAATTCACAAGACTGCAGTTACATAAAGTGATTGCAGACTTGAACTCCAAGCCTGGACAATGCCTTTAACCCCTTTACCCCCGAGGGTGGTTTGCATGTTAATGACGGCCAATTTTTACAATTCTGACCACTGTCACTTTATGAGGTAATTACTCTGGAATGCTTCAACGGATCCCACTGATTCTGAGATTGTTTTTTTCAGGACATATTGTACTTCATTATAGAGGTAAAATTTCTTTGATATCACTTGCATTTATTTGTGAAAAAATCAGAAATTTGGTGAAAATATTGAAAATTTCGCAATTTTCAAAATTTAAATTTTAATTTTTATGCCCTTAAATCAGAGAGATATGTCACACAAAATAGTTAATAAATAACATTTCCCACATGTCTACTTTACATCAGCACAATTTTGGAACCAAAGTTTTTTTTTAGTAGGGAGCTATAAGGGTTAAAAGTTGACCAGCGATTTCTCATTTTTACAACAAAATTTACAAAACCATTTTTTTAGAGACCACATCACATTTGACGTGACTTTGAGGGGCCTTTATGACAGAAAATACCCAAAGGTGACACCATTCTAAACATTACATCCCTCAAGGTACTCAAAACCACATTCAAGAAGTTTATTAACCCTTCAGGTGCTTCACAGGAAGTTTTGGAATGTGGAAATAAAAAATGAACATTTAACTTTTTTCACAAAAATGTTACTTTAGACCCAAATTTTTTTATTTTTGCAGGGGTAACAGGAAAAAATGGACCCCAAAATTTGTTGTGCAATTGCCCCTGAGCACGCAGATACCCCATATGTGAGGAAAAAACACTGTTTTGGCGCACGGCAGGGTTCGGAAGAGAAGGATCGCCATTTGACTTTTTGAATGTAAAATTTGGTTGAATAATTAGCTTTTGGGGAGCCCCTGATGTGCCTAAGCAGTGGAAACCCCCCGCAAGTGACACCATTTTGGAAACTAGACCCCCTAGTGAACTTATCTTGATGTGTTGTGAACACCCTAAACCCCCAGGTGCTTCACAGAAGTTTATAACATTGAACCGTAAAAATAAAATTTTCACATTTTTTTCAACAAAAATGTTTTTCAGCCCCCAATTTTGCATTTTGATAAGGGTAACAGGAGAAATTGCACCATGTGCAATTTCTCCTGAGTAAGCAGATACCCCATATGTTGGGGAAAACCACTGTTTGGGCGCACGGCAGGGTTCAGAAGGGAAGGAGCGCCATTTGACTTTTTGAATGTAAAATTTGCTTGAATAATTAGCGGACGCCATGTTGCATTTGGGGAGCCCCTGATGTGCCTAAATAGTGGAACCCCCCCCCAGTGACTCCATTCTGGAAACTACACCACTCCAGGATTTTATCAAGGGGTATAGTGAACATTTTGAACCCAGAGGTACGACACAGAATTTGATAACATTAGGTCATCATATTGAATAAGTTGTCATTAGTTTTGAGTGCAAGTGCTCGCTATTTGAGTTTGCATCGGGTACTCGGGTATGCACCAAGTATCGCGGGTGCTCAAGTGACATGCTCGAGTCCCCGACCCCTCATGTTTCACCACTATTAGACACCCAAAAAAAACATGCGGGGATCGCTCGTGCATGGCAGGCAATCCCCGCAAGGTTTTTTTGGCTGTATAACAGCTGCAAAACATTTGGGGTGGAGACTCGAGCATGTCACTCGAGCACCCGCGATACTTGGTACATACCCGAGCACCCGATGCAAACTCAAGTAGCGAGCACTTGTGCTCAACATTAGTCGTCGTCATTTTTTTTTCTTCACTTCTGAAAAAATCCCAACCCCAACCCTAACCTTAGCCCAACCCTAACCCTAGCCCAACCCTTGCCCACCTGTAACCCTAGCCTAGCCCTAACCTAACCCTAACCTTAACCTAACCCTAGCTTAACCCTAGCACAACCCTAACCCTAGCCCAACCCTAACCCTACCCTAACCCTAACCCTAGCCCAACCCTAACTCTAGCACAACCCTAACCCTAGCACAACCCTAACCCTAGCACAACCCTAACCCTAGCCCAACCCTTGCCCACCTCTAACCCTAGCCTAACCCTAACCTAACCCTAATGTGGCACCCCAGGGGTCTGGTCTCCACAATAATAGCAATGTTATGTCTGAGAGCAGGTGGGAGGTCTCTTGGTCAGGGATCCTGTGCATGCCACACCTCCTGCCCAGTCCTGGGAGGGGAAGAACTTCCCCTATATAAACCTAGGGCTGAGGCAGGGTTAGAGAGTAGAGAAGAAGTAGAGACAGAGAAGAGAAGCAGATCTAGGAAAAGAACATCAGGAGCTCTGTGGGAGCAGTGCTATAAGGAGTCAGGGCTGGCAGCTGCAGAGCTCGCCCTGACTGAGAAGTTATCACCGGACCCGGAGTCCGAGGCTGTGGGGACTAATCCTTACCCAGCAGCAGAAACCGACCGGCAGGGGATTGCAGGTCCTCTGGCCCAGAAACCCGAAGGCACGGTCACACGCGTGGGACCAGCACCGCCATCGTGGAGCGGAAGCCATTAGAAGGCCCCGAGTCACCGGCCATACGGGTGAGCACCACACGGTACACTCAGGGACGTGGGCTACTTTTACCCGCCTCTAGCAAGGTAGCCAGAAGAGTACAGTTAGCTGGGAAGGCCTACAACTCCGCCTGGCCAGGGGAGATCCCATCTGCTCAAAGACTGACCAGGCCCCGATCGCTAGCAAGTACTCCGGGAGGGTCTATCTTTGTCACCAGTAAAGACCCTGAACTACACGCATCGTCTCTGAGTGGTTCCTGCTACCCCCATCATCCACTTCGGCTGCCCTGAGGCCATACCCCTCCCGTTGGGGGTTATACCATCCCCGCTGCACCATCCTTCCACCGGCCTCAGCGGTCTGCCCTGCAGCGGCAGCTCCAAAGCTGCATTCAACGGGTGGCGTAGTCATCCAACATCTACTGCTAATAGACTCGCCACTTAGTTTGACTCCCTGGGCACGGACCGGGTCACCGCCACGAGACTACTACCCCCATCTGATCCGGCTCCGGGTAAGCCCCCGTGCACGCGATGCCGCACGACACAGAAGGCCCAGGGGCGCGTCAACTTTTGGCGTAGTCGGCAGGATTTCGTGCCCGCAACCACCGGGTACTGCGTGCCTGAAAAAGACTGTTCAAACTTACCAGTGGTGAAGTTTCCCGCCATCCGGCACCATCTTTTGCCTTCTTCCCGCCATCCGCGAAGTTTTCCCGCCATCCGGCGCCATCTTCTGCCTTCTTCCCGCCATCCGTGGAGTTTTCCCGCCGTTGGACGCCATCTTGAAGACGCCGCGCGGGAAGAAGAGGGGCGTGGACTCCGAAGGCGCGCGAGAACTGAAGCCCCGCCTCACGTCCGGACGTTGCGTAAGGTCCTGGAAGGAGCCCAGCAGACGCCGACGTCACAGGAGAGCGACGGAAGGTCCTCGACCCTGACGATCCACTGCGGAGCCGCGGCCTACGGAAGAGGATCATCGCAAGCTAGGCCACGGTCCACTGGGGGGGAGGAAGATGTCGGATACGGAGGAGAGCTTCACTGCCTCAACCCCCGCCAGCGCCAGCGCTGCTGCAGTCATGCCTTTCACCATGCCCTATATCCCGGGAGCAGCCTGGCTACCCCAATACTCAGGGGAGTCACATACCCTGAATGACTTTAGAGAAAAGCTGGATAGCCTCTTCCAGGTGTACCCCCTCACAGAAGAGCAAAAAGTGAGCATCCTGGTGGCCCAACTAACCGGGGCAGCCCAAAGGAAGGTAAAGTCCTGGCCACCTGGCAGGAGGACTGTCGCAGGGATACTAACCCGGCTGAGGGACACCTTTGATACCCGCACCTCAGCCGAGATTAAGCTTAAATTCTATGGGTGCAAGCAGCGAGCACATGAGAGTATAAGGGACTATGCACTAAACCTACAAGAGGCCCTGAGAGCCATTAAGCAGACCGACCCCGACAGCGTGGGAAACGAGGACAGGCTGTTGACCGAACAATTTATAGAGGGACTATATTGCAATGTCCACCGAACCCAGTTGCGGGCCATAGCCTTACAGGATCCTCATCTGGACTTTGCACAGTTCAAGGACAGAGCCATCCGGGTGCTCCGAGAACCGGCACCGGGTGGCGTTGTGACCCACAGGCGCCCAGCTATCACTTACCACCAGGAGGCGGCGCCCTTGTCGGCAGGGCCTGTGGGGGCTGATGCGCAGGCTTTGAACAATGACCCGGCTCCAGACCTGCACCATCAGGTCCAAGAGCTAGCTAAAAGCGTTGCTGCGCTAACCCGAACTGTGCAGTCTTTACAGGTTTCCACTCCAGGGAAGATCCAGCTGGCATCCGGACCGGAGGACATCCCGTGGCACCGACCAAGGAGGACCCCACCGGCCAGAGGAAGACCCAGCGACCGATACAAAGAGGACGGACAACCCATCTGCCGCCGCTGCAATCAACCCGGACATATGGCAAGGTACTGTCCTTTAAACTGGCACAACCTGGGGTAGAGGGCCAACCCCCAGGAAAAAGATCACCAGGCCCATCGAGCTGGCGCGACAGATATGTGGGAGGACGTCCAGTCTTGCCTGTGGTACTGGATGGCATTCCTATGAGTGCCCTACTGGACACCGGGTCACAGGTCACCACCATCCCGTACGTGCTCTTCAAGCAGTACTGGAATGACTCGGATATAACCCGCTACCCTGACGACGACTTGAGTATCATTGCCAGCAATGGTCAACCCGTGCCACAGATCGGATTCAAAGAGGTGACCATTAAAATCGGTAGAGTCGAACTGGCAGCACAGGGACTGATCATTGTGGACATTGACAAGCGCGAGAGTCACCCAAAGATAACTCTAGGAACTAATGTGATTGAAAATTCTCTTGCAGAGGTGATTTTCATTTTACAGCAGGTTGCCAAGAACGCCAGCTCCGGCCAGCAGCGAGTGCTCCAGAAAGAGATCCGGGCACTGATGCGACGGCAACAAATGGAACTCTCCGGCGGTGAGATTGGTAGCGTAAGAATGTGTGACCCTTTCCCTATTGCCATGCCCCCGAAAAGTGAAATGATGATTTGGTGTCGGGCAGCTATTGGTCTGAGAGGTAGAGATTACCAAGCAATGGTAGAACCAGCCTATTCAGACAGTAGGCCCACCATTTTGACAGCCCGGGGGGTGGTTGATGTACGCCATGGGAGGGTGCCCGTTCGCATAATAAATATCGGGAAGAGGGAAGTGTACCTACCCCGGTATGCCACGCTAGCCAAATTATACACCATCAACCAAAATTCTATACAGTCTGTGGAACCCTTGCCTCCATCTCACCCGGAGGAAGGTAACGGCTCTAAGAAAATAATGGAGGATTGGTGTCAGCAACTACATTTGGGTACTGACTCCACTCCCTCCCATCAGAAACAGGGAGTCTATCGGGTGGTTCAAGAGTACGAGAGAGTGTTTAGTAAACACCCGTTAGACTTCGGGCGAGTCAAGGGGGTGGAACACCTCATCCCCACGGGAGACCATCCTCCCATAAAAGAGAGGTATCGACCCGTACCCCCTGCACACTACCAACACGCCAAGGGGATGCTTAGAGACATGAAGGAGGCTGGGGTAATCAAGGATAGCTGTAGCCCCTGGGCAGCCCCACTAGTCTTAGTCAAAAAGAAAGACAACACCATGAGAATGTGTGTAGATTACCGGAAAATCAACCGAATCACACACAAGGATGCGTACCCCTTACCAAGGATAGAGGAGTCTTTGGCTGCTTTAAAATCTGCTAACTTCTTCTCTACCTTGGATCTCACTAGCGGGTACTGGCAGGTTCCTGTAGCAGAGGCGGACCGGGAGAAGACCGCATTCACCACCCCGATGGGACTTAGCGAGTTTACTTGTATGCCGTTCGGACTCTGCAATGCACCAGGAACCTTCCAACGATTAATGGAGTGCTGTCTGGGACACAGAAACTTCGAGACGGTCCTGCTGTACCTGGACGATGTCATCGTATATTCCAAGACTTATGAGGACCACCTGAAACACCTGGCGGAAGTGTTCGAAGCCCTGGCAAGTTATGGCCTGAAGGTGAAACCCTCTAAGTGTCACCTCCTGAAGCCAAAGGTGCAGTACCTGGGACACGTGGTGAGTGCTGACGGAGTGGCTCCCGACCCTGATAAGATCACCGCAATTAAGGAATGGCCAAGCCCCTCCAGCGTAAAGGAAGTGAGGCAGTTCCTCGGGTTGGTAGGCTACTACCGAAGGTTTATTCCCGGTTTCACCAGAAAGGCAGCTCCTATGCAGGACCTCCTGATAGGCCAGTCCAGGAAGGCCAAGAACCAGAAGCCACCCTTCAGATGGGAGAAGCTGGAAGAAGAGTCCTTCCGCCAGCTGAAGATGGCCCTCACGGGGGATGAAATCCTGGCATACCCTGATTATAGCCAGCCCTTTATCCTCTACACCGACGCCAGTAACATCGGGCTAGGAGCCGTACTGTCCCAGATTCAGCAGGGGAAAGAACGGGTAATTGCTTACGCCAGCCGAAAACTGCGACCCACCGAAAGAAACCCTGAAAATTACAGCTCATTTAAGCTAGAGTTCCTGGCAGTGGTGTGGGCAGTCACCGAACGCTTTAAGCACTACCTCACTTCTTCCCGGTTCACCGTGTACACGGATAACAACCCGTTGACACACCTGGACACAGCAAGACTCGGTGCCCTAGAGCAGAGATGGATGGCCCGTTTGTCCAACTATGAGTTTACAATCAAATACCGGGCAGGACGCTCCAATACCAACGCGGACGCCCTGTCCAGGATGCCAAATCTACCGGACGTAGGGGAAGACTCAGAGGGACTGGAAGAAGTTGAACTCCCCGCATTCCACCATCATGGGACTATCCAGTATTCCCACCGTGTAAGGAGTAAATCCGCTACGTTCAACCCTTTACCTCATTACAACTGGGCGGAGACGCAAGACAGTGACCCTGCCGTCCGACTGGTAAAGGAGATGCTGACTCGGCCAGATGCACGCCTTGACCCAGACGCTCCGGAGGAAGCCAAGCAACTGTGGGCTGAGAAGAGTCGACTGTTCCTTTACAAGGGGAAGTTGTGCCGCAGAATGGTTAACTCCCGGACGCATGAATTAATCTGGCAAGTAGTGGTGCCAAGAAGAGACGCAGCTATGGTGATGGAGGCATACCACGACGGAGCTGGGCACTTCGGATGGAAGAAGCTGGAGTTCTTGCTGCGCGGGCGGTTCCATTGGGTGGGCATGAGAGGAACCATCGAGAGGTGGTGCAGAGACTGTGGCCCGTGCAACCTAAGAAGGAAGGACCGTGCCAGCCAGAAGACTCCCCTGCAGTCCATCGTCACCCGGCAGCCGTTGGAACTGGTAGCCTTGGATCATGTAAAACTGACCCCAAGCAGAAGTGGCTACGTCTACGCACTAACCATCGTGGATCACTACTCCCGGTTCTTGGTTGTCGTCCCCGTCAAGGACTTAACAGCTCGAACAGCAGCTAGAGCCTTCCAGCAGCATTTCTGCCGTCCACACGGGTACCCGGACCAAGTGTTGACGGATCAGGGACCTGCCTTTGAAGCGGAGGTCTTCCAAGAATTCTGCACTCTGTATGGCTGCCGGAGGATAAGGACGACACCCTATCATCCGCAAACTAATGGACTTTGTGAGAAAATGAACCAGGTGGTGATAGAGCTTCTAAAAACATTGCCCCTGGAAGAACGCAGTCTGTGGCCCGAGAGGTTGCCCGACCTAGTGGACCTATACAACCACATCCCGGTAGGTTCCACTAACTGTACCCCGGCTTACCTGATGAGGGCAAGACCTGGTAAGCTACCTGTTGACCTGGAGATGGGAGTCCTGACACCCGAGGACACTTCACCAGAAGCAGACTGGGACACAGAGAGGCAGCAGCAGTACCGGAAAGTACAAGGGAGCGTGGAGCGTAGTCTCTGTCAAGCTAGGGAAAGACAAGAGAAAACTTACAACCAGTATGCTCCCGCTGTTCCCCTGGTGCCCGGAGAGCAGGTCTTGAAGAGGAAAAGACGGCTCCATAAGTTGGACGACCAGTGGGAGAAGGACCCGTACACCGTACTGCCCTCAAGCCACGACAACCCGAAGGTCTGTACCATCAGCAAAGACGGAGGGGAAACCACAACCATTGTATCCCGGGATCACCTGAAGAAGTGTCCCGAACAGCTACGGAACCCTGAAGAGGAACAAGAAGACCCTCGACCCGTAGAGGAAGGGAAAGATATGGTTAGTACTGTGCTCGGAGACTTCCCTCGGTCCTGGACTCAAGTCAATGGTGCAGTTGTGGTACCCGTCCTCACGTTCCTCCAACCAGAATCCCAAGTACTTACAGAGCAACCGGTAGAGCTGGAAGAACAGCCGGTCCAGGAGGCAGAAGACTCCACACAAGCAGACCAGGAGGATCAACCCTCTGCTTATAGTGAGCCTGCCATACCCCTAGTGAGCCAAAGGGTCCGTAGACGGCTGCCCAGTTTACCCTTGACAGCTCCTATACCCTGTAGCTCAGGACCAGTCAACCAGCTTCATAGGTCCACTAGGGTCACTAGAGGCCAGCTGCCCGTACGGTGGAGGATCTAAGTGTTTAAGTTATTTTATTAATGTTTATCTGTTATTGTTGCTTGTGTATAATTTTGTGTTTCTAGTTATTTACAGGAGTCTTTGGTGGATTTACCGGGAATCCTTTGTGTATAGTTGGAGCGTAACCCAGGACGGACTAAAGACTGTTAAGGACTCGGGGCAGGACAGACCCCTACCTGGTTACGTCTCCCTGTTTTGGTGAAATGGACACCTTTGTTTTCTTCAAAGACTGCACCCGGTTGCGGACACACCGTGACCATCTTTATGTGTTTCCTTATTGTATTTTATTGTTGTTGTTATACCCTGTTATGTTTTTGTAAAATATGTTTAGTCCCGGAGTACTAAATTTCACTAGGGGGGAATGTGGCACCCCAGGGGTCTGGTCTCCACAATAATAGCAATGTTATGTCTGAGAGCAGGTGGGAGGTCTCTTGGTCAGGGATCCTGTGCATGCCACACCTCCTGCCCAGTCCTGGGAGGGGAAGAACTTCCCCTATATAAACCTAGGGCTGAGGCAGGGTTAGAGAGTAGAGAAGAAGTAGAGACAGAGAAGAGAAGCAGATCTAGGAAAAGAACATCAGGAGCTCTGTGGGAGCAGTGCTATAAGGAGTCAGGGCTGGCAGCTGCAGAGCTCGCCCTGACTGAGAAGTTATCACCGGACCCGGAGTCCGAGGCTGTGGGGACTAATCCTTACCCAGCAGCAGAAACCGACCGGCAGGGGATTGCAGGTCCTCTGGCCCAGAAACCCGAAGGCACGGTCACACGCGTGGGACCAGCACCGCCATCGTGGAGCGGAAGCCATTAGAAGGCCCCGAGTCACCGGCCATACGGGTGAGCACCACACGGTACACTCAGGGACGTGGGCTACTTTTACCCGCCTCTAGCAAGGTAGCCAGAAGAGTACAGTTAGCTGGGAAGGCCTACAACTCCGCCTGGCCAGGGGAGATCCCATCTGCTCAAAGACTGACCAGGCCCCAATCGCTAGCAAGTACTCCAGGAGGGTCTATCTTTGTCACCAGTAAAGACCCTGAACTACACGCATCGTCTCTGAGTGGTTCCTGCTACCCCCATCATCCACTTCGGCTGCCCTGAGGCCATACCCCTCCCGTTGGGGGTTATACCATCCCCGCTGCACCATCCTTCCACCGGCCTCAGCGGTCTGCCCTGCGGCGGCAGCTCCAGAGCTGCATTCAACGGGTGGCGTAGTCATCCAACATCTACTGCTAATAGACTCGCCACTTAGTTTGACTCCCTGGGCACGGACCGGGTCACCGCCACGAGACTACTACCCCCATCTGATCCGGCTCCGGGTAAGCCCCCGTGCACGCGATGCCGCACGACACAGAAGGCCCAGGGGCGCGTCACTAACATTAGCCAAACCCTAGCCTAACCCTAGCCCAACCCTAACCCTAGCCCAACCCTAACCCTACCCTAACCCTAACCCTAGCCTAACCCTACCCCTAGCCCAGCCCTAACTCTAGCACAACCCTAACCCTAGCACAACCCTAACCCTAGCCCAACCCTAACCCTAACCCTAGCACAGCACTAACCCTAACCCTAGCACAACCCTAACCCTAACCCTAGTACAACCCTAACCCTAAACCTAGCCCAACCCTAACCCTAAACCTAGCACAACTCTAACCCTCAAGTTTATTTTTTACGCCGTTTCTCGTGCTGTATAAGTGATTAGACGTCTTTCTTCTTCAGGTCAGTGCAATTACAGCGATGCCAGATTCATATCGGGTTTTTATGATTGACAGCTGTCACACACTAAAAGACGTGTTTTTTTGCAAAGACTAGTTTTTGCATCGCCATATTTTGAGAGCTATAATTTTTCCATATTTGGGCCGACAGAGTCATGTGATGGCTTGTTTTTTGCGGGACAAGTCGACGTTTTTATTGGTACCATTTTTGGGCATGTGACATTTTTTGATCGCTTTCTATTCTGATTTTTAGAAGGCAGAATAAACGAAAACGAACAATTCAGGAATTGTTTCTTTTTTCTTCGGGTCAGTACGTTTACAGCGGTACCACATTTATATATTTTTTTATATTTTGGCGCTTTTACACAATAAAAACTATTTTATAGAAAAAAAGAATTGTTTTTCATAGCTTTATTCTGAGAGCTATAACTTTTTTATTTTTCGGGCGTTGGAACTGTATGGCGGCTTGTTTTTTGCGAGACAAGATGACAATTTCAGCGGTAACATTTTTATTTACATTCGTCTTTTTGATTGCGTTTTATTCCATTTTTTAATTGGCGGTATGATGATAAAACATCGTTTTATGTTTCGTTTTTTTTTTACCGTGTTCACTAAAGGGGTTAACTAGTGGAACAGTTTTATAGGTCAGGTCATTCCAGACCCGGCGATACCAAATATGTGTACTTTTATTGTTTTTTTTTTTTTCATAAGATTATTTATTTATGGATGCAATATATATATATATTTATATATATATATATATATATATATATATATATATATATTTATATTTATTTTTTTGATTAGTTTTTTCATTTTTTTTTATATTTTTACTATTTTTTTTTTTTCACTTTCTGACATTTTTATTACTTTTACACTTTGTCCCACTATGGGACTTTCACTTTTTGCAGCCTGATCAGCTGTATAGCACAAGAATGCAGAACCATCCCTGTGCTGTGCAGTCTGTCAGCTCTGCACAGGGAGAAGTTACTTTGGTCGCGCACTGCGCATGTCCAAAGCAACTTCCTGCCTACTGGTGATGCCGGCAGAGAAGGTAAGCATCGTGCTTAATCCTCTTGCCACCGGAATGCTGCGATCGATTTTGATCACAGCATTTCAGGGGTTAATGTGCAGGGAGCGGTGCGGGACCACTCCCTGCACATAGCACCGGGTGTCAGCTGTAACAATCAGCTGACACCCGTCGGCGATCTCGCCCGACCCGCTTGTGCGCGGGCGAAATTGCCAGGGGCCAGAAAGGGGTTAAAGGGGTTTTCCAATGAACAAAAGTTAATTTTAATCAATAGATCTTGGAATAATAATAACTTCCACAATTGGATGTGTTTAAATAAAATATAAAATGTTCCTGTGCTGAGATAATCTTATAAATGTGCCCCTGCTGTGTACTATGTAATGGCTGTGTCTGACCGTACAGGAACATGGTTGGTCTGATCATACCACATCTCCTGGGCGGGGGGGAGGGGAGAGTATACAGACATTACAGCATGGAATCGCAAACGATTCTTTCTTTGAGGTAAAACATTGTTTAAAAACAGGCAAGGAAATGTTTTATCTCACAAGAAAGAATCAGCTGTGATCCCGTGCTGTCCTGTCTGTATACTCTTTTGCTTCCTCGCCTGTCCAGGAGCTGTGGTATGATCAGACCATGTTCCTGTACGGTCAGACAGCCATTACACAGTACACAGCAGGGGCACATATATAAGATTATCTCAGCACAGGAACATTTTATTTAAACACATCCAATTGTGGAAGTTATTATTATTACAAAATCTATTGATTATTACAAAATCTATTGATTAAAATTAACTTTTGTTCGGGGGAAAACCCCTTTAAGGCTGTGTGCATTATTCAAAAAAGTGGGATCAATGTTGCATAATTCACCCTTAAGGAGATAAAAATCTTCATATCTTGTTATCATGGCAATCTTATGGACTCTAATAACCATTCACAATACAATCAATTTACTCTACATTAAAAAATGCTTAGGGTACACCGAGACGTCGCGGTCAATACTCTGCCCACTGTGAGGGCCAAATGCTGCATGATTTGTTTAGACTGTACTGTCATCGCACTGCCCCTGCATCACATAACCATACCCTCATAGTCTGACTTAATGGATGTTATTATTATCTATACATATAGTACTGGTCAAAAGTTTGTAAACACCTGATCATGCAGTGATATTCCTTGCTCTTATTGGAATGTGCACATTGTAAATTCAGACAGAAGGTAGCAAAAACATGGAGAAAGAACTCATAGCTGCAACACATACCATACTTACTGCTTTTACTTGTTACTCCCCAATGTTTCATTGTCATTACCTTTGTAAAATGTGTTTTCAATAAAAATGAAAGGTTAAAAGAAATAAAATAAACTTCATTCTAGTGAATTAAAAGAGTAACCCATGAAATAATATTCCCCACTGTTTTACTTCTTTTCCCAAAAACCTCTACTGCTTAGAGATCTACTCTCGGCATAGGCTTTGCAGTTCATGGAGAACATCAGATTGCTTAAAACTAAGCCCTGGCCAAATCTGTCAATATCTGGTTCAGGTTTTATGCTGGAATTAGCCTGCTAGCAGATGACTCTGTTAATGGTCTGATGGATTTATACAAGGCTTGTGACAACAGAAACTGGTTTGACATTGCTCCTCTGGGAGTTTAATTTCCATTGATTAGTTGTTTGCATTCTCACAGCCACCTAAACCCCATAACCTGGTTGTCAATACTGGCTTGATAAAGGTCAGAAAATTGCAGCTGGAATCAGTCAGGAAAAATTAAATTAGACAGTGAAATAATTGACAATTTGGCTAAGTAGAGTGAAACATTATTTACCCAATAAATTCTGCATTAAATATGAAATAAGTAAAATAATCACATATCCTGGTATAAATGACTGTCTAGCCCCAGTCAAGCTCAAAAATTTAATGTGATATCTATATAATGTGATTTGGTTTCATAGTTATATATTTGACGAAAAATTGGCTACTGAGGAGCCATATCTGAAAAATTAAGTACTGCCCATTATTAAAGGGAATGTGTCATCAGAAAATGATCTATTGTTTGAATGAAATCATGTTAAAAATGTTTTAAGAACTATCTTATATATGGGCCTTTATACTATTTACCCTTGTGAGTAAACTGATGGCCCTAACTATCAATTTCCTAGTTACTCTACTAAAATGATCATTCTTCCTAAATTCCTTTGTTTTTTGTATCCCCTCGATCACTGCCATTTCATATTTTCTTAATTTACCCCAGAAATAGCTCATGTCTCTTATATAAAAGGGAGGAAGATCCAACATCCCACATCTCACTGCTCATAGATGAGATTCCCAAACCTCTCATACTATTACCAAACTGTCACGAGAATATAGCTTTCTACAATAGGACTACCCCTCTAATATTACCTACAGATTGTCAGTATCTCCCCCTTTTCCACCAATTGCCTTCTAATGATTCTCTCAGAACTTCATAAAACAAAGCAGCTATCACTAAAGCTATGAGAATTTTTTAGAAGGCTCATCTGATCCAATCCTCCTCTACAATTTTTTTTAGAAGGATGGATTGTGTCTACAGAATCCTCATGGGTGGGTACATGGTCCACACAAGATTAGCTCATAGGTTTATTCCATACTGAGAGTTCCTTGTTTGATTAGAAAACCAAATGACTAATGATTGATCGTCTCCTTAAAATTTTCTCCACTACGTAGTCAAAGATTTGTAGACTGTGGATAGCGCCTACTCATCCGCAATTGTTAAAGAAGCACTCCTCCCATCAAAGTCTTTATCCACTTAATATATTGCAGTCATCATATTATATAGCACTGTGTACTTACAATTGCTCATTTTGCCTTTCTACCCAGTTAATTCTTTTAATTCTTCTTTTTTCCCTGTTCTATGTAGAAACACAAAGTCTCTCTTCTGCATGAGTCATTCCCCTCTTCAACTCCTGACCCAGCTGCTCCCCTTACCCCCTACCAGGGACTTTTGCAGTGACTTATGACTCATGCAGGAAAAATAGACTTCCTATTTCTACATAGAGCTTAGCAGGATTCAGTTAATCTGGTTTTAATCATGTGATGCCAGATATCTAATGGAAAAGAGAAGAATTAACTAGGTTCAAGGGCAAAATGAGCAACTGTAAGTATACGGTGCTTTATAATATGATGATTGCAATATATTAAGAGGATAAAATCTTTGATGGGAGAGCTTCTTTAATTGACAACCTATCACTTGGATGACCAACTAATGCAGAGGTACACCGGCTCCTCCCATTCTCGGCTCTTCCACTACTTCTCTTACCTCCCCCTTTTTTTACCTCTTTACCTCTCTATTTCTTTTGTTTCTACTTTGTAATGGTAATGTTGTTAGTTCTAGTCCATTACAAAGATAATATACAAAATATTTTTGAAGTTCCCTTGATTGGGGAAGATTATCTAAATCTATATATTTTGTATAATGAAGACATATTTAAGCTTTATTTTTATCCAATGTGATAAAAAAATCAACATTTTATTTAAATATAGATAATGTTCTCAAAATATCAAATCTGATTGGGCCGTTTTCTGTCTTCCTTGGTGGGGTAGTAATTGATGGTTTGGCTACTGGGGTGGCATATTGGTCCTGTCTGATTGGTTGTCACAATCAGACACGTGGTTGTATGCTTGCATGATTGGTTGTATGGACACTTGGAAAACAGTGCCCTTGTAGATGTTGGTGTCCTTGAGCCTCCATTGCTTTTCCTGGCAGCATGGGTTCCTAAAAAACAAATATTATAAATATACCCCAATTACATCTCTATTGAATTAATATTATGTATATAGTACCATTAGATGGCATGTGTTACTTGTACTGACTATGACCTAAAACCTGCAAAACTTTACGGTAATAATTAGATTATTATCTAAACTAGCGCAGTAGGTGGCATCAGGCGGCACCAGGTATTATTACTAACAACCCCCTTCCATCAACACGCCCTAATAAAACCTGCTTCTTTCTAGATAGAGGGGGTGAAAGCGCTGACAGCACAGCAGAAAAAGGAAGGGAGATGAGCAAAGGGCAATTCTGCACAGGGCACCATTCAGACCAGGTGAATGTAATACTGTTATGAAAAAGGAAGCCAATACAGAATCGGGCCACCATCTAGTGTTAGATAAAAGGATATGTATATTCCTATAAGTATACATACCTAATGCTCGTGGGTGATAACTGCACGACACATGGGGCACGTCTGATGATAGAGACGCCATGTGTCCAGGCACGCGATGTGGAACGAATGTCCGCATAATAAAGAGGTGATGTCTCCTTGTTGGACATCAGGACATATTGGGCAATTGTCATTGTCATTCTGTGTGCTGGTTCTCGAGGGTGCGGCTACTGGGGTGTCACAGCGGGCCGGCTCAGTCCTCTCTGATTGGTCCAATTCATCCTCAGCATTATAATCGGTGTGGATTGTCTCTCTAATGCTCACTCTATAGATCACTCTGATCACTCTATTGTACCGAGATCTGAACCTATGTACAAAAGTGAGTCGAGATGTTATTGTAGTTGTGTCCATCCCGTCTTCGAAGTACTTGACTCCTGATATTAAAGGGTCCTGAAAAACAAATAGTGCAGATATAATCAATTTATAATAGATCTCTATGGAAATGGAACATTATGTGAATGGTACCATTAGCTCGCTTGTGCTGCTTGTCCATGAGCAACAGACTGCAAAACACAGACAGAATTGTGCTATAAGGAGATCACAGACTAATGCCAAGAAAATGAATCATTTGTGATGGAAGAGTTGTCACGTTTCGAACAAACCATTGGGTAAATGTGCCATTGTTACCTAGTAAGTCAGTGATGTTTTCCCTTGTGTAGATTCACTATATGGTGAATATATGGCTTTAATATTGGTTATATCGGTGCTTGTGTAGTGATAGCCTACTCTTGTCCCTCACTATATGATTTGGTTTTTCAATGTTACTCTTTTGTTTTCCTTTTTTATTGATGATGTTGCCAACATATTTAAAGGGGTGACGAGAATCTGCAAAATATTATATGGCTAGAAAACCATATCAGACTAGCTATGTCATCCACTGATGCATTTAGTTATTCATTATAGTGGACTTAATCAAAAACGCTGTTTCTTCTGCCATCCTTGATCAAATGTTCACTGGATGAAGATGCACCAAATTAATTAAGACGCTCTATTTTGCAGGCTGCTTATATGCCAAAATCAGAAATCTACTCCAGCTCCTAAATATTATATTTGTTTATTATACATTTATTATATTTAGCTTTCGCAGATTTCCTATCCCTTTAATAAATGAGGGGTTACCCAAAAGAAGCAGGAATTGTCCTCTGGGGGGTGGGGCACTTGCAGTAGGAACATTCGAGGAACCCTTCTGAGTCAGTCTGCCAGCTCTCCAGAGGATGATTCCTGTTTCTTTTGGGTACCCCCTCGTAGGTTGAGATTTAGTTAGAGGGTAATAGGAAAGAGTTTAGTTGGGATATTTAGTTTTTAGACTTAAAAAGGCAATGGTTGAAATAACCTGTATTCCGAAATCTGTATGTCCTCCTGTCTCTCCTCCTACGTGGCATGACGTCACTGTGTCTCTGCTTTAAAGTCCTTGTGAAAATCCAAGAAAATCCAACAAGGGAGTCAAAACTCTGTGATGCACAAGTGTCTCACTGAGAAATGGCAGCGGAATGCTGGTGTGGAAGGGTTTTATTCTACATGTCACAGTCACCAAAGCTCCGTTCGTCGTGGCAACATCTCTGACATTTTAACCGGAGGACACTGATATTATATTATTATTATTATATTATTATTATAACAAAACAAAAATAGAGGCCTTTTGTGGCATTTCAATCCAAGGAATAAAAAATACTTGACTGTAAATTCAAAAAAAGAAGATAAAAACGAGCAAATCCATGTGAAAGTGAATTAAAAACTGACATGTTTCTGGAACAAACAGACGTCCTTTATTCATAGTATGAGTTAGTGAATCACAGGAGACTCATTTTAAAGTAGAGGGAACCAACAGATGAACAGACAATGGACTAATTAGAGAACAATACAGAAAATAAGAAAAAATTATACAAAAAACAATGTTACCAACATTTTGAATGACAAGGACACCTACAAACAGCTAATGTCAGACACCACTAAACTATTTAAGAATGCCCTTTCTAAATGCTTAGATGAGGGGATAGCTTTGGGTGTCATCACTAGTGATGAGCAAATGCGCTCGCCACTGCTCAGTACTCGCCCGAGCATCACTATGCTCGACGAGCTCAGCACTTGGCGAGTATTTCCGGGTTGCTCGGGCGGGAACTCGGGTCCCCTCCCTGCATGTTTGGCGCTCTTTAGAGAGCCAATGAACTTGCAGGGATTGCCTGACATGCACTGTAATGCCGTAGCCATGTTGGTTGTGGGCATTACAGTGATTGGCTGGCCGCACAGCATCATCAGGTGTATATAAGACCGGGCGCCGCCATGCTCGTCACAGTCTACTCCGGAAACAGACAGAGTAGAGAGAGGTGCTGCTGAGCTAGGGAGAGATTTGTTGTTCATAGTTAGTATAGGTATTCCACAACATATATCTATATCCATCTGAAATAACAGTCCTACTGAGGACTAATCCAGCAGCATATAATCAGTGCTAGGCAGGCAGTGTATGTGGCAGACTGCAGTGTATGATACAGCACAAGAGGGTCCATTGAGCGTCCTGTTAGTCTAGGTATTCCACAACATATATACACTGCTCAAAAAAATAAAGGGAACACTAAAATAACACATCCTAGATCTGAATGAATGAAATATTCTCATTGAATACTTTGTTCTGTACAAAGTTGAATGTGCTGACAACAAAATCACACAAAAATCATCAATGGAAATCAAATGTATTAACCAATGGAGGCCTGGATTTGGAGTCACCCCCGAAATTAAAGTGGAAAAACACACTACAGGCTGATCCAACGTTGATGTAATGTCCTTAAAACAAGTCAAAATGAGGCTCAGTATTGTGTGTGGCCTCCACGTGCCTGTATGACCTCCCTACAACACCTGGGCATGCACCTGATGAGGTTGCGGATGGTCTCCTGTGGAATCTCCTCCCAGACCTGGACTAAAGCATCTGCCAACTCCTGGACAGTCTGTGGTGCAAAGTGACGTTCGTGGATGGAGCAGGACATGATGTCCCAGATGTGCTCAATCGCATTCAGGTCTGGGGAACGGGCGGGCCAGTCCATAGCTTCAATGCCTTCATCATGCAGGAACTGCTGACACACTACAGCCACATGAGGTCTGGCATTGTCCTGCATTAGGAGGAACCCAGGGCCAACCGTACCAGCATATAATCTCACAAGGGGTCTGAGGATCTCACCTCGGTACCTAATGGCAGTCAGGCTACCTCTGGCGAGCACATGGAGGGCTGTGCGGCCCTCCAAAGAAATGCCAACCCACACCATTACTGACCCACTGCCAAACCGGTCATGCTGAAGGATGTTGCAGGCAGCAGATTGCTCTCCATGGCGTCTCCAGACTCTGTCATGTCTGTCACATGTGCTCAGTGTGAACCTGCTTTCATCTGTGAAGAGCACAGGGTGCCAGTGGCGACTTTGCCAATCCTGGTGTTCTGTGGCAAATGCCAAGCATCCTGCACAATGTTGGGCTGTGAGCACAACCCCCTTCTGTGGACGTCGAGTCCTCATATCACCCTCATGGAGTTGGTTTCTAACTGTTTGTGCAGACACATGCACATTTGTGGCCTGCTGGAGGTCATTTTGCAGGGCTCTGGCAGTGCTCCTCCTGTTCCTCCTTGCACAAAGGCGGATGTAGCGGTCCTGCTGCTGGGTTGTTGCCCTCCTACGGCCCCCTCCACGTCTCCTGGTGTACTGGCCTGTCTCCTGGTAGCGTCTCCAGCCTCTGGACACTACACTGACAGACATCGCAAACCTTCTTGCCACAGCTCGCATTGATGTGCCATCCTGGATGAGCTGCACTACCTGAGCAACTTCTGTGAGTTGTAGAGTCGGTCTCAAGCTACCACGAGTGTGAAAGCACAACTAACATTCAAAAGTGCCCAAAACATCAGCCAGAAAGCATTGGTACTGAGATGTGGTCTGTGGTCCCCACCTGCAGAACCACTCCTTTATTGAGGGTGTCTTAATAATTGCCAATAATTTCCATCTATTGTCTATCCCATTTGCACAACAGCATGTGAAATTGATTGTCAATCAGTGTTGCTTCCTAAGTGGACAGTTTGATTTCACAGAAGTTTGATTTACTTGGAGTTAAATTCTGTTGTTTAAGTGTTCCCTTTATTTTTTTGAGCAGTGTACATACAGTACAGACCAAAAGTTTGGACACACCTTCTCATTTATAGATTTTTCTGTATTTTCATGACTATGAAAATTGTACATTCACACTGAATGCATCAAAACTATGAATTAACACATGTGGAATTATATACTTAAAAAAGTGTGAAACAACTGAAAATATGTCTTATATTCTAGGTTCTTCAAAGTAGCCACCTTTTGCTTTGTTGACTGCTTTGCACACTCTTGGCATTCTCTTGATGAGCTTCAAGAGGTAGTCACTGGAAATGGTCTTCCAACAATCTTGAAGGAGTTCCCAGAAATACTTAGCACTTGTTGGCCCTTTTGCCTTCACTCTGCGGTCCAGCTCACCCCAAACCATCTCGATTGGGTTCAGGTCTGGTGGCTGTGGAGGCCAGGTCATCTGGTGTAGCACCCCATCACTCTCCTCCTTGGTCAAATAGCCCTTACACAGCCTGGAGGTGTGTTTGGGGTCATTGTCCTGTTGAAAAATAAATGATGGTCCAACTAAACGCAAACCGGATGGAATAGCATGCCGCTGCAAGATGCTGTGGTAGCCATGCTGGTTCAATATGCCTTCAATTTTGAATAAATCCCCAACAGTGTCACCAGCAAAGCACCCCCACACCATCACACCTCCTCCTCCATGCTTCATGGTGGGAACCAGGCATGTAGAGTCCATCCGTTCACCTTTTCTGCGTCGCACAAATGCACCGTGGTTGGAACCAAACATCTCAAATTTGGACTCATCAGACCAAAGCACAGATTTCCACTGGTCTAATGTCCATTCCTTGTGTTCTTTAGCCCAAACAAGTCTCTTCTGCTTGTTGCCTGTCCTTAGCAGCTATTTTACCATGAAGGCCTGCTGCACAAAGTCTCCTCTTAACAGTTGTTGAAGAGATGTGTTTGCTGCTAGAACTCTGTGTGGCACTGACCTGGTCTCTAATCTGAGCTGCTGTTAACCTGCGATTTCTGAGGCTGGTGACTCGGATAAACTTATCCTCAGACACAAAGGTGACTCTTGTCCTCATGTGAGCCAGTTTCTGTGTAGTGCTTGATGGTTTTTGCAACTGCACTTGGGGACACTTTCAAAGTTTTCTCAATTTTTCGCACTGACTGACCTTCATTTCTTAAAGTAATGATGGCCACTTGTTTTTCTTTACCTAGCTGCTTTTTTCTTTCCATAATACAAATTCTAACAGTCTATTCAGTAGGACTATCAGCTGTGTATCCACCAGACTTCTGCACAACCCAACTGATGGTCCCAACCCCATTTATAAGGCAAGAAATCCCACTTATTAAACCTGACAGGGCACACCTGTGAAGTGAAAACCATTTCCGGTGTCTACTAGTGTTGAGCCAGCCCCGTAGTGTTCGGCTTTGGTTCGTCGAACACCGGCATGTTCGCCGAACGGTTAATCGAACGGTTCGTCGAACACCGTCGAACACCGTTAAAACCAATGGCAGGCAAACAAAAACACATAGAAAAACATAGAAAACACATAGAAAACACTTTCAAAGGTGTCCAAAGGCTGACAAACTGCTCAGAAGACACAATTAACACATGGAAAAGTGACAAGTACATATTGTCATGCGAAAAGAAAAGAGGTGGAGGAGTAAAAGGAGGAGGAGACACAGATATAGGCATGTCATGCCCTTCTAAAATCAAGAAAGGCTGGAGTAAAAATCTAAAATCAGCCTACCAACACCCAGACGTCGTGACAAGAAAATTAAAAAGAGAAATATCTTTAGGTAGAATGGCGGTTCCATTCAGAACACTTTCCTTACAAGACGTAGTGATATCCCCGTTGGGAGTCGTGCCAAAAACGGAACCCAATACATTCGGACTAATCCACCATTTGTCATATCCAAGGGGCAGGTCAGTAAACAACAACATCGACGCGGAACCAAGTACAGTAGTATATACTGTACCTCCTTTGACAATGCAATCAGGCGGATCAAGAAGTTGGGAAGGGGCACCCTAATGGCCAAAACAGACATTGAGGGGGCGTTCCGGTTACTTACTACTATGGACAGATAGATAGACTTGTCATCCTTCAGAGACATTCCCTGCACTCCGCAGTGTCTCTGAAGGATGGCATGCTGGATGGCAGCGTTTTGCTACCATCCAGCCTGCCATCTCAATGCCGTCCCAGCGTGGGAGAATTCTCTTGCTCAAGCGGTGACGTCATTTGCCGGCACTGCATGCGCAGGAGAATTCTCCCACGCTGTCAGTGACGTGCATGAGGTGAGCTGAGTTCATTGGACATGAACTCGGCTCATCTGGATGCCGTCACAGCCAGACACTGAGGAGCTTCACTGAGGAGCTTCTCAGTGTCTGCGGCTTGGCAAGCTGGATGGCAGCGTTCTGCTGCGCTCCAGCCTGTCATGTCAATGTAGCAGAGCTGAAGCTGTCCTGGGAACCATGGAAAGGTAAGGATTAGAGATGAGCGTTGTTCTACTCGAACTGTTCACCAATCTCAAATTCGAGCTGTTTTGGGCGGTGTTCGAGCCGTTCGACGAACACGAACGATTTGAGAAAAATTCGGCTGTTCGAGGTTATGTTCGATAACTGTTCGTGCACCAAAATCATAACTGGATTTTTTCTCAGCAATGATGAAAATTAATGTTAATACGCAGTTTGAGTGTACAGCGGGGTGGGGGGAGGGGCAGGGGATGGATCTCTGCAGGAATAATGAAGATCTCCATTTTTTTTTCTCTTTCCCGCATTTACAGTGGGGAGGTGCAATCTGTCAGCCTATCAGCAGCGCACACACGGAGCGAAGTGTTTTTTTTCACACAAGCAAGGGCATGTGTCATTGGCAGTGTATGTCACATGTCCTTGCCCTATAAGACCAAGCCATTTTCCCCGTCGCCACCATTTTCTCACTGCTGCAGCTGCGTGTTAGACGGCACCGCTGTTGCTGTGTGCGCTATACCTTGTTAATTTCAAGCCAATTTTCGCACAAATCTACAGATAGCTTGGGAGTAGGGAATAGTTGTGATTGCAGTCCTTTTAAGGACTAGGTTACAGCATTTCCTACGACTTTTATCAGGCAGGTCTGTGCTCTTAAATAGATAGGTTGTGGGAGTAAAGACTAATTGTAATTGGAGTCCTTTTCAGGACTAGGTTACATCAGTTCCTATCAGTTTTTGCCAGGCAGGTCTGTGCCAGTGCTGTGCAAGTTTTTTTCACAGCATTTGGCTGAATCTAGCAAAGCTAATCCTTTTTGGCCTATTGCAGAGTGTGTTAGTCAGTGGAGTAGCCTATCTGTGTTGCAAGATATACCACCTGTGTATAGAATACCAATTTTTTTACTGCACCTAGTGAAGTAAAATCTTTTGGGCATAGCATCATTCTATTAGTCCATCTATACTGACCTCCATCAGGTTGCAAATTGAATATAATTTTTTTCTGCATCTAGCTCTGAAAAAATATTTGGCCTTCTAGCAGTGTGTGGGACTTTCTCTATTAGTCCATCTATACTGACCTCCATCAGGTTGCAAACTGAATATAATTTTTTTCTGCATCTAGCTCTGAAAAAATATTTGGCCTTCTAGCAGTGTGTGGGACTTTCTCTATTAGTCCATCTATACTGACCTCCATCAGGTTGCAAATTAAAAATAATTTTTATCTGCATCTAGCTCTGAAAAAATATTTGGGCTTCTAGCTGTGTGTGGGACTTGTTCTATTACTCCATCTATACTGACCTCCATCAGGTTGCAAATTGAATATAATTTTTTTCTGCATCTAGTTCTGAAAAAATATTGGGCTTCTAGCTGTGTGTGGGACTTGTTGTATTAGTCCATCTATACTGACCTCCATCAGGTTGCAAACTGAATATATTTTTTTCTGCATCTACCTCTGAAAAAATATTGGGCTTCTAGCTGTGTGTGAGACTTGTTCTATTAATCCATCTATACAGACCTCCATCAGGTTGCAAATTGAATATAATTTTTTTCTGCATCTAGCTCTGAAAAAATATTTGGCCTTCTAGCAGTGTGTGGGACTTTCTCTATTAGTCCATCTATACTGACCTCCGTCAGGTTGCAAACTGAATATAATTTTTTTCTGCATCTAGCTCTGAAAAAATATTTGGCCTTCTAGCAGTGTTGGGACTTTCTCTATTAGTCCATCTATACTGACCTCCATCAGGTTGCAAACTGAACATAATTTTTTTCTGCATCTAGCTCTGAAAAAATATTTGGCCTTCTAGCAGTGTGTGGGACTTTCTCTATTAGTCCATCTATACTGACCTCCATCAGGTTGCAAATTAAAAATAATTTTTATCTGCATCTAGCTCTGAAAAAATATTTGGGCTTCTAGCTGTGTGTGGGACTTGTTCTATTACTCCATCTATACTGACCTCCATCAGGTTGCAAATTGAATATAATTTTTTTCTGCATCTAGCTCTGAAAAAATATTGGGCTTCTAGCTGTGTGTGGGACTTGTTGTATTAGTCCATCTATACTGACCTCCATCAGGTTGCAAACTGAATATATTTTTTTCTGCATCTACCTCTGAAAAAATATTGGGCTTCTAGCTGTGTGTGGGACTTGTTCTATTAATCCATTTATACAGACCTCCATCAGGTTGCAAACTGAATATAATTTTTTTCTGCATCTAGCTCTGAAAAAATATTTGCCCTTCTAGCAGTGTGTGGGACTTTCTCTATTAGTCCATCTATACTGACCTCTATCTGGTTGCAAACTGAATATAATTTTTTTCTGCATCTACCTCTGAAAAAATATTTGGCCTTCTAGCAGTGTGTGGGACTTTCTCTATTAGTCCATCTATACTGACCTCCATCAGGTTGCAAACTGAATATATTTTTTTTCTGCATCTAGCTCTGAAAAAATATTTGGCCTTCTAGCAGTGTGTGGGACTTTCTCTATTAGTCCATCTATACTGACCTTCATCAGGTTGCAAATTAAAAATAATTTTTATCTGCATCTAGCTCTGAAAAAATATTTGGGCTTCTAGCTGTGTGTGGGACTTGTTCTATTACTCCATCTATACTGACCTCCATCAGGTTGCAAATTGAATATAATTTTTTTCTGCATCTAGCTCTGAAAAAATATTGGGCTTCTAGCTGTGTGTGGGACTTGTTGTATTAGTCCATCTATACTGACCTCCATCAGGTTGCAAACTGAAAATATTTTTTTCTGCATCTACCTCTGAAAAAATATTGGGCTTCTAGCTGTGTGTGGGACTTGTTCTATTAATCCATCTATACAGACCTCCATCAGGTTGCAAACTGAATATAATTTTTTTCTGCATCTAGCTCTGAAAAAATATTTGGCCTTCTAGCAGTGTGTGGGACTTTCTCTATTAGTCCATCTATACTGACCTCCATCAGGTTGCAAACTGAATATAATTTTTTTCTGCATCTAGCTCTGAAAAAATATTTGGCCTTCTAGCAGTGTGTGGGACTTTCTCTATTTGTCCATCTATACTGACCTCCATCAGGTTGCAAACTGAATATAATTTTTTTCTGCATCTAGCTCTGAAAAAATATTTGGCCTTCTAGCAGTGTGTGGGACTTTCTTTATTAGTCCATCTATACTGACCTCCATCAGGTTGCAAATTAAAAATAATTTTTATCTGCATCTAGCTCTGAAAAAATATTTGGGCTTCTAGCTGTGTGTGGGACTTGTTCTATTGCTCCATCTATACTGACCTCCATCAGGTTGCAAATTGAATATAATTTTTTTCTGCATCTAGCTCTGAAAAAATATTGGGCTTCCAGCAGTGTGTGGGACTTTCTCTATTAGTCCATCTATACTGACCTCCATCAGGTTGCAAATTGAATATAATTTTTTTCTGCATCTAACCCAACCAATAGTTTTGGCCTAATACCACAGTTTGGCCACTCAGCTCTGCTCGGTTCCCATCCATTGTTTTTTTGTGCAAACAACTCCAGAGTTGTGAATTAGTTAACCACCAAAATGAGTGGAAAAAGGCCTGCTGCTGGTGGAAAGGGGAATAGGCGTGTTGGGAAGGGGAAAAAAGGTTGTGTCCGTGGGGTAGGTGTTAAAGCAACAGTAACATCTGCAGAAGAAAGACCATCTTCCAGCCAAACTTAAATGTCTACTTCTTTTAGCGGACAATGTGATAAGATCCCTTTCTTACGGCCACGCCAATCGCTACAAATTCCAGATGAGGCACAAAAACAGCAGGTGCTTCAACGGATATCAAGTGCTCCTTTAAGTGGGCTCTCCTCCACATCAACTTCAACATCACAAATACTCCAGTCCTCAAAGGTGTCACCCCAATTGCACTTGCTTCCTCACAGCTCCCAAATCTCCAGCTGCCCGTCTGAGTATGAGGTAGAACAGATGGTTGAGTCTGCAGAGCTGTTTACTCATACTATAGCCTGGGAATCAGAGGTCGACTCCAGCGCTTCTGTGAATCCAGACGAGGAAATGATCTGCACTGATGCCCAGAATCTTTATGAGTCGGATCCAGGACCAGACGCAGAAGGTTCTGACCATAATGTAGACCCTCATTCCCAAACTGTAACTCCTGTTGGTGGAGACAATGAGGAAGACGATGATGAGACTAAAATACCTGATTGGAGCGACAACTTTAGTTTTTTGTCAGGGCAGGAACAGGTTGGCTCTGAGGACGACGGGTGTGATAACGCACAGGGTGATGATGATGAGGTTGGAGATCCCACTTACTGTCAACCCACAGTCAGCCAAGAGAAGAGGTCAGCAGAGGAGGTGGAGGAAGATGCTAGTGACGACGAGGTCAGGTTGCGCCTTCCTGGACAGAGACGTAGTACTGGAAGCACGTCAACAACTGCATCCTCAAACACAACTCTGCCTCTCACCACAAGTCGTGGTGGCTCTTCAGGTCGCATGGGTGCTAAGCCTTGCATAGCCTGGGCATTTTTTCAGATCGATAAAGATGACCCAACTCTTGTTATCAGTAACATTTGTCAGCAAAAGCTAAGTAGAGGCCAAAAAATACATAGTTTGAGTACTTCATGCATGAACCGGCACATGGACATGAAGCATAAGTTGCAGTGGGAAGCTCAGTGTGCTACAATGCGGCCTAGCCGGCCGGGCCAACCACCGTCTGCCATATCTTGTGCATCCGCGGCCTCTTCATCCTCTGTGACTGGGGGGACAGGAGTCACACCTGTTTTGGGGCGCAGACCTGCCACCTCTTTACCCGCAACAGCCAGCGTGATTGGCAGGTCATCATTTTCTTTGGAGGTGGTAACACCAGCTGGTGTTGAGCGCTGTCCGACATCGATAGCACCACCTTTGGATCAAGGCAACCTAACATGTCCGCCTGCATCTTCCTCACAGACCGGCAGTTTGCCGGGGACACCCTTATCAACCCCGTCTAAGCACAATAGCCAGCCCTCGGTCCCTCAGATGTGGACAAGTAAAAGACCATTTCCTCCTAGCCATGAGAAAGCTAAGAGGTTGAATTTCACCATCTGCAAGCTCTTGGCTACAGAAATGCTGCCTTTCCGCCTGGTGGACACAGAGGATTTTCGAGACCTTATGTCCGTCGCAGTGCCCCAGTACCAGATGCCCAGTCGGCACTACTTCTCAAAGAAAGGTGTGCCTGCGCTCCACCAGCATGTCGCACACAACATCACCGCTTCTTTGAGAAACTCTGTGTGTGACAGGGTGCATTTCACCACAGACACTTGGATGACTAGGCATGGACAGGGGCGTTACATGTCGCTGACTGGGCACTGGGTAACTATGGTGACAGCAGGACAAGGGGCTGCTGTCCAAGTCTTGCCGTCCCCACGAGTTGTGCGTCAATCCTCTTTATGTCAAAGTTCCTCCACTGCTTCTGCCTCCTCAACCTCCTATCGGTCTTCCACCTGCACCCAAAGCCTGTCTGGTCATGCCACAAGCTTTCTAACTGCGCAGAAGGGATCCTGCACACCTCCTTACTATGCTGGCAGTAGGGCTCAACGTCATCAGGCGGTTTTTACTTTGAAATGTCTGGGAAATGTGAGTCACACAGCTGAGGAGTTGTGGTCAGCTCTGGAGAACCAATTTCATGAATGGTTGTCTCCACTGGACCTGAAACCAGGGAAGGCCGTGTGCGACAATGCTGCAAACCTGGGTGCGGCCCTTCGCCGGGGCAATGTCACACACGTGCCTTGTATGGCTCACGTGTTGAACCTGGTTGTCCAGCAATTTTTAGCCCACTATCCCAGACTAGATGGCCTTCTGCGGAGCGCACGGTCGCTGTGTGCTCACTTCCGCCGTTCGCATCCCGCAGCTCAGCGACTTACATCTCTACAGAAGTCGTTGGGCCTGCCACTTCACCAGCTAAAATGCGATGTGCCTACCCGGTGGAATTCAACTCTGCACATGTTGCAGCGACTGTGGCAGCACCGACAAGCCCTGGTGCAATACGTTCTGACGTATAGCCTGGGCCAACGAGATCCAGACGTGGGGCAAATCACGCTGGAGGAGTGGTCTCAGATCAGGGACCTATGCACCCTTCTGCACAGTTTTGAAATGGCGACGAAGATGTTTAGTGCTGACAATGCCATTATCAGCATGACTATTCCGGTGATTTACATGCTGGAGCACATGTTAAACAGAATTCGGAGTCAGATGGTGGCACAAGAGGAGGTGGAGGAAGTAGAGGAGGAGGAGTTGTATGCGGAAGGGCTAACATCGGCAAGGTCCAAACGGTCGGCAGCACCAAGGCGGCAGGCATGTGAGGGTGGGGGAGATGGTTTTACCAGGGCGCATGGTAGCAGCCAAGCTAGTGAGGAAGGTGCAGGAGCCCAGGAAGAAGTGGAGGACGAACTGATGGAAGACTCATCAGTAGAGATGAGCGTTGTTCTACTCGAACTGTTCGCCAATCTCAAATTCGAGCTGTTTTGGGCGGTGTTCGAGCCAGTCGGCGAACACGAACAATTTGAGAAAAATTCGGCTGTTCGAGGTTATGTTCGATAACTGTTCGTGCACCAAAATCATAACTGGATTTTTTCTCAGTAATGATGAAAATTAATGTTAATACGCAGTTTGAGTGTACAGCGGGGCGGGGGGAGGGGCAGGGGATGGATCTCTGCAGGAACAATGAAGATCTCCATTTTTTTTTCTCTTTCCCGCATTTGCAGTGGGGAGGTGCAATCTGTCAGCCTATCAGCAGCGCACACACGGAGCGAAGTGCTTTTTTTCACACAAGCAAGGGCATGTGTGATTGGCAGTGTATGTCACATGTCCTTGCCCTATAAGACCAAGCCATTTTCCCCGTCGCCACCATTTTCTCACTGCTGCAGCTGCGTGTTAGACGGCACCGCTGTTGCTGTGTGCGCTATACCTTGTTAATTTCAAGCCAATTTTCGCACAAATATACAGATAGCTTGGGAGTAGGGAATAGTTGTGATTGCAGTCCTTTTAAGGACTAGGTTACAGCATTTCCTACGACTTTTATCAAGCAGGTCTGTGCTCTTAAATAGATAGATTGTGGGAGTAAAGACTAATTGTAATTGGAGTCCTTTTCAGGACTAGGTTACATCAGTTCCTATCAGTTTTTGCCAGGCAGGTCTGTGCCAGTGCTGTGCAAGTTTTTTTCACAGCATTTGGCTGAATCTAGCAAAGCTAATCCTTTTTGGCCTATTGCAGAGTGTGTTAGTCAGTGGAGTAGCCTATCTGTGTTGCAAGATATACCACCTGTGTATAGAATACCAATTTTTTTACTGCACCTAGTGAAGTAAAATCTTTTGGGCATAGCATCATTCTATTAGTCCATCTATACTGACCTCCATCAGGTTGCAAACTGAATATAATTTTTTTCTGCATCTAGCTCTGAAAAAATATTTGGGCTTCTAGCAGTGTGTGGGACTTGGTCTATTAGTCCATCTATACTGACCTCCATCAGGTTGCAAATTAAAAATAATTTTTTTCTTCATTTAGCTCTGAAAAAATATTTGGGCTTCTAGCAGTGTGTGGGACTTGTTCTATTAGTCCTTCTATACTGACCTCCATCAGGTTGCAAATTGAATATAATTTTTTTCTGCATCTAGCTCTGAAAAAATATTTGGGCTTCTAGCGGTGTGTGGGACTTGGTCTATTAGTCCATCTATACTGACCTCCATCAGGTTGCAAATTAAAAATAATTTTTTTCTGCATCTAGCTCTGAAAAAATATTTGGGCTTCTAGCAGTGTGTGGGACTTGGTCTATTAGTCCATCTATACTGACCTCCATCAGGTTGCAAATTAAAAATAATTTTTTTCTGCATCTAGCTCTGAAAAAATATTTGGGCTTCTAGCAGTGTGTGGGACTTGGTCTATTAGTCCATCTATACTGACCTCCATCAGGTTGCAAATTAAAAATAATTTTTTTCTGCATCTAGCTCTGAAAAAATATTTGGGCTTCTAGCAGTGTGTGGGACTTGGTCTATTAGTCCATCTATACTGACCTCCATCAGGTTGCAAATTGAATAAAAAAAATTTCTGCATCTAGCTCTGAAAAAATATTTGGGCTTCTAGCAGTGTGTGGGACTTGTTCTATTAGTCCTTCTATACTGACCTCCAGCGGGTTGCAAATTGAATATAATTTTTTTCTGCATCTAGCTCTGAAAAAATATTTGGGCTTCTAGCGGTGTGTGGGACTTGGTCTATTAGTCCATCTATACTGACCTCCATCAGGTTGCAAATTAAAAATATTTTTTTTCTGCATCTAGCTCTGAAAAAATATTTGGGCTTCTAGCAGTGTGTGGGACTTGGTCTATTAGTCCATCTATACTGACCTCCATCAGGTTGCAAATTAAAAATAATTTTTTTCTGCATCTAGCTCTGAAAAAATATTTGGGCTTCTAGCAGTGTGTGGGACTTGGTCTATTAGTCCATCTATACTGACCTCCATCAGGTTGCAAATTGAATAAAAAAATTTCTGCATCTAGCTCTGAAAAAATATTTGGGCTTCTAGCGGTGTGTGGGACTTGGTCTATTAGTCCATCTATACTGACCTCCATCAGGTTGCAAATTAAAAATAATTTTTTTCTGCATCTAGCTCTGAAAAAATATTTGGGCTTCCAGCAGTGTGTGGGACTTGGTCTATTAGTCCATCTATACTGACCTCCATCAGGTTGCAAATTAAAAATAATTTTTTTCTTCATTTAGCTCTGAAAAAATATTTGGGCTTCTAGCAGTGTGTGGGACTTGTTCTATTAGTCCTTCTATACTGACCTCCAGCAGGTTGCAAATTGAATATAATTTTTTTCTGCATCTAGCTCTGAAAAAATATTTGGGCTTCTAGCGGTGTGTGGGACTTGGTCTATTAGTCCATCTATACTGACCTCCATCAGGTTGCAAATTAAAAATAATTTTTTTCTGCATCTAGCTCTGAAAAAATATTTGGGCTTCTAGCAGTGTGTGGGACTTGGTCTATTAGTCCATCTATACTGACCTCCATCAGGTTGCAAATTGAATAAAAAAATTTTCTGCATCTAGCTCTGAAAAAATATTTGGGCTTCTAGCGGTGTGTGGGACCTGGTCTATTAGTCCATCTATACTGACCTCCATCAGGTTGCAAATTAAAAATAATTTTTTTCTGCATCTAACCCAGCCAATAGTTTTGGCCTAATACCACAGTTTGGCCACTCAGCTCTGCTCGGTTACCATCCATTGTTTTTTTGTGCAAACAACTCCAGAGTTGTGAATTAGTTAACCACCAAAATGAGTGGAAAAAGGCCTGCTGCTGGTGGAAAGGGGAATAGGCGTGTTGGGAAGGGGAAAAAAGGTTGTGTCCGTGGGGTAGGTGCAGAAGAAAGACCATCTTCCAGCCAAACTAAAATGTCTACTTCTTTTAGCGGACAATGTGATAAGATCCCTTTCTTACGGCCACGCCAATCGCTACAAATTCCAGATGAGGCACAAAAACAGCAGGTGCTTCAACGGATATCAAGTGCTCCTTTAAGTGGGCTCTCCTCCACATCAACTTCAACATCACAAATACTCCAGTCCTCAAAGGTGTCACCCAAATCGCACTTGCTTCCTCACAGCTCCCAAATCTCCAGCTGCCCGTCTGAGTATGAGGTAGAACAGATGGTTGAGTCTGCAGAGCTGTTTACTCATACTATAGCCTGGGAATCAGAGGTCGACTCCAGCGCTTCTGTGAATCCAGACGAGGAAATGATCTGCACTGATGCCCAGAATCTTTATGAGTCGGATCCAGGACCAGACGCAGAAGGTTCTGACCATAATGTAGACCCTCATTCCCAAACTGTAACTCCTGTTGGTGGAGACAATGAGGAAGACGATGATAAGACTCAAATACCTGATTGGAGCGACAACTTTAGTTTTTTGTCAGGGCAGGAACAGGTTGGCTCTGAGGACGACGGGTGTGATAACGCACAGGGTGATGATGATGAGGTCGGAGATCCCACTTACTGTCAACCCACAGTCAGCCAAGAGATGAGGTCAGCAGAGGAGGTGGAGGAAGATGCTAGTGACGACGAGGTCAGGTTGCGCCTTCCTGGACAGAGACGTAGTACTGGAAGCACGTCAACAACTGCATCCTCAAACACAACTCTGCCTCTCACCACAAGTCGTGGTGGCTCTTCAGGTCGCATGGGTGCTAAGCCTTGCATAGCCTGGGCATTTTTTCAGATCGATAAAGATGACCCAACTCGTGTTATCTGTAACATTTGTCAGCAAAAGCTAAGTAGAGGCCAAAAAATACATAGTTTGAGTACTTCATGCATGAACCGGCACATGGACATGAAGCATAAGTTGCAGTGGGAAGCTCAGTGTGCTACAATGCGGCCTAGCCGGCCGGGCCAACCACCGTCTGCCATATCTTGTGCATCCGCGGTCTCTTCATCCTCTGTGACTGGGGGGACAGGAGTCACACCTGTTTTGGGGCGCAGACCTGCCACCTCTTTACCCGCAACAGCCAGCGTGATTGGCAGGTCATCATTTTCTTTGGAGGTGGTAACACCAGCTGGTCTTGAGCGCTGTCCGACATCGATAGCACCACCTTTGGATCAAGGCAACCTAACATGTCCGCCTGCATCTTCCTCACAGACCGGCAGTTTGCCGGGGACACCCTTATCAACCCCGTCTAAGCACAATAGCCAGCCCTCGGTCCCTCAGATGTGGACAAGTAAAAGACCATTTCCTCCTAGCCATGAGAAAGCTAAGAGGTTGAATTTCACCATCTGCAAGCTCTTGGCTACAGAAATGCTGCCTTTCCGTCTGGTGGACACAGAGGATTTTCGAGACCTTATGTCCGTCGCAGTGCCCCAGTACCAGATGCCCAGTCGGCACTACTTCTCAAAGAAAGGTGTGCCTGCGCTCCACCAGCATGTCGCACACAACATCACCGCTTCTTTGAGAAACTCTGTGTGTGACAGGGTGCATTTCACCACAGACACTTGGACGAGTAGGCATGGACAGGGGCGTTACATGTCGCTGACTGGGCACTGGGTAACTATGGTGACAGCAGGACAAGGGGCTGCTGTCCAAGTCTTGCCGTCCCCACGAGTTGTGCGTCAATCCTCTTTATGTCAAAGTTCCTCCACTGCTTCTGCCTCCTCAACCTCCTCTCGGTCTTCCACCTGCACCCAAAGCCTGTCTGGTCATGCCACAAGCTTTCTAACTGCGCAGAAGGGATCCTGCACACCTCCTTACTATGCTGGCAGTAGGGCTCAACGTCATCAGGCGGTTTTTACATTGAAATGTCTGGGAAATGTGAGTCACACAGCTGAGGAGTTGTGGTCAGCTCTGGAGAACCAATTTCATGAATGGTTGTCTCCACTGGACCTGAAACCAGGGAAGGCCGTGTGCGACAATGCTGCAAACCTGGGTGCGGCCCTTCGCCGGGGCAATGTCACACACGTGCCTTGTATGGCTCACGTGTTGAACCTGGTTGTCCAGCAATTTTTAGCCCACTATCCCAGACTAGATGGCCTTCTGCAGAGGGCACGGTCGCTGTGTGCTCACTTCCGCCGTTCGCATCCCGCAGCTCAGCGACTTACATCTCTACAGAAGTCGTTGGGCCTGCCACTTCACCGGCTAAAATGCGATGTGCCTACCCGGTGGAATTCAACTCTGCACATGTTGCAGCGACTGTGGCAGCACCGACAAGCCCTGGTGCAATACGTTCTGACGTATAGCCTGGGCCAACGAGATTCAGAGGTGGGGCAAATCACGCTGGAGGAGTGGTCTCAGATCAGGGACCTATGCACCCTTCTGCACAGTTTTGAAATGGCGACGAAGATGTTTAGTGCTGACGATGCCATTATCAGCATGACTATTCCGGTGATTTACATGCTGGAGCACATGTTAAACAGAATTCGGAGTCAGGTGGTGGCACAAGAGGAGGTGGAGGAAGTAGAGGAGGAGGAGTTGTATGCGGAAGGGCTAACATCTGCAAGGTCCAGACGGTCGGCAGCACCAAGGCGGCAGGCATGTGAGGGTGGGGGAGATGATTTTACCAGGGCGCATGGTAGCAGCCAAACTAGTGAGGAAGGTGCAGGAGCCCAGGAAGAAGTGGAGGACGAACTGATGGAAGACTCATCAGATGAGGGAGACCTTGATCACATTTCTGTTGTGCGAGGTTGGGGGGAGAGGACAGAGGAAGGAAGCATGATTGTTACCTCGCCACCAACACAACAGGGACTTGGTGCTCCTGGATGCGCAACACACATGAGTGCCTTCTTGCTGCACTACCTGCAACATGACCCTCGAATTGTGAGAATTAGAAATAATCCTGACTACTAGGTTGCCACACTGTTAGATCCCCGGTACAAAAGTAAATTTGCAGAAATTATTCCTGCCATAGAAAGGGATGCACGCATGCAGGAGTATCAGCAGAGACTGTTGCAGAATCTTACATGTGCTTTTCCACAAAATACCAGTGGTGCACGTAGTGAATCTCACAGTTCCAACTTGCCAACCGTGGGACCGTCAAGTGTTCAGCACTCAAACCGTAACAGAACCACAGTATCTGCTGGTAACATCAATTTTGCGGAATCATTTCACCACTTTTTTAGCCCATCCTTTGCAAGCCCACAGGAGACAAGAAGTCTGACACATAGTCAACGCCTAGAGACGATGGTACAGGAGTATCTCCAAGTAAACATTGAAGCCACGACTGTGTCACTGGACCCTTGCTCTTTTTGGGCTTCCAATCTGGATAAATGGCCGGAGCTAGCCACTTACGCCTTGGAGATCTTGTCATGCCCCGCAGCCAGCGTTCTGTCTGAACGTGTGTTCAGCGCTGCTGGTGGTGTGCTGACAGATAAGCACACGCGGCTCTCCACTGATAATGTAGACAGACTCACGTTCATAAAGATGAACAAATCATGGATCCGAAACGACTTTTCTACCCCTGTGTCATCCTGGGGAGAGTAAAAGCTTGATGATTGGTTAAAATCACCCTACCAACCGTTTTAAGCTTTCAAATTACTAATCATGTTTATCTGTATCTTGACTGGAAAATAATTTGGGCTTTGTAGCAGTGTGCAGCACTGATCCTATTAGGCCATCTATAATAAGCTTCACCAGATTTAAAATTAAAAATAATTTTTAGATGCATCTAGCCCGGAAAATAATTTTGGGGCTCCGAGATGCGCAAGACACATAAGTGCCTTCTTGCTGCACTACCTGCAGCATGACCCTCATATTGTCAGAATTCGAAGTAATCATGACTACTGGGTTGCCACACTCTTAGATCCCCCAAACTTTTCGATCAACCTTTTCATTTTAATAAAGACCAAAAAAATGGTCATTTTTGAAATCATAAGCATTAGCAGGTTGTTAGAAACTGAAATCAAACAGTTTTCAACTCAAAACTTTATTCTAGGTGATGTTACATTTTCACATAGGACCCCTTGTTCGAAAGGAGCTTCTGAACTCTCTCGTCCATTGAATTTGTCAGGTTTTGGATGGTTTCTGCTTCAATTGTTTTGCATGAGGACAGAATACCCTCCCAGAGCTGTTGCTTAGATGTGAACTGCCTCCCGCCATCATAGACACTCCTTTTAATGATGCTCCAAAGGTTCTGAATGGGGTAGAGGTCAGGGGAGCATGGGGGTCACACCATAAGTTTGTCCCCTTTTATGCCCATATCAGCCAGAGATGCAGATGTTTTATGTGCAGCATGAGATGGTGCATTATCATGCAGAAAAATGATCTTGCTGTGAAATACACGGTTCTTCTTCTTGAACCATGGCAGGAAGTGCTGTTTGAGAAAATCCACATACATTATGGAGTTCATCTTTAGCGCCTTCAGGGATCCTAAAGGGGCCGACAATCTCTCTCCCCATGATTCCAGCCCAAAACATTACTCCACCTCCTCCTTGTTGGCGCTGTAGCCGTGTTTGCGTGGGGTGTCCATCAACCAGCCATCCTCCACTCCATTCATCTGGACCATCGAGCGCTGCACGGCACTCATCCGTGAACAAAACAGTTTTGAAATCAGTCTTCATGTAATGTTTGGCCCACTGGAGCCGTTTCTGCTTGTGTGAAGTGGATAGAGGAGGTCGACAGGATGGCGTATGCACAGCTGCAAACCTCTGAAGGACCCTGCATCTTGTTGTTCGGGGGACGTTGGAGGCACAAGCAGCTTCAAAAACTTGTCTGCTGCTATGACAAGGCTTTTTTGCCGCTGCTCTTTCAACCTGACGTAATTGCCTGTAGGAAAGAGTCCTCAATTTGCCCTTATCAGCACGCACACGTGTGTACTGTGAATCAGCTACATACTTCTTGATTGCCAAGACACTTCATCCTGATCATCGCACAATGTTGATTGTAGTCATGCCTTGACCTAAACACTCCACAATTTGTTGCTTCTCAGCAGCCGACACATCCTTTTTCTTTCCCATTTTGGCAGAAAATGTAGGCTGCTTAATAATGTGAGAGAGCCTTCTTAAGTAGTCTTGCCTTTCATTGGACACACCTGCCAAACTAATTAGCACAGGTGTCTGCAATTGCTTACAGTGATATAAAGAGCCCTGACACACATCACCATCAATGAGTTTAACTGACAAACAAACAAATTCTTCCCTTATCACTCCTAAACACTTTTTGCATAATAATTTGGAACGCGGTCTACATGTGCTTTTCCACAAAACACCAGTGGTTCACGTAGTGAATCTTACAGTTCTAACTTGCCAACCGTGGTCTGTATGGAATTGTTCAATAAAGGGCCCAAAATTAAGATAACATAGATGGGAGAGGTCTCTATGAATAGGAATTCCTAAGTATTTGATACCCTGTGAGGGCCAGGCAAAGGGAAAGTTGGACTGGATGGAATCCTATATGGATTTAGGGAGGGAGACATCGAGGGCCTCAGACTTCGCTGCATTGATTTTAAAATTTTACCATGTAACAAAGTGATCTATTTCAGCCATAACAGCAGGGATGGATATATGTGATTGAGTGATATATACTAGGACATCATCAGCAAATAGAGAGCACTTGTACTCGGTGCCTCCCACCTCAATCCACCTAATATTGGGGTTATGGCGAATTGATGAGAGCAGGTGCTCCGTCACTAGGATGTATAAGAGAGGGGACAGAGGACATCCCTGCCTTGTCCCATTGGTGATTGTGAAAGGTGATGAAGATGTTCTGACGCACCCCCTGGGCCTTGGGACACCCGGAGCCGGACCCTTTTTGGTGGATGCTGGTGGTTGTAGTCTTCGTGGCGGCGATCCGGTTCCGTGGCTCAGGGCGGTCAAACCAGTGGTGGAACTATTTATGTGGTTTTGATGTTTAAATGTCCGACTACGCCACCCGTGGATTGCGGTCAGAGTGAACCGCCGCTACAGGGCAGACCGCTAAGGCTGGTGTTGTGGGTGCAGCAGAGCGTAGCATAACTCCCCACGGGAGGAGTATAGCCTCAGGGCAGTGTATGCGGAGGATGGGGGTGATGGTGCAGGGCAGCAGCAGTAACGACACGGAGTCAGTGATGCAGTTCAGGGCCTTTACTCACAGTTCTTATTATCCAGACCACGTCTGCAGGTAACGGCTGCCCACGTCGTACTGTGCTCACCAGGTGAGGGGCTCAGACAACTCCCAGATAACTTTGGAGCGCTTCACAGGACCCCCTTTGTGTGTCCTTTGTCTGGCCTTTCTTACCAACACTTCTGTCCGGCTGCCTCGGGCCTCCTCTTGGTAAACTTGGCGCCAGTTTCCCTGACCCTATGTGGTGCCTTCCTAGCGGGTGGAGCAAGGGGCTGCGCCACATAAAATGTCAGAGCCTCCGGTTTCTAGCTGAGGGTCGTTTCCTGCCTCCACTAGTTCGGGGACCGGTCTCCCCCTTTGGCCTGACCCCTCCACGCAGGTGGATTCGGGCGTGCGGTGGCGACTCGCCCGTCCGCACCCCTGGGATCCCTTCATTCCTCGTTCCTGGAGCCTTCTCCGCTCCTCTTCCTTCCTTCTCCCTCTTGCAGGCCTGGGCCTCTGTTACTAGGCCCGCCTCCGGAGCAGAGCTCATGCAGAGCCCCTGCTCCCTGCCACTTCTGCTCAGACTTCTCTGCACTGAACTAAGATGGTGCCCACCTTTTATACTCCCTTCTCAATGCACCCAGGAACTGCTTCCTCCCTGCTCCTGCACTGCAGGGTTCCCCTTCCTCAGTGTTCCCTCCCCCCACTCCAGCCAGGGACAGGGACTGTCGTGCCCATCTCAGGGGCATATTGGTCGCCCTGCCCCACGGCAATGTGGTGTAATGCATGCAGGTGTCGGGTCCTGATCCACACTCCATCCTTATCTGAGAGTGAGATATCACACCTTTGGGTGAGGTGCAATACGTCTGTAGCAACCGAGCCCTCGGTGCTACAGTTCCATTTATCTTCAGCCTAGGTGACGTATTGTGATACAGGACCGTGATTTTGGCTATAAAAGGGTCCCCTAGACCCCTACCCCAAGCTTTTTAAGAGAATCATATATGGCGTGCCAGGAGACTCTATGGAATGCTTTCTCAGCATCCAACGAGAGTATCTACTTACAAATTTTTAACTGCATCTAGCCCAGGAAATACTTTGTGCCTAGTAGCAGTGTCTGCTAGTCAGCGGATTATCCCGGCTGTTAAGCAAGCTACACCACCTGTAGTTTGGACACTTAATTTTTTCAAAGGAAATGCTTCGGGACCACGGGATACTCAGTGAAGAGCATCAGGAGGCACCCCAAGGCATAGGGGCTGGGACTGGCACTAGGATGCCTTGCGGTGGACAGCCGAGCTCGATCCTTATAAAAGCTTTTTAACTGCAGCAGCTTTAGTGGACGCTACTGGAGCTGGAATTACGCGGCTGCTGGCATGAGACTTGCCCTCCAATAGATCCTTGTAAATGGATTTAAAGTGTATTCATTCAAATTAGAGGGACAATTTAAATTAAAAAGCTTAGAGCTGCCTCCACCACAGGGGGGCTCTCTCGACCCACCAGCGGACAGGCACCAGTATTGGGTGAGGGGGGCTGGCCGTCAGGGTTCAACGCGGCTCTGGCACAAACCCGGCGACACGGAGGTGGCACGGGCAGGAGCGGACTGGCCGTCTCGGCTTCTCACTTTTTGGATTTTAGAAGGGCATGACATGCCTATATCTGTGTCTCCCCCTCCTTTTACTCCTCCACCTCTTTTCTTTTCGCATGACTATATGTACTTGTCACTTTTCCATGTGTTAGTTGTGTCTTCTGAGCAGTTTGTCAGCTTTTGGACACCTTTGAAGGTGTTTTCTATGTGTTTCTATGTGTTTTTGTTTGCCTGCCATTGGTTTTAACGGTGTTCGAAGGTGTTCGACGAACAGTTCGGCGAACACACGGGTGTTCGACGAACCGAACCGAACTCGAACACTACGGGGGTGGCTCAACACTAGTAAGGATGAGGTTGGTTTATTATTTTACTTTTATTGCAGAAGACATTGGCTTTAGCTGGAATGGGCGTGACGGTAAGTAGAGTTTAATTTAGAACATTAAAGAATTGTGTCTTTATTTCAATTAAAGGACTTTATTCTGGGTGTTTGTGTTTTTTTTAACTTTCACTATGGGGTTAGTAATGGGGGCGTCTTATAGATGCCTCTCCATTACTAACCTGGGCTTTATGTCAGCTGGCATTATAAGCTGACATCAACCCCAGCCCTATTACCCCACTGCCACCACTACAGGGCAGTGGGAAGAGTGAGGCTAAGTGCCAGAATTGGCGCATCCTGTGGATGCGCCATTTCTGGGGTGGCTGACGGCTGGTGTTTCTAGCCTGGGAGGGGGCCAATATTCATGGCACCCTTCCTGGGCTTTTAATATCAGCCCCCAGCTGTCTGCCTAGCCTTTGCTAGCTATTAAAATAGATGGGACCCCACGTCATTTTTTTTGGGTCCCCCATTTTAATAGCTAGTAAAGGCTAGGTATTCAGCTGGGGGCTGATATTAGTAGCCTGGGAAGCTCCGTGAGTATTACCCCCTTCCCAGGCTTCAAACATCTGCCTCAGCCGTCTGCTTAACCTCTGCTAGAGACTAAAATTACGGGGAACCCCACGCCAATTTTTTTTAAATAAATCCTTTATTTTAACACTAAATGACAAGTACAGTAACCAACACTGTGACTGTACTTATTATATATGTGACTGACATGTTTCTATCTATCTAATCTACGTGTGATGCTCTATTCTCTCTGTTCTAAATTGTCGGTACCGGTGTATGCCGCTGCTGAATTGCCGGCTTTTAATGTTTCACTGTGAGCACTGTTCCCATTGATTTGGGCAACCACTGTAATGTCACAACCACCATGGCTGTGGCATTACAGTGAGTGGCAGACAATCCCTCCATGATTGGTGCTCTAAATAGTGCCAGACATGCAGGACGGGGACCCGAGCTCCCGCCCGAGCATCTCAAAAGTACTCGGCGAGCTCCGAGCATCTCGAGTACTGAGATGCTCGGGCGAGTACCGAGCAGTGGCGAGCATGCTCGTTCATCACTAGTTAACAGTATTACTGTGAAAAAATCCAGTTACCCTATTGGTGCACGAACAGTTATCGAACATAACCTCGAATAGCCGAATTTTTGCAAATCGTTCGAGTTCGTCGAACGACACGAACACCGCAAAAAACAGCTCGTATTTGAGATTGGCGAATAGTTCGAGTCGAACACCGCTCATCTCTAGTGACTACCTCTTGAAGCTCATCAAGAGAATGCCAAGAGTGTGCAAAGCAGTCATCAAAACAAAAGGTGGCTACTTTGAAGAACCTAGAATATAAGACATATTTTCAGTTGTTTCACACTTTTTTGTTAAGCATATAATTCCACATGTGTTAATTCATAGTTTTGATGTCTTCAGTGTGAATGTACAGTTTTCATAGTCATGAAAATACAGAAAAATCTTTAAATGAGAAGGTGTGTCCAAACTTTTGGTCTGTACTGTATATCAGAGCTAGGCTGGCAAGCAGTGTATGTGGCAGACTGCAGTGTATAATACAGCACAAGAGGGTCCATTGAACGTCCTGTCTGCTGCTGCTGTAATAATTACAGATATTTCTAGACATAGCCCCAGATATCCGGGGCCAGGGAAATTTTTTTTTTTATCTTCATCCTGGTTATTTGCTTAAAAAGCAATCCAGAGTACACCAGTTTTCTGCTAACTGCAGAATAAAGCCAGATCTGTTCCATATTACAGCGATAAAAATCCAGAAATTTGAACTGAACGTGGAAAATATTGACCTGCTTTTCGATTCCGTTGCCGTGTTTCGGTGAAGCTATTCACACTAAGTCTCTGTGTAGAATAATATTAGTAAATTACAGGCCTACAATTTAAAGCTGTGGTTCTCTGTCAGATATATCACCGAAAAGACTTCAAAAATCATACTTGTCTTCCATTTTAATTTCGTTGCAGTGTGTCGAAGAAGCTATTCACACTAGGTCTCCTTGTAGAATAATTTTAGAAAATTACAGGCCTACAATTTAAAGCCATGGATCTCTGTCAGACATATCACCGAAAAGACAGCTAAAATCATACATTTCTTCCATTTTCTTTCCGTTGCAGTGTGTCGGTGTAGCTATTCACACTAGGTCTCTGTGTAGAATAATATTAGTAAATTACAGGCCTATAATTTAAAGCCATGGTTCTCTGTCAGACATATCACCGAAAAGACTTCAAAAATCATAGATTTCTTCCATTTTCATTCCGTTGCAGTGTGTCGGTGAAGCTATTCACACTAGGTCTCCGTGTAGAATAATATTAGTAAATTACAGGCCTACAATTTAAAGCCGTGGTTCTCTGTCAGACATATCACCGAAAAGACTTAAAAAATCATAGATTTCTTCCATTTTCATTCTGTTGCAGTGTGTTGGTGAAGATATTTACACTTGGTCTCCGTGTAGAATAATATTAGCAAATTACAGGTCTACAATTTAAAGCCGTGGTTCTCTGTCAGACATATCACCGAAAAGACTTCAAAAATCATACATTTCTTCCATTTTCATTCCGTTGCAGTGTGTCGGTGAAGCTATTCACACTAGGTCTCCATGTAGAATAATATTAGTAAATTACAGGCCTACAATTTAAAACCACGGTTCTCTGTCAGACATATCACCGAAAAGACTTCTAAAATCTTACATTTCTTCTATTTTCTTTCCATTGCAGTGTTTCGGTGAAGCTATTCACACTAGGTCTCCGTGTAGAATAAAATTAGAAAATTACAGGCCTACAATTTAAAGCCGTGGTTCTCTGTCAGACATATCACTGAAACGACTTCAAAAATCATAGATTTCTTCCATTTTCATTCTGTTGCAGTGTGTCGATGAAGCTTTTCGCACTAGGTCTCATGTAAAATAATATTAGTAAATTACAGGCCTACAATCTAAAGCCATGGTTCTCTGTCGGACATATCACCGAAAAGACTTCAAAAATCATACATTTCTTCCATTTTCATTCCGTTGCAGTGTGTTGGTGAAGCTATTCACACTAGGTCTCTGTGTAGAATAATAATAGTAAATTACAGGCCAACAATTTAAAGCCATGGTTCTTTGTCAGATATATCACCGAAAAGACTTCTAAAATCATACATTTCTTCTATTTTCATTCCATTGCAGTGTTTCGGTGAAGCTATTCACACTAGGTCTCCGTGTAGAATAATATTAGTAAATTACAGGCCTACAATTTAAAGCCGTGGTTCTCTGTCAGACATATCACCGAAAAGACTTCTAAAATCATACATTTCTTCTATTTTCATTCCATTGCAGTGTTTCGGTGAAGCTATTCACACTAGGTCTCCGTGTAGAATAATATTAGAATATTACAGGCCTACAATTTAAAGCCGTGGTTCTCTGTCAGACATATCAGCGAAAAGACTTAAAAAATCATACATTTCTTCGATTTTCATTCCATTGCAGTGTGTCGGTGAAGCTATTCAAACTAGGTCTCCATGTAGAATAATATTAGTAAATTACAGGCCTACAATTTAAAGCCGTGGTTCTCTGTCCGACATATCACCGTAAATAATTCTAAAATCATACATTTCTTCTATTTTCATTCCATTGCAGTGTTTTGGTGAAGCTACTTACACTAGGTCTCCGTGTAGAATAATATTAGTAAATTACAGGCCTACAATTTAAAGCCGTGGTTCTCTGTCAGATATATCACCGAAAAGACTTCAAAAATCATACATTTCTTCCATTTTCATTCCGTTGCAGTGTGTCGGTGAAGCTATTCACACTAGGTCTCCATGTAGAATAATATTAGTAAATTACAGGCCTACAATTTAAAACCGCGGTTCTCTGTCAGACATATCACCGAAAAGACTTCTAAAATCATACATTTCTTCTATTTTCATTCCGTTGCAGTGTGTTGGTGAAGCTATTCACACTAGGTCTCTGTGTAGAATAATATTAGTAAATTACAGGACAACAATTTAAAGCCATGGTTCTCTGTCAGACATATCACCGAAAAGACTTCTAAAATTATACATTTCTTCTATTTTCATTCCATTGCAGTATTTCGGTGAAGCTATTCACATTAGGTCTCCGTGTAGAATAATATTAGAATATTACAGGCCTACAATTTAAAGCCGTGGTTCTCTGTCAGACATATCACCAAAAGACTTCAAAAATCATAGATTTCTTCCATTTTCATTCCATTGCAGTGTGTCGGTGAAGCTATTCACACTAGGTCTCCGTGTAGAATAATATTAGTAAATTACAGGCCTACATTTTAAAGCCGTGGTTCTCTGTCAGACGTATCACCGAAAAGACTGTTCAAAAATCATACATTTCTTCCATTTTCATTCCGTTGCAGTGTGTCGATGAAGCTATTCACACTAGGTCTCATGTAAAATAATATTAGTAAATTACACGCCTACAATTTAAAGCCATGGTCCTCTGTCAGACATATCACCGAAAAGACTTCAAAAATCATACATTTCTTCCATTTTCATTCCGTTGCAGTGTATTGGTGAAGCTATTCACACTAGGTCTCTGTGTAGAATAATATTAGTAAATTACAGGCCAACAATATAAAGCCGTGGTTCTCTGTCAGACATATCACCGAAAAGTCTTCTAAAATCATACATTTCTTCTATTTTCTTTCCATTGCAGTGTTTCGGTAAAGCTATTCACACTAGGTCTCCGTGTAGAATAATATTAGTAAATTACAGGCCTACAATTTAAAGCCATGGTTCTCTGTCGGACATATCACCGAAAAAACTTAAAAAATCATAGATTTCTTCCATTTTCATTCCGTTGCAGTGTGTCGGTGAAGCTATTCAAACTAGGTCTCCGTGTAGAATAATGTTTTACTGGCCTACAATTTAAAGCCGTGGTTCTCTGTCAGACATATCACCGTAAAGACTTCTAAAGTCATTCATTTCTTCTATTTTCATTCCATCGCAGTGTTTCGGTGAAGCTATTTACACTTGGTCTCCGTGTAGAATAATATTAGTAAATTACAGGCCTACAATTTAAAGCAGTGGTTCTCTGTCAGACATATCACCGAAAAGACTTGAAAATTCATACATTTCTTCCATTTTCATTCCGTTGCAGTGTGTCGGTGAAGCTATTCACACTTCACACTAGGTCTCCATGTAGAATAATATTAGTAAATTACAGGCCTACAATTTAAAACCGCGGATCTCTGTCAGACATATCACCGAAAAGACTTCTAAAATCATACATTTCTTCTATTTTCATTCCATTGCAGTGTTTCGGTGAAGCTATTCACACTATGTCTCCGTGTAGAATAATATTAGTAAATTACAGGCCTACAATTTAAAGCCTTGGTTCTCTGTCAGACATATCACCGTAAATAATTCTAAAATCATACATTTCTTCTATTTTCATTCCATTGCAGTGTTTCGGTGAAGCTCTTTACACTTGGTCTCCGTGTAGAATAATATTAGTAAATTACAGGCCTACAATTTAAAGCCGTGGTTCTCTGTCAGACATATCACCGAAAAGATCTCAAAAATCATACTTTTCTTCCATTTTCATTCCGTTGCAGTGTGTCGGTGAAGCTATTCACACTAGGTCTCCATGTAGAATAATATTAGTAAATTACAGGCCTACAATTTAAAACCGCGGTTCTCTGTCAGACATATCACCGAAAAGACTTCTAAAATCATACATTTCTTCTATGTTCATTCCGTTGCAGTGTGTTGGTGAAGCTATTCACACTCGGTCTCTGTGTAGAATAATGTTAGTAAATTACAGGCCTACAATTTAAAGCCGTGGTTCTCTGTCCGACATATCACCGTAAATAATTCTAAAATCATACATTTCTTCTATTTTCATTCCATTGCAGTGTTTTGGTGAAGCTACTTACACTAGGTCTCCGTATAGAATAATATTAGTAAATTACAGGCCTACAATTTAAAGCCGTGGTTCTCTGTCAGATATATCACCGAAAAGACTTAAAAAATCATACATTTCTTCCATTTTCATTCCGTTGCAGTGTGTCGGTGAAGCTATTCACACTAGGTCTCCATGTAGAATAATATTAGTAAATTACAGGCCTACAATTTAAAACCGCGGTTCTCTGTCAGACATATCACCGAAAAGACTTCTAAAATCATACATTTCTTCTATTTTCATTCCGTTGCAGTGTGTTGGTGAAGCTATTCACACTAGGTCTCTGTGTAGAATAATATTAGTAAATTACAGGACAACAATTTAAAGCCATGGTTCTCTGTCAGACATATCACCGAAAAGACTTCTAAAATTATACATTTCTTCTATTTTCATTCCATTGCAGTATTTCGGTGAAGCTATTCACACTAGGTCTCCGTGTAGAATAATATTAGAATATTACAGGCCTACAATTTAAAGCCGTGGTTCTCTGTCAGACATATCACCAAAAGACTTCAAAAATCATAGATTTCTTCCATTTTCATTCCATTGCAGTGTGTCGGTGAAGCTATTCACACTAGGTCTCCGTGTAGAATAATATTAGTAAATTACAGGCCTACATTTTAAAGCCGTGGTTCTCTGTCAGACGTATCACCGAAAAGACTGTTCAAAAATCATACATTTCTTCCATTTTCATTCCGTTGCAGTGTGTCGATGAAGCTATTCACACTAGGTCTCATGTAAAATAATATTAGTAAATTACACGCCTACAGTTTAAAGCCATGGTCCTCTGTCAGACATATCACCGAAAAGACTTCAAAAATCAAACATTTCTTCCATTTTCATTCCGTTGCAGTGTGTTGGTGAAGCTATTCACACTAGGTCTCTGTGTAGAATAATATTAGTAAATTACAGGCCAACAATATAAAGCCGTGGTTCTCTGTCAGACATATCACCGAAAAGTCTTCTAAAATCATACATTTCTTCTATTTTCTTTCCATTGCAGTGTTTCGGTAAAGCTATTTACACTAGGTCTCCGTGTAGAATAATATTAGTAAATTACAGGCCTACAATTTAAAGCCATGGTTCTTTGTCGGACATATCACCGAAAAAACTTCAAAAATCATAGATTTCTTCCATTTTCATTCCGTTGCAGTGTGTCGGTGAAGCTATTCAAACTAGGTCTCCGTGTAGAATAATGTTAGTAAATTACTGGCCTACAATTTAAAGCCGTGGTTCTCTGTCAGACATATCACCGTAAAGACTTCTAAAGTCATTCATTTCTTCTATTTTCATTCCATCGCAGTGTTTCGGTGAAGCTATTTACACTTGGTCTCCGTGTAGAATAATATTAGTAAATTACAGGCCTACAATTTAAAGCAGTGGTTCTCTGTCAGACATATCACCGAAAAGACTTGAAAAATCATACATTTCTTCCATTTTCATTCCGTTGCAGTGTTTCGGTGAAGCTATTCACACTTCACACTAGGTCTCCATGTAGAATAATATTAGTAAATTACAGGCCTACAATTTAAAACCGCGGATCTCTGTCAGACATATCACCGAAAAGACTTCTAAAATCATACATTTCTTCTATTTTCATTCCATTGCAGTGTTTCGGTGAAGCTATTCACACTATGTCTCCGTGTAGAATAATATTAGTAAATTACAGGCCTACAATTTAAAGCCTTGGTTCTCTGTCAGACATATCACCGTAAATAATTCTAAAATCATACATTTCTTCTATTTTCATTCCATTGCAGTGTTTCGGTGAAGCTCTTTACACTTGGTCTCCGTGTAGAATAATATTAGTAAATTACAGGCCTACAATTTAAAGCCGTGGTTCTCTGTCAGACATATCACCGAAAAGATCTCAAAAATCATACTTTTCTTCCATTTTCATTCCGTTGCAGTGTGTCGGTGAAGCTATTCACACTAGGTCTCCATGTAGAATAATATTAGTAAATTACAGGCCTACAATTTAAAACCGCGGTTCTCTGTCAGACATATCACCGAAAAGACTTCTAAAATCATACATTTCTTCTATTTTCATTCCGTTGCAGTGTGTTGGTGAAGCTATTCACACTCGGTCTCTGTGTAGAATAATGTTAGTAAATTACAGGCCTACAATTTAAAGCCGTGGTTCTCTGTCCGACATATCACCGTAAATAATTCTAAAATCATACATTTCTTCTATTTTCATTCCATTGCAGTGTTTTGGTGAAGCTACTTACACTAGGTCTCCGTATAGAATAATATTAGTAAATTACAGGCCTACAATTTAAAGCCGTGGTTCTCTGTCAGATATATCACCGAAAAGACTTAAAAAATCATACATTTCTTCCATTTTCATTCCGTTGCAGTGTGTCGGTGAAGCTATTCACACTAGGTCTCCATGTAGAATAATATTAGTAAATTACAGGCCTACAATTTAAAACCGCGGTTCTCTGTCAGACATATCACCGAAAAGACTTCTAAAATCATACATTTCTTCTATTTTCATTCCGTTGCAGTGTGTTGGTGAAGCTATTCACACTAGGTCTCTGTGTAGAATAATATTAGTAAATTACAGGACAACAATTTAAAGCCATGGTTCTCTGTCAGACATATCACCGAAAAGACTTCTAAAATTATACATTTCTTCTATTTTCATTCCATTGCAGTATTTCGGTGAAGCTATTCACACTAGGTCTCCGTGTAGAATAATATTAGAATATTACAGGCCTACAATTTAAAGCCGTGTTTCTCTGTCAGACATATCACCAAAAGACTTCAAAAATCATAGATTTCTTCCATTTTCATTCCATTGCAGTGTGTCGGTGAAGCTATTCACACTAGGTCTCCGTGTAGAATAATATTAGTAAATTACAGGCCTACATTTTAAAGCCGTGGTTCTCTGTCAGACGTATCACCGAAAAGACTGTTCAAAAATCATACATTTCTTCCATTTTCATTCCGTTGCAGTGTGTCGATGAAGCTATTCACACTAGGTCTCATGTAAAATAATATTAGTAAATTACACGCCTACAGTTTAAAGCCATGGTCCTCTGTCAGACATATCACCGAAAAGACTTCAAAAATCAAACATTTCTTCCATTTTCATTCCGTTGCAGTGTGTTGGTGAAGCTATTCACACTAGGTCTCTGTGTAGAATAATATTAGTAAATTACAGGCCAACAATATAAAGCCGTGGTTCTCTGTCAGACATATCACCGAAAAGTCTTCTAAAATCATACATTTCTTCTATTTTCTTTCCATTGCAGTGTTTCGGTAAAGCTATTCACACTAGGTCTCCGTGTAGAATAATATTAGTAAATTACAGGCCTACAATTTAAAGCCATGGTTCTCTGTCGGACATATCACCGAAAAAACTTCAAAAATCATAGATTTCTTCCATTTTCATTCCGTTGCAGTGTGTCGGTGAAGCTATTCAAACTAGGTCTCCGTGTAGAATAATGTTAGTAAATTACTGGCCTACAATTTAAAGCCGTGGTTCTCTGTCAGACATATCACCGTAAAGACTTCTAAAGTCATTCATTTCTTCTATTTTCATTCCATCGCAGTGTTTCGGTGAAGCTATTTACACTTGGTCTCCGTGTAGAATAATATTAGTAAATTACAGGCCTACAATTTAAAGCAGTGGTTCTCTGTCAGACATATCACCGAAAAGACTTGAAAAATCATACATTTCTTCCATTTTCATTCCGTTGCAGTGTTTCGGTGAAGCTATTCACACTTCACACTAGGTCTCCATGTAGAATAATATTAGTAAATTACAGGCCTACAATTTAAAACCGCGGATCTCTGTCAGACATATCACCGAAAAGACTTCTAAAATCATACATTTCTTCTATTTTCATTCCATTGCAGTGTTTCGGTGAAGCTATTCACACTATGTCTCCGTGTAGAATAATATTAGTAAATTACAGGCCTACAATTTAAAGCCTTGGTTCTCTGTCAGACATATCACCGTAAATAATTCTAAAATCATACATTTCTTCTATTTTCATTCCATTGCAGTGTTTCGGTGAAGCTCTTTACACTTGGTCTCCGTGTAGAATAATATTAGTAAATTACAGGCCTACAATTTAAAGCCGTGGTTCTCTGTCAGACATATCACCGAAAAGATCTCAAAAATCATACTTTTCTTCCATTTTCATTCCGTTGCAGTGTGTCGGTGAAGCTATTCACACTAGGTCTCCATGTAGAATAATATTAGTAAATTACAGGCCTACAATTTAAAACCGCGGTTCTCTGTCAGACATATCACCGAAAAGACTTCTAAAATCATACATTTCTTCTATTTTCATTCCGTTGCAGTGTGTTGGTGAAGCTATTCACACTCGGTCTCTGTGTAGAATAATGTTAGTAAATTACAGGCCTACAATTTAAAGCCGTGGTTCTCTGTCCGACATATCACCGTAAATAATTCTAAAATCATACATTTCTTCTATTTTCATTCCATTGCAGTGTTTTGGTGAAGCTACTTACACTAGGTCTCCGTATAGAATAATATTAGTAAATTACAGGCCTACAATTTAAAGCCGTGGTTCTCTGTCAGATATATCACCGAAAAGACTTCAAAAATCATACATTTCTTCCATTTTCATTCCGTTGCAGTGTGTCGGTGAAGCTATTCACACTAGGTCTCCATGTAGAATAATATTAGTAAATTACAGGCCTACAATTTAAAACCGCGGTTCTCTGTCAGACATATCACCGAAAAGACTTCTAAAATCATACATTTCTTCTATTTTCATTCCGTTGCAGTGTGTTGGTGAAGCTATTCACACTAGGTCTCTGTGTAGAATAATATTAGTAAATTACAGGAAAACAATTTAAAGCCATGGTTCTCTGTCAGACATATCACCGAAAAGACTTCTAAAATTATACATTTCTTCTATTTTCATTCCATTGCAGTATTTCGGTGAAGCTATTCACACTAGGTCTCCGTGTAGAATAATATTAGAATATTACAGGCCTACAATTTAAAGCCGTGGTTCTCTGTCAGACATATCACCAAAAGACTTCAAAAATCATAGATTTCTTCCATTTTCATTCCATTGCAGTGTGTCGGTGAAGCTATTCACACTAGGTCTCCGTGTAGAATAATATTAGTAAATTACAGGCCTACATTTTAAAGCCGTGGTTCTCTGTCAGACGTATCACCGAAAAGACTGTTCAAAAATCATACATTTCTTCCATTTTCATTCCGTTGCAGTGTGTCGATGAAGCTATTCACACTAGGTCTCATGTAAAATAATATTAGTAAATTACACGCCTACAATTTAAAGCCATGGTCCTCTGTCAGACATATCACCGAAAAGACTTCAAAAATCATACATTTCTTCCATTTTCATTCCGTTGCAGTGTGTTGGTGAAGCTATTCACACTAGGTCTCTGTGTAGAATAATATTAGTAAATTACAGGCCAACAATATAAAGCCGTGGTTCTCTGTCAGACATATCACCGAAAAGTCTTCTAAAATCATACATTTCTTCTATTTTCTTTCCATTGCAGTGTTTCGGTAAAGCTATTCACACTAGGTCTCCGTGTAGAATAATATTAGTAAATTACAGGCCTACAATTTAAAGCCATGGTTCTCTGTCGGACATATCACCGAAAAAACTTCAAAAATCATAGATTTCTTCCATTTTCATTCCGTTGCAGTGTGTCGGTGAAGCTATTCAAACTAGGTCTCCGTGTAGAATAATGTTAGTAAATTACTGGCCTACAATTTAAAGCCGTGGTTCTCTGTCAGACATATCACCGTAAAGACTTCTAAAGTCATTCATTTCTTCTATTTTCATTCCATCGCAGTGTTTCGGTGAAGCTATTTACACTTGGTCTCCGTGTAGAATAATATTAGTAAATTACAGGCCTACAATTTAAAGCAGTGGTTCTCTGTCAGACATATCACCGAAAAGACTTGAAAAATCATACATTTCTTCCATTTTCATTCCGTTGCAGTGTGTCGGTGAAGCTATTCACACTTCACACTAGGTCTCCATGTAGAATAATATTAGTAAATTACAGGCCTACAATTTAAAACCGCGGATCTCTGTCAGACATATCACCGAAAAGACTTCTAAAATCATACATTTCTTCTATTTTCATTCCATTGCAGTGTTTCGGTGAAGCTATTCACACTATGTCTCCGTGTAGAATAATATTAGTAAATTACAGGCCTACAATTTAAAGCCTTGGTTCTCTGTCAGACATATCACCGTAAATAATTCTAAAATCATACATTTCTTCTATTTTCATTCCATTGCAGTGTTTCGGTGAAGCTCTTTACACTTGGTCTCCGTGTAGAATAATATTAGTAAATTACAGGCCTACAATTTAAAGCCGTGGTTCTCTGTCAGACATATCACCGAAAAGATCTCAAAAATCATACTTTTCTTCCATTTTCATTCCGTTGCAGTGTGTCGGTGAAGCTATTCACACTAGGTCTCCATGTAGAATAATATTAGTAAATTACAGGCCTACAATTTAAAACCGCGGTTCTCTGTCAGACATATCACCGAAAAGACTTCTAAAATCATACATTTCTTCTATTTTCATTCCGTTGCAGTGTGTTGGTGAAGCTATTCACACTCGGTCTCTGTGTAGAATAATGTTAGTAAATTACAGGCCTACAATTTAAAGCCGTGGTTCTCTGTCCGACATATCACCGTAAATAATTCTAAAATCATACATTTCTTCTATTTTCATTCCATTGCAGTGTTTTGGTGAAGCTACTTACACTAGGTCTCCGTATAGAATAATATTAGTAAATTACAGGCCTACAATTTAAAGCCGTGGTTCTCTGTCAGATATATCACCGAAAAGACTTCAAAAATCATACATTTCTTCCATTTTCATTCCGTTGCAGTGTGTCGGTGAAGCTATTCACACTAGGTCTCCATGTAGAATAATATTAGTAAATTACAGGCCTACAATTTAAAACCGCGGTTCTCTGTCAGACATATCACCGAAAAGACTTCTAAAATCATACATTTCTTCTATTTTCATTCCGTTGCAGTGTGTTGGTGAAGCTATTCACACTAGGTCTCTGTGTAGAATAATATTAGTAAATTACAGGAAAACAATTTAAAGCCATGGTTCTCTGTCAGACATATCACCGAAAAGACTTCTAAAATTATACATTTCTTCTATTTTCATTCCATTGCAGTATTTCGGTGAAGCTATTCACACTAGGTCTCCGTGTAGAATAATATTAGAATATTACAGGCCTACAATTTAAAGCCGTGGTTCTCTGTCAGACATATCACCAAAAGACTTCAAAAATCATAGATTTCTTCCATTTTCATTCCATTGCAGTGTGTCGGTGAAGCTATTCACACTAGGTCTCCGTGTAGAATAATATTAGTAAATTACAGGCCTACATTTTAAAGCCGTGGTTCTCTGTCAGACGTATCACCGAAAAGACTGTTCAAAAATCATACATTTCTTCCATTTTCATTCCGTTGCAGTGTGTCGATGAAGCTATTCACACTAGGTCTCATGTAAAATAATATTAGTAAATTACACGCCTACAATTTAAAGCCATGGTCCTCTGTCAGACATATCACCGAAAAGACTTCAAAAATCATACATTTCTTCCATTTTCATTCCGTTGCAGTGTGTTGGTGAAGCTATTCACACTAGGTCTCTGTGTAGAATAATATTAGTAAATTACAGGCCAACAATATAAAGCCGTGGTTCTCTGTCAGACATATCACCGAAAAGTCTTCTAAAATCATACATTTCTTCTATTTTCTTTCCATTGCAGTGTTTCGGTAAAGCTATTCACACTAGGTCTCCGTGTAGAATAATATTAGTAAATTACAGGCCTACAATTTAAAGCCATGGTTCTCTGTCGGACATATCACCGAAAAAACTTCAAAAATCATAGATTTCTTCCATTTTCATTCCGTTGCAGTGTGTCGGTGAAGCTATTCAAACTAGGTCTCCGTGTAGAATAATGTTAGTAAATTACTGGCCTACAATTTAAAGCCGTGGTTCTCTGTCAGACATATCACCGTAAAGACTTCTAAAGTCATTCATTTCTTCTATTTTCATTCCATCGCAGTGTTTCGGTGAAGCTATTTACACTTGGTCTCCGTGTAGAATAATATTAGTAAATTACAGGCCTACAATTTAAAGCAGTGGTTCTCTGTCAGACATATCACCGAAAAGACTTGAAAAATCATACATTTCTTCCATTTTCATTCCGTTGCAGTGTGTCGGTGAAGCTATTCACACTTCACACTAGGTCTCCATGTAGAATAATATTAGTAAATTACAGGCCTACAATTTAAAACCGCGGATCTCTGTCAGACATATCACCGAAAAGACTTCTAAAATCATACATTTCTTCTATTTTCATTCCATTGCAGTGTTTCGGTGAAGCTATTCACACTATGTCTCCGTGTAGAATAATATTAGTAAATTACAGGCCTACAATTTAAAGCCTTGGTTCTCTGTCAGACATATCACCGTAAATAATTCTAAAATCATACATTTCTTCTATTTTCATTCCATTGCAGTGTTTCGGTGAAGCTCTTTACACTTGGTCTCCGTGTAGAATAATATTAGTAAATTACAGGCCTACAATTTAAAGCCGTGGTTCTCTGTCAGACATATCACCGAAAAGATCTCAAAAATCATACTTTTCTTCCATTTTCATTCCGTTGCAGTGTGTCGGTGAAGCTATTCACACTAGGTCTCCATGTAGAATAATATTAGTAAATTACAGGCCTACAATTTAAAACCGCGGTTCTCTGTCAGACATATCACCGAAAAGACTTCTAAAATCATACATTTCTTCTATTTTCATTCCGTTGCAGTGTGTTGGTGAAGCTATTCACACTCGGTCTCTGTGTAGAATAATGTTAGTAAATTACAGGCCTACAATTTAAAGCCGTGGTTCTCTGTCCGACATATCACCGTAAATAATTCTAAAATCATACATTTCTTCTATTTTCATTCCATTGCAGTGTTTTGGTGAAGCTACTTACACTAGGTCTCCGTATAGAATAATATTAGTAAATTACAGGCCTACAATTTAAAGCCGTGGTTCTCTGTCAGATATATCACCGAAAAGACTTCAAAAATCATACATTTCTTCCATTTTCATTCCGTTGCAGTGTGTCGGTGAAGCTATTCACACTAGGTCTCCATGTAGAATAATATTAGTAAATTACAGGCCTACAATTTAAAACCGCGGTTCTCTGTCAGACATATCACCGAAAAGACTTCTAAAATCATACATTTCTTCTATTTTCATTCCGTTGCAGTGTGTTGGTGAAGCTATTCACACTAGGTCTCTGTGTAGAATAATATTAGTAAATTACAGGACAACAATTTAAAGCCATGGTTCTCTGTCAGACATATCACCGAAAAGACTTCTAAAATTATACATTTCTTCTATTTTCATTCCATTGCAGTATTTCGGTGAAGCTATTCACACTAGGTCTCCGTGTAGAATAATATTAGAATATTACAGGCCTACAATTTAAAGCCGTGGTTCTCTGTCAGACATATCACCAAAAGACTTCAAAAATCATAGATTTCTTCCATTTTCATTCCATTGCAGTGTGTCGGTGAAGCTATTCACACTAGGTCTCCGTGTAGAATAATATTAGTAAATTACAGGCCTACATTTTAAAGCCGTGGTTCTCTGTCAGACGTATCACCGAAAAGACTGTTCAAAAATCATACATTTCTTCCATTTTCATTCCGTTGCAGTGTGTCGATGAAGCTATTCACACTAGGTCTCATGTAAAATAATATTAGTAAATTACACGCCTACAATTTAAAGCCATGGTCCTCTGTCAGACATATCACCGAAAAGACTTCAAAAATCATACATTTCTTCCATTTTCATTCCGTTGCAGTGTGTTGGTGAAGCTATTCACACTAGGTCTCTGTGTAGAATAATATTAGTAAATTACAGGCCAACAATATAAAGCCGTGGTTCTCTGTCAGACATATCACCGAAAAGTCTTCTAAAATCATACATTTCTTCTATTTTCTTTCCATTGCAGTGTTTCGGTAAAGCTATTCACACTAGGTCTCCGTGTAGAATAATATTAGTAAATTACAGGCCTACAATTTAAAGCCATGGTTCTCTGTCGGACATATCACCGAAAAAACTTCAAAAATCATAGATTTCTTCCATTTTCATTCCGTTGCAGTGTGTCGGTGAAGCTATTCAAACTAGGTCTCCGTGTAGAATAATGTTAGTAAATTACTGGCCTACAATTTAAAGCCGTGGTTCTCTGTCAGACATATCACCGTAAAGACTTCTAAAGTCATTCATTTCTTCTATTTTCATTCCATCGCAGTGTTTCGGTGAAGCTATTTACACTTGGTCTCCGTGTAGAATAATATTAGTAAATTACAGGCCTACAATTTAAAGCAGTGGTTCTCTGTCAGACATATCACCGAAAAGACTTGAAAAATCATACATTTCTTCCATTTTCATTCCGTTGCAGTGTGTCGGTGAAGCTATTCACACTTCACACTAGGTCTCCATGTAGAATAATATTAGTAAATTACAGGCCTACAATTTAAAACCGCGGATCTCTGTCAGACATATCACCGAAAAGACTTCTAAAATCATACATTTCTTCTATTTTCATTCCATTGCAGTGTTTCGGTGAAGCTATTCACACTATGTCTCCGTGTAGAATAATATTAGTAAATTACAGGCCTACAATTTAAAGCCTTGGTTCTCTGTCAGACATATCACCGTAAATAATTCTAAAATCATACATTTCTTCTATTTTCATTCCATTGCAGTGTTTCGGTGAAGCTCTTTACACTTGGTCTCCGTGTAGAATAATATTAGTAAATTACAGGCCTACAATTTAAAGCCGTGGTTCTCTGTCAGACATATCACCGAAAAGATCTCAAAAATCATACTTTTCTTCCATTTTCATTCCGTTGCAGTGTGTCGGTGAAGCTATTCACACTAGGTCTCCATGTAGAATAATATTAGTAAATTACAGGCCTACAATTTAAAACCGCGGTTCTCTGTCAGACATATCACCGAAAAGACTTCTAAAATCATACATTTCTTCTATTTTCATTCCGTTGCAGTGTGTTGGTGAAGCTATTCACACTAGGTCTCTGTGTAGAATAATGTTAGTAAATTACAGGCCTACAATTTAAAGCCGTGGTTCTCTGTCCGACATATCACCGTAAATAATTCTAAAATCATACATTTCTTCTATTTTCATTCCATTGCAGTGTTTTGGTGAAGCTACTTACACTAGGTCTCCGTATAGAATAATATTAGTAAATTACAGGCCTACAATTTAAAGCCGTGGTTCTCTGTCAGATATATCACCGAAAAGACTTCAAAAATCATACATTTCTTCCATTTTCATTCCGTTGCAGTGTGTCGGTGAAGCTATTCACACTAGGTCTCCATGTAGAATAATATTTGTAAATTACAGGCCTACAATTTAAAACCGCGGTTCTCTGTCAGACATATCACCGAAAAGACTTCTAAAATCATACATTTCTTCTATTTTCATTCCGTTGCAGTGTGTTGGTGAAGCTATTCACACTAGGTCTCTGTGTAGAATAATATTAGTAAATTACAGGACAACAATTTAAAGCCATGGTTCTCTGTCAGACATATCACCGAAAAGACTTCTAAAATTATACATTTCTTCTATTTTCATTCCATTGCAGTATTTCGGTGAAGCTATTCACACTAGGTCTCCGTGTAGAATAATATTAGAATATTACAGGCCTACAATTTAAAGCCGTGGTTCTCTGTCAGACATATCACCAAAAGACTTCAAAAATCATAGATTTCTTCCATTTTCATTCCATTGCAGTGTGTCGGTGAAGCTATTCACACTAGGTCTCCGTGTAGAATAATATTAGTAAATTACAGGCCTACATTTTAAAGCCGTGGTTCTCTGTCAGACGTATCACCGAAAAGACTGTTCAAAAATCATACATTTCTTCCATTTTCATTCCGTTGCAGTGTGTCGATGAAGCTATTCACACTAGGTCTCATGTAAAATAATATTAGTAAATTACACGCCTACAATTTAAAGCCATGGTCCTCTGTCAGACATATCACCGAAAAGACTTCAAAAATCATACATTTCTTCCATTTTCATTCCGTTGCAGTGTATTGGTGAAGCTATTCACACTAGGTCTCTGTGTAGAATAATATTAGTAAATTACAGGCCAACAATATAAAGCCGTGGTTCTCTGTCAGACATATCACCGAAAAGTCTTCTAAAATCATACATTTCTTCTATTTTCTTTCCATTGCAGTGTTTCGGTAAAGCTATTCACACTAGGTCTCCGTGTAGAATAATATTAGTAAATTACAGGCCTACAATTTAAAGCCATGGTTCTCTGTCGGACATATCACCGAAAAAACTTCAAAAATCATAGATTTCTTCCATTTTCATTCCGTTGCAGTTTGTCGGTGAAGCTATTCAAACTAGGTCTCCGTGTAGAATAATGTTAGTAAATTACTGGCCTACAATTTAAAGCCGTGGTTCTCTGTCAGACATATCACCGTAAAGACTTCTAAAGTCATTCATTTCTTCTATTTTCATTCCATCGCAGTGTTTCGGTGAAGCTATTTACACTTGGTCTCCGTGTAGAATAATATTAGTAAATTACAGGCCTACAATTTAAAGCAGTGGTTCTCTGTCAGACATATCACCGAAAAGACTTGAAAAATCATACATTTCTTCCATTTTCATTCCGTTGCAGTGTGTCGGTGAAGCTATTCACACTTCACACTAGGTCTCCATGTAGAATAATATTAGTAAATTACAGGCCTACAATTTAAAACCGCGGTTCTCTGTCAAACATATCACCGAAAAGACTTCTAAAATCATACATTTCTTCTATTTTCATTCCGTTGCAGTGTGTTGGTGAAGCTATTCACACTAGGTCTCTGTGTAGAATAATATTAGTAAATTACAGGACAACAATTTAAAGCCATGGTTCTCTGTCAGACATATCACCGAAAAGACTTCTAAAATTATACATTTCTTCTATTTTCATTCCATTGCAGTATTTCGGTGAAGCTATTCACACTAGGTCTCCGTGTAGAATAATATTAGAATATTACAGGCCTACAATTTAAAGCCGTGTTTCTCTGTCAGACATATCACCAAAAGACTTCAAAAATCATAGATTTCTTCCATTTTCATTCCATTGCAGTGTGTCGGTGAAGCTATTCACACTAGGTCTCCGTGTAGAATAATATTAGTAAATTACAGGCCTACATTTTAAAGCCGTGGTTCTCTGTCAGACGTATCACCGAAAAGACTGTTCAAAAATCATACATTTCTTCCATTTTCATTCCGTTGCAGTGTGTCGATGAAGCTATTCACACTAGGTCTCATGTAAAATAATATTAGTAAATTACACGCCTACAATTTAAAGCCATGGTCCTCTGTCAGACATATCACCGAAAAGACTTCAAAAATCATACATTTCTTCCATTTTCATTCCGTTGCAGTGTGTTGGTGAAGCTATTCACACTAGGTCTCTGTGTAGAATAATATTAGTAAATTACAGGCCAACAATATAAAGCCGTGGTTCTCTGTCAGACATATCACCGAAAAGTCTTCTAAAATCATACATTTCTTCTATTTTCTTTCCATTGCAGTGTTTCGGTAAAGCTATTCACACTAGGTCTCCGTGTAGAATAATATTAGTAAATTACAGGCCTACAATTTAAAGCCATGGTTCTCTGTCGGACATATCACCGAAAAAACTTCAAAAATCATAGATTTCTTCCATTTTCATTCCGTTGCAGTGTGTCGGTGAAGCTATTCAAACTAGGTCTCCGTGTAGAATAATGTTAGTAAATTACTGGCCTACAATTTAAAGCCGTGGTTCTCTGTCAGACATATCACCGTAAAGACTTCTAAAGTCATTCATTTCTTCTATTTTCATTCCATCGCAGTGTTTCGGTGAAGCTATTTACACTTGGTCTCCGTGTAGAATAATATTAGTAAATTACAGGCCTACAATTTAAAGCAGTGGTTCTCTGTCAGACATATCACCGAAAAGACTTGAAAAATCATACATTTCTTCCATTTTCATTCCGTTGCAGTGTGTCGGTGAAGCTATTCACACTTCACACTAGGTCTCCATGTAGAATAATATTAGTAAATTACAGGCCTACAATTTAAAACCGCGGATCTCTGTCAGACATATCACCGAAAAGACTTCTAAAATCATACATTTCTTCTATTTTCATTCCATTGCAGTGTTTCGGTGAAGCTATTCACACTATGTCTCCGTGTAGAATAATATTAGTAAATTACAGGCCTACAATTTAAAGCCTTGGTTCTCTGTCAGACATATCACCGTAAATAATTCTAAAATCATACATTTCTTCTATTTTCATTCCATTGCAGTGTTTCGGTGAAGCTCTTTACACTTGGTCTCCGTGTAGAATAATATTAGTAAATTACAGGCCTACAATTTAAAGCCGTGGTTCTCTGTCAGACATATCATCGAAAAGATCTCAAAAATCATACTTTTCTTCCATTTTCATTCCGTTGCAGTGTGTCGGTGAAGCTATTCACACTAGGTCTCCATGTAGAATAATATTAGTAAATTACAGGCCTACAATTTAAAACCGCGGTTCTCTGTCAGACATATCACCGAAAAGACTTCTAAAATCATACATTTCTTCTATTTTCATTCCGTTGCAGTGTGTTGGTGAAGCTATTCACACTCGGTCTCTGTGTAGAATAATGTTAGTAAATTACAGGCCTACAATTTAAAGCCGTGGTTCTCTGTCCGACATATCACCGTAAATAATTCTAAAATCATACATTTCTTCTATTTTCATTCCATTGCAGTGTTTTGGTGAAGCTACTTACACTAGGTCTCCGTATAGAATAATATTAGTAAATTACAGGCCTACAATTTAAAGCCGTGGTTCTCTGTCAGATATATCACCGAAAAGACTTCAAAAATCATACATTTCTTCCATTTTCATTCCGTTGCAGTGTGTCGGTGAAGCTATTCACACTAGGTCTCCATGTAGAATAATATTAGTAAATTACAGGCCTACAATTTAAAACCGCGGTTCTCTGTCAAACATATCACCGAAAAGACTTCTAAAATCATACATTTCTTCTATTTTCATTCCGTTGCAGTGTGTTGGTGAAGCTATTCACACTAGGTCTCTGTGTAGAATAATATTAGTAAATTACAGGACAACAATTTAAAGCCATGGTTCTCTGTCAGACATATCACCGAAAAGACTTCTAAAATTATACATTTCTTCTATTTTCATTCCATTGCAGTATTTCGGTGAAGCTATTCACACTAGGTCTCCGTGTAGAATAATATTAGAATATTACAGGCCTACAATTTAAAGCCGTGGTTCTCTGTCAGACATATCACCAAAAGACTTCAAAAATCATAGATTTCTTCCATTTTCATTCCATTGCAGTGTGTCGGTGAAGCTATTCACACTAGGTCTCCGTGTAGAATAATATTAGTAAATTACAGGCCTACATTTTAAAGCCGTGGTTCTCTGTCAGACGTATCACCGAAAAGACTGTTCAAAAATCATACATTTCTTCCATTTTCATTCCGTTGCAGTGTGTCGATGAAGCTATTCACACTAGGTCTCATGTAAAATAATATTAGTAAATTACACGCCTACAATTTAAAGCCATGGTCCTCTGTCAGACATATCACCGAAAAGACTTCAAAAATCATACATTTCTTCCATTTTCATTCCGTTGCAGTGTGTTGGTGAAGCTATTCACACTAGGTCTCTGTGTAGAATAATATTAGTAAATTACAGGCCAACAATATAAAGCCGTGGTTCTCTGTCAGACATATCACCGAAAAGTCTTCTAAAATCATACATTTCTTCTATTTTCTTTCCATTGCAGTGTTTCGGTAAAGCTATTCACACTAGGTCTCCGTGTAGAATAATATTAGTAAATTACAGGCCTACAATTTAAAGCCATGGTTCTCTGTCGGACATATCACCGAAAAAACTTCAAAAATCATAGATTTCTTCCATTTTCATTCCGTTGCAGTGTGTCGGTGAAGCTATTCAAACTAGGTCTCCGTGTAGAATAATGTTAGTAAATTACTGGCCTACAATTTAAAGCCGTGGTTCTCTGTCAGACATATCACCGTAAAGACTTCTAAAGTCATTCATTTCTTCTATTTTCATTCCATCGCAGTGTTTCGGTGAAGCTATTTACACTTGGTCTCCGTGTAGAATAATATTAGTAAATTACAGGCCTACAATTTAAAGCAGTGGTTCTCTGTCAGACATATCACCGAAAAGACTTGAAAAATCATACATTTCTTCCATTTTCATTCCGTTGCAGTGTGTCGGTGAAGCTATTCACACTTCACACTAGGTCTCCATGTAGAATAATATTAGTAAATTACAGGCCTACAATTTAAAACCGCGGATCTCTGTCAGACATATCACCGAAAAGACTTCTAAAATCATACATTTCTTCTATTTTCATTCCATTGCAGTGTTTCGGTGAAGCTATTCACACTATGTCTCCGTGTAGAATAATATTAGTAAATTACAGGCCTACAATTTAAAGCCTTGGTTCTCTGTCAGACATATCACCGTAAATAATTCTAAAATCATACATTTCTTCTATTTTCATTCCATTGCAGTGTTTCGGTGAAGCTCTTTACACTTGGTCTCCGTGTAGAATAATATTAGTAAATTACAGGCCTACAATTTAAAGCCGTGGTTCTCTGTCAGACATATCACCGAAAAGATCTCAAAAATCATACTTTTCTTCCATTTTCATTCCGTTGCAGTGTGTCGGTGAAGCTATTCACACTAGGTCTCCATGTAGAATAATATTAGTAAATTACAGGCCTACAATTTAAAACCGCGGTTCTCTGTCAGACATATCACCGAAAAGACTTCTAAAATCATACATTTCTTCTATTTTCATTCCGTTGCAGTGTGTTGGTGAAGCTATTCACACTCGGTCTCTGTGTAGAATAATGTTAGTAAATTACAGGCCTACAATTTAAAGCCGTGGTTCTCTGTCCGACATATCACCGTAAATAATTCTAAAATCATACATTTCTTCTATTTTCATTCCATTGCAGTGTTTTGGTGAAGCTACTTACACTAGGTCTCCGTATAGAATAATATTAGTAAATTACAGGCCTACAATTTAAAGCCGTGGTTCTCTGTCAGATATATCACCGAAAAGACTTCAAAAATCATACATTTCTTCCATTTTCATTCCGTTGCAGTGTGTCGGTGAAGCTATTCACACTAGGTCTCCATGTAGAATAATATTAGTAAATTACAGGCCTACAATTTAAAACCGCGGTTCTCTGTCAGACATATCACCGAAAAGACTTCTAAAATCATACATTTCTTCTATTTTCATTCCGTTGCAGTGTGTTGGTGAAGCTATTCACACTAGGTCTCTGTGTAGAATAATATTAGTAAATTACAGGACAACAATTTAAAGCCATGGTTCTCTGTCAGACATATCACCGAAAAGACTTCTAAAATTATACATTTCTTCTATTTTCATTCCATTGCAGTATTTCGGTGAAGCTATTCACACTAGGTCTCCGTGTAGAATAATATTAGAATATTACAGGCCTACAATTTAAAGCCGTGGTTCTCTGTCAGACATATCACCAAAAGACTTCAAAAATCATAGATTTCTTCCATTTTCATTCCATTGCAGTGTGTCGGTGAAGCTATTCACACTAGGTCTCCGTGTAGAATAATATTAGTAAATTACAGGCCTACATTTTAAAGCCGTGGTTCTCTGTCAGACGTATCACCGAAAAGACTGTTCAAAAATCATACATTTCTTCCATTTTCATTCCGTTGCAGTGTGTCGATGAAGCTATTCACACTAGGTCTCATGTAAAATAATATTAGTAAATTACACGCCTACAATTTAAAGCCATGGTCCTCTGTCAGACATATCACCGAAAAGACTTCAAAAATCATACATTTCTTCCATTTTCATTCCGTTGCAGTGTGTTGGTGAAGCTATTCACACTAGGTCTCTGTGTAGAATAATATTAGTAAATTACAGGCCAACAATATAAAGCCGTGGTTCTCTGTCAGACATATCACCGAAAAGTCTTCTAAAATCATACATTTCTTCTATTTTCTTTCCATTGCAGTGTTTCGGTAAAGCTATTCACACTAGGTCTCCGTGTAGAATAATATTAGTAAATTACAGGCCTACAATTTAAAGCCATGGTTCTCTGTCGGACATATCACCGAAAAAACTTCAAAAATCATAGATTTCTTCCATTTTCATTCCGTTGCAGTGTGTCGGTGAAGCTATTCAAACTAGGTCTCCGTGTAGAATAATGTTAGTAAATTACTGGCCTACAATTTAAAGCCGTGGTTCTCTGTCAGACATATCACCGTAAAGACTTCTAAAGTCATTCATTTCTTCTATTTTCATTCCATCGCAGTGTTTCGGTGAAGCTATTTACACTTGGTCTCCGTGTAGAATAATATTAGTAAATTACAGGCCTATAATTTAAAGCAGTGGTTCTCTGTCAGACATATCACCGAAAAGACTTGAAAAATCATACATTTCTTCCATTTTCATTCCGTTGCAGTGTGTCGGTGAAGCTATTCACACTTCACACTAGGTCTCCATGTAGAATAATATTAGTAAATTACAGGCCTACAATTTAAAACCGCGGATCTCTGTCAGACATATCACCGAAAAGACTTCTAAAATCATACATTTCTTCTATTTTCATTCCATTGCAGTGTTTCGGTGAAGCTATTCACACTATGTCTCCGTGTAGAATAATATTAGTAAATTACAGGCCTACAATTTAAAGCCTTGGTTCTCTGTCAGACATATCACCGTAAATAATTCTAAAATCATACATTTCTTCTATTTTCATTCCATTGCAGTGTTTCGGTGAAGCTCTTTACACTTGGTCTCCGTGTAGAATAATATTAGTAAATTACAGGCCTACAATTTAAAGCCGTGGTTCTCTGTCAGACATATCACCGAAAAGATCTCAAAAATCATACTTTTCTTCCATTTTCATTCCGTTGCAGTGTGTCGGTGAAGCTATTCACACTAGGTCTCCATGTAGAATAATATTAGTAAATTACAGGCCTACAATTTAAAACCGCGGTTCTCTCTCAGACATATCACCGAAAAGACTTCTAAAATCATACATTTCTTCTATTTTCATTCCGTTGCAGTGTGTTGGTGAAGCTATTCACACTAGGTCTCTGTGTAGAATAATGTTAGTAAATTACAGGGCAACAATTTAAAGCCATGGTTCTCTGTCAGACATATCACCGAAAAGACTTCTAAAATTATACATTTCTTCTATTTTCATTCCATTGCAGTATTTCGGTGAAGCTATTCACACTAGGTCTCCGTGTAGAATAATATTAGAATATTACAGGCCTACAATTTAAAGCCGTGGTTCTCTGTCAGCCATATCACTGAAAAGACTTCAAAAATCATAGATTTCTTCCATTTTCATTCCGTTGCAGTGTGTCGGTAAAGCTATTCACACTAGGTCTCCGTGTAGAATAATATTAGTAAATTACAGGCCTACATTTTAAAGCCGTGGTTCTCTGTCAGACGTATCACCGAAAAGACTGTTCAAAAATCATACATTTCTTCCATTTTCATTCCGTTGCAGTGTGTCGATGAAGCTATTCACACTAGGTCTCATGTAAAATAATATTAGTAAATTACACACCTACAATTTAAAGCCATGGTCCTCTGTCAGACATATCACCGAAAAGACTTAAAGAATCATACATTTCTTCCATTTTCATTCCGTTGCAGTGTGTTGGTGAAGCTATTCACACTAGGTCTCTGTGTAGAATAATATTAGTAAATTACAGGCCAACAATTTAAAGCCGTGGTTCTCTGTCAGACATATTACCGAAAAGACTTCTAAAATCATACATTTCTTCTATTTTCATTCCATTGCAGTGTTTCGGTGAAGCTATTCACACTAGGTCTCAGTGTAGAATAATATTAGTAAATTACAGGCCTACAATTTAAAGCCGTGGTTCTCTGTCAGACATATCACCGAAAAAACTTCAAAAATCATAGATTTCTTCCATTTTCTTTCCGTTGCAGTGTGTCGGTGAAGCTATTCACACTAGGTCTCCGTGTAGAATAATGTTAGTAAATTACAGGCCTACAATTTAAAGCCGTGGTTCTCTGTCAGACATATCACCGTAAAGACTTCTAAAATCATTCATTTCTTCTATTTTCATTCCATTGCAGTGTTTCGTTGAAGCTGTTTACACTTGGTCTCCGTGTAGAATAATATTAGTAAATTACAGGCCTACAATTTAAAGCCGTGGTTCTCTGTCAGACATATCACCGAAAAGACTTCAAAAATCATACATTTCTTCCATTTTCATTTCGTTGCAGTGTGTCGGTGAAGCTATTCACACTAGGTCTCTGTGTAGAATAATATTAGTAAATTACAAGCTTACAATTTAAAACCGTGGTTCTCTGTTAGACATATCACTGAAAAGACTTCTAAAATCATACATTTCTTCTATTTTCATTCCATTGCGGTGTTTCAGTGAAGCTATTTACACTAGGTCTCCGTGTAGAATAATGTTAGAAAATTACAGGCCTACAATTTAAAGCCGTGGTTCTTTGTCAGACATATCACCGAAAACACTTAAAAAATCATAGATTTCTTCCATTTTCATTCCGTTGCAGTGTGTCGGTGAAGCTATTCACAGTAGGTCTCCATGTAGAATAATATTAGTAAATTACAGGCCTACATTTTAAAGCCGTGGTACTCTGTCAGACATATCACCGAAAAGACTGTTCAAAAATCATACATTTCTTCCATTTTCATTCCGTTGCAGTGTGTCGATGAAGCTATTCACACTAGGTCTCGTGTAAAATAATATTAGTAAATACAGGCCTACAATTTAAAGCCATGGTTTTCTGTCAGACATATCACCGAAAAGACTTCAAAAATCATACATTTCTTCCATTTTCATTCCGTTGCAGTGTATCAGTGAAGCTATTCGCACTAGGTCTCTGTGTAGAATAATATTAGTAAATTACAGGTCTGCTTTTTAAAATCGTGGTTCTCTATCAGACATATCACATATAATTGCATTAAAAAATCAGCTATTTCTCGTGAACGTGGAAAATATTGTCCTACATTTAAAATGGGCAAGGTGCGTGGCAAGGGATGGGGATGTGGACCTGATGGTGACGGTGCATGCAGAGCCCGAGGATGTGACTGTGGACAAGCTGAAATTGTGCCACAACAAACACCCACATCTTCTCGCTCGACCTTCCTGTCCCAATTACTAGGGGACCGCAGAGCACCACTATTGAACACAGAGCAGTGTGAAAAGGTTATTGGTTGGATAGCAGATAATGCTTCCAGTCACTTGGCCACCACCATCTCCTCCCTGTCTTCCACACGGTCAAGTCTCAGTAGCTGTGAGTCTGGACCGCATATTCCTCACCCTGATCCTCCTTCCTCCCACCATGCTGAGGGCCTGGAGACAACTGATCCCACACTTGGACACTCAAAAGAGCTGTTCACTTTAACGTTTGTAAATTCAGGCCTCTTGCCCGGCTAGCTTCAAGCGAGTCAAGAGGAGAACGCGCATAGCGATACCCATATATTGGAGCAGCTACGGTCACACCAAGGCGACGGTGGTAAAGTGCAATTACTGTCACAAGAGGTGGATGATGATGATGAGACACAAATGAGAAAGTTTGGAGGACCAGGGTGCAGAAGTGGAAGACAAGGTGGTGGATGATATAGTACCTGAACCAACCTGTCAGGGGGATACACAGAGAGAGGACAGCAGCACACAGGGGGAGGGAGGCATAGCACCACAACAGGCAGGAAGAAGCAGTGTGGTGGCCGCAGACACAAGGCGGGAAAGTGTTCCTCTTAACGCCAACACGAAGGAAGTTGCCAGTACAACTGTTAGGTCTTCCTGAGTCTGTTTTTTTTTAAAGACTCTGCAGATAACCCCAAAAAGGCCATTTGAACCACCTGCCAGGCCAGCATCAGCAGGGGTAGCAAAACTAGCAGCCTGACCACCACCAGCATGATCAGGCACATGGCAGCAATGCACCCAACTAAGTGGGCCGAACCCCAGGGTCCAGCAACAGAGTCTGCAGGTGACACCACTGCTTGTTCCGCTGTTGTGCGTGCATGCCAATCCCCTGTCCATGGCGCATTCCAAGATGCCTCCCGCCCTGCACTTGTTGCACACTCTCAAGTAGCACCATCAGGAAGCACATCCATGTCCTTTTCTCAGCGCTACGTTCAGTTGTCCCCGCCCCAGTCCTTCGAACGCAAGCGCAAATATTCAGCTAACGCCCCACAGGCCACACTACTAAATTCACCCATTTCGCAACTGCTTGCGCTCGAAATGTTGTCTTTTAGGCTCGCCACTATTTCTCCAGGTGTGCCGTCCCCGCATTACACAAGCACGTGTCCCACAATATTAGACGTGTCCTTAGCAACGCAGTTACTGGGAAAGTCCACCTAACCACGGACATGTGGACAAGTGCTTGTGGGCAGGGACGATACATCTTGCTGATGGCACACTGGGTTAATATAGTGGAATCCGGGACACAGTTAGACCTTGGGACGGAACAAATCCTCCCGACGCCAAGGATTGAGGGCCCTGGGTCAATCAGGCTTGCCCCCACATTCTACAGCTCCTGCACCTCCTCCTCCTCCACCTCTTCAGCATCCATCTCTGAAATAACCATATCAGTCGCAAGCTGGAAGCACTGCAGCACTGCCTCGGCCAAGCAGCAACAGGCTATGCTGAAGCTAATATGCTTATGTGACAAACCACACAATCCTGAAGAGTTGTGGACAGCTCTGAAAGAGCAGGCAGATCTGTGGCTGACACCGCTGACTCTACAGCCAGGCATTGTCGTGTGTGACAATGGCCGGAGTCTGGTGGCGGCTCTGAGGCGAACTCACACACGTACCATGCCTGGCCCATGTGCTTAACCTCATGGTTCAGCAGTTTCTCAAAATCTACCCAGATCTGCTGGTATCTTGCCTGTGTGTCCATTTTAGAAAGTGAGCTACAGCTTCAGCCGCCCTTGCCGTGCTTCAGTAGCGTTTGCAGCTTCCAGCTCAACAACTGATCTGCGATGTCCCCATGCATTGGAACTCTACACTGCAGATGTTGGGAAGGATTTGTAAGCAGAAGATGGCAGTTGTTGACTACCAGCATCAACAAGGCCATCGGTTTTCAGGTCAGACTCCACACATAAAACCTCAGGAGTGGACATGGATCTCAGACATCTGTACCATCCTCCAAAACTTTGAGGACTCCACCAAGATGGTGAGCCGTGATGACGCCATAATTAGCATCACCACCCCACTTCTCTGTTTTCTGAAATGCTCTCTGCTCTCAATTAAAGAGGATACATTGCAGGTGGAGCACGATGAGATGGAGCAAGGAACCATACAGGGTGATTACACACAGCCCAGCCTCATCTCATCCCAATGTGGATTGGGTGACAATGAGGAAGAGGAGTAGGAGGATGAAGAACAGGAGCTAGTTTCCTGTTTTATAGATGTTACTACCTGCACAGCTGTCATACCGTCATGGCCTGAGGACAGGGAGGAGGAGAAAGAGAAGGAGGATGAGGAGGAGAGCATGGTCAGTCATCCTCTTGGTGAGGACACAGAAGTCTTGCCTCTTTGCAGTCTGGCACACATGGCTGAGTTTATGTTACGCTGCCTTTCCCCTGACCCTCGCGTTGTCCAAATTTTGGGTGACAGTCCTTACTGGTTGGTGACGCTTCTAGACCCACGTTACAAGGAGAACTTTATGTCTCTTATTCCCTTGTAGGACAGGCCTAATAAAATGGTGCAGTATGAGAAGGCCCTTGTTGTGGAATTATTAAAAAAATTCCCATCTGAAAAAGCTGGTGGCAGAGGTTCGTTGGACAACCAAGGTGTACAGGTGAGAGAGCCACAAATGCAATCCAGCAGAGGCAGGGGAACACTGTCAAAGTTATGAGACAGTATTCTCAGACCATCCCATTGCACAGGCCCTGAGGCGCAGGGTACTCTCCCAAGGCTTGCAAAGTTTCGGAAGATGGTGAGGGAGTACTTTGATGACCGTACCAACTTCCTCCGTGATTCCTTTGTGACATATAATTATTGGGTATCCATGCTGGACACGTGGCATGAACTGGCTCTCTAGTCTTGGAGGTCCTGGCCTGCCCTGCCGCTAGTGTTTTGTCAGAGCTGAAAATGCTGACAGGCTGACTCTTATAAAAATGAACAAGCGCTGGATTGGGCCTGACTTCTCAACACCACCGAATGATAGCAGCGTAACATAAACTCAAAGACAGTGTCTTTTTTTGGGGAAGTCTAACTCTATTCCCATACACCTCTGTCTTAACACCCAGAAATGGGTATACGCTTCCTGATTTTTTCTATTTGCTCTTGTCCTCCTCCTTCTCCGCATCCTCATCCTCCACCACCATATCACCACCATATATACCATATCAACATATCTACATCTCTTGCAAGGGGCATTAGAGTTTCTCCTAATTTTTTGTTTGCCATTGCTTCAGTGCATAGGCAAACAGTATGGGAGACCCACTTCCTAATAATGGGAACATTGTTTTCAGGAGGCCCTCCGACCTCTACGTCTCTTGCAAGGGACATTGGAGTTCCTCCAAATTTTTGGCAGCCGTGGCATTCACTGCATGCCTTTTAGCTGTATAGCAGACCCTCTCCTTTCTAATGGGAACATGTCGTTACTGTGGCCCAGCTCTATGCATCTTTTAATTGTTAGTGGGGTTATTCCCCACTAATTTTGGCAGCCCTTGTAGTCACAGCATGGGCATTACCACTATAGGAGACCCGCTCCTTTATAACGAGAATATTTTTTTTACTGACACCCTCCTCTATGTCTTTTCAAAGGGGTATTGGGTTGCATTCCAAATCTTTGGCAGCTCTTGCAGTCACTGCATACGCAATAACAGTATAGGAGACCCATTCGTTAATAATGGGAACAACAAAGCATAGCCGGCTGATGGCTCTCTAACAATAGCGAGGACCGACTGCTGGCCCTTTAAGAATAGTAATGGCCACCTGATGACCCTATAAAAATAGGCTTTGTGACTTTCATAATCCCTCCATCATAAATGAAACAGGATGTGTCTGATAATGTGTCACACACCACATGGCCAGATAATGTTGTAAAATGTTAAAATTACATTTCCCGGTGAATGCATTTGTCTTAAAAAATAACGTAAAAAAACTAAAAAATAAAAACACAGTAGGATCTTTGTTTAGTATAAAAACAAGACTCACCAATGTAACCTCAATGTAATCACATTGTTCAGCTCCTGCACCTCCTCCTCCTTCTCTGAAATGACCACATCAGTCTCAAGCTGAAAGTACTGCAACACTGCCTTGGCCAAGCTGCAACAGGCTGTGCTAAATATAACATGCTTAATGCTTAGGTGACAAACCGCCCACTGCTGCAGAGCTGGTCTTCCTGGGAGAAGTGACACCCAGAGTAGATACGGTTTTCCTCTATGCCAGTCCTTTCACTGAGCTAAAGAATATGGCTGTGGTGAAATACAACTGTCACTGAGAAGCAGTGTCAGACTGAAAAACATTGGGCCCACCAGAGGATTTGAATCTGAGGGCCCACCTTTCTCCCCCGCTCAAAAGCCCCATAGCAGCTGAAAAGTTTGCACCTATCATGAACTCTCCTGATGGAGAAGCCAGGGCCCACCCGACGATTCTCTGGTGGGCCCGTCCAACCCTGCCAAGAAGCAGCCCTGGCTAAGAAATGTGTTTGAGAAGGTTCCCAGACACTCTAAGGCTGTATTTTTAATGTGGACTGGCTCCATACCATCCCTGGCCACATGCACTAGGAAGGGCACGGTTAATGTTGTGGGACCCATGCTTTTGGAAGGCGGAGACGACACCGGGACAAATAGTGGCGGCTGGGGACCGAGTATGGATACCTGGTCGCCGCCGCCATGAGGTTGTGGACAGCTTCCGCCTCCACGAGTCTAAAAGGCCACATTTCAAGTGCAAGCAGCTGTCAAAAATTTGGCAGTATAGTATTGCAGCCTGTGGGTGGGTGGGTGGCTGGCTGCATACTTGCGCTTGCATTCCAAGGAATGGGGTAGGGACAACTGAACGCTGTGCTGGGACAAGGACGTGGACGGTGATTGTTGCTAGTCTGCAATGACAGGTGCATGGCGGGAGGCATCTTCGCATGCGCACAGGATCACTTATGATGGGCACACTTTTAGGCAGTGACCTGGGAGTCAGAGATGCTTACAGGGGTCTTCCCCATGCTGTTTCCATGTCTTTTCAGCACTCTATGCATGTGTCTGATGATGTGTCACACACCACATGGCCAGATAAGGTTGCAAAATGTTAAAATGACATTTCCCAGTGAATGCATTTGTCTTGGTTGAAAGCAATGCAAAAGTGCAAAACCTCATCAAAAACGCTATGTGTGAACATAGCCCAAGGTGTGGAGGAGCATTTTTGTTTTTGTTTATTTATTTTGCCTTATATACAAGTCATTACCCTGGAAAGGATGTTCCTTAACATTTTTCCCAGGAAAATCCATTTTGGTTTCGTTTTTGTCCGTAAAAGAGGCGTAATACCTCTGACAACATTGTTGACAGCAGTGACCTGGGGGTCCGAAATGCTTCCAGGGGTCTTCCCCATGCTGATTCCATGTCATTTGAGCACTGTTCCCATCGATTTGGGAAATTTTTAGGCCCTCTGCCGACCGCCAGGGGGAGCCGCCAGAAAAATGCTCGAGTTTCTCATAGACTTACATTGGGCCCTTTACTCGGTCCGAGCACTCGAGCATTCCAATTTGCTCGACTCGAACAACGAGTAACCAAGCATTTTAGTGCTCGCTCATCACTAGTCATCACTAATAAAATAAATAAATATTTATTTTTGGTTTTCCTTACTCTGCTATGCCCCATTATCTTGGGTATAGGGTCACTGAATGAGGGCCTGAGTGAGTTTTGGATGATCATCTGCAACCACTAGTGACCAGAATTCCCAGTTACCTAAAACACAGTGCTTCAGTTTGAAAAATATTTGACAAATTTCACTGGATCAATTATTTTTCTTTCCTCACTTGTGATGTAATTCATTTATATTCTCCTATTCCCCATCATCTAGCTACAGAAGTGCAACATTATTTGAACAGCTGTAGTTCCTATAGTGCTGAATTAAAACAGTTCATCTTTCTGCCATTAAATTGTTTATTGGGTCACAATGTCTTCAGTTTCAATTCTGAGTATTTCCTACAAATAGAGGGCGCCCCAATGGGTTTAAAATTCTGCGTTCTGTGTATCAATTAACTAATCAAATTGGGACTTGTAGCTTAGAGGGAAATGTCGGTTACCACCTTTAGGGCCATTGTGACATTTTGAGCCGCCTAGAGGAAAGACAATAGCGACCTGCTCAGTAGTGAGAGTGACGCCCGTTAGGCTGGGGCATTAGGACTAGGTATTACTGGTAAACAGTGCCTTATCTGCAAGATACAGAGGACAATGTATATATATATATATATATATATATATATATATATATATATACAGTACAGACCAAAAGTTTGGACACACCTTCTCATTTAAAGATTTTTCTGTATTTTCATGACTTTGAAAATTGTACATTCACACTGAAGGCATCAAAACTATGAATTAACATATGTGGAATTATATACTTAACAAAAAAGTGTGAAACAACTGAAAATATGTCTTATATTCTAGGTTCTTCAAAGTAGCCACCTTTTGCTTTGATGACTGCTTTGCACACTCTTGGCATTCTCTTGATGAGGTAGTCACCAGAAATGGTTTTCACTTCGCTGGTGTGCCCTGTCAGGTTTAATAAGTGGGATTTCTTGCCTTATAAATGGGGTTGGGACCATAACTTGTGTTGTGCAGAAGTCTGGTGGTTACACAGCTGATAGTCCTACTCAATAGACTGTTAGAATTTGTATTATGGCAAGAAAAAAGCAGCTAAGTAAAGAAAAACGAGTGGCCATCATTACTTTAAGAAATGAAGGTCAGTCAGTCCGAAAAATTGGGCAAACTTTGAAAGTGTCCCCAAGTGCAGTTGCAAAAACCATCATGCACTACAAAGAAACTGGCTCACATGAGGATCGCCCCAGGAAAGGAAGACCAAGAGTCACCTCTGCTTCTGAGGATAAGTTTATCCGATTCACCAGCCTCAGAAATCGCAGGTTAACAGCAGCTCAGATTAGAGACCAGGTCAATGCCACACAGAGTTCTAGCAGCAGACACATCTCTACAACAACTGTTAAGAGGAGACTTTGTGCAGCAGGTCTTCATGGTAAAATAGCTGCTAGGAAACCACTGCTAAGGACAGGCAACAAGCAGAAGAGACTTGTTTGGGCTAAAGAACAAAAGGAATGGACATTAGACCAGTGGAAATCTGTGCTTTGGTCTGATGAGATTACAATAGTAGAATAACTACGTGGGTAGCTTCATAACTTTTTACATCAAATACCCATTAAAAGATAACCTTTAATAATTTAAATTAAAACCCATTAAAAAACTCACAACAAATACTGAACAACACAAAAGAGACCTAGAAGATAGATACGTGATCCAAGCCTACCTGTATATAGAAAATCACCCAGCTGTAGTGTCTCATATCCCAGTGAATGTAATCACAGGAACATCTACTAGCCAATAATAGGATCTGTCCAGATATGGAAATAATGGATCACATTAACACAATACACCAAAGGGAATAGAACCATTATGTCACGGCTGTCTACTGTAGTTATAGAGTATAGATAAAGGTGCCCCTATAATGAAAGCCATGCACAACCGGTACACATATTGAATCTACACATCTATCTCATTAGGAGGGACAGACATCCCTGATTACCTCTTAGTAATTAAAACAAGTTTTCAGGAAGGAGCCATAATTAGATATTAATAAAGCCTTAGATGCCCAAATAGTGGCATAGTACCCGGTATAGCTGCACAATAAATATCATTTGATAAAGATGAAAATAATAATATATCTTCCAGAAAATATTACAGAGAGATATGAAATATTTTGTGTATCAAAGATTCCCTTTCAACAGTGTTTTTCGGGGATAACAAATCCCCTACTAAAATAATCCACACAATATCAAATATGTAACCTTAACCTAGTGCTTAAGTGGTGATGATTTATCATAGATAGAAAATATATAAAATTTGGGATATTTAGTTACAATTCCCAATACCATTCAAATCCATCCCAAAGGTTTAAACAAATGTATGAGGATATTACTTATCTTAGAAATGTAGAGTTCTGCTTCCCCACCAGGCTAAGGATTCCATATATTAATCAGATTAGGGATTAAATATTTCTCAACGCGTTTCCCTGTTTAGTCATAGGTTCATCAGGAGAAAAGTATAAAAATGAAGATGATAAGCACTGATTCGGTGTCCTGCTGATGCATTGCAATCTCTTCAACAACTGTTAAGAGGAGACTTTGTGCAGCAGGCCTTCATGGTAAAATAGCTGCTAGGAAACCACTGCTAAGGACAGGCAACAAGCAGAAGAGACTTGTTTGGGCTAAAGAACACAAGGAATGGACATTAGACCAGTGGAAATCTGTGCTTTGGTCTGATGAGTCCAAAGTTTAGATCTTTGGTTCCAACCACCGTGTCTTTGTGCGACGCGGGAAAGGTGAGCGGATGGACTCTACATGCCTGGTTCCCACCGTGAAGCATGGAGGAGGAGGTGTGATGGTGTGGGGGTTAGAGATGAGCGTTGTTCTACTCGAACTGTTCGCCAATCTCAAATTCGAGCTGTTTTGGGCGGTGTTCGAGCCGTTCGGCGAACACGAACAATTTGAGAAAAATTCGGCTGTTCGAGGTTATGTTCGATAACTGTTCGTGCACCAAAATCATAACTGGATTTTTTCTCAGTAATGATGAAAATTAATGTTAATACGCAGTTTGAGTGTACAGCGGGGTGGGGGGAGGGGCAGGGGATGGATCTCTGCAGGAACAATGAAGATCTCCATTTTTTTTTCTCTTTCCCGCATTTGCAGTGGGGAGGTGCAATCTGTCAGCCTATCAGCAGCGCACACACGGAGCGAAGTGCTTTTTTTCACACAAGCAAGGGCATGTGTGATTGGCAGTGTATGTCACATGTCCTTGCCCTATAAGACCAAGCCATTTTCCCCGTCGCCACCATTTTCTCACTGCTGCAGCTGCGTGTTAGACGGCACCGCTGTTGCTGTGTGCGCTATACCTTGTTAATTTCAAGCCAATTTTCGCACAAATATACAGATAGCTTGGGAGTAGGGAATAGTTGTGATTGCAGTCCTTTTAAGGACTAGGTTACAGCATTTCCTACGACTTTTATCAGGGAGGTCTGTGCTCTTAAATAGATAGATTGTGGGAGTAAAGACTAATTGTAATTGGAGTCCTTTTCAGGACTAGGTTACATCAGTTCCTATCAGTTTTTGCCAGGCAGGTCTGTGCCAGTGCTGTGCAAGTTTTTTTCACAGCATTTGGCTGAATCTAGCAAAGCTAATCCTTTTTGGCTTATTGCAGAGTGTGTTAGTCAGTGGAGTAGCCTATCTGTGTTGCAAGATATACCACCTGTGTATAGAATACCATTTTTTTTACTGCACCTAGTGAAGTAAAATCTTTTGGGCATAGCATCATTCTATTAGTCCATCTATACTGACCTCCATCAGGTTGCAAACTGAATATAATTTTTTTCTGCATCTAGCTCTGAAAAAATATTTGGCCTTCTAGCAGTGTGTCGGACTTTCTCTATTAGTCCATCTATACTGACCTCCATCAGGTTGCAAATTAAAAATAATTTTTATCTGCATCTACAGTACCTCTGAAAAAATATTTGGGCTTCTAGCTGTGTGTGGGACTTGTTGTATTAGTCCATCTATACTGACCTTCATCAGGTTGCAAACTGAATATATTTTTTTCTGCATCTACCTCTGAAAAAATATTGGGCTTCTAGCTGTGTGTGGGACTTGTTGTATTAGTCCATCTATACTGACCTCCATCAGGTTGCAAACTGAATATATTTTTTTCTGCATCTACCTCTGAAAAAATATTTGGGCTTCTAGCTGTGTGTGGGACTTGTTGTATTAGACCATCTATACTGACCTCCATCAGGTTGCAAACTGAATATATTTTTTTCTGCATCTACCTCTGAAAAAATATTGGGCTTCTAGCTGTGTGTGGGACTTGTTGTATTAGTCCATCTATACTGACCTCCATCAGGTTGCAAACTGAATATATTTTTTTCTGCAACTACCTCTGAAAAAATATTGGGCTTCTAGCTGTGTGTGGGACTTGTTGTATTAGTCCATCTATACTGACCTCCATCAGGTTGCAAACTGAATATATTTTTTTCTGCATCTACCTCTGAAAAAATATTGGGCTTCTAGCTGTGTGTGGGTCTTGTTCTATTAATCCATCTATACAGACCTCCATCAGGTTGCAAACTGAATATATTTTTTTCTGCATCTAGCTCTGAAAAAATATTGGGCTTCTAGCTGTGTGTGGGTCTTGTTCTATTAATCCATCTATACAGACCTCCATCAGGTTGCAAACTGAATATATTTTTTTCTGCATCTACCTCTGAAAAAATATTGGGCTTCTAGCTGTGTGTGGGTCTTGTTCTATTAATCCATCTATACAGACCTCCATCAGGTTGCAAACTGAATATAATTTTTTTCTGCATCTAGCTCTGAAAAAATATTTGGCCTTCTAGCAGTGTGTGGGACTTTCTCTGTTAGTCCATCTATACTGACCTCCATCAGGTTGCAAACTGAATATAATTTTTTTCTGCATCTAGCTCTGAAAAAATATTTGGCCTTCTAGCAGTGTGTCGGACTTTCTCTATTAGTCCATCTATACTGACCTCCATCAGGTTGCAAATTAAAAATAATTTTTATCTGCATCTACAGTACCTCTAAAAAAATATTTGGGCTTCTAGCTGTGTGTGGGACTTGTTGTATTAGTCCATCTATACTGACCTCCATCAGGTTGCAAACTGAATATATTTTTTTCTGCATCTACCTCTGAAAAAATATTGGGCTTCTAGCTGTGTGTGGGACTTGTTGTATTAGTCCATCTATACTGACCTCCATCAGGTTGCAAATTGAATATAATTTTTTTCTGCATCTAACCCAGCCAATAGTTTTGGCCTAATACCACAGTTTGGCCACTCAGCTCTGCTCGGTTACCATCCATTGTTTTTTTGTGCAAACAACTCCAGAGTTGTGAATTAGTTAACCACCAAAATGAGTGGAAAAAGGCCTGCTGCTGGTGGAAAGGGGAATAGGCGTGTTGGGAAGGGGAAAAAAGGTTGTGTCCGTGGGGTAGGTGTTAAAGCAACAGTAACATCTGCAGAAGAAAGACCATCTTCCAGCCAAACTAAAATGTTTACTTCTTTTAGCGGACAATGTGATAAGATCCCTTTCTTACGGCCACGCCAATCGCTACAAATTCCAGATGAGGCACAAAAACAGCAGGTGCTTCAACGGATATCAAGTGCTCCTTTAAGTGGGCTCTCCTCCACATCAACTTCAACATCACAAATACTCCAGTCCTCAAAGGTGTCACCCCAATCGCACTTGCTTCCTCACAGCTCCCAAATCTCCAGCTGCCCGTCTGAGTATGAGGTAGAACAGATGGTTGAGTCTGCAGAGCTGTTTACTCATACTATAGCCTGGGAATCAGAGGTCGACTCCAGCGCTTCTGTGAATCCAGACGAGGAAATGATCTGCACTGATGCCCAGAATCTTTATGAGTCGGATCCAGGACCAGACGCAGAAGGTTCTGACCATAATGTAGACCCTCATTCCCAAACTGTAACTCCTGTTGGTGGAGACAATGAGGAAGACGATGCTAAGACTCAAATACCTGATTGGAGCGACAACTTTAGTTTTTTGTCAGGGCAGGAACAGGTTGGCTCTGAGGACGACGGGTGTGATAACGCACAGGGTGATGATGATGAGGTTGGAGATCCCACTTACTGTCAACCCACAGTCAGCCAAGAGATGAGGTCAGCAGAGGAGGTGGAGGAAGATGCTAGTGACGAAGAGGTCAGGTTGCGCCTTCCTGGACAGAGACGTAGTACTGGAAGCACGTCAACAACTGCATCCTCAAACACAACTCTGCCTCTCACCACAAGTCGTGGTGGCTCCTCAGGTCGCATGGGTGCTAAGCCTTGCATAGCCTGGGCATATTTTCAGATCGATAAAGATGACCCAATTCGTGTTATCTGTAACATTTGTCAGCAAAAGCTAAGTAGAGGCCAAAAAATACATAGTTTGAGTACTTCATGCATGAACCGGCACATGGACATGAAGCATAAGTTGCAGTGGGAAGCTCAGTGTGCTACAATGCGGCCTAGCCGGCCGGGCCAACCACCGTCTGCCATATCTTGTGCATCCGCGGCCTCTTCATCCTCTGTGACTGGGGGGACAGCAGTCACACCTGTTTTGGGGCGCAGACCTGCCACCTCTTTACCCGCAACAGCCAGCGTGATTGGCAGGTCATCATTTTCTTTGGAGGTGGGAACACCAGCTGGTGTTGAGCGCTGTCCGACATCGATAGCACCACCTTTGGATCAAGGCAACCTAACATGTCCGCCTGCATCTTCCTCACAGACCGGCAGTTTGCCGGGGACACCCTTATCAACCCCGTCTAAGCACAATAGCCAGCCCTCGGTCCCTCAGATGTGGACAAGTAAAAGACCATTTCCTCCTAGCCATGAGAAAGCTAAGAGGTTGAATTTCACCATCTGCAAGCTCTTGGCTACAGAAATGCTGCCTTTCCGCCTGGTGGACACAGAGGATTTTCGAGACCTTATGTCCGTCGCAGTGCCCCAGTACCAGATGCCCAGTCGGCACTACTTCTCAAAGAAAGGTGTGCCTGCGCTCCATCAGCATGTCGCACACAACATCACCGCTTCTTTGAGAAACTCTGTGTGTGACAGGGTGCATTTCACCACAGACACTTGGACGAGTAGGCATGGACAGGGGCGTTACATGTCGCTGACTGGGCACTGGGTAACTATGGTGACAGCAGGACAAGGGGCTGCTGTCCAAGTCTTGCCGTCCCCACGAGTTGTGCGTCAATCCTGTTTATGTCAAAGTTCCTCCACTGCTTCTGCCTCCTCAACCTCCTCTCGGTCTTCCACCTGCACCCAAAGCCTGTCTGGTCATGCCACAAGCTTTCTAACTGCGCAGAAGGGATCCTGCACACCTCCTTACTATGCTGGCAGTAGGGCTCAACGTCATCAGGCGGTTTTTACATTGAAATGTCTGGGAAATGTGAGTCACACAGCTGAGGAGTTGTGGTCAGCTCTGGAGAACCAATTTCATGAATGGTTGTCTCCACTGGACCTGAAACCAGGGAAGGCCGTGTGCGACAATGCTGCAAACCTGGGTGCGGCCCTTCGCCGGGGCAATGTCACACACATGCCTTGTATGGCTCACGTGTTGAACCTGGTTGTCCAGCAATTTTAGCCCACTATCCCAGACTAGATGGCCTTCTGCAGAGGGCACGGTCGCTGTGTGCTCACTTCTGCCGTTCGCATCCCGCAGCTCAGCGACTTACATCTCTACAGAAGTCGTTGGGCCTGCCACTTCACCGGCTAAAATGCGATGTGCCTACCCGGTGGAATTCAACTCTGCACATGTTGCAGCGACTGTGGCAGCACCGACAAGCCCTGGTGCAATACGTTCTGACGTATAGCCTGGGCCAACGAGATTCAGAGGTGGGGCAAATCACGCTGGAGGAGTGGTCTCAGATCAGGGACCTATGCACCCTTCTGCACAGTTTTGAAATGGCGACGAAGATGTTTAGTGCTGACGATGCCATTATCAGCATGACTATTCCGGTGATTTACATGCTGGAGCACATGTTAAACAGAATTCGGAGTCAGGTGGTGGCACAAGAGGAGGTGGAGGAAGTAGAGGAGGAGGAGTTGTATGCGGAAGGGCTAACATCTGCAAGGTCCAGACGGTCGGCAGCACCAAGGCGGCAGGCATGTGAGGGTGGGGGAGATGGTTTTACCAGGGCGCATGGTAGCAGCCAAACTAGTGAGGAAGGTGCAGGAGCCAAGGAAGAAGTGGAGGACGAACTGATGGAAGACTCATCAGATGAGGGAGACCTTGATCACATTTCTGTTGTGCAAGGTTGGGGGGAGAGGACAGAGGAAGGAAGCATGATTGTTACCTCGCCACCAACACAACAGGGACTTGGTGCTCCTGGATGCGCAACACACATGAGTGCCTTCTTGCTGCACTACCTGCAACATGACCCTCGAATTGTGAGAATTAGAAATAATCCTGACTACTGGGTTGCCACACTGTTAGATCCCCGGTACAAAAGTAAATTTGCAGAAATTATTCCTGCCATAGAAAGGGATGCACGCATGCAGGAGTATCAGCAGAGACTGTTGCAGAATCTTACATGTGCTTTTCCACAAAATACCAGTGGTGCACGTAGTGAATCTCACAGTTCCAACTTGCCAACCGTGGGACCGTCAAGTGTTCAGCACTCAAACCGTAACAGAACCACAGTATCTGCTGGTAACATCAATTTTGCGGAATCATTTCACCACTTTTTTAGCCCATCCTTTGCAAGGCCACAGGAGACAAGAAGTCTGACACATAGTCAACGCCTAGAGACGATGGTACAGGAGTATCTCCAAGTAAACATTGAAGCCACGACTGTGTCACTGGACCCTTGCTCTTTTTGGGCTTCCAATCTGGATAAATGGCCGGAGCTAGCCACTTACGCCTTGGAGATCTTGTCATGCCCCGCAGCCAGCATTCTGTCTGAACGTGTGTTCAGCGCTGCTGGTGGTCTGCTGACAGATAAGCGCACGCGGCTCTCCACTGATAATGTAGACAGACTCACGTTCATAAAGATGAACAAATCATGGATCCGAAATGACTTTTCTACCCCTGTGTCATCCTGGGGAGAGTAAAAGCTTGATGATTGGTTAAAATCACCCTACCAACCGTTTTAAGCTTTCAAATTACTAATCATGTTTATCTGTATCTTGACTGGAAAATAATTTGGGCTTTGTAGCAGTGTGCAGCACTGATCCTATTAGGCCATCTATACTAAAGCTTCACCAGATTTAAAATTAAAAATAATTTTTAGCTGCATCTAGCCCGGAAAATAATTTTGGGGCTCCGAGATGCGCAAGACACATAAGTGCCTTCTTGCTGCACTACCTGCAGCATGACCCTCATATTGTCAGAATTCGAAGTAATCATGACTACTGGGTTGCCACACTCTTAGATCCCCCAAACTTTTCGATCAACCTTTTCATTTTAATAAAGACCAAAAAAATGGTCATTTTTGAAATTATAAGCATTAGCAGGTTGTTAGAAACTGAAATCAAACAGTTTTCAACTCAAAACTTTATTCTAGGTGATGTTACATTTTCACATAGGACCCCTTGTTCGAAAGGAGCTTCTGAACTCTCTCGTCCATTGAATTTGTCAGGTTTTGGATGGTTTCTGCTTCAATTGTTTTGCATGAGGACAGAATACCCTCCCAGAGCTGTTGCTTAGATGTGAACTGCCTCCCGCCATCATAGACACTCCTTTTAATGATGCTCCAAAGGTTCTGAATGGGGTAGAGGTCAGGGGAGCATGGGGGTCACACCATAAGTTTGTCCCCTTTTATGCCCATATCAGCCAGAGATGCAGATGTTTTATGTGCAGCATGAGATGGTGCATTATCATGCAGAAAAATGATCTTGCTGTGAAATACACGGTTCTTCTTCTTGAACCATGGCAGGAAGTGCTGTTTGAGAAAATCCACATACATTATGGAGTTCATCTTTAGCACCTTCAGGGATCCTAAAGGGGCCGACAATCTCTCTCCACATGATTCCAGCCCAAAACATTACTCCACCTCCTCCTTGTTGGCGCTGTAGCCGTGTTTGCGTGGGGTGTCCATCAACCAGCCATCCTCCATTCCATCCATCTGGACCATCGAGCGCTGCACATCACTCATTCGTGAACAAAACTGTTTTGAAATCAGTCTTCATGTAATGTTTGGCCCACTGGAGCCGTTTCTGCTTGTGTGAAGTGGATAGAGGAGGTCGACAGGATGGCGTATGCACAGCTGCAAACCTCTGAAGGACCCTGCATCTTGTTGTTCGGGGGACGTTGGAGGCACAAGCAGCTTCAAAAACTTGTCTGCTGCTATGACAAGGCTTTTTTGCCGCTGCTCTTTCAACCTGACGTAATTGCCTGTAGGAAAGAGTCCTCAATTTGCCCTTATCAGCACGCACACGTGTGTACTGTGAATCAGCTACATACTTCTTGATTGCCAAGACACTTCATCCTGATCATCGCACAATGTTGATTGTAGTCATGCCTTGACCTAAACACTCCACAATTTGTTGCTTCTCAGCAGCCGACACATCCTTTTTCTTTCCCATTTTGGCAGAAAATGTAGGCTGCTTAATAATGTGAGAGAGCCTTCTTAAGTAGTCTTGCCTTTCATTGGACACACCTGCCAAACTAATTAGCACAGGTGTCTGCAATTGCTTACAGTGATATAAAGAGCCCTGACACACATCACCATCAATGAGTTTAACTGACAAACAAACAAATTCTTCCCTTATCACTCCTAAACACTTTTTGCATAATAATTTGGAACGCAGTGTACATGTGCTTTTCCACAAAACACCAGCGGTTCACGTAGTGAATCTTACAGTTCTAACTTGCCAACCGTGGTCTGTATGGAGTTGTTCAATAAAGGGCCCAAAATTAAGATAACATAGATGGGAGAGGTCTCTATGAATAGGAATTCCTAAGTATTTGATACCCTGTGAGGGCCAGGCAAAGGGAAAGTTGGACTGGATGGAATCCTATATGGATTTGGGGAGGGAGACATCGAGGGCCTCAGACTTCGCTGCATTGATTTTAAAATTTGACCATGTAACAAAGTGATCTATTTCAGCCATAACAGCATGGATAGATATATGTGATTGAGTGATATATACTAGGACATCATCAGCAAATAGAGAGCACTTGTACTCGGTGCCTCCCACCTCAATCCACCTAATATTGGGGTTATGGCGAATTGATGAGAGCAGGTGCTCCGTCACTAGGATGTATAAGAGAGGGGACAGAGGACATCCCTGCCTTGTCCCATTGGTGATTGTGAAAGGTGATGAAAATGTTCTGACGCACCCCCTGGGCCTTGGGACACCCGGAGCCGGACCCTTTTTGGTGGATGCTGGTGGTTGTAGTCTTCGTGGCGGCGACCCGGTTCCGTGGCTCAGGGCGGTCAAACCAGTGGCGGAACTATTTATGTGGTTTTGATGTTTAAATGTACGACTACGCCACCCGTGGATTGCGGTCAGAGTGAACCGCCGCTACAGGGCAGACCGCTGAGGCTGGTGTTGTGGGTGCAGCAGAGCGTAGCATAACTCCCCACGGGAGGAGTATAGCCTCAGGGCAGTGTATGCGGAGGATGGGGGTGATGGTGCAGGGCAGCAGCAGTAACGACACGGAGTCAGTGATGCAGTTCAGGGCCTTTACTCACAGTTCTTATTATCCAGACCACGTCTGCAGGTAACGGCTGCCCACGTCGTACTGTGCTCAGATAACTTTGGAGCACTTCACAGGACCCCCTTTGTGTGTCCTTTGTCTGGCCTTTCTTACCAACACTTCTGTCCGGCTGCCTCGGGCCTCCTCTTGGTAAACTTGGCGCCAGTTTCCCTGACCCTATGTGGTGCCTTCCTAGCGGGTGTAGCGAGGGGCTGCGCCACATAAAATGTCAGAGCCTCCGGTTTCTAGCTGAGGGTCGTTTCCTGCCTCCACTAGTTCGGGGACCGGTCTACCCCTTTGGCCTGACCCCTCCACGCAGGTGGATTCGGTCGTGCGGTGGCGACTCGCCCGTCCGCACCCCTGGGATCCCTTCATTCCTCGTTCCTGGAGCCTTCTCCGCTCCTCTTCCTTCCTTCTCCCTCTTCCAGTCCTGGGCCTCTGTTACTAGGCCCGCCTCCGGAGCAGAGCTCATGCAGAGCCCCTGCTCCCTGCCACTTCTGCTCAGACTTCTCTGCACTGAACTAAGATGGTGCCCACCTTTTATACTCCCTTCTCAATGCACCCAGGAACTGCTTCCTCCCTGCTCCTGCACTACAGGGTTCCCCTTCCTCAGTGTTCCCTCCCCCCACTCCAGCCAGGGACAGGGACTGTCGTGCCCATCTCAGGGGCATATTGGTCGCCCTGCCCCACGGCAATGTGGTGTAATGCATGCAGGTGTCGGGTCCTGATCCACACTCCATCCTTACCTGAGAGTGAGATATCACACCTCTGGGTGAGGTGCAATACATCTGTAGCAACCGAGCCCTCAGGGTGCTACAGTTCCATTTATCTTCAGCCTAGGTGACGTATTGTGATACAGGGCCGTGATTTTGGCTATAAAAGGGTCCCCTAGACCCCTACCCCAAGCTTTTTAAGAGAATCATATATGGCGTGCCAGGAGACTCTATGGAATGCTTTCTCAGCATCCAACGAGAGTATCTAATTACAAATTTTTAACTGCATCTAGCCCAGGAAATACTTTGTGCCTAGTAGCAGTGTCTGATAGTCAGCGGATTATCCCGGCTGTTAAGCAAGCTACACCACCTGTAGTTTAGACACTTAATTTTTTCAAAGGAAATGCTTCGGGACCATGGGATACTTAGTGAAGAGCATCAGGAGGCACCCCAAGGCATAGGGGCTGGGACTGGCAGTAGGATGCCTTGCGGTGGACAGCCGAGCTCGATCCTTATAAAAGCTTTTTAACTGCAGCAGCTTTAGTGGACGCTACTGGAGCTGGAATTACGCGGCTGCTGGCATGAGACTTGCCCTCCAATAGATCCTTGTAAATGGATTTAAAGTGTATTCATTCAAATTAGAGAGACAATTTAAATTAAAAAGCTTAGAGCTGCCTCCACCACAGGGGGGCTCGCTCGACCCACCAGCGGACAGGCACCAGTATTGGGAGAGGGGGGCCGGCCATCAGGGTTCACCGCGGCTCTGGCACAAACCCGGCGACACGGAGGTGGCACGGGCAGGAGCGGACTGGCCGTGTCGGCTTCTCACTTTTTGGATTTTAGAAGGGCATGACATGCCTATATCTGTGTCTCCCCCTCCTTTTACTCCTCCACCTCTTTTCTTTTCGCATGACTATATGTACTTGTCACTTTTCCATGTGTTAGTTATGTCTTCTGAGCAGTTTGTCAGCTTTTGGACACCTTTGAAGGTGTTTTCTATGTGTTTCTATGTGTTTTTGTTTGCCTGCCATTGGTTTTAACGGTGTTCGAAGGTTTTCGACGAACAGTTCGACGAACAGTTCGGCGAACACACGGGTGTTCGACGAACCGAACCGAACTCGAACACTACGGGGGTGGCTCAACACTAGTGGGGGTGCTTTGCTGGTGACACTGTTGGGGATTTATTCAAAATTGAAGGCATACTGAACCAGCATGGCTACCACAGCATCTTGCAGCGGCGTGCTATTCCATCCGGTTTTCGTTTAGTTGGGCCATCATTTATTTTTCAACAGGACAATGACCCCAAACACACCTCCAGGCTGTGTAAGGTCTATTTGACCAAGAAGGAGAGTGATGGGGTGCTACGCCAGATGACCTGGCCTCCACAGTCACCAGACCTGAACCCAATCGAGATGGTTTGGGGTGAGCTGGACCGCAGAGTGAAGTAAAAGGGCCAACAAGTGCTAAGCATCTCTGGGAACTCCTTCAAGATTGTTGGAAGACCATTTCCGGTGACTACCTCTTGAAGCTCATCAAGAGAATGCCAAGAGTGTGCAAAGCAGTCATCAAAGCAAAAGGTGTCTACTTTGAAAAACCTAGAATATAAGACATATTTTCAGTTGTTTCACACTTTTTTTGTTAAGTATATAATTCCACATGTGTTAATTCATAGTTTTGATGCCTTCAGTGTGAATGTACAATTTTAAAAGTCATGAAAATACAGAAAAATCTTTAAATGAGAAGGTGTGTCCAAACTTTTGGTCTGTACTGTATATCTGCAAGACACAGAGGAAAATGTATTTATATATATATATACAGATATGCTCAAAAGTTTACATACCCGGCAGAATTTTTCCTTTCTTGGCCTTGTTTCAGAGAATATGAATGATAACAAAAAACCTTTTTCTCCACTCATGGTTATTGGTTGGGTGAAGCCATTTATTGTCAAACTACTGTGTTTTCTCTTTTTTAATCTTAATGACAACCAAAAACATCTAAATGACCCTGATCAAAAGTTCACATACCCCAGTTCTTAATACCGTGTATTGCCCCCTCTAACATCAATGACAGCTTGACGTCTTTTGTGGTAGTTGTGGATGAGGTTCTTTAATTTCTCAGATGGTAAAGCTACCCATTCTTCTTGGCAAAAAGCCTCCAGTTCCTGTAAATTCCTGGGATGTCTAGCATGAACTGCGTGCTTGAGATCTCCCCAGAGTGGCTCATTGATATTGAGGTCAGGAGACTGAGATGGCCACTCCAGAACCTTCACTTTGTTCTGCTGTAGCCAATGACAGGTCGACTTGGCCTTGTGTTTTTGATCGTTGTCATGTCGGAACGTCCAAGTACGTCCCATGCGCAGCTTCCGGGCTGATGAGTGCAAATTTGCCTCCAGTATTTGCTGATAACGTGCTGCATTCATCTTTCCTTCAACTTTTAAAAAGTTTCCTGTGCCTTTGTAGCTCACACATCCCCAAAACATCAGCGATCCACCTCTGTGCTTTACTGTAGGAATGGTGTTCCTTTCATCATAGGCCTTGTTGACCTCTCTCCAAATGTAACATTCATGGTTGTGGCCAAAAAGTTAAATTTTGGTCTCATCACTCCAAATTACCTTTTTCCAGAAGTTTTGAGGATTTTCTCTGTCCTGTTTGGCTTATGGTAGGCGAGATACTTTATGGCATTTGCGCAGTAATGGCTTTCTTCTGGCGACTCGACCATGCAGCTCATTTTTCTTCAAGTGCCTCCTTATTGTGCATCTTGAAACAGCCACACCGCTAGTTTTCAGACAGTCCTGAATTTCAGCTGTTATTTGTGGGTTTTTCTTTACATCCTGAACAATTTTCCTGGCAGTTGTGGCCAAAATTTTTGTTGGTCTACCTAACCGTGGTTGGGTTTTTACAGAGCCCCTGATTTTCCATTTGTTAATCACAGTTTGAACGCTGCTGACTGGCATTATCAATTCCTTGAATATTTTATTTGGAATATTAATTCACCATGCTCTACTTCACCTTCCCCTTCCCTTCTGTCACTCCAGTCACATCATTTGCTTGCCCCCTTATAGTATATTATTAATTCTGTCTTCACTATGCCCCTTTATCTTATCATTTCACATCATATTATCACACTTGTATGTAATATCTGCACCATTACACTTCCTAGCTCACTTACACATTTCATTAATACTTTTACATTTATCCTATTGCACAGTAATTTTACTATCCTCAATATTCCATATCATCATTTTGATATAATTGGGCTCATTTTAGCATATTAACAACTTAACACATTTTCATCTATGCCCCTAAGTTAGTGCCATATACTTTTTGGATTTTCCTCTCACTGTATGGAAATTGCGGGAACACGCCCCTTTTGCACATCGCTACTACAATATAGCGCTGCATAGGTTATACTTAGGTCAGCACAAGCGCATGCCCAGTTCGATTCTCCCTCGACTTCCGGTCCTGCGCAATACAACCCCATGCGTTCCACGCGTGCGGTTCAGCGCGGACGACCGGACGTCACTTTTACATGGAGCGGAGTTTTCAAACTCCGCATGCGCTACATCACAGCTGACCACCATTGATTAACCTATGGGAGCACAGTGAGGGCTACATAAAGGGCAGGGGAAGGCGATTAGGTTACGCCCCTTTTGAAAAAGCCAGGGCGAAACGGCGGCGTCGGGGTGGTGGCCAGATAGCAAGGCTCTTTAATTACAACATGTAAGTGGCATTATGCCTAACTCTTGATAAACTTTTGATAAATTTACCTTCTTTCTCCCTATGTGCAATATTCTGACTAGCTGATAGTATGTATTCAATATAAATACAATACAGGCACTTGCATCTTATTTATTTATTTATTTGTTGAAACACTACAGCACCTTGCACTTTGATTAAATTTGCTGCTATTATATTTGAAATATGGACATTTAGGCACAAGCACTTTGCAAAAGAAATTTTTTCTTTTCCCATTTTTTCATATCTGTTGGCACTTTTAAATCATTTTGGGACGACTAGAAAATACTTTATACCAGAAAATTATTTGACTATAAGCCTTGTTATTTGATTGCTACATTTAGATACCTTTACTTAATTTTATGTATATTTTATTTTTATCTTTAATAAAACTGTAATTTTAATCATCTATTTATGCCTCATACTAATGGAGACACCATTGTGAGCTCTATTATTGTGTTGTTTGTGGCATTTGCGCAGTAATGGCTTTCTTCTGGCGACTCGACCATGCAGATCATTTTTCTTCAAGTGCCTCCTTATTGTGCATCTTGAAACAGCCACACCGCTAGTTTTCAGACAGTCCTGAATTTCAGCTGTTATTTGTGGGTTTTTCTTTACATCCTGAACAATTTTCCTGGCAGTTGTGGCCAAAATTTTTGTTGGTCTACCTAACCGTGGTTGGGTTTTTACAGAGCCCCTGATTTTCCATTTGTTAATCACAGTTTGAACGCTGCTGACTGGCATTATCAATTCCTTGAATATTTTATTTGGAATATTAATTCACCATGCTCTACTTCACCTTCCCCTTCCCTTCTGTCACTCCAGTCACATCATTTGCTTGCCCCCTTATAGTATATTATTAATTCTGTCTTCACTATGCCCCTTTATCTTATCATTTCACATCATATTATCACACTTGTATGTAATATCTGCACCATTACACTTCCTAGCTCACTTACACATTTCATTAATACTTTTACATTTATCCTATTGCACAGTAATTTTACTATCCTCAATATTCCATATCATCATTTTGATATAATTGGGCTCATTTTAGCATATTAACAACTTAACACATTTTCATCTATGCCCCTAAGTTAGTGCCATATACTTTTTGGATTTTCCTCTCACTGTATGGAAATTGCGGGAACACGCCCCTTTTGCACATCGCTACTACAATATAGCGCTGCATAGGTTATACTTAGGTCAGCACAAGCGCATGCCCAGTTCGATTCTCCCTCGACTTCCGGTCCTGCGCAATACAACCCCATGCGTTCCACGCGTGCGGTTCAGCGCGGACGACCGGACGTCACTTTTACATGGAGCGGAGTTTTCAAACTCCGCATGCGCTACATCACAGCTGACCACCATTGATTAACCTATGGGAGCACAGTGAGGGCTACATAAAGGGCAGGGGAAGGCGATTAGGTTACGCCCCTTTTGAAAAAGCCAGGGCGAAACGGCGGCGTCGGGGTGGTGGCCAGATAGCAAGGCTCTTTAATTACAACATGTAAGTGGCATTATGCCTAACTCTTGATAAACTTTTGATAAATTTACCTTCTTTCTCCCTATGTGCAATATTCTGACTAGCTGATAGTATGTATTCAATATAAATACAATACAGGCACTTGCATCTTATTTATTTATTTATTTGTTGAAACACTACAGCACCTTGCACTTTGATTAAATTTGCTGCTATTATATTTGAAATATGGACATTTAGGCACAAGCACTTTGCAAAAGAAATTTTTTCTTTTCCCATTTTTTCATATCTGTTGGCACTTTTAAATCATTTTGGGACGACTAGAAAATACTTTATACCAGAAAATTATTTGACTATAAGCCTTGTTATTTGATTGCTACATTTAGATACCTTTACTTAATTTTATGTATATTTTATTTTTATCTTTAATAAAACTGTAATTTTAATCATCTATTTATGCCTCATACTAATGGAGACACCATTGTGAGCTCTATTATTGTGTTGTTTGTGGCATTTGCGCAGTAATGGCTTTCTTCTGGCGACTCGACCATGCAGATCATTTTTCTTCAAGTGCCTCCTTATTGTGCATCTTGAAACAGCCACACCGCTAGTTTTCAGACAGTCCTGAATTTCAGCTGTTATTTGTGGGTTTTTCTTTACATCCTGAACAATTTTCCTGGCAGTTGTGGCCAAAATTTTTGTTGGTCTACCTAACCGTGGTTGGGTTTTTACAGAGCCCCTGATTTTCCATTTGTTAATCACAGTTTGAACGCTGCTGACTGGCATTATCAATTCCTTGAATATTTTATTTGGAATATTAATTCACCATGCTCTACTTCACCTTCCCCTTCCCTTCTGTCACTCCAGTCACATCATTTGCTTGCCCCCTTATAGTATATTATTAATTCTGTCTTCACTATGCCCCTTTATCTTATCATTTCACATCATATTATCACACTTGTATGTAATATCTGCACCATTACACTTCCTAGCTCACTTACACATTTCATTAATACTTTTACATTTATCCTATTGCACAGTAATTTTACTATCCTCAATATTCCATATCATCATTTTGATATAATTGGGCTCATTTTAGCATATTAACAACTTAACACATTTTCATCTATGCCCCTAAGTTAGTGCCATATACTTTTTGGATTTTCCTCTCACTGTATGGAAATTGCGGGAACACGCCCCTTTTGCACATCGCTACTACAATATAGCGCTGCATAGGTTATACTTAGGTCAGCACAAGCGCATGCCCAGTTCGATTCTCCCTCGACTTCCGGTCCTGCGCAATACAACCCCATGCGTTCCACGCGTGCGGTTCAGCGCGGACGACCGGACGTCACTTTTACATGGAGCGGAGTTTTCAAACTCCGCATGCGCTACATCACAGCTGACCACCATTGATTAACCTATGGGAGCACAGTGAGGGCTACATAAAGGGCAGGGGAAGGCGATTAGGTTACGCCCCTTTTGAAAAAGCCAGGGCGAAACGGCGGCGTCGGGGTGGTGGCCAGATAGCAAGGCTCTTTAATTACAACATGTAAGTGGCATTATGCCTAACTCTTGATAAACTTTTGATAAATTTACCTTCTTTCTCCCTATGTGCAATATTCTGACTAGCTGATAGTATGTATTCAATATAAATACAATACAGGCACTTGCATCTTATTTATTTATTTATTTGTTGAAACACTACAGCACCTTGCACTTTGATTAAATTTGCTGCTATTATATTTGAAATATGGACATTTAGGCACAAGCACTTTGCAAAAGAAATTTTTTCTTTTCCCATTTTTTCATATCTGTTGGCACTTTTAAATCATTTTGGGACGACTAGAAAATACTTTATACCAGAAAATTATTTGACTATAAGCCTTGTTATTTGATTGCTACATTTAGATACCTTTACTTAATTTTATGTATATTTTATTTTTATCTTTAATAAAACTGTAATTTTAATCATCTATTTATGCCTCATACTAATGGAGACACCATTGTGAGCTCTATTATTGTGTTGTTTGTGGCATTTGCGCAGTAATGGCTTTCTTCTGGCGACTCGACCATGCAGATCATTTTTCTTCAAGTGCCTCCTTATTGTGCATCTTGAATAGAGATGAGCGGTGTTCGACTTGAACTGTTCGCCAATCTCAAATTCGAGCTGTTTTGGGCGGTGTTCGAGTTGTTCCACGAACCCGAACGATTTGCAAAAAATTCGGCTGTTCGAGGTTATGTTCGATAAGTGTTCGTGCACCAAAAGCGTGTCCTGCATGTCTGGCGCTATTTAGAGCACCAATCATGCAGGGATTGTCTGCCACTCACTGTAATGCCACAGCCATGGTGGTTGTGGCATTACAGTGATTGCCCAAATCGATGGGAACAGTGCCAACAGTGAAACATGAAAAGCCGGCAATTCAGCAGCGGCATACACCGGTACCCGACAATTTAGAACCGAAAGAATAGAGCTTCACACATAGATTAGATAGATATAAACATGTCAGCCACATATATACGAAGTACAGTGAAAGTGCTGCTTACTGTACTTGTCATTTAGCGTAAAGGATTTATCAAAAAAAATAATAGTGTTTTCATGCACCATCTCTTTAAAAAAGCCGGCCGGCAATTCAGCAGCGGTACCCGACAATTTATAACAGACAGAATAGAGCATCACACATAGATTAGATAGATAGAAACATGTCAGTCACATATATATGAAGTACAGTGATAGTGTTGGTTACTGTACTTGTCATTTAGTATTAAAATAAAGGATTTATTATTAAAAAAATTGGCGTGGGGTTCCCCTTAATTTTAGGCTCTAGCGGAGGTTAAGCAGACGGCTGGGGCAGATGTTTGAAGCCTGGGAAGGGGGTAATACCCACGGAGCTTCCCAGGCTACTAATATCAGCCCCCAGCCGAATACATAGCCTTTACTAGCTATTAAAATGGGGGACCCCCCAAAAAAAATGACGTGGGGTCCCCCCTAATTTAATAGCTAGCAAAGGCTAGGCAGACAGCTGGGGGCTGATATTAATAGCCCAGGAAGGGAGCCATGAATATTGGCCCCCTCCCAGGCTAGAAACACCAGCCGTCAGCCGCCCCAGAAATGGCGCATTCATAGGATGCGCCAATTCTGGCACTTAGCCTCGCTCTTCCACGCTGCCCTGGTGCGGTGGCAGGGGGTAATAGGGTTGGGGTTGATGTCAGCTTATAATGCCAGCTGACATCAAGCCCAGGTTAGTAATGGAGAGGCGTCTATAAGACACCCCCATTACTAACCCCATAGTCAAAGTTAAAAAAAGCACAAACACCCAGAATAAAGTCCTTTAATTGAAATAAAGACACAATCCTTTATTGTTCTAAATTAAACCATGCTTACCGTCACGCCCATTCCAGCTGAAGCCAACGATCTCCTGCAATAAAAGAAAAATAATAAAGCAACCTCATCCTTACCTTTCCATGGTTCCCACGACAGCTTCAGCTCTGCTACATCGAGATGACAGGCTGGACCGCAGCAGAACGCTGCCATCCAGCCTCTCATCCCGCAGACACTGAGAAGCGCAGGCTTGCTTGCGCTGCTCAGCGTCTCTCTGTGACGACATCCAGATGAGCCGAGTTCATGTCCAATGAACTCGGCTCACCTCATGCACGTCACTGACAGCGTGGGAAAATTCTCAAGCTGAAGCGGTGAGTGCAGGAGAATTCTGTCAGTGACGTGCATAAGGTGAGCTCATGTCCAATGAACTCAGCTCACCTCCTGCACGTCACTGACAGCGTGGGAGAATTCTCCTGCACTCAGCGCTTCAGCGTGAGAATTCTCCCGCTGAAGCGCTGAGTGCAGGAGAATTTTCCCACGCTGTCAGTGACGTGCATAAGGTGAGCTCATGTCCAATGAACTCAGCTCACCTCCTGCACGTCACTGACAGCGTGGGAGAATTCTCCTGCACTCAGCGCTTCAGTGTGAGAATTCTCCCACGCTGAAGCGCTGAGTGCAGGAGAATTTTCCCACGCTGTCAGTGACGTGCATGAGGTGAGCCGAGTTCATTGGACATTAACTCGGCTCATCTGGATGCCCTCACAGAGAGACACTGTGGAGCGCAAGCATGCCTGCGCTTCTCAGTGTCTGCGGGATGACAGGCTGGATGGCAGCGTTCTGCAGCGGTCCAGCCTGTCATCTCGATGTAGCAGAGCTGAAGCTGTCATGGGAACCATGGAAAGGTAAGGATGATGTTGCTTTATTATTTTTCTTTTATTTCAGGAGATCGTTGGCTTCAGCTGGAATGGGCGTGATGGTAAGTATGGTTTAATTTAGAACAATAAAGAATTGTGTGTTTATTTCAATTAAAGGACTTTTTTCTGGGTGTTGTGTTTTTTTTAAATACTTTACTAGAAATTCATGGTGGTCATGTCTAATGTTGGCGTGACCCCATGAATTTCGGGCTTAGGGCCAGCTGATAATGCCAAGCTGGCCCTAACCCCTTTATTACCCAGTGAGCCACCGCATCAGGGCCCTGGATGAGTTGGGTACAGCGCCAGAAGATGGCGCTTCTATGAACGCGCTATTTTCCGGGGTGGCTGCGGACTGCAATTTGCAGCGGGGGTGGCCCAGAAAGCTTGGGCCTCCCTGCGCTGCGGATTCCAGTCCCCAGCTGCCTAGTTGTACCTGGCTGGACACAAAAACAGGGCGAAGCCCATGTCAATTTTCTTTAAATTATTTCATGAAATAATTAAGAAAAAAAGGGCTTCCCTATATTGTTGTGTCCGGCCAGGTACAAATAGGCAGCTGGTGGTTGGGGGCAGCCCGTTCCTGCCTGCTGTACCTGGCTGGACACAAATATAGTGCGAAGCCCCACGTCAATTTTTTTTAAATTATTTCATGAATTTCCTGAAATAATTTAAAAAAATTGAAGTGGGGCTTCGCACTATATTTGTGTCCAGCCAGGTACAGCAGGCAGGAACGGGCTGCCCCCATCCACCAGCTGCCTATTTGTACCTGGCCGGACACAACAATATAGGGAAGCCCTTTTTTTCTTAATTATTTCATGAATTTCATGAAATAATTAAAAAAAATTGAAGTGGGGCTTCGCACTATATTTGTGTCCAGCCAGGTACAGCAGGCAGGAACGGGCTGCCCCCATCCACCAGCTGCCTATTTATACCTGGCCGGACACAACAATATAGGGAAGCCCTTTTTTTCTTAATTATTTCATGAATTTCATGAAATAATTAAAAAAAATTGAAGTGGGGCTTCGCACTATATTTGTGTCCAGCCAGGTACAGCAGGCAGGAACGGGCTGCCCCCATCCACCAGCTGCCTATTTATACCTGGCCGGACACAACAATATAGGGAAGCCCTTTTTTTCTTAATTATTTCATGAATTTCATGAAATAATTAAAAAAAAATTGAAGTGGGGCTTCGCACTATATTTGTGTCCAGCCAGGTACAGCAGGCAGGAACGGGCTGCCCCCAACCACCAGCTGCCTATTTGTACCTGGCCGGACACAACAATATAGGGAAGCCCTTTTTTTCTTAATTATTTCATGAATTTCATGAAATAATTAAAAAAAAAGTACGTGGGGCTTCGCCCTATTTTTGTGTCCAGCCAGGTACAACTAGGCAGCTGGGGGCTGGAATCTGCAGCGCAGGGAGGCCCAAGCTTTCTGGGCCCCCCCCCGATACAAATTGCAGTCCGCAGCCACCCCGGAAAATGGCGCGTTCATAGAAGCGCCATCTTCTGGCGCTGTACCCAACTCATCCAGGGCCCTGGTGCGGTGGCTCACTGGGTAATAAAGGGGTTAGGGCCAGCTTGGTATTATCAGCTGGCCCCAAGCCAAAAATTCATGGGGTCACGCCAGTATTAGACATGACCGCCATGAATTTCTAGTAAAGTATTTAAAAAAAACACAATACCCAGAATAAAGTCCTTTAATTGAAATAAAGACACAATTCTTTATTGTTCTAAATTAAACCATACTTACCATTACACCCATTCTAGCTGAAGCCAACGATCTCCTGCAATAAAAGAAAAATAATAAACCAACCTCATCCTTACCTTTCCATGGTTCCCACGACAGCTTCAGCTCTGCTACATCGAGATGACTGGCTGGACCGCAGCAGAACGCTGCCATCCAGTCTGTCATCCCGCAGACACTGAGAAGCGCAGGCATGCTTGCGCTCCTCACTGTCTCGCTGTGACGGCATCCAGATGAGCCGAGGTCATGTCCAATGAACTCGGCTCACCTCATGCACGTCACTGACAGCGTGGGAAAATTCTCACGCTGAAGTGCTGAGTGCAGGAGAATTCTCCCACGCTGTCAGTGATGTGCATGAGGTGAGCTCATGTCCAATGAACTCAGCTCACCTCCTGCACGTCACTGACAGCGTGGGAAAATTCTCCTGCAATCAGCGCTTCAGCGTGAGAATTTTCCCACGCTGTCAGTGACGTGCATGAGGTGAGCCGAGTTCATTGGACATGAACTCGGCTCATCTGGATGTCGTCACAGAGAGACGCTGAGCAGCGCAAGCAAGCCTGCGCTTCTCAGTGTCTGCGGGATGACAGGCTGGATGGCAGCGTTCTGCTGCGGTCCAGCCTGTCATCTCGATGTAGCAGAGCTGAAGCTGTCGTGGGAACCATGGAAAGGTAAAGATGAGGTTGCTTTATTATTTTTCTTTTATTGCAGGAGATCGTTGGCTTCAGCTGGAATGGGCGTGATGGTAAGTATGGTTTAATTTAGAACAATAAAGGATTGTGTCTTTATTTCAATTAAAGGACTTTATTCTGGGTGTTTGTGTTTTTTTTAACTTTGACTATGGGGTTAGTAATGGGGGTGTCTTATAGACGCCTCTCCATTACTAACCTGGGCTTGATGTCAGCTGGCATTATAAGCTGACATCAACCCCAACCCTATTACCCCCTGCCACCGCACCAGGGCAGCGTGGAAGAGCGAGGCTAAGTGCCAGAATTGGCGCATCCTATGAATGCGCCATTTCTGGGGCGGCTGACGGCTGGTGTTTCTAGCCTGGGAGGGGGCCAATATTCATGGCTCCCTTCCTGGGCTATTAATATCAGCCCCCAGCTGTCTGCCTAGCCTTTGCTAGCTATTAAATTAGGGGGGACCCCACGTCATTTTTTTTGGGGGGTCCCCCATTTTAATAGCTAGTAAAGGCTATGTATTCAGCTGGGGGCTGATATTAGTAGCCTGGGAAGCTCCGTGGGTATTACCCCCTTCCCAGGCTTCAAACATCTGCCCCAGCCGTCTGCTTAACCTCCGCTAGAGCCTAAAATTAAGGGGAACCCCACGCCAATTTTTTTAATAATAAATCCTTTATTTTAATACTAAATGACAAGTACAGTAACCAACACTATCACTGTACTTCATATATATGTGACTGACATGTTTCTATCTATCTAATCTATGTGTGATGCTCTATCTTTCTGTTCTAAATTGTCGGGTACCGCTGCTGAATTGCCGGCCGGCTTTTTTAAAGAGACAGTGCATGAAAACACTATTATTTTTTTAAATAAATCCTTTACACTAAATGACAAGTACAGTAAGCAACACTATCACTGTACTTCATATATATGTGACTGACATGTTTCTATCTATCTAATCTATGTGTGAAGCTCTATTCTGTCTGTTATAAATTGTCGGGTACAGATGCTGAATTGCCGGCCGGCTTTTTTAAAGAGACGGTGCATGAAAACACTAATATTTTTTTTAATAAATCCTTTACACTAAATGACAAGTGCAGTAACCAACACTGTCACTGTGCTTCTTATATGTGTGACTGACATGTTTCTATCTATCTAATCTATGTGTGATGCTCTATTCCTTCTTGTCTAAATTGTCGGGTACCGGTGTATGCCGCTGCTGAATTTGCCGGCCGGCTTTTTTAAAGAGAGTGTCTTCTGAGCAGTTTGTCAGCTTTTGGACACCTTTGCAGGTGTTTTCTATGTGTTTCTATGTGTTTTTGTTTGCCTGCCATTGGTTTTAACGGTGTTCGACGGTGTTCTAAGGTGTTCGACGAACAGTTCGACGAACAGTTCCTCGAACATCCCGGTGTTCGACGAACCGAACCGAACTCGAACACTACGGGGGTGGCTCAACACTAATCTTGAAACAGCCACACCGCTAGTTTTCAGACAGTCCTGAATTTCAGCTGATGTTATATGTGGGTTTTTCTTTACATCCTGAACAATTTTCCTGGCAGTTGTGGCCAAAATTTTTGTTGGTCTACCTGCCCGTGGTTTGGTTTTTACAGAGCCCCTGCTTTTCCATTTGTTAATCACAGTTCGAATGCTGCTGACTGGCATTATCAATTCCTTGAATATTTTTTGCATCCCTTTTCTGTGTTATACAGTCCAACTACCTTTTCCCGTAGATCCGTTGACAATTCTTTTCCTTTCCCCATGACTCACAATCCGGAAACGTCAGTGGCTGGATGAAAGATTCAAGAGTCTGTCTCCATCCCAGAAACTCACTCAGCTTTTATGCACACACACTGATTACAAGCAAACAGGTCACAGGTGAGGATGTTACCTTTAGTAGCTTTTCAAACCCATTTGTGTCAAATTCTGTGCATGTTATCAGGCCAAAATCACCAGGATCATTTGGATGTTTTTGGTTGTCATTAAGATTTAAAAAGAGAAAACACAGTAGTTTGACAATAAATGGCTTCACCTAACCAATAACTATGAGTGGAGAAAAAGTTGTTTTGTTATTCATATTCTCTGAAACAAGGCCAAGGCCAAGAAAGGAGAAATTCTGCCTAGATATCTAAACCTTTGAGCACAACTGTATATGTGTATATATATATATATATATATATATATATATATATATATATATATATTATAACGGGAGATGCGTGTCTCTGTCTGAAGTCTTTATAGACTGCGCAAGCGTGACACGACTGCGCAGTCTGGCTCCAGACAGAAGACCGCATCCAGCCGTTGCAGGTAAGAGGAGTGTATGGTTCCGCAGATCACGGTATGCGTAGACACTGAACGCATACTGCAATCTCCGGCGCCATACGTACATACTTACCTGACCGGGAGGAGTGTTGCCGCAGCGCCTCTCTTCGCTGGAGACCCGGGGCAGGAGTTAGGCGTCAGAATCGGCGCATGCGAATAGTGCTATCCGGCACCATTTTACTGAAGACACATTAACAGTGTGTCTTCAGCAAAATGGTGCTGGACAGCTTGGTATGGGCACGCGTACTCCGGTGCCACACTCCTCCCCTGGCCTCTGGCAGAACAGGACACAGCAGCGCTGGAGCACAGGGAAGAAAGGTGAGTATAAGTGTTTATTTTTTTGTATGTGTGTGCAGCGTGAAAGGGATGAGGGGTACCATACATACCAGGATTTGGGGGTGAGGGGGTCACACATACCAGAATTGGGGGGGTGAGGGGACCATGCATTCCAGGATTGTGGGGTGAGGGGACCATGCATACCAGGATTGGTGGGTGAGGGGACCATGCATACTAGGATTGGGGGGTGAGGGGACCATGCATACCAGGATGAGGGGTACCACACATACAAGGATTGGGGGGTGAGGGGACCATGCATACCAGGATTGGGGGGTGAGGGGGCCATGCATGCCAGGATTGGGGGTGAGGGGTGCCATGCATACCAGAATAGGGATGAGGGGTACCATACATACCAGGATAGGAATGCAGAGTACCATGCGTACCAGGATGAAGGATGGGGTGCCATGCACACCAGAATAGGGATGAGAGGTACCATGTGTGGCGCCCCTGCGGGTCCAGTTGCCACAGAGGTACTGCATCTCACCCAGAGGTGTGGTACCCCACTCTCAGGTAAGGAGGGAGCACTACACGGGACTCACACACTCACATCCAACACACACCACTCCTGAGGGAACCGCGAGATTGCTCCTGAGGGAGAGCACAGTCCCTGTCCCTGTCAGGAGGGTGGAACTAAGTGGAGGAGGTGGGTGGAGGAAGAGGTTCAGGGGAGCACAGAGGGTAGGAGTATAAAAAGAAGGGTAGAAAGTTCTAGAGGGAGTCAGTTGGGAGTTGGGAGCTCAGGAGGAGCTCTGCTCAGGAGAGCAAGGAAGGAGAGAGAGGAGTTGGGCCCAGTCAGAGAGGACCATGAGGAGGAAAGTGAGGAAAGAAGACAACAACAGTGAGGAGGACTCCAGAGAGACAGAAGGGATCCCAGGGGCACGGCGAGTGCAGAGGTCACCCATGCGCCCGAATTCACGCTGAAGTGGAGGGATCAGGCCGCAGTAGGGGACCGGCCCCAGCCTAGTGGAGTACTTTATGTCTCAGCTAGCAAACTTGAGGTTGCAGCATTTTAGGTGCAGCCACACTCCACACTTAATTGCCGAAAAGGTGGCCATAGAGGACCAAGGGGACAAAGAGGACGTCACCCGACAAGGCCCGTGGCCACTGGCTTGGGACACTGGGTGTGAGGCGCAGGGCAGGAGGGCGAGAGCCAGCGCAGTGAGACGACCTGGAGAGGTACACAGAACTGGGTCCCGTCCAAGTGCTCCTGAGATACCTGAGAGTTTGCTGGATCACTACCCCGGAGGACACAGAATGACGTTGGCGGTTATAACCGGCAGCAGCGGTAACCTGGAACAGCCTAGAACTGTGAGTATAGCCTGAAGACTGCACCCCACTGTGTCCTTGACTCATTACTGCGTCACCAGCCCTGCACTACACTGCACCAATAAATTCTACCTCTTAAAATCATCTACTGCCCTGGAGCTTAGCTCTGCCCGTGGAGAGCTGAACCAACTCTGCTGTGTAACCATCAGCTCCAGTGGATCTGCACTGCAGCGGCGGCCCGATATAGCCGCATATCACGGGTGGCGTCACGAACATTATCCTAAAAACTTTATTCCTCTTTACTTTATTTGACCGCCCGGGACCACGGACCAGGTCACTGCCACCGTGACTACCCCAAAAAGGACCAGCCCAGCTACCGAGTACTCGACGGCCCCAGGGGGCGCATCACATTATCCCAGGATAAGGGATGGGGTGCCATGCATACCAGGATAGAGATGGGGGGTGTAATGCATACTAGGATGAGGGATTGGGTGCCATGCATACCAGGTTTCTGGGATGAGGAGGCCATACATACCAGAATTGGGATGAGGGGTGCCATGCATACCAGGATGAGGGGTACCATACATGCCAGAATAGGGATGAGGGGTACCATGCATACCAGGATGAGGGATGGGGTGCCATGCATACCAGGATTGGGGGATGAGGAGGCCATACATACCAGGATTGGGGGATGAGGGGTGGCATAGATATCAAAATAGGAATAAGGGGTACCATGCATACCAGGATGAGGAATGGGGTGCCATGCATACCAGGATGAGGGGTACCATACATACCAGGATGAGGGATAAGGGGTATCATACATACCAGGATGAGGGATGGGGTGCCACACATACCAGAATTGGGGGATGAGTGGTGCCATGCATACCAGGATGAGGGATTGGGAACCATGCATACCAGGATTGGGGGATGAGGGGTGCCATACATACCAGGATTGGGATGAGGGGTGCCATGCATATCATGATAAGGGATGGGTTGCCACGCATATCAGGATAGGGATGAGGGGTGCCATGCATACTAGGATGAGGGACTGGGTGCCATGCATTCCAGGTTTCTGGGATGAGGGGTACCATACATACCAGAATAGGGATGTGGGGTACCATGCATACCAGGATTGGGGGATGAGGAGGCCATACATACCAGGATTGGGGGATAATGGATGCCATACATACCAGAATAAGGATGAGGGGTACCATGCATACCAGGATGAGGGATGGGGCGCCATGCATACCAGGATTGGGGGATGAGGAGACCATACATAAAAGGATTGGGGGATGAGGGGTGCCATACATACCAGAATAGGGATGAGGGGTACCATGCATACCAGGATGAGGGATGGGGTGCCATGCATACCAGGATGAGGGGTACCATACATACCAGGATAAGGATGAGGGGTACCATACATACCAGGATGAGGGATGGGGTGCCATGCATACAAGGATTGGGGGATGACTGGTGTCATGCATACCAGGATGAGGGATTGGGTACCATACATACCAGGATTGGGGGATGAGGGGTGCCATACATATTAGGATTGGGATGAGGGGTTCCATGTATACCAAACTTGGGATGAGGGGTGCCATGCATACCAGGATTGGGGGTGAGGGGTGCCATGCATACCAGGATTGGGAGTGAGGGATGCCATGCATACCAGGATTGGGGGTGAGGGGTGCCATGCATACCAGGATTGGGGGTGAGGGGTGCCATGCATACCAGGATAGGGATGAGGAGTGCCATGCATTACAGGATAGGGATGAGGGGTGCCATGCATACCAGGATAGGGATGAGGGGTGCCATGCATTACAGGATAGGGATGAGGGGTGCCATGCATACCAGGATAGGGATGAGGGGTGCCATGCATACCAGGATAGGGATGAGGGGTACCATGTATACCAGGATAGGATGGTGGGGACAGGATGGGGGGAGCACAAATACCAGGAGGGGGCAGCACATACCAGCATGGGAGACCATATACCAATAAAAATGCTCACCATCCGGGCGTAGAACGTGTTCAATAGCTAGTATATATATATATATATATACACTGCTCAAAAAAATAAAGGGAACACTCCAATAACACATCCTAGATCTGAACGAATGAAAAATTCTCATTGAATACTTTGTTCTGTACAAAGTTGAATGTGCTGACAACAAAATCACACAAAAATCATCAATGGATGCATACTAGGATGAGGGATTGGGTGCAATGCATACCAGGTTTCTGGGATGAAGAGGCCATACATATCAGAATTGGGATGAGTGGTGCCATGCATACCAGGATGAGGGGTACCATACATACCAGAATAGGGATGTGGGGTACCATGCATACCAGGATTGGGGGATGAGGAGGCCATACATACCAGGATTGGGGGATAATGGGTGCCATACATACCAGAATAAGGATGAGGGGTATCATGCATACCAGGATGAGGGATGGGGCGCCATGCATACCAGGATTGGGGGATGAGGAGACCATACATAAAAGGATTGGGGGATGAGGGGTGCCATTCATACCAGAATAGGGATGAGGGGTACCATGCATACCAGGATGAGGGATGGGGTGCCATGCATACCAGGATGAGGGGTACCATACATAACAGGATAAGGATGAGGGGTACCATACATACCAGGATGAGGGATGGGGTGCCATGCATACAAGGATTGGGGGATGACTGGTGCCATGCATACCAGGATGAGGGATTGGGTACAATACATACCAGGATTGGGGGATGAGGGGTGCCATACATACTAGGATTGGGATGAGGGGTGCCATGTATACCAAACTTGGGATGAGGGGTGCCATGCATACCAGGATTGGGGGTGAGGGGTGCCATGCATACCAGGATTGGGAGTGAGGGATGCCATGCATACCAGGATTGGGAATGAGGGGTTCCATGCATACCAGGATTGGGGGCGAAGGTTGCCATGCATTTCAGGATTGGGGGTGAAGGGTGCCATGCATACCAGGATAGGGATGAGGGGTGCCATGCATTACAGGATAGGGATGAGGGGTGCCATGCATACCAGGATAGGGATGAGGGGTGCCATGCATTACAGGATAGGGATGAGGGGTGCCATGCATACCAGGATAGGGATGAGGGGTGCCATGCATTACAGGATAGGGATGAGGGGTGCCATGCATACCAGGATAGGGATGAGGGGTGCCATGCATACCAGGATAGGCATGAGGGGTGCCATGCATACCAGGATAGGATGGTGGGGACAGGATGGGGGAGCACAAATACCAGGAGGGGGCAGCACATACCAGCATGGGAGACCATATACCAATAAAAATTCTCACCATCCGGGCGTAGAACGGGTTCAATAGCTAGTATATATATATACACTGCTCAAAAAAATAAAGGGAACACTCAAATAACACATCCTAGATCTGAACGAATGAAATATTCTCATTGAATACTTTGTTCTGTACAAAGTTGAATATGCTGACAACAAAATCACACAAAAATCATCAATGGATGCATACTAGGATGAGGGATTGGGTGCAATGCATACCAGGTTTCTGGGATGAAGAGGCCATACATATCAGAATTGGGATGAGTGGTGCCATGCATACCAGGATGAGGGGTACCATACATACCAGAATAGGGATGTGGGGTACCATGCATACCAGGATTGGGGGATGAGGAGGCCATACATACCAGGATTGGGGGATAATGGGTGCCATACAAACCAGAATAAGGATGAGGGGTATCATGCATTCCAGGATGAGGGATGGGGCGCCATGCATACCAGGATTGGGGGATGAGGAGACCATACATAAAAGGATTGGGGGATGAGGGGTGCCATACATACCAGAATAGGGATGAGGGGTACCATGCATACCAGGATGAGGGATGGGGTGCCATGCATACCAGGATGAGGGGTACCATACATACCAGGATGAGGGATGGGGTGCCATGCATACAAGGATTGGGGGATGACTGGTGCCATGCATACCAGGATGAGGGATTGGGTACCACACATACCAGGATTGGGGGATGAGGGGTGCCATACATACTAGGATTGGGAAGAGGGGTGCCATGTATACCAAACTTGGGATGAGGGGTGCCATGCATACCAGGATTGGGGGTGAGGGGTGCCATGCATACCAGGATTGGGAGTGAGGGATGCCATGCATACCAGGATTGGGGGTGAGGGGTGCCATGCATACCAGGATTTGGGGTGAGGGGTTCCATGCATACCAGGACTGGGGGCGAAGGGTGCCATGCATTTCAGGATTGGGGGTGAAGGGCCATGCATACCAGGATAGGGATGAGGGGTGCCATGCATTACAGGATAGGGATGAGGGGTGCCATGCATACCAGGATGAGGGATGGGGCGCCATGCATACCAGGATTGGGGGATTAGGAGACCATACATAAAAGGATTGGGGGGATGAGGGGTGCCATACATACCAGAATAAGGATGAGGGGTATCATGCATACCAGGATGAGGGATGGGGCGCCATGCATACCAGGATTGGGGGATGAGGAGACCATACATAAAAGGATTGGGGGATGAGGGGTGCCATACATACCAGAATAGGGATGAGGGGTACCATGCATACCAGGATGAGGGATGGGGTGCCATGCATACCAGGATGAGGGGTACCATACATACCAGGATGAGGGATGGGGTGCCATGCATACAAGGATTGGGGGATGACTGGTGCCATGCATACCAGGATGAGGGATTGGGTACCATACATACCAGGATTGGGGGATGAGGGGTGCCATACATACTAGGATTGGGATGAGGGGTGCCATGTATACCAAACTTGGGATGAGGGGTGCCATGCATACCAGGATTGGGGGTGAGGGGTGCCATGCATACCAGGATTGGGAGTGAGGGATGCCATGCATACCAGGATTGGGGGTGAGGGGTGCCATGCATACCAGGATTGGGGGTGAGGGGTTCCATGCATACCAGGACTGGGGGCAAAGGGTGCCATGCATTTCAGGATTGGGGGTGAAGGGGGCCATGCATACCAGGATAGGGATAAGGGGTGCCATGCATTACAGGATAGGGATGAGGGGTGCCATGCATACCAGGATAGGGATGAGGGGTGCCATGCATTACAGGATAGGGATGAGGGGTGCCATGCATACCAGGATAGGGATGAGGGGTGCCACGCATACCAGGATAGGGATGAGGGATGCCATGCATACCAGGATAGGATGGTGGGGATGGGATTGGGGGAGCACAAATACCAGGAGGGGGCAGCACATACCAGCATGGGAGACCATATACCAATAAAAATGCTCGCCACTCGGGCGTAGAACGGGTTCAATAGCTAGTATATATATATATATATATACACTGCTCAAAAAAATAAAGGGAACACTCAAACAACACATCCTAGATATGAATGAATGAAATATTCTCATTGAATACTTTGTTCTGTACAAAGTTGAATGTGCTGACAACAAAATCACACAAAAATCATCAATAGAAATGAAATTTATTAACCAATGGAGGCCTGGATTAGGAATAACCCCCAAAATTAAAGTGGAAAAACACACTACAGGCTGATCCAACCATGATGTAATGTCCTTAAAATAAGTCAAAATGAGGCTCAGTATTGTGTGTGGCCTCCACGAGCCTGTATGACCTCCCTACAATGCCTGGGCATGCTCCTGATGAGGTTGCGGATGGTCTCCTGTGGGATCTCCTCCCAGACCTGGACTAAAGCAACCGCCAACTCCTGGACAGTCTGTGGTGCAGCGTGACGTTAGTGGATGGAGCGAGCCATGATGTCCCAGATGTGCTCAATCGGATTCAGGTCTGGGAAACGGGCGGGCCAGTCCATAGCTTCAATGCCTTCATCTTGCAGGAACTGCTGACAAATTCCAGCCACATGAGGTCTGGCATTGTTCTGCATTAGGAGGAACCCAGGGCCAACCGCGCCAGCATATGGTCTCACAAGGGGTCTGAGGATCTCATCTCCGTACCTACTGGCAGTCAGGCTACCCCTGGTGAGCACATGGAGGGCTGTGCGGCCCTCCAAAGAAATGCCACCCTACACCATTACTGACCCACTGCCAAACCGGTCATGCTGAAGGACGTTGCAGGCTGCAGATCGCTCTCCACGGTATCTCCAGACTCTGTCACATCTGTCACATGTGGTCAGTGTGAACCTGCTTTCATCTGTGAAGAGCACAGGGCGCCAGTGGCAACTTTGCCGATCCTGGTGTTTTGTGGCAAATGCCAAGCGTCCTGCACGATGTTGGGCTGTGAACAACCCCCATCTGTGGACGTCGGGCCCTTATACCACCCTCATGGAGTCGGTTTCTAACCGTTTGTGCAGACACATGCACATTTGTGGCCTGTTGGAGGTCATTTTGCAGGGCTCTGGCAGTGCTCCTCCTGTTCCTCCTTGCAGAAAGGCGAATGTAGCGGTCCTGCTGCTGGGTTGTTGCCCTCCTACGGCCCCCTCCACGTCTCCTGGTGAACTGGCTGTCTCCTGGTAGCACCTCCAGCCTCTGGACACTACGCTGACAGACACAGCAAACCTTCTTGCCACAGCTCGCATTGATGTGTCATCCTGCATGAGAGGCACTACCTGAGCAACTTCTGTGGGTTGTAGAGTCGGTCTCATGCTACCATGAGTGTGAAAGCACAACCAAATTCAAAAGTGACCAAAAGATCAGCCAGAAAGCATTGGTACTGAGATAAGGTCTGTGGTCCCCACCTGCAGAACCACTCCTTTATTGAGTGGGTCTTGATAATTTCCAATAATTTCCATCTATTGTCTATTCCATTTGCACAACAGCATGTGAAATTGATTGTCAATCAGTGTTGCTTCCTAATAGGACAGTTTGATTTCATAGAAGTTTGATTTACTTGGAGTTATATTCTGTTGTTTAAGTGTTCCCTTTATTTTTTTGAGCAGTGTGTGTATATATATATATGTATATATACACATATACAAACCAGAGAAACCTGACCAGCACCTCCTAGTGTGAACTGGTGCCAACTGCCGTAACTATAAAATATATCAAAAGAATGCAGCAGCACTCCATATGGCCAAGATACATCTTAACAATGAAAATAATGAAAATATTAGATCTAAACTGTTTTGCTTAGCAACAAGTACTTACAAACAATGAAGGTTTTTAGAGCATAAATTGGCCAATTCATGTGTGCCCATCAACCACGGCATGGTAACCTCCCCCTCATGGGTAACTACTCTGCCTAACATGCCACTTTTGGGCTACAAGCCTACAACTAAACGGACAAACATGTCTTCTTCTGGGCTAAATCACCTACATTTAAAGGGCAAGCAGAGCTGTTTATACAACACCTGCTGGTTAATGGGAGGAGTGCAGAATCAGGCAAGAGGCAGTTACACCCCCTTATAGTAATTCAAACCAGAGAAACCTGACCAGCACCTCCTAATGTGAACTAGTACCAGCTGCTGGAACTATAAAATATATCAAAAGAATGCAGCAGCACTCCATATAGCCAAGATACATCTTAACAATGAAAATAATGAAAATATTAGATCTAAACTGTTTTGCTTAGCAACAAGTACTTACAAACAATGAAGGTTTTTAGCGCATAAAATGGCCAATTCATGTGTTTCCATATATATACAGTTAGGTCCACATATATTTGGACAGAGATAACATTTTTCTAATTTTGGTTCTAGACATTACCACAATGAATTTTAAACAAAACAATTCAGATGCAGTTGAAATTCAGACTTTCAGCTTTCATTTGAGGGTATCCACATTAAAATTGGATGAAGGGTTTAGGAGTTTCAGCTCCTTAACATGTGCCACCCTGTTTTTAAAGGGACCAAAAGTAATTGGACAGATTAAATAATTGTAAATAAAATGTTCATTTCTAGTACTTGGTTGAAAACCCTTTGTTGGCAATGACTGCCTGAAGTCTTGAACTCATGGACATCACCAGACGCTGTGTTTCCTCCTTTTTGATGCTCTGCCAGGCCTTCACTGCGGTGGTTTTCAGTTGCTGTTTGCTTGTGGGCCTTTCTGTCTGAAGTTTAGTCTTTAACAAGTGAAATGCATGCTCAATTGGGTTGAGATCAGGTGACTGACTTGGCCATTCAAGAATATTCCACTTCTTTGCTTTAATAAACTCCTGGGTTGCTTTGGCTTTATGTTTTGGGTCATTGTCCATCTGTAGTATGAAACGATGACCAATCAGTTTGGGTGCATTTGGCTGGATCTGAGCACACAGTATGGCTCTGAATACATCAGAATTCATTCGGCTGCTTCTGTCCTGTGTCACATCATCAATAAACACTAGTGACCCAGTGCCACTGGCAGCCATGCATGCCCAAGCCATCACACTGCCTCCGCCATGTTTTACAGATGATGTGGTATGCTTTGGATCATGAGCTGTACCACGCCTTCGCCATACCTTTCTCTTTCCATCATTCTGGTAGAGGTTGATCTTGGTTTCATCTGTCCAAAGAATGTTCTTCCAGAACTGTGCTGGCTTTTTTAGATGTTTTTTAGCAAAGTCCAGTCTAGCCTTTTTATTCTTGATGCTTATGAGTGGCTTGCACTGTGCAGTGAACCCTCTGTATTTACTTTCATGCAGTCTTCTCTTTATGGTAGATTTGGACATTGATACGCTTACCTCCTGGAGAGTGTTGTTCACTTGGTTGGCTGTTGTGAAGGGGTTTCGCTTCACCATGGAGCTTATTCTGCGATCATCCACCACTGTTGTCTTCCGTGGGTGCCCAGGTCTTTTTGCATTGATGAGTTCACCAGTGCTTTCTTTCTTTCTCAGGATGTACCAAACTGTAGATTTTGACACTCCTAATATTGTAGCAATTTCTCGGATGGGTTTTTGCAGCTTGTTTCACTTGCATGGAGAGCTCCTTTGACCGCATGTATACTTCACAGCAAAACCTTCCAAATGCAAGCACCACACCTCAAATCAACTCCACACCTTTTATCTGCTTAATTGAGAATGACATAACAAAGGGAGTGCCCACACCTGTCCATGAAATAGCCTTGGAGTCAATTGTCCAATTACTTTTGGTCCCTTTAAAAACAGGGTGGCACATGTTAAGGAGCTGAAACTCCTAAACCCTTCATCCAATTTTAATGTGGATACCCTCAAATGAAAGCTGAAAGTCTGAACTTTAACTGCATCTGAATTGTTTTGTTTAAAATTCATTGTGGTAATGTCTAGAACCAAAATTAGAAAAATGTTGTCTCTGTCCAAATATATATGGACCTAACTGTATATATATATAAAACGTTGTGTAGGAATTCAGCTTCGTTGCATTGCCGTGTGTCATAATTCATTATACTGTTATTGTCTACTGTTACCCATAGTACCAGGCCTTCTTATATATAAAAATACTCATGTTAGTCCAATAAATAGTGTTTGTTGAGTACCACTGTCTCCTCATTGTCTGCGCTGTTGCATTTGGATACCTGTTAATGTGGCGCCCCTGCTGCGCATTAGTGCCACAGATCCTAGAGGGGTGCATGAACGGATTTCTCAACAAGAGGCCCCCCACAGCATACACACACCTCTACCTTCCACCTCAGACCACCAGAGGGAGCCCGTTAGGGATATAAATAGGGAAGGTGGAGCTAGGCAGTCTAGTCTGAGGAGAGCCCTTGCAGAAGTGATACTGCAGTGGAGCTCAGTCAGTTTAGTCAGACTCAGTTGTAGCTCAGAATAGTGAGCTTAAGGCGTGCCGACGCCATAAGTGCGGTGAAGCGCGGCAAGCTGCCGCTAGTGTGTATAGCCTAGTGAGGGCCTCGAGCGAGGCCGAAGGATAGAGGAGTGAGTAGCATTCGGGGCAGAGGAGCTGTACAAGCTCACCCCAGAAAAATATACCAGACACCGGGTCCACGTCTACAGGGCCGTATATCCCCCTGTAGAGACAACCGGAGACCCCTGGAAGACTTCAGGTCCCAGGATCAGTCAAGAGCTGATACGTCCCAGAGCCAGGAGTTACGGAGGCCCCGCTAGCTGGGAGCGTGTACTCCAAGGGAAGGCCCTATCACAAAGTCAGCCAGTGCAGGACAGAGACAAAGTTAGGCCTAGCTCCAGGCAGGTCAGAAACTTACTACACAAAGGTAAGAAACAGGAGGCCCTACACCTGCTCACTGGGGAGAGTCCTGATGTGCACCCCTCAACCTACAGTGCTCCGGATTGTGCCTTGAATACCACCAGTAAAAGGTACTGAAGTGAACTGTGTGTTTGCCAATCCTTCTCCAGACCCGGCTGGGTCCCCCCCCTGTCCTGCATCCCTACATCCACGCTGCCCTGAGGCCTAGCTCCACCTGTGGGGAGCTATACCACCCAAGCTGCCTTAGCACCAGCCTCAGTGGGCTGCCGCAGCGCTGGTGATCCTCACCAGACACCACAGGTGGCATCACAAACTTTCACATAATTATCCACCCTTTTAAAGAGAGGCCCAGGGTATGTGCCCGGGAGCCGACTACCGCGACATCCCCAAGACCAGGCAACAAGGCCTGGGCGCCGAGTCATCCCCATTCCCTGGGCTCGACATCTCCACCACACTATAAAACAATTGCGTCTCACACCATATTGTATGCTGACACTTAAAAGGGTTTTCCCATGAACCAAATACATTTTAATTAACACATCTTGGAATAAAAATAAGTTCCACAATTGGATGTATTTAAAAAAATGTCCCTGTGGTGAGATAATCTTTTCATACTTACCAACATTTATAACACGCAATTCAGGACATTTAAGCTCTACCCCCAAAATGCCTGGGAATGTCTGCAAATGAGTATCACCTATTTTTGGGCTTGGTTTTGCTATACGCCACTCATGTGGTCTGACTCATGGGACTATTGGCTGTTGAGTCTTCTAAGTGTCATGGTCAAATATTAAATTAGGTAAATGTTACACAACACTCCATAAAATGATTAGAACTTTTTATAGAAAGAAAAAAAATTGTGTTTTCCTTATTTTAACGCTATTGAAAATCTCCAATTTCCAGTATCTATTTGTTTTGCTGCTGCATAATGATCACTTACTGTATTGTAAGACTAAAATTTATACAATTAAATCTCATAAAGACAAATTCCCAAATTAAAACAATAGTAAAATCAAAAGTAGCTGTTCTCCACGTGCTTACTTCTCCACATTCAAATTAATTTTCAATTCATTACAAGAATAATGGTTCATGGTTCATCTAAATCAGCTCACCAAAGTGAGATTTTAGCTTTTCTCTGTTTTCATTTTCTTTCTTAGACACCTGCATCGTATTACTGAGCCAGGTGACAGTAAACTGTTTTACTTCAATTTTTTGCACTGTATAAATTGAGGAAGTATTCTGTAGTCTAAAATCACAAAACCCAACTCCACTCAAATCCTGGCTGTTAGGCTGGCTACATATAGGTGTGGGATGGCACAGAAATAGTGGCAGGTGGAGACTGGCATAAAAATGCAGCCAAACAAAATGTTAGTCACCCGAAAAAGACATTCTTAAAAATATATTTTATTTATAAGTTTCAGTCTGCTAATAAATAGTGTTGAGCGAATTTGTTCAGCATTTCAAATTCGTGTTCGTGTGCGACTCGTTCGCGCCAAAAAATCATCTCTGCCCATGAACATCCCTGATTTGCCACGCTGTCACGCAGATGTCATGTCAGCTCCTACAGCTGCTCTATGCCAGAGGCTGAGCTGAAGGCGCTCGCTGCAGTGTGCAATCTGGGAAAAGGTAAAGAGATTCATGTATTTTCGGACTTGAGATATGTTGTAAAGGGTTACACATGACTTTGGCGCCATTTGGCGGAGCCGTAATTTTCTGGCCTCTGCTGGCAAACCTATGAGGCAGTAGAGCAGCAACTCACAGCACTCACCTTTCCCCAAAGGGCAGCTATCGGCATACACAGGAACAAACTCCCCTTGCAGCTGGGATTGCCTTGGCCGACCAGGCGCCGAAGGAAGCAGCAAGATTACCACTGACTGGAATACTGGCCATAGAAGACATGGCCCCGCTAGATGAGTCAGTGACTGAAAGTGTGAGAAGTCCCTTTTGACAGAGGAGACTGTCACTGCACCGGCCCCAGTGGCCGATGATCGTGAACTACTGCAGATCTTTCAGACCCAGGCACCCCCCACACGAACAGAACGCATGGGCCAAAGCAGGTGCTGTACGGTCAGAGTCAGGGGTATGGCAGGTAAACACCAGGATTTGCCTCCCACACTGCCTGTTCCCCATGATGCCTGCCCTAGCACATTCTCCCGATGCACAACTCTAAGTGTGTTATGTGTGCAGTGTTGCTACAAAACTGGTGTGCCCCAGGGTTCACGAATGTAGCTATAAAGTATGTCTCATTTGTGTGAAACATAACTCTAGTAGACTTATTTGAGTCCCACAAAATGCACACCAAAGCCAGGTTATCTATTTCAGAGACTGCAGGTGGACTACATACAGCTACCTAAGGTGGGTACTTATGAATACGTCCTGATATGCATTGATCTCGTCCATTGTTTGCCTGAAACTTGGGCCGTGACCAAAGTTAACACAGGAAAAAAAAATTGATAAGTGAGGTAGTTTGCAGATATGGGTTACCAGAAGCTATAGAGAGTGAGAGAGGCACACACATCACTGGAGAACTGATGAAACAGATCATGGCCACTCTGGGGATAGAACAGGTTTTCCATGTTCCCTATCACTCACAAAGTAGTGGGAAGGTGGAACGCCTTAATGGTACTCTGAAATTAAAAATTCGGAAATCCGGAAACACACTTGTCCTGGGTAGATTGCTTGCCCATTGCTTTATATTCAGTGAGGATGGCCCCAAGGTGTAGAGAAAAGCTGTCCCCGATGAAATACTGTTTGGTAGTGTCCCTAAGACAGGGTTATATTTCCAGCAGCAGCTGCAGGTCTCCTACAGTTTTCTTACTGAATATGTCTTGGAGTTGCACAAACATTTGTTACTCATAACCGTGTTCTTTCCTCCATCCCGGACCCCAACTGAATAAGCAGCACACACACATTGGTACCAGGAGACTGGGTCATGGTCAAGAGTCATATGAGGAGACCACTGGAACCCAGATACAGTGAGCCATTTCAGGTACTACTGACCACCGCTATTTCTGTCAGCCTCCAGGGCAAAGATACTTGGATCAACATCAACCACTGAAAAATGTCCTGATCCCCAGCATCAACAAAGATGATGACCTTGCCCCTTTTGGACCATGCTGATGACAATTGCAGCCCTTGCCCTAACTCTCAATGATGTACTGGGACAACAAATTGCTAAGTATCATCAAGTCCTGCTGTGAGACATAGTTTCTAAAGACATTCCTAAAAGCTGCTTGATATGCACCCATAGCCCAATATCCTCTGATACTATGTCATATCTCGCAGTGCCCCTAACCCTATATGATGCTTTCAACTATACCTGTTTCCACAAAGAGACTTTTGATACTGCTCGTTACGACAGAGGAAACCTCACCAGCAGCCACATGATTCTGGTCCAGATTGTGGGGTGGATGGAGAGTCCATGATTACAGATAAATCTTATGGGTAGCTTAAAAGGTGAGTATGAGCTGGACTTAGTAGAAGGTAAATTTATAACAAACAGGGATAAGAAGTTTCCAGTAGGTGAGATTCCAGTAAAGCCTGCGATGCCAACACTCTGAGGACTAGGAAAGGCGTGAGAGCACTTCTATGATTCGTGATGAAACATGTTTTCAGAAAAAGAACCATGTAAAATTGGACAATAGCGAGATGTAGTCTACAGATTCTTCCCAGACTTGTGAACGACTTGACCCATTTAATTACCCTTCTGAGTCTAAGACATGCCGAAGAAATGAGGATGATTTCCAAAACAATTGAACTTGGTGTGACAAACCTCCGATGTAAGGACTTTTGACTTATATATTTTGTTTTGGGAGACTCACTGACATTATACCCTGCATATTGCCTAACTATTTATATTTAGTATGAGGTCACCAGGCCTATAAATGGCTTCTCCCAGGTGCAGAAGAAACCTGCACCTTAGCACGCCTTACGCCTGCTACCTTCATACTTCTGCATAGTGACCTAGATATAAATGCTGTCCCCAAACATTCGCTATACAAATGAGCTGCAAACAACCACCCCAGACCGAATGGTAGACCTCGTATAGTGGAAATGGGAATAGGGAATAAGAGTATATGCATTTACCCTTTCATTACATAAATGTTGGTATTACTAGTGTATATAACCGCTAGAACTGGTATATTTGTTATGATGACACTATGTAAAAAGATGCTCAAGATCAGACATTATAGACCGTCAGTTAATACACCTGCAAAATATCACAGGGCTCATTCAGAAAACATATATGACAAGATTTACAAACAAGGCATCTGTCGGTGAACGGGATTTGTCCCCTCCACGCTGTCATAGCATGGGGAAGTAGCTGATGGATAAATTATGGTAAATATTTATACTTTGCTTTTATTATTATTTAGACAATTCATATATCTTTGATAATTTTGTATTTGAGTATTAGCTTTATAAGTGTTATTCATAAAGCAATAACACAGGGCGTTGTCTCTAATGAAGTGTCTTTGTGTAAAGCTTTCCTTGTTTTTAGAAAATATAGTTAATTGGACAGAGCTAGCTTTCAAGGACTTCTGGAGAATCCATAATTTACGACTGTTATTTCCAATTAAAATGCTTTCTGTGTTAGGTAATGTAGGCAGCCACCCCCTTTCTTCTGGGGTGTAATAAAATACTTGTTGCTTGGGATCTGAGGGCAGATAAGAATTGTACACTCAGACACTGGCTGTGTGTTATTTTCTTTTCTCCGATGCATCGTATTCATTTATTTAATTTGAACCAAAAATGGCATATTTGAAGATAATTTGTATCTCAATCTAAATTAGCTCTTCTTGGAAGGGGCTACCACAACAGCTCTATTACAAAGTTTCTTACATTTGCTTTTACTATTGATTTTTTGCAAAGTTTGTTCAAAGTATAGTTTTTATTTAAACAGGTTGTCCACTATTTTATCATTGATGACCTATCCTTAGGTGTCTTTCTCTCACCTTCCTGGCCTCTACCTCACTGTTACCTCTCTCACAGATATGTAGCTCTTCTGTGCATTCAATTGGTCCTTAGTCACTGCTGCCTTTAGGTCCCCTTTAACCTGCCATGTGCAGCACCACAGGATCACAGGTGCACCCACAGCAGAGGAGGACCACTTTTTTAGCACATACCTTTACTACCCAAGATAGCACCGACCCTGGCATTTATATACGCCACCTCCTTTACTTCTGAGCAGGTGACACACTGATCAGCATCACGGCCAGTCATTAATGGTCGGCACAGCCTCCTCCAGTAGCTCTGCTCCCTGTTTTACAAGAGCTGCCTCTGCACTCCCTGGGGCTATCCTTGCTGACTGTCCTCTTTGGTGGCTGCTCCACTTAGCTTCAGTGGTTGGTGTCAGCCGCCATCATTATTATCTTAGGTCCCTTAAAAAAGGTCTGCATCTTGTTGCTGATAAATTTTATGGAAAATTGTGGACTGTTAATTTTACTTCCCTGATGAACATAATAATGACGATCCAGAGTAAAGGATTTAATTACATTTTTATCCTCCACAGCTACAATTTAATTTGTACTTAGGAAAGGAAAACTATTGTGGCTAACGGTGATTCTGTCATATCAAAAGAAAGAAGATAGACAACTAAAGCTGCTCTGAAGAGCAAAAACCCCTCAAACAATCTCCATATTTTGACAATCAGTGATAATATTTGGTATGAGTTCTAGTTTACAGTTTATACCCTCGTTATACCCTCATTATCACATTTATCATGTTATGCAATCAGGATCATTTATATATGTATTTGTGATCTATTATGTATTTATTGTAGAACATCCAAGGAACAGAAATGTAGATTTTATTTTTTTGTCTATTGTACTTAAAGGGAGTCTATCACCCCCAAGAGACAAACTGAACTAATTAAACAGTTATGAAGCTGACTTAGCCCCTATAAAAATCATATTAACAGTATACATTTCACTATTGTAATTAGTTTGAAACCTTTTTTATAACATCTGCAAATGAGGGGACTTTGGGGCACCCTTGGTGTGGCCAAGAGTAATGGTGTACATAGCTCTTGGCCATGCCAAGGGTGCACCAAGCCCCCTTATTGGCATATGAAAAATAAAGAGTTTTCAAACTAATTACAACAGTGAAATGTAAATTGCTAATATGATTTTTATAAGGGCTAAGTCCCCTGCATAACTGTTAGAACCTTGCTGTTAGGTTTTTTTTCCTTTGCTGGTCACATGACCTTGTTGGCCTATTTAATCCTGCTCCGCCCTTCTGGCTTTGCTGGACTTCATTGTATATCTACTTTCTAGCTAGCCTGTGCTCTGTATCTATCTCTGTTAGTTTGCTTGGTCTACGGACCTCTATGTTCTATCTATTTTGTTTGTTCGTCTGTCTGCTACTATTTCTGTTAGGAGGTGTCCCATATTCCTTCCAGTCCTTAGTACTTGTAGGGATTCCCTCCCCACATCTATAGGTCTTCGTACAGACTAGATTAGGACTTTAGCAGGTCTGATCGCAGGATCAGGTTCCCTGTTACATCGTAGGGATTCAGCTGAGTCCTATAGTAGGGACAGATCTCCTCTCTTTCCTTAGCTTTGGTAGCAGAACATAACAGTAAGTCCAGCCTGCAAATTCTCTAAGGAAAGATTTTTTTTGTTCCATCATGGTGTCGGTTCAGGATTTGGCTAAACACCTGCAGGGACTCTCTCTGGAAGTGGCCGAGCTCCGTCAGCACGTGAGTAACTGTCCTGGAGCATATTTCTTGGAGCCTAAGGTATGTTTGCCGGATTTATTTTTTGGTGAACATCGAGAATTTTTTTCATTTAAAAATGCTTGCTTATTGTATTTTCGTTTGAGACCCAAGTCCTCTGGGGATGAATCCCAGCGCGTAGGGTTCATAATGTCACTTTTGCGCAAAGAGCCTCAGGAGTGGGCCTTTTCTTTGCAACCTAGTGATACATGCTTCAGATCAGTGGATAGTTTTTTTTCTGCTTTAGGACTATTATATGATGATCCTGACCGTGTGGCATCAGCTGAGACTGAGTTGAGACGTTTAAAGCAAGGATCAGGTAATGTGGAAAAATATTGTACTCATTTTCGTCGTTGGTCCACTCAAACAGGGTGGAACGATTCTGCTCTGAAAAGTCTATTTCTTGCTGGGCTCAGTGAAAGGGTTAAAGACCTGCTAATTGCTTATCCTACACCTGAGGATTTGCAACAGGCTATGCAATTAGCTATACGGGTGGATAGAAGACTGCGTGCTAGGGTTAATGAGAGCAAATCCTCTGCTATGTCAGTTTCTGGTTATGATAATGTGTGTACTAACAGTGGTGAACCGATGGAGATTGGATCGGTGGCACCTCGCTCTCAAGAAAAAGACCGTCGTTTTTCGGAAGGCTTGTGTTTCTATTGCGGAAAATCTGGTCATTTGATTAAAGGCTGTGAGCTTCGTATGAAGAAAGAAAAAAAAATGGTCAGTCACGCCCGTATTGCCTGTTTAAATTCCAAGGGTATATTTTTAGCTGCTTCCACGATTGCTCAGGAAAAATTAATGGAATTTCGGGTGTTTGTTGATTGCGGGTCTACACTAAATGTAATTGATGGGGGATTCGTGGAAAAACTCAATTTAAAACCTGAACCTTTATCATCCCCCATTGCTGTGGTTTCTGTGGATGGCTCCCCTTTGAAGAATATTACTCTCAAGGTCAGTGAATTTCCTCTCACTATTAATGGTGTTCACCATGAGAAATTGGATTTGGTAGTGTTGAATAACTTGCCTTCTCCAGTAATATTGGGTTTGCCCTGGTTAAAATTTCACAATCCTGTACTGGATTGGTCTACCAGTGAAATTAAATCCTGGAGCCATAAATGTTATGACAAGTGTTGTAACGGGCGTATTGCAGCTTTGGATAGGGGAGAATTGCCTGTTCCTATTCAGGATTTTTGGAGAGTTTTTTCTGAGAAAGAATCGCAGGTTTTGCCTCCCCATAGAGACTATGATTGCTCTATTGAATTTGTCCCTGGAGCGACTCTTCCTAAAAGTCGTTTATTTAACCTTACTATTCCTGAGAGGAAGGCTTTGGAGGAATACATACAGACAAGTTTGGCCGCCGGTCACATTAGGCCCTCTAAGTCTCCTGTGGCGGTTGGATTTTTTTTTGTAAAAAAAAAGGACGGCGGTTTACGTCCTTGTCTAGATTTTCGTGAGATTAACAAAATTACGGTACGCAATCCTTACCCACTGCCATTGATTCCTGATCTGTTTAACCAGTTATTGGGGGCCAAGTGGTTCTCTAAAATTGACCTTAAGGGGGCATACAATCTGTTGCGCATGAAGGAGGGTGATGAATGGAAGACTGCTTTTAACACTCCTGTGGGTCATTTTGAGAATCTGGTTATGCCTTTTGGTCTTACTAATGCTCCTGCATTTTTTCAGAATCTGATTAATGACATCCTTAGACCTTTGATCGGTAAAAATGTGGTTGTGTATTTGGATGACATTTTGATTTATTCGCCAGATCTGGAGTCTCATTGGCGGAGCGTGCGTGAGGTATTACAGTTATTAATGGACAATTCGCTTTTTGCTAAGCTGGAGAAATGTGAGTTCGCTGTACAGAGAATTAGTTTTTTGGGCTACATTATCTCCAGCAAAGGTTTTGAGATGGATCCGGTTAAGGTTCAGGCTGTGCAGGAATGGCCTAGGCCTATTGGTTTGAAATCGATACAGAGGTTTTTGGGTTTCGCCAATTACTATAGAAAATTCATAAAAAATTTTTCTAGTATTGTCAAACCTCTGACTGATCTCACCAGGAAAGGTGCTGATGCGGTTCAGTGGTCTTCTGAGGCCATTGAAGCTTTTGTGTATCTCAAGGAGAGGTTCACCTCTGCTCCCATCCTTATGCAGCCTGATGTTACTAGGCCGTTTTTGGTTGAGGTTGATGCTTCCTCTGTGGGGGTTGGCGCAGTATTGTCTCAGGATAACGGGGATGGATTACATCCCTGTGCCTTTTTTTCAAAAAAATTTTCGGAGACTGAATTGAATTACGATGTTGGTAATCGGGAATTATTGGCTATTAAACTCGCATTTGAACACTGGCGCCACTTCTTGGAAGGTGCGGAATTTCCCGTTCAGGTTCTTACGGATCATAAAAATCTGATATATCTTGATGCTGCCAAGCGCCTGAATGCCCGTCAGGCTAGGTGGGCACTGTTTTTCTCGCGGTTTAATTTCTCCGTTACTTACATCCCTGGTACTAAGAATGTTAAGGCGGATGCCTTGTCTCGCAGTTTTTCTCCCATAGTCGGTGCTGAGAAAGAGGAAAACATTTTACAAGAAGGTGTTGTGATAGCTGCTTTAGACTCCGTTTTGGAAGATGAGATTCTTAAAGCTCAGGAGAATGCCCCATCTAACACTCCTCATGGGAGGTTGTTTGTGCCTGGGACCTTTAGGAGAGATTTGTTTGTTGAGTGTCACGAATCTCGGTTGGCAGGTCATCCCGGAATCTCTGAGACCAAGAGACTGGTGGGTCGCAGTTTTTGGTGGCCTGGATGGCAGAAGGAAGTCATTAAGTGGGTGCGCCAATGTACTATATGTGCTAGATCTAAGTCCTCACATACTCCTGCTGCGGGGTTGCTTTGTCCTTTGGAGGTCCCCAGTGCTCCTTGGACACATTTGGCTATGGACTTTATAACTGACCTTCCCCCCTCTGAGGGTTTTACTGTCATCTGGGTGGTCGTGGACCGTTTTAGCAAGATGTGTCACTTGGTTCCCTTCGTCAAACTGCCCTGCGCTAAAACTCTCGCTAAGACCTTTGTCAAAGAAATTGTCAGACTTCATGGCGTTCCTACTGACATTGTTTCTGATAGGGGTCCTCAGTTCGTGGCTCGTTTTTGGCGTGCCTTTTGTGACAGGTTGGGAATTCATTTGTCGTTTTCGTCCGGATATCATCCTGAATCTAATGGCCAGACAGAAAGGAAAAACCAGGATGTTGAGCAGTTCTTGCGTTGTTTTGTGGCAGACAATCAAGAGGGGTGGTCTGAGTTTCTGCCACTTGCCGAATTTGCTCTGAACAATCATACATCTTCTTCTGCTGGTTGTTCGCCTTTTTTTTGTTGTTCTGGGAGACATCCGTCGTTTGGGTCGTTCTCCAAGTTGGGATCTGCTGTGCCTGAGGAGGAGAATTTTTCCGGTGATTTGGAAAGAGTTTGGACGGATGTGCGTGGTAATCTTCAGGAGGCCAACAGAAAATCTAAAGACTACTTTGATAGGAAACGACAGGAGGTTTTGTTCGCTGTTGGTGACATGGTTTGGTTGTCCTCTAGGAATCTGCGGTTGAGGATTCCTTCTAAGAAATTGGGTCCCAAGTTTGTAGGGCCCTTTAAGGTGCTTCAGGTTGTCAACCAATCTGCTGTTAGGTTGGAGGTTCCTACCTCCTGGAGAATTAATCCGGTCTTTCATGTCTCTCTGTTAAAAAAAGCTGTTGTGTCGGACGGTGACGCCTCTGCCTCTGTTCCTCCGGTGGTGGAGGACGGGGAATATGAAATTTCTCGCATCCTTGACTCTAGACGGTATAGAGGTAGTTTGCAGTATCTTGTGGCCTGGAAAGGTTTCGGACCCGAGGATAACTCTTGGGTGAGGTCAGATGATGTTTCCGCGTCCAGACTTATCAGAGCGTTTCACAGGAGATTTCCTGATAAGCCTGGTCCTAGGGGATCCGGAGGATCCTCTTAGAAGGGGGGGTACTGTTAGAACCTTGCTGTTAGGTTTTTTTTCCTTTGCTGGTCACATGACCTTGTTGGCCTATTTAATCCTGCTCCGCCCTTCTGGCTTTGCTGGACTTCATTGTATATCTACTTTCTAGCTAGCCTGTGCTCTGTATCTATCTCTGTTAGTTTGCTTGGTCTACGGACCTCTATGTTCTATCTATTTTGTTTGTTCGTCTGTCTGCTACTATTTCTGTTAGGAGGTGTCCCATATTCCTTCCAGTCCTTAGTACTTGTAGGGATTCCCTCCCCACATCTATAGGTCTTCGTACAGACTAGATTAGGACTTTAGCAGGTCTGATCGCAGGATCAGGTTCCCTGTTACATCGTAGGGATTCAGCTGAGTCCTATAGTAGGGACAGATCTCCTCTCTTTCCTTAGCTTTGGTAGCAGAACATAACAATAACTGTTTAATTAGTTCAGTTTGCACTTTGGGGACGAAAAACTCCCTTTAATTGTTTGTTATAATTTTTTCACATGCAGAAATCTTGAATTGAAACTAAAGGATAATTCTGCATCTGTGGCTTTACAAAATATAATGAAAGGGTTAACCACTCATTACATCAGGGGATTAAAACAGATTATATAATGATCACAGTACTGCAGTTGTACAAGATCCCCCGAATTTGCTGTCAACATAAAAATACAAATTTGGGCAATTATTCTTCCAAGATGTAATGTCATCCTAATTTAAACCAGACACAATTCATCAACCTAACAAAGGACGCTTAAAAATGATCAGATAGCAATTTCATTACATGAAACCAACCTTGTTTTTAGCACAATGTGCCATATCCAGAGAAGGTGTGAATATCCAAAGTCTTAGCAAATTAAAAGGCCTTTACATACTTGCTTCTAAAGTAGATAATTGTAGTCACTTCTGCACCAGATAATAATTATAGGTTGGCTGCCAAGTTTTCCAGTCTGCAGAAGGCCACAGACGCGATCCACAATATCCTTGAAGCAAGAAACACAATAATTAGCAACTCAATTTCCTGAACCTCAAAAATGAATCTTGACAGCACACGCTCCAAACAATCAGGAGTCGTTTACTAAAAGTGACAAACATTCGGGAAGCAGATCTATGACCTTGACCTATCCTATGATAAAAGACGTATTGCATAGAGGTTTTAACCGTGCTCCAATCTAAAATGAACTTTGTAATACTCTAGCTATTTATTTCGTTAGGTTTGATTTCTTTCTTTGAATATAAAAAAAATTTGGGTGCCAGAATGTTTTTCGTAGAAAGACATATAATTGTAAGAAAGTATGGCTCTTCTCAACTTGTAACGTCGTAGACACAGATTAAAGGGAATCTGCCACCTGGTTTTCGCTCTGTAGTCTGAAAGCAGCATGATGTAAAGCAGAGACCCTGATTCCAGCCATGTTTCACTTACTAGGCTGTGTTTTGCTGTTTTAATAAAATTACTGTTTTATCAGCAGGAGATTATCACCACAGGACTAGGTGTCTCATGCTTCCTGGTCCAACCACGCCCCCACTACTGATTAGAAGCTTTCTGTCAATATACAGTGTACACAGAAAGCTGCCAATCAGTGGTGTGGGTGGGGTTATACACAGCTCAGCATTCCGAGCTCTGCTAGATCTGCAGCAGAGAAAACTGTGATTGTATCACAACTGCTGCAACGACTATTGCTGAAATCAAGGCCTTTGTCCCTTAATCATGCACCTGTGAGATTACTGCTTAGTGCAGTTTTGATAAAATCACTGTTTTCTCTGCTGAAGAATTAGCAGTTCTCTGAAAGTTGAATTGTGTATATCCCCACTTATACCACTGATTGGCAGCTTTCTGTGAACACTAGCAGTACACTTATTGATGGAGTTGAAGCTCTGAGTTGCTAAGCGACAGCCTCAAAATCTTAATGATTTAGAAATGATCTGCAAAGAGGAGTGGACCAAAATTCCTCCTGACATGTGTGCAAACCTCATCATCAACTATAAACAATGTCTGACTGCTGTGCTTGCCAGCAAGGGTTTTAGCATCAAGTATTAAGTGTTGTTTGCCAGAGGAATCAAATACTTTTTTCTCACTGCAAAATGCAAAAAAATGTATCTAATTTATACAATGTGATTTTCTTGATTTTTTTTTGCATATTCTTTTTGGATATTTTTTGGATATTCTTTTGGGATATTCTATCTCTCAATGTTAAAATTAACCTACCCTTAAAATTATAGACTGTTCATGTCTTTGTCAGTGGGCAAACTTACAAAAACAGTAAGGGATCAAATAATTATTTCCTTCACTGTACACTGTGTTCCAAATTATTATGCAAATAATATTTTCTCAGATTTTCCCAAATTACTTATATGAATTGCAGTCATTGTAATTTTCCAGTCAAATAACTATTAGAGTACAATTGAAAGGTTTTTGTACAAACTGCCTATGATAACACTTTATTTTTAAAAAAATAAAAAACTCAAACTGCACTCAAAATGCATGTTCCAAATTATTATGCACAGCAGAGTTTTCAACCTTTTCATTTTAATAAAGAACAAAAAAATGGTAATTTTTGAAATTATAAGCATTAGCAGGTTATTACAAACTGAAATCAAACAGTTTTCAACTCAAAACTTTATTCTAGGTGATGTTACGTTTGCACATAGGACCCCTTGTTCGAAAGGAGCTTCTGAACTCTCTCGTCCATTGAATTTGTCAGGTTTTGGATGGTTTCTGCTTCAATTGTTTTGCATGAGGACAGAATACCCTCCCAGAGCTGTTGCTTAGATATGAACTGCCTCCCGCCATCATAGACACTCCTTTTGATGATGCTCCAGAGGTTCTCAATGGGGTTGAGGTCAGGGGAGCATGGGTGCCACACCATAAGTTTGTCCCCTTTTATGCCCATAGCAGCCAGAGATGCAGATGTGTTATGTGCAGCATGAGACGGGGCATCAAAAGGAGTGTCTATGATGGCGGGAGGCAGTTCACATCTAAGCAACAGCTCTGGGAGGGTATTCTGTCTTCATGCAAAACAATTGGAAGCAGAAACCATCCAAAACCTGACAAATTCAATGGACGAGAGAGTTCAGAAGCTCCTTTCGAACAAGCGGTCCTATGTGCAAATGTAACACCTAGAATAAAGTTTTGAGTTGAAAACTGTTTAATTTCAGTTTGTAATAACCTGCTAATGCTTATAATTTCAAAAATGACCATTTTTTTGTTCTTTATTAAAATGAAAAGGTTGAAAACTCTGCTGTGCATAATAATTTGGAACATGCATTTTGAGTGCAGTTAGAGTTTTTTATTTTTTTAAAAATATACTGTTATCATAGGCAGTTTGTACAAAAGCCTGTCAATTGTACTCTAATAGTTATTTGACTGGAAAATTACAATGACTGCAATTCATATAGGTAATTTGGGAAAATCTGAGAAAATATTATTTGCATAATAATTTGGAACACAGTGTATATATGCCAGGATGGGGCACATTATAGCAGGATAGGGCACATATGCACCTGATAGAGCACATTATACCAGGATGGGGGACATATATACCAGGATGGGGCACATTTTACCAGGATAGGGCACATATATACCTGATAGGGCACATTATACCAGGATGGGGGTCATATATACCAGGATGGGCCACATCTTACCAGGATGGGGCACATATATACCTGATAGGGCACATTATACCAGGATGGGGACAAATACAGTGTTGGACTGGCCCACCGGGACCCCGGGAGATCCCCCAGTGGACCCGGGGTCCTCGGTGGGCCCCCGTGACGGATATAGTGGGGCTCGCCTGCCGGTAACCGGTCCATGATCTTTCTGACCACGGGCCCATCAGAGGCCGCAGCACGCTGGCCTCTGATGGGCCCGTGGTCAGAAAGCATGCCTTCTTCTTGATGGCTGCCACCGGGAACATCTGCTCTCTGCTATGCGCTGAGCACAGACGGCACATAGCAGTGACGTTCAAAGGCTGCCGGTCAATGAAAGCCGCGTACGTCAGCATTCGGCCTCTGATAGGCCGGCAGGCATTGAACTTCACTGCTATGCTCCTGGCGCTGATGACAATGCGCAGCCCATAGCAGCGATGTGGAGGTGGCCTCCAGCCAGTGGGCTGCTGACAGAGCACTGCCTCCGATGGATCAGCGGCCCTATTGCAGACCATGTGTCCATGCCATTATGAAGCTGCAGAGGATGTCGCCGGGGGAGCGCAGGAAGATAAGAAGTTTTTTTTTCCTATATGGGGGGGATATGACACACAGGGGCCTATAATGGAGGGGGAGGGATGGCACACAAGGGCCCATCATGGAGGGGGGGATATGACACATAGGGGCCCATGATGGAGGGGGGGATATGACACATAGGGGTTCTTGATGGAGGGGGGGATATGACACATAGGGGCCCATGATGGAGGGGGGATATAACATACAGGGGCCTATGATGGAGGGGTGGGATGACACACAAGGGCCCATGATGGAGGGGGGGGATAAGACACATAGGGGCCCATGATGGAGGGGGGGATATAACACACAAGAGCCCATGATGGCGGGGGGCATATGACACACAGGGGCCCATGATGGAGGGGGGATATGACACTTAGGGACCCATGATGGAGGTGTGGGGATGACACTTAGGGGCCCATGATGAAGGGGAGGGAATGACACATAGGGGCTCATGATGGAGGGGGAGAATGACACATAAGGGCCCATGATGGAGCGGGGAGATATGACACATAGGGGCCCTTGATGGAGGGGGGGATATGACACATAGGGGCCCATGATGGAGGGGGGGATATGACACATAGGGGCCCATGATGTATGGGGGCGAGGGAGCGGACAAGACAAGAAAAGCTGCCAGCTGCTGTCACTTGACTGGATAGTAATGGTAATGCATCAGCCTCTGCAACTACAGTGTTAGAGTTCAAAGCCTGATAGGAATAAGAATTTCTTTTAATTATGCCTATTTAGCACACAAACTCCAGGGGTGTTTTACTTTTAATATCTGACACTCTGATTGTCATCATAATGTGTTAAGAGTTTCAGACACGCTGTCTATTTGCATGGTAAATTACATAGCCAAAGTAAATTGGGAGGTTGCAGCCAGTACTTGGGTGGATGGAAATAAAAATTTACAATAAAGACATTTTATCATTAGACCCCTTTAAGAAATTATGCAAATATAAAGTCACTTGGAAATAGATATGTAGTAAATTATTGCCTCCCAATTTACTTTGGCTATGTAATTTACCATGCAAATAGACAGCGTGTCTGAAACTCTTAACACATTAGGGTGACAATCAGAGTGTCTGATATTAAAAGTTGATGGTGCTATATATAACAAGACATGATACTATATAATAATGGGACAGCACTGTACATAACTACAGAGGACGCTACATAATAAGGGTCCCCCCCATACATAACTAGAGAGGATGATACGTAATAAGGTACACCCCTTCCAGTAATAATTTCCCCATACTGGACCCCTTCCTGGGATAATGTCTCCCAACCTGGTCCCTTTTTTGGTTTAATGTCCCCCATCCTGGTATAATGTCCCCCATTCTGGGCAGCACGGTGGCTCAGTTATTTCTGTGATCATTGTGGGTTTTTGTTTCATTAAACGAGGGGTACCAACAATTTTGACCACATGTGTATGTATATATATATATATATATATATATATATATATATATATACTAGGGTCAGTCAATAAGTAATGCCTCCTATCTTTTTTCTCCTTTTAATTGGCAAGAAGTTCAAATGCAATTACATAGGTTGAAAACCACAACATTAACGATTAATTTGTCACTTTTCAATATAATCTCCATCCATTTCCACAGTCTTGGTCCACCGTTTAACAAGGGCATGTATTCCAGCATGGTAAAAAGCATTCTTGGGACCCACCGTGCACAAACTTTTCTGTATCCCAGTTGTCCAATAATTTTCATCACACTGCCTTTACTGAGGCAGATAATGCCACACAATTCATCTGCAGTCACCCGGCAGTCACCACGAATGATGTCATCGACGTCATGATGTCATTTCTCCTAATCCAGGACCCTCCAGTAATAATAACACTAACTCTTTCCCTGTTACATTCAGAAACCCTGCTAATCTCATTAATATTCCCTGCATATCTTCTGTCTCATTCAACTGTGCCCTTTGGAAAGCGCGCTCAGCATGTAATAAACTCTCTTACATCCATGACTTTTTCCTCTCTAATTCCCTCAACCTTCTGGCTCTCACCGAAACCTGGATCCAACAGTCAGACACCACCGCCGCTGCAGATCTCTCCTATGGTGGCCTACACTTCTATCATACCCCGAGACCTGACAACAGATCAGGTGGAGGTGTTGGTCTGCTTCTTTCAACAAAATGTACTTTTCAGGTTATCCCCTCAGTACCCCCCCCTTATCTTCCCTTCTTTTCAAGCCCACACAGTCAGACTCTACCGGCCCTTCTCCCTGCGAGTGGCGGTTGTCTATTGCCCTCCAGGTCCCTCCCATCAGTTCCTGGATCACTTTGCTGCCTGGCTTCCAAATTTTCTATCCTGTGACATCCCCACTCTAATCATGGGAGATTTTAACATCCCAATTGGTGATTCTCTTTCCCCATCTGCTGCTCATCTTTTATCCCTAACCTCCTCCTTCGGCCTTTCACAGCTTGCTAATTCTCCTACACATGAAGACGGGAACACATTGGACCTGATCTTCTCCCGACTTTGCGCAGTACATGACTTTACTAACTCTCCCCTTCCACGCTCTGACCATAATCTTCTTTCATTCTCTGTCAAGAACTGTGAGGCTACTCAAGAAACCTCCACTTTCCACACTTATAGCAATATACGCGCCATTAACACCCAGAAATTTATGAAAAAGTTGCAATCATCATTGGCCCCAATCTCCTCCCTCTCATGTCCCGACTCTGCATTGAAGCATTATAACGAAATATTGCTATGCGCCCTGGATGAAGCCGCACCTCCTACACAAAGAACAATTCGGCATAGACGGCGACAACCCTGGCACACGCCTCAAACACGTCTTCTCCAAAGGTGCTCCATGTGCACTGAACGGCTGTGGAGAAAATCTAATCTGCCCGAAGATTTCCTCCATTATAAATTTATGCTGAAAACATATAACTCTGCCCTTCACCTCTCCAAACAAACCTACTTTAACAATCTCATCATCTCACTTTCCAATAATCCTAAACGCCTCTTTGACACATTTCATTCTCTCCTCAATCAAACAGCACAGTCCCCAACCACCGACCTCAGCGCAGACGATCTGGCCAATTATTTCAAAGAAAAAATTGACCATATCCGACATGAAATTTTCTCTCAATCCCCAAACGTTATGCATGCTCTCCCCCGCCACATTGTATCTTGCTCTCTTTTTGACTTCGAACCAGTCACGGAAGATGAAGTGATCAGGCTCCTTGAATCTTCTCGCCCTACTACCTGCACCAGTGACCCTATTCCCTCACATCTCCTCCAGTCCCTTTCTCCAGCCGTCATCACTCACCTAACTAAAATTTTCAACCTCTCCCTCTCATCTGGTATCTTTCCCTCTTCTTTTAAACACGCCAGCATACATCCATTACATAAAAAAACATCCCTTGACCAGAACTGCACGGCCAACTATAGACCTGTTTCCAATCTTCCATTTATCTCTAAACTCCTGGAACGCCTCGTCCATTCCTGTCTAATCCTAATCTCTCAGACAACTCCCTTCTTGACCCTCTACAATCTGGTTTCCACTCTTTACATTCTACTGAAACTGCCCTCACTAAATTCTCTAATGATCTAACAGCTAAATCTAATGGTTACTATTCCCTGCTGATTCTCCTGGATCTCTCTGCAGCATTCGACACTGTGGATCACCAGCTCCTCCTCACTATGCTCTGCACTATTGGCCTCAAGGACACTGTTCTCTCCTGGTTCTCCTCCTATCTCTCTGACCGCTCCTTCTCTGTGTCTTTTGCTGGCTCCTCCTCCTCTCTCCTTCCCCTTACTGTCAGGGTTCCTCAAGGATCAGTCCTAGGCCCCCTTCTTTTCTCCTTATATACCGCTCCTATTGGACAAACAATCAGCAGATTCGGTTTTCAGTACCATCTCTATGCTGATGACACCCAATTATACACCTCTGCCCGGACATCACCCCTGCATTACTACAAAAGACCAGTGATTGTCTTTCTGCTGTGTCTAACATTATGTCCTCCCTCTGCCTAAAACTGAATCTGTCAAAAACTGAACTACTCGTATTTCCTCCCTCCACTAACCTACCTGTGCCCAATATTGCCATTTCCGTTTGTGGCTCAACCATTACTACCCAGCAACAAGCCCGCTATCATGGGGTCATTTTTGATTCAGATCTTTCCTTCACTCCTCACATCAAATCACTCGCTCGTTCATGTCATCTACACCTCAAAAAATCTCAAGAATCAGGACATTTCTCACCTTTGACTCGGCAAAAACTCTTACTGTAGCTCTTATTCATTCTCGTCTCGACTATTGCAACTCTCTACTAATCGGTCTCCCTCTTACTAAACTCTCCCCTCTCCAATCGGTTCTTAATGCAGCAGCAAGGATCATATTCCTCGCCAACCGCTACACCGATGCCTCTTCCCTGTGCCAGTCATTTTATTGGTTACCCATCCAATATAGAGTTCAATTTAAACTTATCAAGATAACCCATAAAGAGCTCCATGCTTCAGTATCCCCCTACATCTCCTCCCTTGTCTCAGTCTACCACCCTACACTTGCCCTCCGTTCTGCCAATGACTTAAAACTAAAATCCTCCATAATCCGAACTTCCCACTCCCGTCTCCAAGATTTCTCTCGTGCTGCGCCAATTCTTTGGAATGCACTACCCAGGACTGTTCAATTAATTCCCAATACCCACAGTTTCAAGCGGACCCTAAAAACCCATTTCTTTAGACTGGCGTATCGCCTAAACACACTATCTGTCCGTCCCAGTTTTCCCCCATATTAAAATCTTATTCAATTTCAGGTTCATACTATCCATGTACTTAATAGCTTCGGTCAGGATTGTACACATACTGGCTGGCGACCAGTCCATGTATTATTATTTATCCTATTTAGTATATCAAGGCAGCATTATACAATATATGTACACTTTACCTTTTGTGTCTCCCCCATTTCCTCATGGACTGTAAGCTTGCGAGCAGGGCCCTCACTCCTTTTGATTTGAGATATGCTTATTCTGTATTGTCTGTATATGTCCCCCCTAAAATTGTAAAGTGTTGTGGAATATGTTGGCGCTATAAAAATAAAAAAATGTTATTATTATTATTATTATTATATTATTAATTACAGCCTAAATTATATTTGTCTGCCCTATTGACAAATCTCATGGGAATGAAATGGCTTGTTGCCTTTTAGGTATCCCAATAAATTGTAGGAAACCGCAAACACAGTTTGCAAACACAACATGCTAATATCAAAACATGTAGGTCTCATAAACAGCTTGCGTTACTTGACTTTCATACTGCATGGCACAATGAGTACATCATCTTTGACTTTCTTGTAAATTGATCCGCTGTGCAAAAAAGTTTGCTGAACTCTTGTGTAATGGTTGAATAGAGAGAAAAGGGCAGTGTAAATTTATAACTTTGTACAATTTCACTTTTACCTCTGCTTTATTCAGTCTCTACCAATAAAAACTTGACATTAGCATGTATTCCAAAGACACATTTCTCCTCTTTTATACCAATCTTTTCCTTATCATCTGCAAATTTACAGTTAGAGATAAAGTTGTAGGAATTCTATCAAACGCACAGGCAAAATCTATTTTAAACATTCGCACTCCACCAAACTATTTTGAATTTCTCATTTGACATTATAAAGCTCGTCTTCTTGCAAATAAACTTCTTCCAAGACATGAAATCACATTTTAAAAAATGTGTTTCTAAAATTTCTGAGGCGGCTTGCCGTCTAAAGACTTTACAGTTGGGAACCAGAAATTTTAATGCACAGTTGAGATGGGAAGGATAAAAAACAGGTTTGAATTATTGCATTTGCACCTGAGCGGCTTTATGCATTTATGCATCCACATATTCTTCTACTAAAGCTCGCGGCTGTAGCTTATGTAGCAGCAGCAATTTTTTTGTTGTCTTTGTTAAATCTTCCTTTATGCCCTTTCAAAAGGACAAAATAAGAAGTTTACATTTATTTAAAATGTAAAAAATGCAGAATAAATACAACCGCTGGATAAGTGATTTTGTCCTCCAAAGCAAGCAGCCTGGATAAATTCCATGAATGTGCATTCATTTCCGCAGTTGCCACTGGTGACCAATAAACCATAATAAGTATTGATACTTACATTCAGCACATGAAGATAAACATAGACTGGTTAGAGCCAAAAGCACAATAATTTATTTACTCCGCTGCACATTCAATCCCTCAAAACTAATTTGATGCCAAGTGCATCCAGTGCAGCGTATGTTTCCTTAAGAAAAAGAATTATTAGAACACAAGGGCGTACATGTTCCGGACATTAAAGGAAAAAAATGCTTCTGCCAAACGCATTGCAGAGACTGAACTAAGATCATTCATTCTTATGTAAAGTTTGCCCCCTTGGTGTTGCCAAGGTCAGTTTCAGATTGGCTTACCAGCCACATAAGTGCTGCTCATGCAGATTAAAGTTGCTTGGGGGCACCTGGCTTCAACTTGCAGAGACATCTCATTTTTTTTCCCTTTTTCACTTGCAAGTAGAAATAAAACGCTCTGTAAGGACATTTCCTCCTCCTCAGTGTTCTCAGTTTTATTATTCCCTATTATTATTGTTATAGTCTTCCACCATTATAATTGAAACAATCCTCTAAAAACATCATTTATTATTATTAGAATATTTTTCAATATTAGCATCAAGGCAAGAAAAAGCGTGATAATGGCAAGGACATGTGTTAAAATTAGACTCATGACAGATCAAGGTCAGGTAAAGATGGGGTGGTCCTTACATCATATATTCCAGAATGCAGGCTCGTCTGTCTAGCTGATTCCTAATAGGTATGTTCAGCTGCGGTACGCCATTGTCACCATCAGCGAAGTCATGGTGAAGATGTCAACGTATGAATAAGAAGTGCATGTCAAATGTGTGATACAGAATGTATCATAACAGGCTAGAAAATAAACACTTCTATATTGTAAATCCATAATTAATGTCACATGCACAAAAATGTTTTCTGCAATCTGACATTTGATCTATTGTGTTGGATTTATTATTATGTCTTATGTTTTATTAATGATGAGATAATCTACATATAGGAAATCCTATTGTTCCACATAGCAATGAACATTTCAAATATAAATAGTAAATATTGTTTGAAAGACAATTACAAAAGAAAACAAAACAATAGGGTTTATATATACAGTGAAGGAAATAAGTATTTGATCCCTTGCTGTTTTTGTAAGTTTGCCCACTGACAAAGACATGAACAGTCTATAATTTTAAGGGTAGGTTAATTTTAACATTGAGAGATAGAATATTCAAAAAAAAAATCAAGAAAATCACATTGTATAAATTAGATAAATTTATTTGCGTTTTGCAGTGAGAAATAAGTATTTGATCCCTCTGGCCAGTATTTACAATTCCTACCACTGTCACTTTATGAGGTAATACCTTTAGAATGCTTCAATAGATCCCCCTGATTCTGAGACTGTTTTTTCGTGATATATTGTACTTCACTATAGTGGTAAAATTTCCTCAAAATCATTTGCATTTATTTGTGAAAAAATCTGAAATTTGGTGAAAATTTTGGAATTTTCAAAGTTTTAATTTTTATGCCCTTAAATCAGAGAGATATGTTGCACAAAATAGTTAATAAATAACATTTCCCACATGTCTACTTTACAGCAGCACAATTTTGGAACCAAATTTTTATTAGGGAGCTATAGGGGTTAAAAGTTGACCAGCGATTTCTCATTTTTACACCAAAATTTACAAACCATTTTGTTTTAGGGAGCACATCACATTTGAAGTGACTTTGAGGGGCCTTTATGAGAGAAAATACCCAAATGTGACACCATTCTTAAAACTGCATCCCTAAAGGTGCTCAAAACCACATTCAATAAGTTTATTAACCCTTCAGGTGCTTCACAGGAATTTTTGGAATGTGGAAGAAAAAAATGAACATTTAACTTTTTTCACAAAAATGTTACTTTAGACCCCAATTTTTTTATTTTTGCAAGGGTAACAGGAAAAAATGGACCCCAAAATTTGTTGTGCAATTTCACCTGAGCACGCAAATACCTCATATGTGGGGGAAAACCACTGTTTGGGCGCATGGCAGGGTTCGGAAGAGAAGGAGCGCCATTTGACTTTTTGAATGTAAAATTTGCATGAATAATTAGCGGACGCCATGTTGCGTTTGGAGAGCTCCTGATGTGCCTAAACAGTAGAAATCTCCCACAAGTGACATCATTTTGGAAGATAGACCCCTCAGGGAATTTATCTAGATTTGTGGTGAGCACCCTGAACCCCCAGGTGCTTCACAGAAATTTATAACATTGAGCTGTAAAAATAAAAATTTCACATTTTTCTCACAAAAAAGTTTTTCAGCCCCCAATTTTGCATTTTCATAATGGTAACGGGAGAAATTTCGCCATACCATTTGTTGTGCAATTTCTCCTGAGTAAGCTGATACCCCATATGTGGGAGAAAACCACTGTTTGGGTTTGGAAGGGAAGGAGCGCCATTTGACTTTTTGAATGTAAAATTTGCTTGAATAATTAGCGGATACCATGTTGCGTTTGAAGAGCCCCTGATGTGCCTAAACAGTGGAAATTCCCCACAAGTGACACCATTTTGGAAACTAGACCCTTCAGGGAACTTATCTAGAAGTGTGGTGAACATCCTGAACCCCCAGGTGCTCCATAGAAGTTTATAACATGGAGCTGTGAAAATAAAAAAATCAAACTTTTTCCATAAAAATGATATTTTAGTCCCAAAATTTTTATTTTCACAATGGTAGGAGGAGAAAATGGACCCTAAAAACTTTGTGCAATTTCACCTGAGTACGCCAATACCCCATATGTGGGGAAAATGCACTGTGTGACTTTTTGAACGCAAAATTGGCTGGAATTGAGAGTGGACGTCATGCTGCATTTGGAGAGCCCCTGATGTGCCTAAACAGTGGAAACCCCCAACAAGTGACCCCATTTTGGAAACTAGACCACTCAAGGATTATATAAAGGGGTATAGTGAAAATTTTAAACCCAGAGGTACGACACAGAAATTGATAACATTAGGTCATCATATTGAATAAGTTGTCATTAGTCTTGAGCGCAAGTGCTCACTACTTGAGTTTGCACCGGGTACCCAGGTATGCACCTTGTATCGCGGGTGCTCGAGTGACATGCTCGAGTCCCTGCCCCGCATGTTTCACGTTTTGTTAGACACCCAAAACAAACAGGCGAGGATCGCTTGTGCATGGCAGGCAATCCCCGCGGAGCATATGGGGTAGAGACTCGAGCATGTCACTCGAGCACCCACGATACTGAGTGCATACCCAAGCACCCAATGCAAACTCAAGTAGTGAGCACTTGTGCTCAACACTAGTCGCCATATCGTTACTTTTTTTTAATTTACTTTGGAAAAAATTCCAACCCCAACACAACCCTAACCCTAGCACAACCCTAACCCTAGCACAACTCAAACCTAACCCTAGCACAACCCTAACCCTAGCACAACCCTAACTCTAGCACAACCCTAACCCTAGCACAACACTAACCCTAGCACAACCCAAACCTAACCCTAGCACAACCCTAACCCTAGCACAACCCTAACTCTAGCACAACCCTAACTCTAGCACAACTCTTACCCTAGCATAACCGTAACCCTAGCACAACCCTAACCCTAGAGTTTATTTCGATACCAGATTTATAGCGGGTTTTTATTATTGACAGCTGTCACACACTAAAAGACACTTTTTTTGCAAAGATTCGTTTTTGCATCGCCATATTTTGAGAGCTATAATTTTTCCATATTTCGTCCGACAGAGTCATGTGATGGCTTGTTTTTTGTAGGACGAGTTGGCATTTTTAATGGTACCATTTTCATGCACGTGACATTTTTTGATTGCTTTCTATTCCGATTTTTGGGAGGCAGAATAAACAAAAAACAACAATTCAAGAATAGTCTTTTTTTTTTTATGCCGTTCTGCGTGTGGTAAAATTGATAAGGCAGCTTTATTCTTCGGGTAAGTACATTTACAGCGGTACCACATTTATATAGTTTTTTTATGTTTTGCCACTTTTACACAATAAAAACTATTTTATAGAAAAAAGAATATTTTTTTGCATCGCTTTATTCTGAGAGCTATAACTTTTCTATTTTTCAGCTGATGGAGCTGTATGACGGCTTGTTTTTTGCGGAACAAGATGATGTTTTCAGTGGTACCATTTTTATCTACATTCATCTTTTTGATCGTGTTTTATTCCATTTTTTATTTCGTGGTAATGAGGATAAAGCATAGTTTTTTGCTTCATTTTTTTTTTTTTTTTACCGTGTTCACTAAAAGGGTTAACTAGTGGGACAGTTTTATAGGTCAGGTCATTCTGGACGCGATAATGCCAAATATGTGTACTTTTATTTTTTTTTGTTTTTTTTTCCATAAAACTATTTATTGATGGGTACAATATATTTTTATTTTTTGGTGATTATTTTTTTCATTTTTTTAAATATTTTTACAATTTTTTTTTTCACTTTCTGATTCTTTTTTAACTTTTACACTTTGTCCCACTATGGGACTTTTACTTTTTACATTCTGATCTCCTGTATAGCACAGTAATGCAGCAGCATCCCTGTGCTATACAGGCTGTCAGCGCTGCAGAGGGAGAAGATACTGTGATTGTGCACTGCGCATGATCAAAGTATCTTCCTGGTGTCTGGTGACCCAGATGTCGTCATGATGACATTCGGGTCACATGACAACCATGGGACCCGGCCACAGACACCGTGGAACGCCGGAGAGGAGGTGAGTACCGGCGCTTACCTCCTCTTGCTGCCGGAATGCTGCGATCGACTTTGATCGCAGCATTTCGGGGGTTAATGTGCTGGGAGCGGTGCGGAACCTCTCCCACCACATAGCACCGGGTGTCAGCTGTGACAATCAGCTGACACTCAGTGGCGATTCCGCCCGCACAGCCTGTGTGCGGGCGGAATCGCCAATGTGTACTAATACGTATCTGGTCAATAAGGCCCAGGGCACAGATGCGTATTAGTACGTATCATGTCGGAAAGGGGTTAATACTTGGTGGAAAAATCCTTGTTGGCGAGCACTTCAGTCAGACTTTTTTTGCAGTTGATGATGAGGGTTGCGCACATGTCAGGAGGAATTTTGGTCCACTCCTCTTTGCAGATCATCTCTAAATCATTAAGATTTTGAGGCTGTCACTTGGCAACTATGAGCTTCATCTCCCTCCATAAGTTTTCTATGGGATTAAGGTCTGGAGACTGGCTAGGCCACTCCATGACCTTAAAGTGCTTCTTTTTGAGCCACTCCTTTGTTGCCTTGGTTGTATGTTTTGGGTCATTGTCTTGCTGGAAGACCCAGCCACGACCCATTTTTAATGTTCTTGTGGAGGGAAGGGGGTTGTCACTCAGGTTTTTTCGGTACATGGCTCCATCCATTTTCCCATTGATGCGATGAAGTAGTCCTGTGCCCTTAGCAGAGAAACACCCCCAAAGCATAATGTTTCTACCTCCATGCTTGACAGTGGGGACGGTGTTCTTTGGGTCATAGGCAGCATTTCTCATCCTCCAAACACGGCGAGTTGAGTTTATTCCAAAAAGCTCAATTTTTTGTCTCATCTGACCACAGCACCTTCTCCCAATAACTCACAGAATCATCCAGGTGTTCATTAGCAAACTTCAGATGGGCCTGCAGATGTGCCTTCTTGAGCAGGGGACCTTGCGAGCACTGCAGGATATTAAACCTTTAAGGCGTAATGTGTTACCAATGGTTTTCTTGGTGACTGTGGTCCCAGCTGCCTTGAGATCATTAACAAGTTCCCCCCGTGTAGTTTTAGGCTGATCTCTCACCTTCCTCATGATCAAGGATACCCCACGAGGTGAGATTTTGCATGGTGCCCCAGATCAATGTCGATTGACAGTCATTTTGTATTTCTTTCATTTTCTTACTATTGCACCAACAGTTGTCTCCTGATTTTTTAGCCCATTCCAGCTTTGTGCAGGTCTACAATCTTGTCCCTGACATCCTTAGAAAGCTCTTTGGTCTTGCCCATGTTGTAGAGGTTAGAGTCTGACTGATTAATTGAGTGTGGACAGGAGTCTTCTATACAGGTGACTATGTAAGACTGCTGTCTTTAATGCAGGTAACAAGTTGATTAGGAGCGTCTAACTGGTCTGTAGGAGCCAGAACTCATAATGGTTTGTAGGGGATCAAGTACTTATTTCTCACTGCAAAATGCAAATAAATTTATCTAATTTATACAATGTGATTTTCTTGATTTTTTGGGGGATATTATATCTCTCAAGGTTAAAATTAACCTACCCTTAAAATTATAGACTGTTCAAGTCTTTGTCAGTAGGCAAACTTACAAAAACAGCAAGGGATCAAATAATTATTTCCTTCACTGTAGATATACACTACCGTTCAAAAGTTTGGGATCATTTATAAATTTCATTATTTTTAAAAGAAAAGCACATTTTTTTCAATGAAGCTAACATTAAATGAATCAGAAATACATTCTATACATTGTTAATGTGGTAAATGACTATTCTAGCTGCAAACATCTTGTTTTTATTGCAATATGTATATTATTGCAATAGGTGTATAGAGGCCCATTTCCAACAACCACCACTTCAGAGTTTTAATGGTACATTGTGTTTGCTAACTGTGTAAGAAGGCTTATGAATGTTTAGAAAACCCTTGCACAAGTATGTTAGCCCAGCTGAAAACGGTTTGGCTGATTTGAGAAGCTATAAAATTGACCTTCCTTTGAGCTAGTTGAGAATCTGGAGCATTAAATTTTTTTGTTCTATGAAACTCTCAAAATGGCCAGAAAAAGAGAACTTTTATGTGAAACTCGACAGTCTATTCTTGTTCTTAGAAATGAAGACTATTCCATGCGAGAGATTGCAAAGAAACTGAAGATTTCCTACAACGGTGTGTACTACTCCCTTCACAGGAGAGCACAAACAGGCTCTAACCAGAGTAGAAAGAGAAGTAGGAGGCCCCGCTGCACAACTGAGCAACAAGACAAGTACATTAGAGTCTCTAGTTTGAGAAATCGACACCTCACAGCTCCTCAACTGGCAGCTTCATTAAATAGTACGCGCAAAACGCCAGTATCAACGTCTACAGTGAAGAGGCGACTCCGGGATGCTGGCCTTCAGGACAAAGTGGCAAAGAAAAAGCCATATCTGAGACTGGCTAATAAAAGGAAAAGATTAATATGGGCAAAAGAACACAGACATTGGATAGATGAAGATTGGAAAAAAGTTTTATGGACACACGAATCAAAGTTTGAGGTGTTTGGATCACACAGAAGAACATTTGCGAGACGCAGATCAACTGAAAAGATGCTGGAAGAGTGCCTGACGCCATCTATCAAGCATGGTGAACGTAATGTGATGGTCTGGGGTTGCTTTGGTGCTGATAAAGTGGGAGATTTGTACAAGGTAAATGGGATTTTGAATAAGGAAGGCTATCACTCCATTTTGCAACGCCATGCCATACCCTGTGGACAGCGCTTAATTGGAGCCAATTTCATCTTACAACAGGACAATGACCCAAAGCACACCTCCAAATTATGCATGAACTATTTAGGGAAGAAGCAAGCAGCTGGTATTCAATCTGTAATGGAGTGGCCAGCGCAGTCACCAGATCTCAACCCCATTGAGCTGTTGTGGGAGCAGCTTGACCGTATGGTACCCAAAAAGTGCCCATCAAGCCAATCCAACTTGTGGGAGGGACTTCAGGAAGCATGGGGGGAAATTTTTCAAGATTACCTCAGCAAATTAACAGCTAGAATGCCAAAGGTCTGCAATGCTGTAATTGCTGCAATGGGAGCATTCTTTGACGAATGCAAAGTTTGAAGGAGACAATTATTCTTTCTAATAAAAATCATTATTTCTAACCTTGTCAATGTCTGGACTATATTTTCTAATCATTTTGCAACTCATTTGATAAATAAAAGTATGAGTTTTCATGGAAAACACAAAATTGTCTGGGTGACCCCAGACTTTTATCATATTCTTAATTTCTATTAATATTCTTTTGTTTTTACATTATGTTAACTTGAATGGCGCACACAAAATAATGGAAGCTGTTATTAGGTGATGTTATGATGGGCAGTTGCATGGCTCTGCTAGATAGAGATATTTTCTTTACTTTTCTGACTGTGGGTCCCCCTAAAAAAAACAAAGGAAGCACAAAACTGCCTTTTGCTAAATAGAGTGATTGTCTTTGTACAATAGAGAGAGGACAACACATATGACCTTCAGGCCTATACAGGTTCTGCCACAAAGTCCAAGCTTGTAGCATTCTTCTTTTCCTAATTTAGCTTTACAGATTTTACTTAGGAGAGCATATCTGAGTAGTAAATGCAAAATGGGTCTTCCTGCTTCACAAAACCCTCTTTCTCCTGATGTAGTTATTTAAAAACAAAATATCTGAGTCTCTTCCATTGCTCTTGTGTCTGACATTTTTTTACATCACATTAACAGTGCTACAGTCAGGCTTGGACTGGCCCACAGGAGAACAGGAGAATCCCCCGGTGGGCCTCCACCCTCTTATATGAACGGTACTTGGCACAGTGAATCACTATGTAAAGACAAAGGCAGCATCTTATTCATTTAACAATTTACCCAGTTCATTGTTGTATAAATTTGTGATTGAAGATTGAAGAAAAATGGAACCCTGGAGTTGATTACTGGTGGGCCCTTGGTACCACAGTCTGACACTGGCTGCAGTCAATAAGTGAGCTCAGCGACTCCGCCCAAGTAGATGGCATGAGTCACTCAAAGCTGCTGTGCTCACAGATTGGCTGCAGTGTTGTTGATGTGATATCAGTGCTTCTGACAATAAGGCAAGTAGATTCAACACTCCACTTGGGGAGTGTGAGTAAAGCACATGTTGTTTTTTTTTGTTGTTTTTTTTAATAAATTGACCCTGGGGTCAGTGGTTTTCTGAAACCGAAAAACCCTTTTAACGTTTCAGTGCAAAGAGAAGTTTTCTTCCTCTAAGGTTTTACGCACTAGATGTTTTTTTTTCATGCAAATTCCACCTGAAATAGCGCTCAGAAAATGCGCAAAAGACGCCAAGCACTTAAAAGAAGTGAGCAGACCATTCTTCAGGTGTTTTACGCTCTAAAGATGCACTATAATTTACAATACAAGTCAATGGGAAGGCCCAAAAGATGCCCAGGTGTCCTTTTTAAGCATCTTACCACGGTAAACCACTAGTGGCTTCTTCATTGTTGAACAGAGAAAAAAAGCAAATAAAAAGACAACCCAAAAACAATGGAAAATAAACGTTTGGCGAAAAAACAATGAAAAAATTTCTCAGGAAAGAACCAAAAAGATGTAAAAAAAAGTCTCTTCAGTACAAAAAATGGTGATGTGTCTTGAAGCGTCTTCCTTTGGGAAAACTAAGCGAGTTCACCAGAGTTTAAAAGAGCATGGGTCCAATTCATCAAACCTTCCACATGAGAATTCTGGCATAAGACCCTTGAAAAGTGGCAAAATTTAGGTGCAACTCAGAGCTGCACCTAAATTTTGCAACTTCTGTGTTTTCACGGCAGTTTCCCACAACTCTGTCAAAATATGCGGAGCTGGAGGGATGGGACGTGGCGACCACCGCTCATCAAAATTATGACGAGTGGTGGCACTCACTATGCCACAAAATCTTGCTCCAGGCCTTCCAGATAAAAAACTCGCCAAATACTCAATGTGTGCATCTGGCCTTAGTGGTTCAAACAGTTCCAACAGTTGCAAACTCCGTCATAATTTACCAGAAGAAAAAGAGTAGCATGTTGTTCTGTTTTCTCTATTAAAATGATGGACACCCTAATGGAAACCCAATGGCCCCATTGGCTATAATGGAGTCTGTCAGCTGCCTTTTATGCCCGCCACCTGACAACTCGTTTTCTGTATGAATTCCGTTTTTCTGTCCCTATAACAGATAATATGACCCTAAACTTTTAGAGTATTTTTCATTGTTGATTCTTTTTCATCTGCATTTAAAATAGAAACATCTTCCTATAATTATATTTCCTATGTCCCTCATTTCCACTACATTGCGATCACTTGTATTTCTGTATACTCACAACAGCAGGCTTGTAGTCAATTTCTGTAAACTGACATGGCAGGACAAGAAACCTACATTTAAAACTTGGTATATTTCCAGTAGATGCATGCTTTAAAAGTATTCCAGCTCCCTGACAGATTAGGCATGCTTCCATGATATTAAATCGCCATGCTTTTTTGGCCTGGCAAAACAAAGATAGATGTTATCGTAAATTTGGCATTGTAGTGAAAAACATGAAACTGCACTTTCATGTAAGACAATATTGCCAAATCAGTAACATAAATGTTCTCACAGGCCATAACCACAGAGAATGGCATTTACATTTTGTTACAGAAGGTCCTTGTCACCACTGCGACTGACCAGAACCCTGGGTGAGCACTAGTAACATAAAGAAGTTGTCCACTACTTGGACAACTCCTTGTCATACCCCACGCTTGGCCCCAATAAAATAAAAAAGCTTATACTTACCACCCGTGCCGGAGCCGTTCCCGTGGTGTCGGCACTCGTTCTTCCCAGGGCACCCAAGCTGTTATTGTGATATGTGAGTCCAGCGCCCAATCAGCACTGGTGTCACTGTCCCCAAGAAGGGGTTGTCCTAGTAGTGGAAAACCCCTTTAAGGTCTCACTTAAATAAGCACTCCCATCAAAGTTGTTTTTCCTCTTAATATATGATAGTCTTCATATTATATGGCACTGTGTACTTACAATTGCTCATTTTGCCTTTCCACCCATCTAGTTCTTCTCTTTTCCATTAGGTCTATAACATCACATGGTTAAAAACTGACTAGCTGAATCCTTCTAAGCTCTATGTAGAAACAGGAGGTCAATTTTCCCTGCATGAGTCATGAGTCATTGCAAAAGTCCCTGACGGGGAGGAGCAGAGCAACTGGGTCAGGAGTTGAAGAGGGGAATAATTCATGCAGGGAATAGAGACATCCTGTTTCTACGTAGACCATAGAAAACAGAGGAATTTACTGGGTAGAAAGTTGGAATGAGAAATTGTAAGTGCACAGTGCTTTATAATATGATGATTGCAATATATTAAGATGATAAAAACTTTGATGGGAGTGCTTTTTTAAGAGCAAGTGGTGATAATTGTCTAAATGTTCCAGATCATTGGCCTTACCACCATTCAGTCAATGAATAAGCCTGTTCATTGGTCGATTCAATCATTTATGTGGGCCCTCAAATCATTGTTGTAAACAGTCCTTATTAACAATCATTTGCTCCAATAGCATTTGCATTCGCTCATGAAAAATGGCCTTAAACAAATTTGGATCAATTTATTATATGAGCATGGGTGTATTGGCATAAATAGCCTTGAAGAGGTTTCCACTACTATTAACTTTGCCCCCATCGATTTAAATTGTGGCAACAAAACTTTTTGTAAATACTTTGCGTGTTCTTTATTGCCTGTGAGTGGCAATATCGCTAGTCGCTTACAGGCGTCACGTGATGCCGGTGAGCTGCCAGCTATAGCGCCGCTAACAGGCATCACGTGTCACCGGCTGCAGTCGGCTCTTCCTTCCGCTGATGTCACGTCAAGTTCCGACTGCAGCCGGGCGTGACTCAGTGATGCACTCCCGCTGACTGATGGGCTGTGGGCGTGGTTTCACCGCGCGTCATAGCCCAGCATTCACCACGCTTTCCCGAGGAAAGCAGAGAGAGGGAGAGCGCGGTGGATGCTGGGCTGTGATGGAACTAGCTCTGTCCCCTGAGGAAACTGTTCTCCAGACTCAGACAGACTGACTGCCTAGCTCCACCTTCCCTTTTTATATCCCTAACGGGCTCCCTCTGCTGGTCTGAGGTGGAAGGTGGAGGTGTGTGTATGCTATGAGGGCCTCTTGTGGAGGAATCCGTCCATGCACCCCTCTAGGATCTATGGCACCAATGTGCAGCAGGGCGCCACATTCCCCCCTAGCAAAGCTCAGTACTCCCAGACTGAAGTACTTTTTATAACAACAATGACATTAACTCTTCCCTTTATGGGAGGCACTTGGCTTAAATGTTACATATAAAACATCATAAATAATAAATAGATATATATACAATTCAATAAGCAACCCCAGAATTCAAGTCTCTTCCGGTGAGGTTCCCTGACTGGATGTCCATCTCACAGGGTAGAGTACCTGGTAGCTTGAGGGACCTGTCCAAAGCAAACCCTCCACGTAGGCCCTGGAGTGGCTGCAGGGCATGGTGATCCTGAGTTGGACCTTCGTTAGTGCCACACCAGACAGGTTTTCCTTCTGAGGTCACCTAAAGGGGCACTCCAGGGAGTGCAATTATTTACAAAAAGCAGTTTTTGGGCTGTACATAGTCCTCAGCCACAGAGTTCTTTATGTACCCTGACGGGTAACTAGAGGAAACAAGGGTAGTGTCCATATCACTTAGATTGTCCATTAGAAGGCAAAACACAAGTTAATAAATACATATTCATAAAAATACACAATATGATACCCCAAGGGCAACTATCTACACTGTCCGAGTTTCCTTCTTTATTCTCTGTATCTGACAGGGGTCTGACTTCGTGTGCTACGTGTCGACCTACGTGGTATTGGGAGGCGTGAGGCACTAGTATTTGCACTACCTCCCATTCTGTCAGTTCTAAGTGTTGGGGAACTGCAGGGTTGCCTTAACCTCTCTACAGGACGGGCAAGTATACCATTGGCTGGGCCTTCTTGCTCTGCTCCAACCGGGGATCCTTCTTCTGGGGATTCTTCTTGAGCAGGCTCTTCTGAAGCACTTACAGGCTCTACTTGATGTGGAGGGTCTTCTGGCTGTTGAAAGAAGTGGAAGTCAGAATGGAGTACTGCTTCTTTAGGCTCCTCCGGTACGGTGAGAGGCACTTCTTCTTGGGGCTTTAGCAGGTCTGGACACAACTTCAGAGGGTCTCTAGATACCGTTGCAGTCGTTATTCCTCCGTCTTTGCTAATCAAACAGGTCTTCTTGTTATCAAATCTTGAATTTAACACAGTGTAGGGTTCTCTCTCCCACTGGTCATCAAGTTTGTGGTTTCTCCTTTTCCTCTTTAACACCACTTATCCTGGTGTGAAGGGTTCTGAGGGCACACTTTTATTGTAGTGGGCTTCCTGCTTGTCCCTTACCCGAGTGAGACTGTCTTCGACACAGGCCTGTACTCTTCTGTACTGCTCCTGTCGGGTCATGTCTCTGTCCTCACTGGACATATCTGCTTCTGGTTCTACTACACCAAGCTCCAGGTCCATGGGCAACTTTCTGGGTCTGGCTCACATGAGATATGCTGGAGTACAATTGGTGGAACTCACAGGTATGTGGTTGTATAGATCTACCAGGTCAGGTAGTAGGTCTGGCCACTGATTTCTCTCCTCTAGTGGTAAGGTCTTCAGCAGGTCGATGACGATGTTATTCATCTTTTCACAGAGACCGTTGGTTTGCGGGTGGTACGGTGTAGTCCTGATCTTTTTACACCCGTACAGATGGCAGAACTCCTTGAACAATTCGGCCTCAAAGGCTGAGCCTTGATCTGTCAGCACCTGCTCTGGGTACCCATGGGGCCTGCAGAAATACGCCTGAAACGTCTTCGCTGCTGTCTCTGCCGTCAGATCCTTGATGGGGGCGACCACGAGGAACCGGGAGTAGTGATCCACCATGGTCAGGGCATAGGAATATCCTGACCTGCTGGGTGACAGCTTGACATGATCCAGGGCCACGATCTTCAAGGGTCGAGTTGTCTTGATGGGTTGCAGGGGTGCCTTCTGGCTGCTGTAGTCTTTTCTTCTGAGGCTAGAGGGTCCACAATTCCGGCACCACCTCTCAATGGAACTGCGCATTCCTACCCAATAAAACCGACACTTCAGCAGGGTTTCTAGTTTCTTCCAGCTAAAGTGGCCTGCCTGATCGTGGTAGGCTTCCAACACCATCTGGATGTCTGTCTTGGGCACCACTATCTGCCATACCATCTCATGGGTTTTGGGGTTGACGTACCTCCGGCACAGCTTCTCTCTATAGATGAACAGCCGGCTCTTCTCATTCCACAGCTGCTTGGCTTGGAGAGACGCTTCCTTCTCCAGGGAGGAACCTTCCTGGGTTATCAATTCTTTGATGCGTCTGACAACCGGGTCGCTGTCCTGGATCTCCTTCCAGCTGTGGTGAGGCAGGGGGTTTAACGTCTTACCACGTTGCCTCCTGAAGGCTCGTTGCTTGTGGACCATTCCATTCTGATGAAAGGCAGGTAGTTCAATCTCCTCCAGGTCATCCACTTCTTCTTCAGTGTCCGACTGGTGAGGCATCCTGGACAGGGCATCGGCGTTGGCGTTCTTGCGGCCCGCCCGGTACTTAATAGTGAATTGGTAGTTTGACAGCCGAGCCATCCATTGTTGTTCCATGGCTCCTAGCTTGGCTGTCTCCAGATGAGTCAAGGGGTTATTATCAGTGAAGGCAGTGAACTTACTGGAGGCTAGGTAGTGCTTGAACCGCTCGGTGATGGCCCAGACCAGGGCCAGGAACTCCAACTTAAAGCTGCTATAGTTCTCCGGGTTCCTCTCGGTCGGGCGGAGCTTCCTGCTTGCATAAGCGATCACCTTCTCTTTGCCATTCTGCTTCTGACTCAGTACAGCTCCTAATCCTTCGTTGCTGGCATCAGTGTACAGCAGGAATGGTTGGCTGTAGTCAAGGTAGGCTAGGATCTCTTCGCCAGTTAGGATCTCCTTCATCACATTAAAGGATTCAGCTTGCTCTTTACCCCACTGGAACGGGGGATTTCTGCCTCTGGGGGACTGTCCTACCAGGAGGTCTTGTAGAGGCGCCGCTTTCTTGGTATAGTCCTTCACAAACCTCCGGTAATACCCGACTAGTCCCAGGAACTGACGTACCTCCTTGAGGCTCCTCGGCTCCGGCCATTTCTGGATGGCAGTGACCCTCTCCGGGTCTGGTGCTACTCCCTCTTGACTAACGATGTGCCCCAGGTACTGTACCTTTCTCTTGAGCAGGTGGCACTTTGAGTGCTTCAGCTTCATCCCATACCGGAACAGCGACTCAAATACCTCCGCCAGGTGCTTCAAGTGGTCCTCATACGTTTTGGAGTACACTATCACGTCGTCCAGGTATAGTAGTACAGTCTCGAAGTTGCGGTGTCCCAGGCAGCACTCCATCAATCTCTGGAACGTTCCGGGGGCGTTTCAGAGTCCAAACGGCATACTATTGAACTCGCAGAGTCCCATCAGGGTGGTGAAGGCCGTCTTCTCCCGATCCTCCTCAGCAACAGCTACTTGCCAGTACCCACTAGTGAGGTCAAGGGTGGAGAAGTAATTTGCAGACTTTAAGGCAGCCAGGGATTCCTCTATACGTGGTAAAGGGTATGCATCTTTATGTGAAATGCGATTTACTTGTCTGTAATCTACACACATTCTCATGCTTCTGTCCTTTTTCCTGACTAGAACTAGGGGAGCTGCCCAGGGACTACAACTATCCCTTACTATCCCTGCCTTCTTCATGTCGTGCAACATCTCCTTCGCCTTCTGGTAGTGTGCTGGTGGTATAGACCTGTAACGTTCTTTGATGGGTGGATGGTCACCTGTGGGGAAATTGGTGTTGAACCCCCTTAATCCTCCCAAAGTCAAGTGGGTGCTTACTGAATACTTGCTCGTATTCCTGAACCACCCGGTGTACACCCTGCTTCTGATGGGCAGGAGTGGTGTCTGTCCCAACAAGAAGCTGTTGACACCATTCCTCTACCTGGGTTCCCGGGTCATTATCCTCCACTTCGTCTGGTGAGGTTGAGGACTCCGCCGTGTGTATGGAGTTGTTATTTACTGTGTACAGTTTGGCAACAGTAGCGTAGCGTGGTAATATAACCTCGTCCTCCCCACAGTTTAGGAGGCATACGGGCACCCTCCCATTGTGTACATCCACTACCCCTCTGGCAGTCAAGAGTGTAGGTCTATGCTCTGAGCTAAGGGGCTCTACTACTGCCTGGTATCTCCGTCCTTTGAGACCTAATGCTGCTCTACACCAAATCAGCATTTCACTCATCGGGGGAATCACAATGGGCACCAGGTCTGTCACCCTTACGTTACCAATTTCACCGCCTGTTAGCTTTACCTGTTGCTGGTACATAAGGGCTCGGATCTCTTTCTGCAGTGCCCTTCTCTGCCCTGGTCTGGCAGTGTCAGCTATCTGTTGGAGCAAGAACAACACTTCTCCCAAACAGTTACTACAATATTTGTGCCAAGTACCATATTCAAGTCTGTATCATCAGGATTAGTCTCTACTACAATTAGTCCCTGGTCCTTCAGTTCCACTCTTCCCACCTTTACTGCCACATCCTTAGCCCCAACTAGGTTAAGGGGGAGGCCGTTTGAAGCATAGACGGAAAGATTTGGATCTGGTGGGTGAAGTGGACTAGAACCTTTTGTAGAGGACATCAGGCACGATGGTTACCTGAGATCCTGTGTCCAGCAGAGCAGGTGTTGCGAGGCCATCTAGGACGATGGACAGAAGAGGTCTTCCTCCCACGAACCGGCGGTACCAGTTTGATGGGCCTGAGGGGTCTACTCCTGGGTGTCGGTCCTCGGCCCCAGGGTTTGCTCGTTTAAAGGACAGCTCCGGACGGCGTGACCTGTCTTGTGGCAGGAGTGCCAGGCAGGGTCTTTCGGCGGGTGGCGATGGTCGCTGGTCCTCCCAGGGGGTGGCGTTGTCCTCCTCTTCCTTCTCATCCAGGGGACATCCTCAGGGCTGTCAGCTAGCAGGATCCTTCCTTCCTCCTCGGGCTCCGTCCGCAGCTGCAGGGCACTCAGTGCAGTGGTTAGGGTTTTTCTCAACTGACGAACTTCAGAGCGCAGGCTGTCCAGCTCACTAGGGGACGTTGCTGGAACCTTGGCTTCAGCAGCCACCGGGGAAAAGGTGGACGCTGCAGGCACTGGGGTGGCCCCACCCTGGTAACACTGGATAGCAGTTGTTTTCAGGGACTGCAGTCCTTTTATAGCCGTGTCCTTAAGGGTGTCAAAGGTGGCATCTGGATGATCCAGGGACCACCAACGCACAGTCCTGCTCTCCTCTTGAGACCTCAGTCCGCGGATAAACTGTTCCTTCAGCATTTTATTTTCACTATCGATGCTGGTTGGACTAACCTGTTTCAGAGCTCGCAGGGCCCCTTGTAAACGCCTGGCATAGTCCCGAACACTGTCCTCCGGTTGCTGAGAGCAGTTGTAGAACCTCATCCGGAGGTCTGTCTCAGTACGATTCTCAAAAACAGTCTGTAACTTTTTAAAGATTGCGGACACTGACTTCTGGTCTGCGGCCGACCAGGTTTCTACTTCTCGCTCCGCAGCACCAGTCAATTGTCCCAATACAACAGTGGCTCTTTGCTTGCCTGTCATAGAGTACATGTCCAGTATACCGCATATTTTCCTTTTGAATCCAGACAGGGTATCTGGTTTGCCGCTGTACTGGGGGAGCCACTTCGCTCCAGGGATGTACGGTAGGGCCATAGGTATGACAGGGGTTACAAGCCCTGCTGGTGGAGCGGCTGCTTCGGCCTGCTCGGTGCCGAGCGCGGGTTGATGATCAGGGCGGTTAACCGGTACTCCTGCATTGTGCTGTTCTTCGGACATTCTGGCGCCCCCCTAGCGAACCGTGGCCTATCTTCTTTTCTTTTCTTCCGGTAGGTCGCAGCTCCGCAGGTGACGGTCTTTCTTAAGGACCTTGCGTCGCTTGCGTCCTAAGTCAGAGCGCTCAACGGGGCTCCTTCCAGGACCTGGCGCTTCCTGGTTTGACGTCGAGGCGTGGGGCGTGTCCGGGGCTTCGCGCGCTTCAGCAGGTACGCCTCTCAGTTTTCCCGCGGTTACGCCCCTCTTCCCGCTCGGCGGCACAACAATGGCGGCGATCTTCGCCACAGTTAAATACACAGTACAGATTAAAGGCTCACAGTACCCGGTGGCAGCGGGCACGGAATCCTGTTCGTGATGCCAGGAAGAGATGACGTGCCCAGGGGATGGGGATGACTCGGCGTCCGGGCCTTGTTGTTGTTGCCTGACCTTGGGGGATGTCGCGGTGGTCGGCTCTCGCGCCCGTACCCTGGGGTCACTCTTAAAAAGGAAAGGGGAAAGGTTATTAGGATAGGGAAATGTTCGTGACGCCACACGTGGTGTCTGGTGAGGATAACCAGCGCTGCGACAGTCCTCTGAGGCCGGTGTTCAGGCAGCTTAGTTGGTGCGGCTCCCCACAGGTGGAGTGGGGCCTCAGGGCAGTGTAGGAAAAGGGATGCAGGACAGAGGGGACCCAGCCGGGTCAGTAGAATAATAGGCACACTCACAACAGTTCACTTCAGTACCTTTACTGGTGGTGTTTCAGGCACGATCCAGGGCACTGTAGGGTGAAGGGTGCATTTCAGGACTCTCCCTAGTGAGCGGGTGTGGGGCCTCCTGTTTCTTGCCTTTTCCTGGTAAGTTTATGACCTGCCTGGAGCTAGGCCTAACTTGGTCTCTGTCTGGCACCTGCTGACCTGGTGGTAGGGCCTTCTGTTGGAGATCACACTCCCTGGTCTCTTGGGCCTCTGTGATTCCTGACCCTGGGATAACGGTCAGATTCTGTTGTTCCTGGGACATGAAGTTCGCCAGGGGTTCCTGTTGTTTCTGCTGGTCCTAGAGATCCTTGCAGACACGGACCCGGTGTCCGGTATATGGTCTTGGGGTGAGCTGGCTAAGCTCCTCTGCCCCCCTATGTAGCTCGCTTACTCCAGTCGCCTTCGGCCACGCTCGGGGCCCTCACTAGGCTTCACACTGGCAATAGGCCTCGCTACTCTTCACCGCTCTTATGGCGTCGGCACGCCTTGGGCTCACTTACCTGAGCTCCCTGAGTCTGGACTGTGCTCCACTGCAGGATAGCTTCTGCAGGAGCTCCTCTCAACAGGCTTCCTTCTACAGACTGGAACTAGCTCTGTCCCCTGAGGAAACTGTTCTCCAGACTCAGACAGACTGACTGCCTAGCTCCACCTTCCCTTTTTATATCCCTAACGGGTTCCCTCTGCTGGTCTGAGGTGGAAGGTGGAGGTGTGTGTATGCTATGAGGGCCTCTTGTGGAGGAATCCGTCCATGCACCTCTCTAGGATCTGTGGCACCAATGCACAGCAGGGCGCCACATATACACAGTATGATGGCTTCGTAACCCCCTATAGACAGTATGGTAGCCTCATAGCCCGCTAAACACAGTATGATGGTCCCACAGCCTCAATATACAAAGTATATTGGTCCCATAGCCCCTACACATAGTATGATGAGCCTATAACCCCCTATACACAGTATGATCGCTCCATAGCCCTGCTACACATAGTATAAATGTCCCTTAGTCCCCTATACTCAGTATGCTGACCCCACAGCCACCCTATATACAGTATGATGGCATTACAGCCCCCTATACAAAGTATGATGGCCCCATAGCCTTCTATACACAGTATGATAGCCCCGTGGTCCTCTATGCACAGTATTAGGCCCCCACAGCTTCCACAAGTGCTGTTATGTTCTGCTACCAGAGCTAAGGAAAGAGAGGAGATCTGTCCCTACGATAGAACTCAGCTTTATCCCTACGATGTAACAGGGGACCTGATCCTGCGATCAGACCTGCTAAAGTCCTAAGCTAGTCTGTACGGAGACCTATAGATGTGGGGAAGGAATCCCTACAAGTACTAAGGACTGGGAGGAAAATGGGACACCTCCTAACAGAAATAGTAGCAGACAGACAAACAAACAAAATATATAGAACACTGAGGTCCATAGACCAAGCAAACTAACAGAGTTAGATACAGAGCACAGGCTAGCTAGAAAGTAGTTATACAATGAAGTCCAGCAAAGCCAGAAGGGCGGAGCAGGATTAAATAGGCCAACAAGGTCATGTGACCAGCAAAGGAAAAAACCTAAGAGCAAGGTTCTAACAGTACCTCCCCTTCTAAGAGGATCCTCCGGATCCCCTAGGACCAGGCTTATCAGGAAATCTCCTGTGAAACGCTCTGATAAGTCTGGACGCGGAAACATCATCTGACCTCACCCAAGAGTTATCCTCGGGTCCGAAACCTTTCCAGGCCACAATATACTGCAAACTACCTCTATACCGTCTAGAGTTAAGGATGCGAGAAATTTCATATTCCCCGTCCTCCACCACCGGAGGAACAGAGGCAGAGGCGTCACCATCCGACACAACAGCTTTTTTTAACAGAGAGACATGAAATACCGGATTAATTCTCCAGGAGGTAGGAACCTCCAACCTAACAGCAGATTGGTTGACAACCTGAAGCACCTTAAAGGGCCCTACAAACTTGGGACCCAATTTCTTAGAAGGAATCCTCAACCGCAGATTCCTAGAGGACAACCAAACCATGTCACCAACAGCGAACAAAACCTGTCGTTTCCTATCAAAGTAGTCTTTAGATTTTCTGTTGGCCTCCTGAAGATTACCACACACATCCGTCCAAACTCTCTCCAAATCACCGGAAAAATTCTCCTCCTCAGGCACGGCAGATCCCAACTTGGAGAACGACCCAAACGACGGATGTCTCCCAGAACAACAAAAAAAAGGCGAACAACCAGCAGAAGAAGATGTATGATTGTTCAGAGCAAATTCAGCAAGTGGCAGAAACTCAGACCACCCCTCTTGATTGTCTGCCACAAAACAACGCAAGAACTGCTCAACATCCTGGTTTTTCCTTTCTGTCTGGCCATTAGATTCAGGATGATATCCGGACGAGAACGATAAATGAACTCCCAACCTGTCACAAAAGGCACGCCAAAAACGAGCCACGAACTGAGGACCCCTATCAGAAACAATGTCAGTAGGAACGCCATGAAGTCTGACAATTTCCTTGACAAAGGCCTTAGCGAGAGTTTTAGCGCAGGGCAGTTTGACGAAGGGAACCATCCACAGAAACCACAGCAATGGGGGATGATAAAGGTTCGGGTTTTAAATTGAGTCTTTCCAAGAATCCCCCATCAATTACATTCAGAGTAGACCCACAATCGACAAACACCCGAAATTCCATTAATTTTTCCTGAGCAATCGTGGAAGCAGCTAAAAATACACCCTTGGAATTTAAACAGGCAATACGGGCATGACTGACCATTTTTTTTTCTATCTTCATACGAAGCTCACAGCCTTTAATCAAATGACCAGATTTTCCGCAATAGAAACACAAGCCTTCAAAAAATCTACGGTCTTTTTCTTGAGAGCGAGGTGCCACCGATCCAATCTCCATCAGTTCACCACTGTTATTACACACATTCTCATAACCAGAAACTGACATAGCAGAGGATTTGCTCTCATTAACCCTTGCACGCAGTCTCCTATCCACCCGTATAGCTAATTGCATAGCCTGTTGCAAATCTTCAGGTGTAGGATAAGCAATTAGCAGGTCTTTAACCCTTTCATTGAGCCCAGCAAGAAATAGACTTTTCAGAGCAGAATCGCTCCACCCTGTTTGAGTAGACCATCGACGGAAATGAGTACAATATTTTTCCACATTACCTGATCCCTGTCTCAAACGTCTTAACTCAGTCTCAGCTGATGCGACACGGTCAGGATCATCATATAATAGCCCCAAAGCAGAAAAAAAAACTATCCACTGATCTGAAGCATGTATCACTAGGTTGCAAAGAAAAGGCACACTCCTGAGGCTCTTTGCGCAAAAGTGACATTATGAACCCTATGCGCTGGGATTCATCCCCAGAGGACTTGGGTCTCAAACGAAAATACAATAAGCAAGCATTTTTTAAATGAAAAAAATTCTCGGTGTTCACCAAAAAATAAATCCGGCAAACATACCTTAGGCTCCAAGAAATGTGCTCCAGGACAGTTACTCACGTGCTGACGGAGCTCGGCCACCTCCAGAGAGAGTCCCTGCAGGCGATGAGTCAAATCCTGAACCGACACCATGATGGAACAGAAAAATCTTTCCTTAGAGAATTTGCAGGCTGGACTTACTGTTATGTTCTGCTACCAGAGCTAAGGAAAGAGAGGAGATCTGTCCCTACGATAGAACTCAGCTTTATCCCTACGATGTAACAGGGGACCTGATCCTGCGATCAGACCTGCTAAAGTCCTAAGCTAGTCTGTACGGAGACCTATAGATGTGGGGAAGGAATCCCTACAAGTACTAAGGACTGGGAGGAAAATGGGACACCTCCTAACAGAAATAGTAGCAGACAGACAAACAAACAAAATATATAGAACACTGAGGTCCGTAGACCAAGCAAACTAACAGAGTTAGATACAGAGCACAGGCTAGCTAGAAAGTAGTTATACAATGAAGTCCAGCAAAGCCAGAAGGGCGGAGCAGGATTAAATAGGCCAACAAGGTCATGTGACCAGCAAAAGAAAAAACCTAAGAGCAAGGTTCTAACAAGTGCTGACTGACAAAATTACAAAAAATACTACTCAAATAGCCACGTTCTGCTGATGCACTTCTTTGCTCTGTACAGCAGGCATAATTTAGTGGTGTCATCATGCCTGAAGCATTAAACTTCAGTTGTACGGTGTAAAAGACTAAGGATGGAGCCATAGGCTTTCTACTCCACCATTGTGTTCAAAATTATCTGCATTTTTTGGCACCGGGCTACCCCTACTCCTTACTCCTCATAGGCTCCATAGCGGTTCCGTGGTCTGCATCTATGGATGGTACGCCCCTGCTCATTAGTATCAACAGCGCTCTACCACTAAGCAGGTAACATTGACAAGCTACCCTCTTGATGAAGAAACAAAGCATGCTTGTACAGTCTGCCCTATTTCTGCCTTGCTATGTCCACAGGAATTACAGTTATTTACCTATGAGAGTTTGGGACTCATGCTTTTTACAAATGAATGGTGCATTGGGTGGTTATACAGTTATATGAAAAAGTTTGGGCACCCCTATTAATCTTAAGCTTAATGTTTTATAAAAATTGGTGTTTTTGCAACAGCTATTTCAGTTTGATATATGTAATAACTGTTGGACACAGTAATGTTTCTGCCTTGAAATGAGGTTTATTGTACTAACAGAAAATGTGCAATCTGCATTCAAACAAAATTTGACAGGTGCATAAGTATGGGCACCGTTATCATTTTCTTGTTTTAAATACTCCTACCTCCTTTTTACTGACTTACTAAAGCACTTTTTTTGGTTTTGTAACCTCATTGAGCTTTGAACTTCATAGTCAGGTGTATGCAATCATGAGAAAAGCTACTTAAAGTGGCCACTTGCAAGTTGTTCTCCTGTTTGAATCTCCTCTGAAGAGTGGCATCATGGGCTCCTCAAAACAACTGTCAAATGATCTGAAAACAAAGATTATTCAACATAGTTGTTCAGGGGAAGGATACAAAAAGCTGTCTCAGAGATTTAACCTGTCAGTTTCCACTGTGAGGAACATAGTAAGGAAATGGAAGAACACAGGGACAGTTCTTGTTAAGGCCAGAAGTGGCAGGCCAAGAAAAACATCAGAAAGGCAGAGAAGAAGAAAGGTGAGATCAGTCAAGGACAATCCTCAGACCACCTCCAGAGAGCTGCAGCATCAACTTGCTTCAGATGGTGTCACTGTGCATCGGTCAACTATACAACGCACTTTGCACAAGGAGAAGCTGTATGGGAGAGTGATGCGAAAAAAACGTTTCTGCAAGCACGCCACAAACCGAGTCGGCTGAGGTATGCAAAAGCACATTTGGAGAAGCCAATTTCTTTTTGGAAGAAGGTCCTGTGGACTGAAGAAACCAAGATTGAGTTGTTTAGTCATACAAAAAGGCGTTATGCATGGCGGCGAAAAAACACAGCATTCCAAGAAAAACACTTGCTACCCACAGTAAAATTTGGTGGAGGTTCCATCATGCTTTGGGGCTGTGTGGCCAATGCCAGCACCGGGAATCTTGTTAAAGTTGAGGGACGCATGGATTCCACTCAGTATCAGCAGATTCTTGACAATAATGTTCAAGAATCAGTGACAAAGTTGAAGTTATGCAGGGGATGGATCTTTCAGCAAGACAATGATCCAAAACACCGCTCCAAATCTACTCAAGCATTCATGCAGAGGAACAATTACAATGTTCTGGAATGGCCATCCCAGTCCCCTGACCTGAATATCATTGAACATCTGTGGGATCATTTGAAGAGGGCTGTCCATGTTCGGCGACCATCAAACTTAACTGAACTGGAATTGTTTTGTAAAGAGGAATGGTCAAAAATACCTTCATCCAGGATCCAGGAAATCATTAAAAGCTACAGGAAGCGACTAGAGGATGTTATTTTTGCAAAAGGAGAATCTACTAAATATTAATGTCACTTTTCTGGTGAGGTGCCCATACTTATGCACCTGTCAAATTTTGTTTGAATGCAGATTGCACATTTTCTGTTAGTACAATAAACCTCATTTCAAGGCAGAAACATTACTGTGTCCAACAGTTATTACATATATCAAACTGAAATAGCTGTTGCAAAAACACCAATTTTTAAAAAACATTAAGCTTAAGATTAATAGGGGTGCCCAAACTTTTTCATATAACTGTATATCCAATTCCCTCTATATAAAAATAGCTTTTCCTGTGGGTCTTATTAAGGACATTTGATATGAGCAGCATTTTATTAATGGGATATCTGTAGTGTTCTTAAGGGTATTTGTGTATTGTTTTATGGGGTTTGTACTCATATCTTTTATTACTTCATGAATTATTGTATATCAGTGTCTTAATGAAGTAAAATAAAATGCATTTCTTTTTTATTATTTTATGCAATATATTTGTGGGAGCTGATTTGTAGGTTTATATATTTGATTTTGTTTATTAGCTCCATGCGGAATGGCTTCTATGGCAATTGTAGGTTAGTATAGGGAAATTATTCTACAGGACAACATGGCAAAACTATTAAAGAAAATCTTTCACTGGGATTATGCTGCCCTGTGTGAGAGGGGCATAAAGTAGAGACAGAAACAATGATTATAACACTAGGTGACTTACAGGGCTTCTTGCTGTAGTTTGGATAAAACATTGTTTAATTTGCTTCAACTCTGCTTGTCCTTTCAAAGATAAACTTTTGCTATTAAAGGCCCTCCATACATATTAGACTAACGTCAGCTGAACTCGCCGATATTGACAGGTTCAGCCAACATTCGAATGATTGCCGGAGGAGATCTTGATTGGGCATATCCGATTTCGGACAGTCGATTACTTTGTTCTCCCGGAGATAAGTCGAACAGAGATGTCAGTGGCTTTCTCATAGAGAACACAGGAGTGCTCAACCTAACAAATGCCCCAGTGTATGGTAATGTTCATCTGACAGCCATCAAATGTGTATGAGGGCCTTAATGGGTATAGAGGCCCCAGACTCTTCCCCTGACAGATAATGTTGGGGAAGATAAGGATCCACCCAATGTTTAATTTCAGACTATTATCTCCTAAGAGATAAGCTGCCGCCAAAGATGTCCATTAGTGGTTCTCTCATAGAGAACACAGGAACGAGTGTTACTGTATATGGAATAGTCGGGCTAGATAGCTGCCGGTCGAACAATCATCCGAATCATCATTCAGTCAACAACTATCTAATGTATGGGGCTTTAGTTTTTGATAATCATTAACTTTGTCCCAGTCAGTTTAGGTCAGTGTTCTGCACAGAATTGTCTGCTTGATCACCAATGACTAAGAGGGATAATTTTTGGACCGCTTTATAATTTAAAAAAAAGAGAAAAGTCTGTCAATGTATCATTAAATGATCTGTTGGTTACTAATGGATTACCATTAGTGATGAGCGAGTATGTTCTGTTAACCCTTTTGGCGAGCATCTCGAGTGCTCGCTGAGTATCTTCAGCAGTGCTCGGTCTTGTTTTTTCGTCACTCAGTGCTCATGATTTGCGACTGCTTGAGAGCTTTAGGAATGCCTAAGAAACAGGCATTCCTCACATGTATTAAAGCTGTCAAACAGTTGCAAATCATTAGCATGGAGTGATTAAAACATAACACGTAAGCACGCTGAAGATACTCAGGAAAACACCCGAGCATTCTCATAAATCTCGAGTAACGAGCATGCTCAGTCATCACTAATTATCATCCATTTGTGGGGCGGACCCTGCTCTTAAAGCTCTCCTACCTGTCTCCCTTTTTGTCACCAGGTGGCTGTCTCATGTCTTTGACTGACAGGTCACTGAAACATGCATGACCTGTAAGTCAAAGACATCAGGAAGCAGCTGGCGAGAAGAAGGGAGAGAGGCAGAAGTGCTGTATGTGCAGGGTCCGCCCACTGCACTTACGGCTCATAAGCATACAATTTCAACTATTGATTTTTCTAAAATAGGAAAACAGATTTGTACAAGAAAGGTAAGGATTTAATCAGCATTAAAGCATCTTTATATACATGACATTAGTTTTTGGTATAATATCCTGATGATAGGTTCTCTTTAAGTTGTAATGTTTTTTTATAGTTGGATGAAGAACCTGGTCTTTGTCATGCTGAAGATACAATTGTTTTCACATATCTACCATCTGGCCTAGTCATTGTAATAGTGGGATACCTTGTATCAATCAAAATAAATGGTTCTGAGACTTCACTTTACAGAACATGTGCACATGGATTTTGATCTGCATTGTACACTTTGCTATTATCCTTGTGTGCACATTGGTCATGTTATTTTTTATTTGTACTAAAAAAATAATAATGCAATAAATAGCATCAACTGATTGGCTTCAAATGAGTTTGTCTTCTGCTGGACCTCAGGGACTTTATTGTTGTGTTGACACTTTACCAGACAAATTGCAATATTCTGGAAATACTCCGGATGATTTTGTTCCTTAATATCGGATTTTAATCTGATTGCTAAATCTAATTGCTGTGCTTTAACGTTTCATTTTATTCTATTCTCTTCTATTTCATGGTATCTTTGAAAGTGTCGTCTACAAAGTACTTCTATCTAATAACCAAAGAAAAACAAGCCAAAGTATAACATTTACCAGTAACTTAAAGCAAGTATTGGAATTAAAGCACAAAACATAAAAAAAAAAGCCAGTTAAACGCCAATTAAAAAGATTAAATACATATTGGGGCATTAGTATAAACAAGTGTATTCTCCTAGATAATTGGGACTTTACAGAGTTATGATTGTCTAAGGTAATATACATGATAATGAGCTTATACCAATAATGCACATATGTAAGTATGCTCCAATTATTCCTAATTAAATGTGTCATATTTGTATATTATGTGTAATTATGGCCAAGAGAAACATGGAAACAATACATGATTGTATATTTAGAGCGCTGCTCCCTAACAAATGAAAGGAAACAAGTTATCAGTAGAATATTGAGAAAAGATCTAAACACTATAGTTTTGATGGTTATTGAATGTGCTATACAGAATTACTTCAGAGACACTATATTAATTTATTAAGTTCATTATTGTGAACAGATCCAATCAAAAACTGACTTTCTGGGTACGGCTATCTAGACACGTACAGAATTTGTACTTGTTTGCTACCAACTTCTTGCACAAATACATCTAAAATTGAAAAAAATTGGAAAAATGGACCAGCACATTTGTTGGTATAAGTACAATGTGTAGGTGCTCATTCACACTGTGACCATTAACAGACAAAACCTAGGATAAAAACAATGAGCAAATACCCCCCAATAACTAAATAAATAGTAGTCATATATATAAAACAACTTGCGCTAGTGTATAGGGTAAGTGGCAAGAAATAACAATGAAGATGTTAAAATTGTCCAATTTTATTAAATACGTAGGTTACAAGAAGTTAAAAATCATTGTTTTAAAAGGTGGCTAGTGGGCTAAAAGCAATGGAAGGAGGGAAGATAGTCAGGATGGGAGCCCTAGAAGTTTTTCCTGGTTGAGAGGCACTTATGAGCTTCCTGGAGGGTCTTTTGATGACCAGGTCGGAGGGTCCCCCTTACATGGAGAAAAGGAAGGGAATTGTTTAGTGGCAAGATTTAGAGGTTGCCTTCTTATATTATTGAGATATCTAGTTACCTGATCTGAGGTGTAGGAGGGTTTTGGGGAAGGGGTGTGGGTTATCCACGTTCCAGTTAGACTGCATGGGAATGAGAGTCGATTTTCCTTCAGTCACGGGAAGTCTTAGTTGCCTAGGGGAGGAAAAAAATGTTTTTTTGTGCCTGTGTTGGTCGATTATAGTTAGAAGGTTTGGATGCATACAAGGGGGCGGCTTCCACTTGTGGAGTGAAGGCGATCACCTATATTTAGTGACAAAGGGAGTGGGAAAAATATTAATAGGAAATGGGCACAACAACCAGCCCTCAACCTCCCACTGAAGCTACCTCCCCAATACTTACGCCCATTAACACACAAAACCGCTTTGACCCACTGGAAACAATTAATGAATCCCCTAGCAATAATAATCAATATCCTACCTCCTCCCAAGTCAATGGCTTGAGAACCAGATCAAACTCTCAACACCCACAAATTCGTAAAAGGGCCAGCAACTCAAATTTTTTCAGTTGGCCTAAAGAAAAGGCACCAAAGGGGCTGTAGAGGAGGGCACTTCTTGCCACATACCCTATACACTAGCGCAAGTTGTTTTATATATATTTTTTATCTTGAAAACGTCAGACAACTGTGGTAGTTGTCCTCTCTTGCAACAGATATAGGGCATACCTATTAGCGCCACCATTCCATTAAATAGTAGTTATACATGTAAAAAACAGAGTGTACTTAGCTGACACTGTTTTGATAAAAAAAAGCACAAGAGCCATCCCACCGCAGCAAGGTGTACCCAATCGGGATGGTCCCTAATTCTTAGTAGTTCACATCACAATGTGCCAGCAGAGGAGCAGGATCTAGACCTGACCATTCAGGAGAAAGTTCAGAGAAGAGCGACAATAATGGTGACCAATTTACAAACAATGTCCTATGAGGAACGTTAGTGGATTTGGGAATGTTTAGCTTGCAAAATAGAAGGCTGAGAGGAGACTTAATAGCTGTCTACAAATATCTGATGGGTTGTCACAGTGTAGAGGGATCATTTGCACAAAGAAAGACTAGAAGCAATGGGATGAAACTGAATGGGAGAAGATACAGATTAGATATTCGAAAAAACTTTTTGACAGTGAGGGTGATCAATGAGTGGAACAGGCTGCCACGAGAGGTGATGAGTTCTCCTTCAATGGAAGTCTTCAAACAGAGGCTGGACAGACATCTGTCTGAGGTGGTTTAGTGAATCCTGCATTGAGCAGGGGGTTGGACACGATGACCTTGGAGGTCCATTCCAACTCTAACATTCTATGTTTCTATGATTTGATTTGCACCTGCCTGTGTAATGCTAAATAGATGCACAGCCAAAAAGGAAGGGCCAGATCCCCCATATATATAAAAGTATAGGGAACTAAATCATAACTGAAAAAATGGGCCTGTTGGTATAAGTGCAATGTGTAAAATTTAAAACTTTACAGATAGATTTACTTAGAAATATCCTACTGTTTTGTGTCTACTGCTCCAAAGTAGTTCTGTCTTTGGGTATTCATTGTAAAAGACAATGAAAAAATTCTATATGGCCTAATCAGCACCAAAATCCAATTTCTTTTTGGTCAGTAAGAAGTATAAAAAATATGGAAGGGAATGTAACTGCAGGATCAGACTACATGGGGTCTGTTTGTAGTCTGCAACTGTGGAGGCACATATGTATACACAGGAACTCACAATATCAGTGTTTCTTTATTTTTATTTTAGAAGCAAAGACTCAATTGAAAATGTTTGTAAATTATTCTAATAATGTATACACCTAGTAAGTTGACTTAGGTCCTATTATTGTGTCATGGTGGTAACTCAAGTGCCTCCTCAGCGCTCCCTCTACTCACCGTGCGGATTCTCCCCACATCAGGCTGTTCCGCTAGTCTGCCTCATGCTGCACTGCTGCATTACTTGTGACTGTCATTTAGCCTTGGGGGCATGGCTGGTCTCTGCAAGAATGTAACCCTGCTAGGTCCTGCAAAGATTAGGTTCCCCGGCCTCTCCTGAGCTAGCAGGGCCTTTATTAGGCAACTCTGCCTACCACTCCCTGCCCGAACATTGATTAATGGCTGGTCTCCGCAAGAATGTAACCCTCCTAGATCCTGCGGAGATTAGGTTCCCCTGCCTATCCCGAGCTAGCAGGGCCTTTATTAGGCGGCTCTGCCTACCACTCCCTGCCGGAACATTGATTAATGGCTGGTCTCTGCAAGAATATAACCCTGCTAGATCCTGCAGAGATTAGGTTCCCGGGCCTATCCTGAGCTAGCAGGGCCTTTATTATGTGGCTCTGCCTACCACTCCCTGCCCGAAAATTGATTAATGGCTGGTCTCTGCAAGAATGTAACCCTGCTAGATCCTGCAGAGATTAGGTTCCCGGGCCTATCCTGAGCTAGCAGGGCCTTTATTAGGCAGCTCTGCCTACCACTCCCTGCCTGAACATTGATTAATGGCTGGTCTCTGCAAGAATGTAACCCTGCTAGATCCTGCGGAGATTAAGTTCCCCAGCCTATCCTGAGCTAGCAGGGCCTTTATTAGGCAGCTCTGCCTAACACTCCCTGCCCGAACATTGATTAATGGCTGGTCTCTGCAAGAATGTAACCCTGCTAGATCCTGCAGAGATTAGGTTCCCCGGCCTATTCTGAGCTAGCAGGGCCTTTATTAAGGAGCTCTGCCTACCACTCCCTGCCCAAACATTGATGCATGGCTGGTCTGTGCAGGAATGTAACCCTGCTAGGTCCTGCAGGGATCATGTTCCCCGGCCTATCCTGTGCTAATAGGGCCTTTATTTGGTGGCTCTGCCTACCACTCCTTGACCGAATGTTGATTCCTATCTTGTTTAGCTCCCATTCATATGTTCCTCCTTGTTCCACTTACCGTTACTGATCCAGCTAGTTTACCTGTCCTGCTTGATCTTTCTGCCCCTGACCTCGCCTTTGTCTACTGTGCTGCCTGCCCCGACCTTGGATCGTCTGACCACGTTTTATTTTTGCCACCCTGTACCAAGCACCTGTGCCTCTGACCCTCTGGTCAGCTGCTGCAGCCCTGGGGTATCTGGCGACTACCTGCAGCCAAGCCTAACTTCACCAACAGAGGCTCTAGCGAAAACCAAGTAGTTGCTTAGTTTTGCCCCTCAAGGGTAAGCAGGGCTCGTGGCACAGCGGGTCCACATCCACCAGCGTTACATATTGTGGTCTAATGGCCACATAGAAACCTGAAAACTTCATGTGCGAGGATAACAAAATTTCACAGTACATAACCTCCTACTTGAGGTTTATAAATCTAAAAAACAATAAGTACTAAGAATTTATACAGTAGTATGCAATTTTTCCTATCTTAATAAAAAGCTAAAATAAATAATATTAAAGGAAAATACCTTCCAGAAAACGACACAATCTAACACGTCTGCTATACTACCTGACACATATATATTTCAGTGGATCAGTTGTTCAAGTTAATTTGATATGTTACCATCAAAATAAAATGTTATATTTGACTGTTTTTAGAAATCTGTTTTATATCGTAACAACATCTACTATATAAATATTCTGTTATAAATTTCCTTATTTACGTGCTTTTGACACCTCTTGCCTTTTAACATAAGCAACCACCCAAATAACTTATACATGAGCCGAGTCCTGGGATAAGAATTAATCATGTTACTGGGAAAATATAACACTATTAGTTTTCTGTTGTTTGCTTATAAATATAGTATTCTGCTTCTTTACCACTATAAAGTATTAGAAAAAACATAAAATAATGCATTCTTAATACATCACAAATATTGAGTTTGTCCAATGCCAACAAATAATTCAGAAGACCGACTGCTGGGCATAAATAAATTATAATTTGTTGACGTGAGGTTTTGTTTTGTAATTTTTGAATTTTATTTTATGAAATTGAAATAAAAATAAATATGCTTTCTGTGTATGAATAGTTTCAGCTTCTTAAATTTAAATTATAGCTTTGGTAATTGCTCTTTCTAATATCTATTAGCTGAATTGTTCACTTCACAAGTGGGAGCTATTTAGTTAAAGAAGCACTTCCATCTAAAAAATGTTCCTCTTAATATATTACAATCATCATATTATATAGTCCTGTGTACTTACAATTGCTCATTTTGCCTTTCTATCCAGCTAATTCTTCTCTTTTCCATTAGGTCTATGACATCACGTGATTAAAAACAGACCAGCTGAATCCTTCTAAGCTCTATGTAGAAAAAGGAAGTTGTGGAGAAATGGGCCTATGAATTGTACTGCCATCAATATGCAAATTTCCACTTCAACCAAGAGAGCAGTAACAAAGATTTTTCTCTGTGGGCATTTACTTTTTCCCTTCTTTCATTTTGCCCAATCATAAAAAGGTAGCGTCATAGACGGGGGGCAAAAAGCCACAGATCATACTGAAAATGCCTGTTTTGACATTCCTCATGGACTTTTGTGCTTTTTTGCCTTCTATGACGCTTCCTTCTTATCAAGCTCTGGCACCACTTTGGGAAAATGTGCGTAATGGGTGCCCTAAACTTTAAGAGCCCGTATCTCCACAACAGAGTACAGCTAAAGAAGAAGAAAAAATGTTCTCTTTAGCCACTTTAGATTAGGTAGACAGTTACAAATATAAAAGTAGTGAAAGATCCTCTTTAAGTCCAGAAGGCACAAGCAAATCATTATCCAAACTCAAGTTTGGGGACATCACCCAGCAATATCTCAACTTCCAGGCCTCCTGTAGGTATGACTTTGAAGAGAGCTGAATATTGAAGTTGAATCTCCAGAGAATCTCCAGAATTTTTCCATTTTAGATTGAGGCAGGTTTTCACAATTGATATACCCAGCTACAATGCACACTATTGATTCCTAAATAATAAAAAATAGACATTTATCAGTATTGTAAATGATTGTGAACTGTATTGTCATTGTGTCAATTTCACTACAACCCAGAAAATTTACGTTATATTTACTTGATCATGAAGCAAGCCTTTATGATGATGTGCTTATGACAGGAGCCCTTTAATTCTTAGTTTATCACAAATTTAAGTTTCCTTTCTGTTCATTCTACTGAAGAAAAAAAACAATTTTAGGGCAAGTTGTGGTAAGAAGCCTCTGCTGATTAGGCTGCCGGAAAACATTGACATATGGACATTCCATAGTAAAGCCAAGAAGGATGTGTAAAAGATGTGCTTTTAGCAATATTCTCTAAACATCTACAGCAAACATTTTAATTATTTATAGCTGCCTTGGGGACAGGTAGGATCCACAGAAAGATGTGCGATAATGCTGAAACTTTGACAATTGTAACATATACGTCTTTTATTCACAGTTAAAAAGTAAATAAAATCCCTAAGGGGAAAACACAGCTTTAAAGGAAAACTGTGTAATTGTCACCTTTTTACTGCACATATTTTTGCTATTAGACTCTAACTTATTTGTGACAACACTGAGTGAGTATGTTTTACAGTTTTCTTCAGCTAAGTGAATAAATGTATAATACTTACTTAGGGCACTTTGCAATGAACCAATCATGCTTTGGGGTCTTTTTAAAGAGGGCAGTTTGCTTATTGCATGTTAAAAAGCATTTCCACCCAAGTAACCAAGTTAACCAAAGTTTAACGTGATAAGCAAACTTTTGTAAGTAAAAAAAAAAAGAATTTTGCAACCTTGGCTATTGAATTAATTTCCAATTTCTGCTGTACTGGTATACGGGAATTTTACAATTTAGTTGGAAATACAGCTATAAAGAAAAAGAGATCAGCAGTGTCAAGAGCAAGCACAGTGTGTATATGTAGTCATGGTCAGTACTAGAGATGAGCGGATCGATCCGCAGAGGATCAAGTTGGAATCAAATTTCCTGAAACTCTTACTTTCATGCGAATTTGAACATTTTGAGACTTGTTTCGCAATTTGCAAAGGAACAACTTGCCCTGCAACATTTCTCACACTGCTAAAACTTCACAGAGCTGACTAGTGTCATTTTGAGTGGCCGCATTAGCTTCACCATAATACCCTGCAACTATGACATCTTACAGATTATCATACCTTGTACAGTGTTGATCAGTATCTGGGCCATCATAGATCAGTTTTTCCCAGTAGAGCACAGTTTATACAGCAGAGTCGTTTTCCGTCTCCAGAGTCACTGGGTAAGTCTCTCTCTCCTATAGGGTGTAAACAGTTACGGTCAGCGGGGTCCTCTATCTCTCTCTGTTGCCTGTAAAGTATAAGCTCTAATGGTCAGGAAGGTCCTCTCTCTCACTTGTAGTGTGTAAACTCTTATGGTCAGCAGGCAGGGCCGGCATCAGCACCCGGCGCACCCGGGCAAGTGCAGGGGCCCTGAGCAGGCGGGGGCCCACTCGTGGTTGGGCACCCCGCCAGGCTATGGACGGAGGAGAGCGGTGCCAGTACACGCCCTTCTCCCCCGCTTGCTCAGGGCCCCGGCAGTCGGATAATTACCTCTCCCCGTGCCTCCGCAGATCCGCTGTCTTCCTGCTGTGCGCTCCCGGTGACGTCTCAGGTCAGAGGGTGTGGTGACGTCTTTCCACCGTTTCCTCCCCTGAGCCATCACAGGTAGCGCAGAGCGGGAAGACACTGGTGACTCTGGAGTCCGGACCTGAGCAGCGGCAGCAGGTGAGGAGGAGTGAAGTGAGTATTTGATTTTTTTTATGTATGGAGGCATTGGGCATTATATGGGGGGGGTGACATCCTGCATGGGGCATTATATGGGGGGGTGACATCCTGCATGGGGCATTATAAAGAAAGGGGTGACATCCTGCATGGGGCATTTTAAAGAGAGGGGGTGATATGCTGCATGGGGCACTATCTGGTGGGGGAAAGGGACACCCTGCATGGGGCCTTATATGGGGGGGAAAGGGACATCCTGCTTGGAGCATTATATGGAGGGAATGGACGACATCCTGCATGGGGCATTATATGGGGGAAAAGGGACATCCTGCATGGGGCATTATATGGGGGGAAAGGGACATCCTGCATGGGGCATTATATGGGGGGGAGAAGTGACATCCTGCATGGGGCATTATATGGGGGTGAAAAGTGACATCCTGCATGGGGCATTATATGAGGGGTCACATTCTGCATGAGGCATTATATGGGGGGAATGGACATCCTGCATGGGGTATTATATGGGGGGGAAGGGACATCCTGCATAGGGCATTATATGGGGGGGGGAGAAGTGACATCCTGCATGGGGCATTATATGGGGGGTGATATCCTGCATGAGCCATTATTTGGGGAGTGACATCCTGCATGGGTCATTATATGGGGGGAGAAGTAATATCCTGCATGGGGCATTATATGGGGGGGTGACATCCTGCATAGGGCATTATATGGGGAGTGGCATCCTGCATGGGGCATTATATGGGGGGTGACTTCCTGCATGGGGCATTATAAGGGGGGAACAGCCTGCATGGGGCATTATAAGGGGGGAACAGCCTGCATAGGGCATTATGTTGGGGGAACAGCCTGCATGGGGCATTATATGGGGACCAGTATCCTGTATGGAGCATTATATGGGGGCCAGTATCCTGTAAGGAGCGTTTTATGGGGGACAGTATTCTGTATGGAGCATTATATGGCGGCCAGTATTCTGTATGGAGCGTTATATGGGGACCAGTATTCTGTGTGGAGCGATTCACCGGTTTCTGAGCTATTGTGGAATTTACAATAGATATCGCTCATGTAATGTAAGAAGTGAAATCCTTGGCCTTGTACTATATATATATATATATTTCTATGCGGTATCTGTGCATCATGAATCGTGGTATGTGTTAAAGGGGCCCACTGAGACTCTTTTGCCCGGGGCCCAGAAAAACTTGGAGCCGGCCCTGTCAGCAGGGTTCTCTCTCTTTCTTTTGCAGAGTGTAAGTTCTTATGGTCAGCGGGGTCCTCTCTTTCTCTCCTGTAGAGTGTCAGCTCTTATGGTTGGCAAGGTCCTCTCTCTCTCTCTGTTGCTGGTAAAATGTAAGCTCTTATGGTCAGAAAGCTTCTCTCTCTCTCACCCACATTTATTTTCATAGTAATTACAAGCTTTCCAATATTGAGATTTGCTAGAATGTATTTATTTTCGGGGAAATGTCGGTGAACTCGGTGAATTTGAATTTCAAAAGATCCGTTCATCTCAAGTCAGTATACCTTGCTTCATTGTGTATGCATCGAATGCTGCTGAACTCATCTCAGGACTTTTTACTAGTAATTTACATGCAATGTATAACTTCTTTTTGGACAAGATGCTAAAAGTGACAGTTTTGAGATGGGCCAAGCTTAGGGCCCATGGGAAATAAATATATGTCAATATGTAGAATACATCTGCAATAAAAAATGTCCCTATTAGGATCCTATTAAAGACCTGCTCCTTACCTGGCCGCGGAGGTTGACACCCTAATGTCAATGTGACGCCTCCACTCAATGGTGGCTCAACCTGCAGACTTTCCCTATTGATAACCCTTAGTAATCATAAATTCATAAGCAGGGTCAAGAAAAAAGCTATTATAATTTCTATGCTTGAATATCCTGCCACTCTGCACATGGCCCATATGATGACGTATGGAACAAATCTTCCCTGAATAAAGTGGCCCCAGTCCATCCAGGTCCAATATAGCGGTCCCGACATGTTTCTCCCTCCTTTAGTCAAAAGGGTTCCTCAGGAGACAAAAGTCATAATGGTACAATCGCCCAACATGCTGGCCCAGGGAAAATGATGGCCATAGGGACATTTTTTATTGCAGATGTCTTCTACATATTGACATATATTGATTCCCCATGGGCCAGTTCTAGATAGTGGCACCCCTTTAAACTATGTGAGACTACCTTACTTTGGACTTTTTTCCCTTTTTCCTATAACTATATCTTGCACTTTATTGAGTTGTGTTCCCATAGGGTTGATTGTCCATATACTTCATCCTAATTGGATTGACTGTCTTTAACAATATACATATAAGAATTCTATTTCATTATTTGGGGTATTTTTAACATATACCAATAAAGATATACGTATTTTATAGGAAGGGCATTTTTATGGTACTTAAAGAGGTTGTCCACTACAATGTATAATTCGCCCATCGATTTAAACCTTTTAAATAAGTACTTTTGTAAATACCTTCTGCTGCCATATGTGCCTGTGAGCGGCGCGATCGCTACTCACTCAGTCTGCATCACGTGACCCCCGACTTCAGTCGCTTTTGACATCCGCTGATGTCACGTCAACTTCTGGACTCCTTTGCATCACTCAGGCGTGGCCTAGTCGCACATATCCCCTCTAATTGACTGGACAGTGGGAGGCGTTTCACCGCACGTCACAACCCAGTATCCAGCAGATGTCAGAGGCTGTGGCAGCCGGGGGTCACATGATGTGGATTGAGTGAGCAGCGATAGCGCCGCTCACAGGCAAAAATAGCAACACAAGGTATTTACAAAAATAGTTATTTAAAAGGTTTAAATCAATGGAAGAATTATACATTGTAGTGGACCACCTCTTTAACTGATGTTCCTTATCCCACTAACAGTATCCATTAACAGTAAGCACCATGCTTAGGGCACCAAACCACAGCATTATACCAGCATGCTGGTGGTTTATTGCCCTAAAACTTAGCTTTAGAAAATATAGTCATATTAATTCTGAATGCCAATTTAAGCAGTGAAAGGGAAACAATCTTGGGATATTCTTTATGGCACAAGATATCCTACAAGCTTAAATTATAGGGCCAAAACCAAATATATAAAAAGGTCTATTGACATTGACCCTCTATTATTATTCTTATTATTTGTTTGTTTCTATAAATCTTAATTTTAATTGACCAGTATGTTTGAAGAAGTTCAATGATAAAACTATTGTTGATCTATAATAATAATTAATCATCATTTATAATATCACATTCAGTAAATGTGAGATTTCTTTGCTGGTAGGGAAATAATAATGCTCTCCACCAGGCAGAGATGATTTTTTTCCTTTGCCATCTGTGAGGATCTCCCTGATAAAATAAAAATATATATTTGAAAAAAAAAATTTAAATCACCGATCATTTGTTAGTTCTCTGGAAACTCCATGTAAAATGGCCATATGTTTATAGCCGCTTTTAAGATCAATAGATAGATTGTGGTTGCTGCTTGTTTTTAGTGTGGATTTCAGAAAGCGGATTTTACATTTTCAAGCGGGGAATTGTGCGTATTCTTTGTTGTTACTGCTATTAATGAAGATCAGAGATCTGTGTACCAACTTACATACTTCATCTTGGGATACTGAGCTGACCTTTATAATTTTTATTCTTATACACTGCAGAAGATTGATGATCCAGTGATACTGCGGCATTTGTGCTGATGTTCTGCATTGTTCTGCATTTTTTCTTTTGCATGTTAGAAGTGGAATTCCTTATTGTGGCATTATGACTGAACCTAGAGCATAAATATATTTAGCATATATATGTATATATTTAGTATAAATAAATATATATATTTATATATGCCAATGGTGGAGCACACAATTTGTAGGGTTTTTTCATTTTTTTGCTTTACAGGAAAACATTACATGTAAAATTAGGAAACAGTCTAATTACTCTACTTGTATTTGATTGCAAAACCATACTGTGTTATAGTTGCTAACGTTAACTTCTGCTTCATATTTACTGTCCTCCCATAGATTAACACTAGTGGGTAGAGGTGAGGAAATATATCCTGGTGGAAATTAATTTTACTCAAATTTTATAAAAATTTGCATAAGCCAAAATGCCGATTTATTTAAATTTGCTTCCGCGCACCATTTTACAGAAGAGTAAAGTGCCTTCAAAAGGTTAAGAATTAAAATATATATATCCTTATACTCCTTATAAGCTTTAAATCGTATACATTTTTGACTTTGCAACGTACAGTGCTATTTTGTTTTTTGGGGCTATTTTTCTCAGTCAACAGATATACGAGGTTTAGCCTTGCTTCCCTTTGAGATGCTAGCGCAGGGTTCCGGATTCTGAGCCAATCAGATGTCTTTTAATGCATCTCCTGCACCTCTTACTACTTAATCTCTACTTACTGTTTGGTTTTGGATGCATTTTTCTAGGACATTGAAAATTTCTGAGCATTCATAGAAAGTCTGTAGGCAACTGCTTGAGGATTTGTATTTTGCTCATTTCTATATATTTATACATAAAAAAGAAAGACAGAAAAATAAGTAAATACCCTACAGTAAATAGATAAACAGCAATAGTGAATGAAAATAATATAAGGTGCTTAGTTAACATAATTTTGATCATAAAAATGCAAAGGCCATCCTACCACGACAAGGTGACCCTAATCAGGACTGTCCTAACTCTAATATTAAAACCTTACCATTTGTCAAGTGGCATGCATGTGGATATTTTATAAGCTCATAAGACATGTATTATAAGACATGCATTTTAGCTATATTTGACTCGCCCAGGTGGATATGGGGGACTCGGTACCCGGGACTTTATCTTCTTGGGAGGTCACGGCAGTCGGCTCCTGGGCCCGTACTCTAGGGTCACTCTTTAAAAGGGGCTTGTTACTTGAAGGGACAGTTTTGTCTCGTGACGCCACCTGTGGTTCCTGTTAATGGGTACCAGCACTGCTAAAGACCTCCGGGGGTGATGGTATGGCAGCTGGGATGCTTCAGCTCCCCACAGGTGGAGCGGGCCCCGGGGCAAGGTTGATGGAAGGGATGCAGGTGAGAGGTGGCCCGGTCGGGTCAGGGGGAATGATGGACACGCACACAGGGAATTCGCTTCAGTACCTTTACTGGTGTAATGGCAGGTATAGTCCAGGGTACTCAGTAGGAAGGGTGCACTTCTGGACTCTCCCCAGTGAGTGGGTAGTAGGCCTCCTGATCCGTTTTTTCCTCTCTCTAAAGCTCCTGGCCAGCCTGGATCTAGGCCTAGCTTCTGTGCTGTTTCACTCTCTCACCTGTCGGCTTGGTAGTAGAACTTTTCTCTGGCAACCACTATCCCTGGATGCTGGGGCCTTCGTGGTTCCTAGTTCTGTAAATGATTATAGCTTCAGGTTGACCAGGGGTCTGTAATCCTCCTGGTATGCCTGTTATCCCTACTGGGTGTAGAGGACCCTGTAGGCGCGGACCCGGTGTCCGGCTTGTGTTCTGGGGTGAGCTTAAGATGCTCCTCTGCCCCCTTAACTCCTCTCTCCTCTTCTTGCCTCTGGCCACACTCTAGGCCCTCAGGCTTCAGCACGGGCTTTGGGCCCTGGCCTGCCCTCAGCACAGCAGCACAACAGGTGTTGCCTCTTCACTGATCTCTAGTGCCAGCACACTCTCCCTACCTAACTCCACCCTCCAGTATATATATCCCTAACAGGGCTCCCTCTGATGGTATGAGGTGGAAGGGTGGAGGTGTCTGTGTGTAGTGAGGGCCTCTTGTGGAGAAGTCCGTCCATGCACCCTTTTGGGTCCTGTGGTACCTGTAATAGCAGGGTGCCACATATTATAAGCACATATGTATTTATGATTCATGATTTCTTTCAAAATGATAAAAAAATCACACAATTTAAGAGATATATGCCATAAATAATGCATTAACGATATATTCAAAGTAACATTGTTGAAAATTTATATTTAAGAAAGTGACATGTAAACTTATTATTTCATTGTTTAATTTCAATGTAACATGTCAAGTTGTGCAAATGAATAAACCAGAGCGTATGCTTAGCTTATCAACATGAGCGGCTCAGTAGTGATGCCTCAGTGTCACCCTTTCCCAGGAGAGCTGCAAAAATAAACACGTTCAGATTGAACAAGGCCAATGACAGCACAAGTGCTTGTCTTTCAATATACTCTAATAATGTGTATCAAGGGAAAGACCCGTTATCTGTTAGATCATTGTCTCTGGAGTAAAACAAAATTGTTCACTTGGTGAGATAAAGCGCTTTCTCTTTGTTTAATTGTGAAATAATTAAATTTTAGAACAGACAACATACTTTTTTTTAATGCCATGGCTATTAGGAGATAATATTATATTTTGTATAATTTAATAATTCATTAAATTATGTACTCGCATTCTGTCAAAAATCCCAAAGGGGAGAAAATAAGCAAAGAAAGTAAAATTAAGTGTTCAACACTAACAGACTAAACAAATAATTAAGAAAGTAATTAATGGCACATCAAGGAAACTGTTTTCACCAGAATACTGATATTATCCAAAAATTGTTCAAAAGGAATATATAAAATCACTGAAAGACTATAATATTATTACAACTATTATTATTTGTATTATTATTGTTATTATTCATAGTAGTAAGAAATAATAGTAATGATTTATAATTACACAATAAATAGACTAATACAATTTATTAATTGACTTTTTTTTATTTAATATTGTTACTTACTGAATAATTGATTTTGCTAATTTTGGAATAATAACACTACTTTTGATTTTGCCGTTTCTGATTTGTTTTACATAATGATTGAATTTACTATTTTGGAAACATTATTCTAAGTTTATTTTTTTCCCCTTTCTATTGTATAATTGCTTGTCCAATTCACCATTAATTTAAGGAGTAGCCTAACAACAATCCTTTATTAAATTTAATCAGAGCTAATAAAACTAAGATGAGGGTCTGACCTCTCCAATATCCCGAGTATGAAGGGCCCCATATAACTATTCTCAGCCGAAAAGAAGGTCAAAGATGTTTTATTCCTCTTCATAGACATGAAAATGAAATAGTCAATACATTACATTCACCTTGGTGGCTCAGTGGTTAGCATTGCTGCTTTGCAGTGTTGGGGTCCTGGGTTAAAATCCCACCAAATACAACATCTGCAAGGAGTTTGTATCTTCTCCCCGTGTTTTGTGGGTTTCCTCCAGGTTCTCTGGTTTCCTCCCACACTCCAAAGACATACTGAGAGGGAATGTAGGTTGTGAGCCCCAATGGGGACAGTGATGATAATATCTGTAAAGAGCAGTGAATTATGATGATGCTATATAATCAACACATAATAAATAAATAAACCTCTTTCCGACAGTCTTATTCACAGTCAGAGTGCTTTTTCCATCTCTCCGCTCCTGAGAATGGAAATTTGGGTTCCTCTATTATGATAATGATTGAAATCCTAGAGGTTGCACCCCAATTCAACTTTTAACCTGTCTGAAAGTTATAAAATGAAAACATAGGTTGTTGTAGTTGTATTGAATTAAACATTTACAGATAGTTAAAAAAGGTACTTTTTTATTTATATATTAAAAATAACACCTTTATATGCAGATGGATGTCAAAGTTTAACAGAATCAAATTCGCTGTTTCCCATTAAGTAAGAAAACTTTACATCAATGTTCTTTTAATGAGCCTTGGAACTTGACTTGATGAAGGAATGAAGATTGCAGGCTGAAATTTACTGCTAATCTGATTAATCAAAGGAAACCACTAACATAGGGAAAAATCATTTTTTTCCATGTCAAGGTGTATATAGCCTTTAAGCAATGAATAAAAAGTCTTCATTTATAATGTTCTATTTCTGTAGTGTGTCAGTAAGTCCTTTATATGCGGAGTGCTTTTGCAAAAATGTTACAATGTCTGTCAGAGCTCCTGCTCCTGGTACTGACGACTCTTTCTGCTCCTCCATCCCTTCTCTTAATGTTAGGTCTCATTCAGATATCGGTTTTTAACGTATGTGTTCTATCCGTGTCTTTACACGTGTCCAATATAATCTATAGAGCTGTTCACATGTCTGTCATTTTGCGGATCATGTACCTGGAAAAAAACCATCACAGAAAAATGTCCGTTTTTGATCCGAGTAATGGAGCAAAATAAGTCATTAACGTATATGGGTTCATGAAAAATCACTGACCACACACATGGATAGCCATTTACTATAAATGTGCTGTCCATTTTCAACATTATAATGTATAGGTAGGAGAAGCTTTGCAATTTATTTTTTTATTTTTCCAGACAAGAAAGTCACTGATGAAACACTAATGATAAAAACTGACACAATGACCAAATACTGATGAAAATGGGATCAAAACCACTAATGAAACTCAGACCGTTTTTTTCATATGAGAAAAATCATTGCCATCTGCATAAAACCTTAGAGATAGCAGGATGGATGGGGTTGTGCACAGATTTCCACAGCATGGAGAAGGGAGCAGGTTTTTCAGGTAGAGCAGAGAAAAAAAAGCTATCAAAAAAGAGAAAAGCACATGAAGAGAAAATAAGTGCAGGATAGAAGCTGTGCTGATAAAAGTGAAGACCCTGGATACACATAGACCTCACATCCAGCCTACATTACTGGAAGAGACATCCCTATAAAAGAAAACTATGAAATTTGGATCAGGCTGCAGACTGTATATGAAGGTGTCTGAAAATGAATGAAGGAATGAAGATTGCAGAATTAAATTTAGTGCAAATTTTATTAACTAAATGTAAACACTAACAAAGGTAAAAAAATAATTTTTCAATGTCAAAGATGTCCTCCTTAGCTTATAAGGAAAGTATAGCATCCGATTTATTGCTATCATTAAAAAAACCTTTATATCACATGTGGATAAGCAATAGAGAAATAACCCTAATGTCTATGTTAATATAAAGGTATTCCTAATATATTGCACAGAAACAAATTCTGAAAGGGCATTCGTTGGCAGTATGGAAAACAGTGGACTTCTTTATGAATGCACTTAAACAGTGGTATAACTAGAGTCTGATGGGCCCTGGTCCAAGTTTTGGACCTGGGACCCCACCAGCATGTTGGTCAGATGTATGAGCCCCATCCTGGGCCCCTTCCAGTAACAATATCTCCTATTTTAATCCCCTTCCTGATATAATGCCCCCCATCCTTGACCCTTTCTATAATAATGTCCCCCATCCTAGCCCCTTCTAGTAATAATATCCCCTATCCAGGCCCCCTTCCTGATATAATGTCCCCCATCTTGAGCCCTTCCCAGTAATAATGTCCCCCATCCTGGGCCCCTTCCTGGTAAAATGTTGCACATCTTTGCCCCTTCCTATAATAATGTCCCCCATCCTGGCCTCCTCCTATAATAATGTCCCTCATCCTTGTCCCTTCCTTTAATAATGTCCCCTTTCCTGAGCCCTTTCCAATAATAATGCTCCCTGTTCCATTCCAAAAAATAATAAAAAAAAGCAACTATTTTTCTTATCTTCCCCTGCTCCCATGATGCGCAGTGTTCTCTTCTATAGCCGGTGCAGGAGCTGGCAACTGAGTTTGGCTTGCCCGGCACAGTGTATGAAGTCGCTGCCATGCGCCACCTGTGTTGGGCACGCTAATGTCAGCTGCCAGCCTCTGATTGGCCAGCAGTAGGTAGTGTAGTGCAGAGAGCCAGCAGGGACTTTGTGTCCAAGGACGCACAGCCAGCTGAATTAATCTCTGATGTCAGCAGGCCCCTCTCCAACACGGGGTCACACCTTCTGCGACCCAGCACTTAAATATGGTCTTGGACTAAAAAAAAAAGTATTAAAGAGTATACTTAAAAAATTGGTGTGTGAGAGTTCTTATTAGTCAGCAGTGACAGAATACATTTTGAAAAAATATAGCAGAAAATTATGAATTGTTTCATAAACTACCATCGAAACACTGATGCAGATTCATTTAAAATCATTTTTGATACTCAGGGCATGGTAACATTTTGTATTAAAGCACAGTAAGCACATGCTGACTTGATACATAACCATGGAAAGTGCTCATCACCTACTGCTGTTCGCAAGAGCAGAAGTTCAATATCTGGCATGGCCACTGAGGTCACAGATCAAATCTGTGCTCTCCAGCAATAATCTGGTGGATTATGGACAGTTTTAGAGTCAGTAGCTATAAGAGCTCTCTGTATTCTCGGTGATATAATCATGGGGAAAGCTTTCTTTTCTGGCATTGAACCTAGACATGGAAAACAAACCAAATCTTTGTTCCATTCGCTTTGTAAGAAAACAGCTTTCATTACAAGAGCATTTTGTGCACAAATTACTTATTCAGAAAACAGAATAGAATTAAGAATGGTGAGAACCAAAGAGAACTGCAGAAGGACGGAAATGAAAGGGACATACAAACAATGCTGACCTGGGGTGTCAGTGACTCCAACCTAGATGTGCGATGTAAGCTGGACATGGACAGAAATCAGCTACAGTAGTTTGGACAAAGCTATACTTTAATCTGACCTCATATATTTGGCTTTGCAGAATAAGTATTTAATTTTATTTAGAGGGAGAAAGATAAGCAGTTGAAATACCAGTAAAGTCCCCATATAATCATTGTTTCTCCTGGAAAATGGAAATTGATGTCATTATTGAAGGACCCCTAAAATTGTTCAGAATCTATTGGCAAAAATCATGCGTCGATTACCAGCTTTACCCAATATTTCGATCCTTTAGACCTGCGTCTGTGACTACATTTTAAACTTAGCAGCCAATATTTAAAGCTCCCAATGTGGCTGTCACTTAGTTTACCCAAAACCTTTTTTTCAAAAAACATAAAATGCATTAAAAGTAAAGTTACTTATTTACTGGCCACTCACCAACAAATCTAATATTGAATGGTAAAAAGTTAAACATTTGTTAGTCTTTTTTTAACAAAAACTGGAGAAAATTTAGATGTAATTTAAAGTGAATATTTTAGAAGGTCTTTGCTATGTAATCTGAAAACAGCATTAAGAAGAAACAGAGACCCTGATTCCAGCAATGTGTCACTTCTTTTATTGGGTGCAGCAGCTGTGATAAAATCACAGATTTCTCTACTGCAGATCTAGCTGAGCTCAGAATGCTGAGCTGTGTATAGCCCCGCCCACACCACTGATTAACAGCTTTTTGAGTACAATGTATAGTGACAGAAAGCTGCTAATCAGTGGTGGGGGCATGGTTGGACCAGGAGGAATGAGACATGTAGTCCTGTAGTTATAATCTATTGCTGATAAAGCACTGATTTTATTGAAACAGCAAAACACAGCCTAGTATGTCATACATCACTGGAATCAGGGTCTCTACCCCTACATCATGCTGATCTCAGATTACATAGCAAATCCTGCTGCTGGATTCCCTTTAAAGGGAATGTGTTATCAGAAAAATGACCTATTGTTTAAATCAAGTTTCTATGGTAAATGTATGTTTTAAAAGGCTTGAGAAATTTTTTTACATTTTCAATGTCACTATTTATATTGAAATACAATCTTGAAATCCTGCAATTTTCACACTGTCCACTAAGCCTAATACTTCCTATTCTGTAGGGATCACTTTTAGGCAGGATCATGATAACAAATAACAGCACTGTTTACAGTCGATAACAAATCTACCATTCTCAAAAGGTGATGTCACAGCTCACCTCCTCCCTCTCCCAGCACTATGGCAAGACATAGATTACAGACAGTTGTAGAAAGCCCTCCTATATCAGTCAGTGAGTCAGAGCCTGTCTATTGCTTTCTAGGGCCCATTTGGCCCCTGTCAAGTAGGTCTCTGCTGTTAACAGCAGCACTCAGGCAAGATAGCATGGAAAGAAAATACAAAATCTGAAATTATGAAATAAAAAATGTGTTTAGCTTTCTGGTTTCGGTAATTAAAAAATAATATACAGAACACATTCCCATTAACTTGAAAATATTATTGATATCTAATGTTCTGCATACAAAGGTGTCACAAGCAAAATATTACAAGGCTTGTATGTGGTCCTAGATCCTCGCTTACATAAATACAGATGAATGTTGTAAATAGAATTGAGAGTGACGCGCCCAGGGGATGGGGACGACTCGGCGCCCGAGCCTTGCTGTTAGTTTTGGGGGGATGCCACGGTGGCCGGCTCCCGAGGCCGTACCCTGGGGTCACTCTTAAAAGTAAGGAATAATGGGGGAAAGGTGTATGGGAAAGGGGAAAGTTCGTGACGCCACCCGTGGTGTCTGGTGAGGATCACCAGCGCTGCTACAGTCCTTTGAGGCTGGTGATCAGGCAGCATAGTTGGTGCGGCTCCCCACAGGTGGAGCGGGGCCTCAGGGCAGCGTAGGAGAAGGGATGCAGGACAGAGGGGACCCAACCGGGTCGGAAGAAGAATAGGCACACTCACAACAGTTCACTTCAGCACCTTTACTAGTGGTGTTTCAGGCACGATCCAGGGCACTGTAGGGTGAAGGGTGCATTTCAGGACTCTCCCCAGTGAGCGGGTGTAGGGCCTCCTGTTTCTTGCCTTTTCCTGATAAGTTTATGACCTGCCTGGAGCTAGGCCTAACTTGGTCTCTGTCTTGCACCTGCTGACCTGGTGGTAGGGCCTTCTGTTGGAGATCACTCTCCCTGGTCTCTTGGGCCTTAGTGATTCCTGACCCTGGGATAACGGTCAGCTTTTGGTGTTCCTGGGACATGTAGTTCGCCAGGGGTTCCGGTTGTTTCTGCTGGGCCTTAGAGATCCCTGCAGACGCGGACCTGGTGTCCGGTAAATGCTCGTGGGGTGAGCTGGTTAAGCTACTTTGCCCCCTATGTAGCTCGCTTACTCCACTTGCCATCGGCCACGCTCGGGGCCCTCACTAGGCTTCACACTGGCAGTAGGCCTCGCTACTCTTCACCGCTCTTATGGCGTCGGCACACCTTAGGCTCACTAACCTGAGCTCCTGAGTCTGGGCTGGACTGACAACCTCTCTGGGTGCAGCAGACTGACTGTAGATTCCAGACTGACTTACTCCAGACTGACTGCCTAGCTCCACCTTCCCTATTTATATCCCTATCCGGGCTCCCTCTGGTGGTCTGAGGTGGAAGGTGGAGGTGTGTGTATGTTATGAGGTCCTCTTGTGGAGGAATCCGTCCATGCACCCCTCTAGGATCTGTGGCACCAATGCGCAGCAGGGCGCCACAAGAGTACAACACCTTATTAAACAGCAGAGATTAGCGAAATTTCACAATATTTGTGGCTTCACGCGAATTTGAATATCTGGAGATTCGTTGTTTGCAAAAAAAGTTGCCCGGCACCACTTCCCACACTGCTGAAGCATCAGAGAATAGACTTGGGTTGCCGTGCGGGCCTCCACATAATGCCCGGCAGCTATGACATCTTACAGATTATCATATACCTTGTAAAGTGGGGGTCAGTAGCTGGGCCGCCACAGATCAGCGGTTCCCAGTGAAGCACAGTCGTTTTCAATCTCCAAAGTCACTAGATAAGTGTGTGTAAACTCTTATGGTCAACATAGTCGCTCTCTCTCTCGCCTGTAAAGTGTAAGCTCTTATGATCAGCGGGGTTTTTTCTCTCTCTTCTCTCCCCAATTACAAGCTTTCTAGTACTGAAATTCACAGAAATTTAATTACCTCTAACAAATTTTTGGGGAAAAATTTGGCTCATCTCTAGTACACAGTTATTTCCGTGATATCAATCTGCGCATGCGCGGACATTTTCTCAAACTCTACCGCAGTAAAAATGATGGGAAGTAGTGATGAGTGAGCACTAAAATGCCCGGGTACTCGTTGCTCAGTTCGAGCAAATTGGAATACTCGGGTGCTCGACTCGAGCAACGAGCCCTATGTAAGTCTATGGGAAACTCGAGCATTTCTCAGGCGGCTCCGCCCGGCGGTCTGCAGAGGGCCTAAAAATTGCCCAAATCGACGGGAACAGTGCTCAAATGACATGGGAACAGCATGAGAAAGACCCCTGGAAGCATTTCTGACTTCCAGGTCACTGCTGTCAACAACGTTGTCAGAGGTATTATGCCACTTTTACGGACTCACAATAAAGCATACAGTGGTGGCCAAAAGTATTGGCACCCCTGCAATTCTGTCAGATAATACTCAGTTTCTTCCTGAAAATGATTGCAATCACAAATTCTTTGGTATTATTATCTTCATTTAATTTGTCTTCAATCAAAAAACACAAAAAGAATTGTCCTAAAGCCAAATTGGATACAATTCCACACCAAACCTAAAAAAGGGGGTGGACAAAAGTATTGGCACTGTTTGAAAAATCATGTGATGCTTCTCTAATTCGTGTAATTAACAGCACCTGTAACTTACCTGTGGCACCTAACAGGTGTTGGCAATAACTAAATCACACTTGCAGCCAGTTAACATGGATTAAAGTTGACTCAACCTCTGTCCTGTGTCCTTGTGTGTACCACATTGAGCATGGAGAAAAGAAAGAAGACCAAAGAACTGTCTGAAGACTTGAGAAACCAAATTGTGAGGAAGCATGAGCAATCTCAAGGCTACAAGTCCATCTCCAAAGACCTGAATGTTCCTGTGTCTTCCGTGCACAGTGTCATCAAGAATTTTAAAGCCCATGGCACTGTGGCTAACCTCCCTAGATGTGGACGGAAAAGAAAAATTGACGAGAGATTTCAATGCAAGATTGTGCGGATGGTGGATAAAGAACCTCGACTAACATCCAAACAAGTTCAAGCTGCCCTGCAGTCCGAGGGTACAACAGTGTCAACCCGTACTATCCGTCGGCATCTGAATGAAAAGGGACTGTATGGTAGGATACCCAGGAAGACCCCACTTCTTACACCGAGACATAAAAAAGCCAGGCTGGAGTTTGCCAAAACTTACCTGAGAAAGCCTAAAACGTTTTGGAAGAATGCTCTCTGGTCAAATGAGACAAAAGTAGAGCTTTTTGGGAAAAAGCATCAACATAGAGTGTACAGGAAAAAAAGAGGCATTCAAAGAAAAGAACACGATCCCTACAGTCCAACATGGCGGAGGTTCCCTGATGTTTTGAGGTTGCTTTGCTGCCTCTGGCACTGGACTGCTTGACCGTGCGCATGAAGACTACCAACAAATTTTGCAGCATAATGTAGGGCCCAGTGTGAGAAAGCTGGGTCTCCCTCAGAGGTCATGGGTCTTCCAGCAGGACAATGACCCAAAACACACTTCCAAAAGCACTATAAAATGGTTTGAGAGAAAGCAGTGGAGACTTCTAAGGTGGCCAGCAATGAGTCCAGACCTGAATCCCATAGAACACCTGTGGAGAGATCTCAAAATGGCAGTTTGGAGAAGGCACCCTTCAAATATCAGGGACCTGGAGCAGTTTGCCAAAGAAGAATGGTCTACAATTCTAGCAGAGCATTGTAAGAAACTCATTGATGGTTACCGGAAGCGGTTGTTCGCAGTTATTTTGGCTAAAGGTTGTGCAACCAAGTATTAGGCTGAGGGTGCCAATACTTTTGTCTGGCCCATTTTTGGAGTTTTGTGTGAAATGATCAATGATTTGATTTTTGCTTCATTCTCTTTTGTGTTTTTTCCTTGCAAGCAAATTAAATGAAGATAATAATACCAAAGAATTTGTGATTGCAATCATTTTCAGGATGAAACTGAGTATTATCTGACAGAATTGCAGGGGTGCAAATACTTTTGGCCACCACTTTACAAAAACAAATACAAAATGGATTTTCCTGGGAAATATGTTATAGAACATCCTTTCCAGGGTAATGACTTGTGTATAAGGCAAAATAAATAACCAAAACCAAACTCCTCCACATCTTGGGCTATGTTCACACGTAGCGTTTTTGATGCGTTTTTGCACTTTTGCATTGCTTTCAACCAAGACAAATGCATTCACTGGGAAATGTCATTTTAACATTTTACAACCTTATCTGGCCATGTGGTGTGTGACACATCATCAGACACATGCATACTGTGCTGAAAATACATGGGAACAGCATGGGGAAGACCTCTGGAAGCATCTCTGACTCCCAGGTCACTGCCTAAAAGTGTGCCCATCATAAGTGATCCTTGGTTCATGCGAAGATGCCTCCTGCCATGCACCTGTCGTTGCTGACTTGCAACAATCACCATCCACGTCCGTGCAGCGTTCAGTTGTCCCTGTCCCTACCCCATTCCTTGGAATGCAAGCACAAATATGCAGCCAGCCAGCCACCCACCCACAGGGTGCAATACTATACTGACAAATTTTTGACAGGTGCTTGCACTTGAAATGTGGCCTTTTAGGCTCGTGGAGGCGGAAGCTGTCCACAATCTTATGGCGGCGGCGACCGGGTATCCATACTCGGTCCCCAGCCGCCACTATTTGTCCCGGTGTCTTCTCCGCCTTCCACAAGCAAGATTCCCACAACATTACCCGTGCCCTCCCCAGTGAACTTACTGGGAAGAACTGCCTACCCACAAACATGTGGTCAAGAACACGTGGTCAAGTGAATGTGGCCAGGGACGGTACGGAGTCAGTCCACATCTTTTTTTGCTTAGTTGTATTTCACCACAGCCATATTCTTTAGTTTGGTGAAAGGACTTTGGAAACCATATCTACTCCAGCTGTCATTTCTCCCAGGAAGTCCTCTAAAGCTGCTTTCACTTGAAATGTGGCCTTTTAGGCTCGTGGAGGCGGCAGCTTTTCACAACCTCATGCCGGCGGCAACTGGGTATCCATACTCGGCCCCCAGCCGCCACTATTTGTCCTGGTATTTTCTCCACCTTCCACAAGCATGGGTCCCTCAACATTAACCGTGCCCTCCCCAGTGCACTTACTGGGAAGGACAGCCTAACCACAAACACAGAAACAGGTGGCGCATTTAATTTCATGACTACAGAGTTGGGCAATGTTCTGATCTGCAATGCGGTTTGAGAAATAACATACATAAGCACGTCCGATCCACATTAAAAAAGCATCCATAGAGTGTCCGGGAACCTTCCCCACACTTTTCTTAGCCAGGGCTGATTCTCGGCAGGGTTGGATGGGCCCACCAGAAAACCGGAGACTCCTCCGGCAGGCCCTGGCGTCTCCTTCAGGAGAGTTCATAGTGCCGAGGTGAGGCCATGATGATGATAGAGGCCACCATCTGCTTAGCTTTCTGTTACTTGGAATGCAAGTGCAAGTATGCAGCCAGCCACCCACCCACAGGCCGCAATACTAAACTGCCAGATTTCTGGGCAGCTGCTTGCACTTGAAATATGGCCTTTTAGGCTCGTGGAGGCGGAAGCTTTTCACATCCTCATGCCGGCGGCAGCCAGGTGTCCATACTCGGTCCCCAGCCGCTACTGTTTCTCCTGATATCGTTTCCGCCTTCCACAAGCACGGGTCCCTCAACATTACCCATGCCCTCCTGAGTGCACTTACTGGGAAGGACCGCCTAAGCACAAACACATGGACAGGTGGATGTGGCCAGGGATGATGCGGAGCCAGTCCACAGCTTTTTTGCTGAGTTGTATTTCACCACAGCCATATTCTTTAGCTTGGTGAAAGGACTTGGGAAACCATATCTACTCCAGCTGTCATTTCTGCCAGGAAGTCCTCTAGGGCTGCATTCACTTGAAATGTGGCCTTTTAGGCTCGTGGAGGCGGAAGCCTTTCACAACCTCATGCCAGCGGCTGCTGGGTGTCCATACTCGGTCCCCAGCCGCCACCATTTCTCCCAGTGTTGTCTCCGCCTTCTACAAGCGCGGGTACCTGAACATTACTGCTGGTACTTTTCTGTGGGAATCTGCTTGCCTCCAACCAGCCTAGAATATTTCCAGTAAACTATGGTACGACGCCATGGTATTAGCAGTGTCCCCAGTCCCCCAGTACCAGTAAAGAAGCCATTACAAATTTTCTTCTCAGGAATTTTATTTGGTAGACTGAGTGGCTGCCAAAATACATTAGTTTCTCACAAAGGAGCTGAAGATAGAATGGCAGTAGGTGCAAGTTTCTCCAGCCTGTTAGATATTGGAGGGTGAACGGCAGGACATTGGCTCAGTGGTTAGCACTGAAGCCTTGCAGCACTGGGATCCTGGGTTTAAATGCCAGCAAGGACAACATCTGCAAGGATTTTGTATGTTCTCCCGTGTTTGTGTGGGTTTCCACCTCAGTAAAAAAGGAGCCATACAGTGTCCGGGAACCTACCCACCTACTTTTCTTAGCCAGGACTGCTTCTCGGCAGGGTTGGACGATCCCACCAGAGAATCCTCTGGTGTGCCTTGGCTTCTACATCAGGAGAGTTCATGATAGCGCTAACTTTGCAGCAGCTATGGGGCTCTTGAGCGGGGGAGAAAGGTGAGCCCTCAGAATCAAATCCTCTGGTGGGCCCAATGTTTTTCAATCTGAAACAGCTTCTCAGTGGGAGTTGCAGTGGGAGTTGTATTTCACCACAGCCATATTCTTTAGCTCGGTGAAATGACTGGCATAAAGGGAAACCATATCTACTCCGGCTGTCATTTCTCCATCACCAGGTTCCGCCCATTGTCACAAACGACCATGCCTGGCTGTATGTTCAGCGGTGAGAGCCACAGATCAGGCTGCTGTGTTACAGCTTTCAACAACTCTGCAGCGGTGGGCAGTTTGTCACCTAAGCATATTAGCTTTAACACAGCCTGTTGCCGCTTGGCTGAGGCAGTTCTGCAGTGCTTCCAGCTTGTGACTGATGTGGTCATTTCGGAGATGGAGGAGGAGGTGCAGGAGCTGAACAATGTGATTACATTGAGGTTACATTGGTGACTCTGTTTTTTATACTAAAGAAACATCCTACTGTTTGTTTGTTTTTTTGCGTTACTTTTTAAGACAAATGCATTCACCGGGAAATGTAATTTTAACATTTTACAACCTTATCTGGCAATGTGGTGTGTGACACATCATCAGACACATCCTGTTTCATTTATGATGGAGGGACTCTGAAAGTCACAAAGCCTATTTTATAGGGCCATCAGGTGGCCCTTACTATTCTTAAAAGGCCAGCAGTCGGCCCTCGCTATTGTTAGAGAGCCATCAGCCGACTATGCTTTGTTGTTCCCATTATTAACGAGTGGTTCTCGTATACTGTTATTGCGTATTCAGTGACTGCAAGGGCTGCCAAAAATTTGGACGCAACCCAATACCCCTTCGAAGAGACAGAGGAGGGTCTCAGTAAAAAAAATGTTCCCATTATAAAGGAGCGGGTCTCCTATAGTGGTAATGCCCATGCTGTGACTGCAAGGGCTGCCAAAATTTGAGAAAAACCCCACTAAGAAGTTAAAGACACATAGATCAGGGCCACAGTAACGAGTATGACATGTTCCCATTAGAAAGGAGAGAGTCTGCTATACAGTTATAGGGTATGCAGTGACTGCAAGGGCTGCCAAAAATTTGGACGCAACCCAATACCCCTTTGAAGAGACAGAGGAGGGTCTCAGTAAAAAAAATGTTCCCATTATAAAGGAGCGGGTCTCCTATACTGGTAATGTCCATGCTGTGACTGCAACGGCTGGCCAAATTTGGGAAAAACCCCACTAAGAATTTAAAGACACATAGAGCAGGGCCACAGTAATGACAAATTCCCATTAGAAAGGAGAGGGTCTGCTATACAGTTATAGGGTATGCAGTGAGTCCAATGGCTGACCAAGTTTAGGAAAAACCCCACTAAGAATTTAAAGACACATAGAGCAGGGCCACAGTAACCACAAATTCCCATTAGAAAGGAGAATATCTCCCATAGTGTTGGCCTATGCAGTGAATGCAAGGGCTGCCAGAAATTGGGAGGCACTCCAATGCCCCTTGGAAGAGACTTAGAAGGCCTCATAAAAAAATGTTCCCATAAGAAAAGAGCGGGTCTCCTATACTTGTAATGCCCATGCACTAAGTGTATGGGCTGACAAACACTTGGGTACACATGAACATACTGTATAAATTTTTTTTTTTTACGAGTGACTCGCCCCCTGGGCCGCGTTTGCGCACGTGTGTGGGCTACCCGGAACCAGGTCTCTGGGGGGTTGTAGTCTCCGTGGCGGCGACCCAGTCCCGTGGCTCAGGGTGGTCAAACCAGTGGCAGTCTTTTATGGGTTTTAGGTTAATTGTCCGACTACGCCACCCGTGGATTGCGGTCAGTGTGGACCACCGCTGCAAGGCAGACCGCTGGGGCTGATGGTGTATGCAGCTGAGGTAGTGTGACTCCCCACAGGAAGAGTGCAGCCCCAGGGCAGAGAATGTGGATGATGGGAGTGATGGTGCGTGGGCGTCCCGGCACTAGTAGTGCTGGTGCGGCGAGGAAGCACAGAGACGTGGAGTTGCAGTTCAAGTTCTTTACTCACAGTTCTTTATGTCCCAAGTCATTGCGCGGGCAATGACTGACCAAGACGTGCCGCGTCCACCAGGCAGGGGGCTCGGTCAACCCCCAGGCAATTCCAGAGTGTGTCACAGGACTCCCTTCTACTCCTTTCTCTGGCCGTGTCCCACCAGTGACACTACGTCTGTCAAGCTCCCGCGGGCCTTCTCTTCGGAGGGCTTTGTGCTCACCACCCTGACCCTATGTGGTGTGCCTTTCTAGTAGGTGTAGCGAGGGGTCGCACCAAGATATGATCGCGACCGCCGGTCCTTGGCTGAGGATTAGTCGCCTTCACCAACTTGGGATCCGGTACCCTGTTCTGCCAACCCGTCACCCGCAATCTCCTGGGCCTTTGGGGTTCCTTCTGCCTTCGTGTCTCTGGGCCTTTCTTGGTGTTTTGTTCCTTTCTTCCTTTCCTTTCTGTTCCTCTCCTCTGGCTCTGGCCTTCACTCTAGGCCTGCCTCGTGGAGCTGGGCCCAGACTGAGCCGCAGCTCCCTGTCAGCCCTCTCTGGCTGAACTCCTTCTTTCACTCCACTGACTGAACTGACTTCTTCTCTTCCAGTGCTAGCTGGGCCTCACAGGCTAGGCCCGCCTCCGGAGCAGAGCTCCACAGAGGCCCTGCTCTGTCACTTCCTCTCTCAGACTGAACACTGTTCTAAGATGGTGGCCACCTTATATACCTCCCTCTCTGTGTATGAGCCCAGGTGACTTGCAACCAATGGGCTCCTACCTATGCCCAGAAACCCAACCCCTATCTGCTCCTACATCACTGGGTTTTCCTCCCCCCTCCCCACTCCAGCCAGGGACAGATGCTGTCGTGCCTGCACTTCTGTCTAGTGGGAGCACCGTTGAGCTGTCCCTCGGAAATGGGGTGTGTGTGATGCATGCAGCCTACCGAGTCTTGGTCCACACTCCATCCTTACCCGGGAGTGGGATATCACACCTCTGGTTTGAGGTGCAATACTTCTGTAGCGGCCGAACCCTCGGGGCGCTACACGAGCATCATAAACACCCTTTAAAAAAATGATGTGGGTGTTGCATCACGGACCACGGTCACTCTGGTGATATGGTGGTGGAGGATGAGGAGAAGGAGGAGGACAAGAGCAAATAGCCAAAATCAGGAAGCATATACCCATGTGTGGGTGTGAAAAGGTGCATGGGAATACATCTCCCATAAAAAGACACTGGATTTGAGTTTATGTTACGCTGTTATCATTCGGCGGTGTTGAGAAGTCTGGCCCAATCCAGCCCTTGTTCATTTTTATAAGAGTCAGCCTGTCAGCATTTTCAGTTGACAGGCGGATGTGCTTATTAGTTATAATTCCACCAGCGGCACTAAAAACCCGCTCTGATAAAACGCTGGTGGCAGGGCAGGGCAGGACCTCCAAGGCATAGAGAGCCAGTTCATTCCACGTATCCACCTTGGATACCCAATAATTATAAGGCACAGAGGAATCACTGAGGATGTTGGTACGGTCGGCAAGGTACTCCCTCAGCATCTTCCCAAACTTTGCAGTCCTTGTGAGAGTACCCCAGGCCTCAGGGCTTGTGCGATGGGAGGGGCTGAGAAAATTCTCCCAGAACTTTGACAGTGTTCCCCTGCCTCTGCTGGATTGAAGTTGTGTCTCTCTCGGCTGTACTCCTTGGTTGTCCAACGAACTTTGACCTCTGCCGCCAGCGTTTTCAGGTGGGAATTTTTTTAATAGTTCCGCAACAAGGGCCTTCTGGTACTGCCCCATTTTTGTAGACCTGTCCACGTAAGGAAGAAGAGATATAAAGTTCTCCCTGTAGCGTGGGTCTAGAAGTAACATAAACATAACATAAACTCAGCCATGCGTACGAGACTGATAGCAGGCAAGAATTCAGTGTCCTCACCAAGAGGACAAGTGACCATGCTCTCCTCCTCCGCCTCTCTGTCCTCAGGTCATCCACGCTGAACAGACGGTATGACAGTTGTGCAGGTAGTACCATCTATAGCGCATGAAACTAGCTCCTGTTCTTCCTCCTCCTCCTCCTCTTCCTCATTGTTAACCAATCCACGTTGGGATGAGATGAGGCTGGGCTGTGTGTAATCACCCAGTATGGCTCCTTGCTCTATCTCATCGTGCTCCGCTTGCAATGCATCCTCTTTGATTGTGAGCAGAGAGCGTTTCAGAAGACAGAGAAGCGGGATGGTGACTCTAATTATGGCGTCATCGCCGCTCACCATCTTGGTGTAGTCCTCAAAGTTTTGAGGATGGTACATATGTCTGACATCCATGTCCACTCCTGAGGTCTTAAGTGTGGAGTCTGAACTGAATACTGATGGCCTTGTTGATACTGGTAATCAATAACTGCGCTCTTTTGCTCACAAATCCTTCCCAACATCTGCAGTGTAGAGTTCCAACGAGTTGGGACATCACACACCAGTCTGTGAGCCGGAAGCTGCAAATGCTGCTGAAGCACAGCAAGGGTGGCGGAAGCTGTAGCTGACTTTCTAAAATGGGCACACAGGCGGTGTACTTTGACAAGCAGATCTGGCAGCTCCAGGTAGGATTTGAGAAATCGCTGAACCACGAGGTTAAGCACATGGGCCAGGCATGGTAAGTGTGTGAGCTCGCCTCGCCTCAGAACCGCTACCAGGTTCCGGCCATTGTCACACACGACCATTCCTGACTGTAGGTTCAGCGGTGGGAGCCACAGATCTGCCTGCTCTTTCAGAGGTGTCCACAACTCTTCAGCATTGTGCGGTTTGTCACCTAATCATATTAGCTTCAACACAGCCTGTTGCCGCTTGGCAGAGTCAGTTCTGCAGTGCTTACAGCTTGTGACTGATGTAGTAATTTCGGAGATGGAGGCGGAAGAGGAGCAGGAGGCTGAGAAGGATGAGGTGCAGGAGCTGTAGACTGTGTGGAGCAACCCTGATTGACCTAGGGCATGCGATCCTTGGTGTCGGAAGGACGTGTTCCGTCCCAAGGTCCGAATGGGTCCCGGATTCCACTATATTAACCCAGTGTGCCGTCAGTGAGATGTACCATCCCTGCCCACGAGCACTTGTCCACGTGTCCGTGGTTAGGTGGACTTTCCCGGTAACTGCGTTGTTGAGGGCACGGTTAATGTTTTGGGACACGTGCTTGTGTAATGCGGGGATGGCACATCAGGAGAAATAGTGGTGACTGGGGACCGAGTACTGAGGAACGGCCGCCACCATCAGGTTGTGGAATGCTTCCGTCTCCACGAGCCTAAAAGGCAACATTTCTAGCGCAAGCAGTCACAAAATGTGGGAAGATAGTAGTGTGGCCTGTGGGGCGTTGGCTGCGTATTTGCGCTTGTGTTCCAAGGACTGGGGTATGTGTAAGGGGGAAGACCGGGGTGTGAGTGCTTTCAGAGCAAGGGATCGGGAACTGCTGGGGCCATATCTCTTGTTGCAGGGGGAAGACAGACTGCAAGCAGAGGAGTCATGTGAAAGGGAAGCAGAGGGTGTGTAGAGAGAGAGAGCTGGGAGGTCAGGTGACAGGGGAACTCCTGGTGTGACTGGACAGAAAAAGAGACGAGTACGTTTTGCACGGGAAAGCGGAGCTGGATCCGGCTCAGCAGAGCAGCGTGAGAGGGTCCAGGCTCCTGGCTCCAGGACTGGGAGCAAGAGCCGAGTGCAGTGGACCGGAGGAGTCAAGCCGACTAGAGAAGAGACACAGGGTCGGTGGAGCCGGGCACGTGAGGTGCCATGTTATGGACTAGGGGCTCAGCGGGTAAAACCGGAGACCGCCCGCTGCCGCCAGAAGACAGAGCATTATTTGGGTGGGGACGCCTGAAAAATCAACACCGGCATCAGCGTGCATCTGCCTTGTGAGGAGCGAGAGTCAGCTAAGTGAAAAAAACTATTGATTATAACCGGTTTGACTCTGCTAGATCCAGTTAAACTGTGAACTGTCAGTGATAGACTTTGACCTGCTTTTCCCTTGTTTTTCCCCCATATTTTCCCCTGATACTCCCTGCGTGGAGATTTACCCTGTTATTATAAACTTCCCCTGTTTATTAACCCCGTATTGGCTGCTCTGTGTTTTTGTGTCGCTGAGTTACATTTGGCGTAGTCGGCAGGATGCAGTCGTTAGACACAGACACTGCAGATCAGTCCATCCTGGGAGCCCCTAGATCTAGCTTGCCACTGGGGGCCATGCTCAGAAATCTCCCAAAGTTCACCGGGGACAATATGATGCTGTGGGACTGGACTGAGAGAGTTAGGAGTATGTTGCGTATGCACCCGATGACCCCAGCTATGCAAGCCTAAATAGATTACTGGCCCTGGACGGCGAGGCCCGACAGTCCGTGATGTACCGCCCTCCCCATGACCGGGATACTGTAGAAAAAGTGGTGTGGATACTGGAGGAGATGCATGGGGATCCCACCAATGTAGGAGAGCTGAGGATACGACTGTTTCACCAAGTGCAGCAGGAGGGGGAGACTGTGACGCAGTATGTTAATGCCTTACAGAGGGTGCATGCCTATATCACTAGAAAAGGCGACATGGGGAATTTGGGAATGGGCCCCCCTGACGTGATCTTAAGGGACCAGTTTGTGGCAGGCCTCAGGGATGTGCAGCTGAAACAGGGCTTGCAGGAGCACCTGCGCACCAACCCACGTATGACTTTTCTAGAAGTGGGGGCGGAGGCACGTGTGAGAGAGCAGGAGATGGGGGTGACGGCCCTGGCAGGGATGGTCCAGAGTAATGAGGTACCCACGCCTCCTGCAGCTGAACCGGAATGGGCTCGAGAGATGTGAAAGGAGATACAGGAGATGCGGGATGAATGGTCCAGTCTCAAGAAGACCCCTGCCCCGACACCAGAGATACCCAGATCGATTGCCCCAGTTATGGAAAGAATTGAATTCAGGACCCCCCCTGCAGGAGAGTTCCATAGAGGAGGGAGGCAGCCCTACACAGACAGAGACACCACTTGCTGGAAGTGTGGAGGAGCAGGACATTACGCCAGGGGCTGTGCTAGCCGAGGGCGGCCCCTGTCGCGACAGCCGTCAAACTAGCGAGCTCCGTGTTCGGGGGACAAAGCATGGAGCCTGAGGAAGGGGATAGAAAAAGAGGAAGTCCCAAGGACCTAGTTTCCAGCAGCCCGACTGTCTGGGCCGAAATAAGCGGTCGGGCTGTTCACTGCCTGGTTGACACAGGATCCCAGGTGACTACGATGACAGAAGCCTACTTTCAACAGCGATTTCCAGAGATAGCGCGGCCTGAATGGGGACCAGTAATTAGACTCACGGCAGCTAATCAATTACCCATCCCAGTCGCAGGGGTGGTGTGGATGAAGATAGCAGTGTGTGGAAAAGATGTGGGAAAAAAAGGAGTCGCAGGGGGAACCGAAAGTGGACCCCCGGTGACCCTCGGAATGAATGTGCTGAAAGAGATCGGGCTAATCCTGCTTAGTGAGCCGAAGGAGATTCCTCTAGACCAGTGGGACCCACAAACTCCCCAAAGGAGGGTCTTTCAACAACTAATCAGAGCTGCCCAGGCTCAGGAGACGTCGAGTGAAGGGAAGATCCTGGGGAAAATAATAGTGCCAGCAGCTACGGCGCTCACCTTACCGCCCGGACAAACTGTACTCACATTACCCGCACGGGCCTGCACACCTCTTGAGGGGGTCGAAGTTCAGATAAAACCAACATCGATGGACAAAGTACCCCCCGGACTCTTGGTGGCTCAGACACTGGCTACCGTCCAGGTAGGCAATGTTATAGTGCGGTGTGTTAATCTGGGCGAAGATGATCTCACACTCCATCCTAGGGCGGAAATAGCCCAGATTCTGGGAATGCCTGAGAAGTTGGTGTGACCTGATGTGGTACAACTGTCCGCTGTACGAGGAGACCCCTGGACTCTGGCGGTCACCATGCCGCTGGAACCTCACCGGGCTAGTGCGAAGGGGGGACGAAGAATCCTAGAACGAATGCGGACTGAATTGACGGGACTTACACCTCGACAAGTGCAGCAGGTTGAGGATGTGCTGGAGTGGTACCAGGAAGTCTTTGCTTGCCATGAGGATGATTTTGGTTGCACCGAAGCCATTACCCACGAGATTCCTACTGGGAGCGCTGCCCCAGTGCGGGAGAGATACCGGCAGATACCTCCCCAGATGTATAAAGAGGTTAAGGAGATGCTAGCCCATATGTTACAGAATGGTGTGATACGGCAGAGTCAGAGTCCGTGGGCAGCCCCAATTTTCCTGGTCCGGAAGAAAGATGGGACCCTGCGGTTCTGTGTGGACTATAGACGACTGAATGCCTGTACAGTACGGGACTCTTACCCACTACTCCGAATCGAAGAGACCCTGTCGGCCTTAGGGAAGGCAAGATACTTCTCCTCCTTGGATCTGGCCAGTGGGTACTGCCAGGTGCCCGTGGCCGAACACGACCATGCGAAGATGGCGTTCATATTACCCAAGGGACTGTTCGAGTACAATCGGATGCCCTTCGGCCTGACTAACACCCCCAGGACATTCCAGCGTCTGATGTAGAGGTGCCTAGGCGATTTGAACTTCGAGGCGACACTGATTTACCTTGACGACAAAATTGTCTATGCCGCCACCTTCGAGGAGCACCTCCAGTGACTGGAACAAGTACTCAGTCGCCTACAGACTCATGGCCTAAAGGTGAAGCCCCAGAAGTGCAACCTGTTCCGCAAACAGATCAAATATCTCGGTCATACTGTGTCCGGTGAAGGAGTCAAGCCCACCCAGGAAAAGGTGGCCGCCGTACAGGAGTGGCCTACCCCGAAGACAGTGAAGGACGTTCAGGCCTTCCTGGGACTTGCCGGGTACTACCGAAGATTCATGAAGAACTTCACCCGCATAGCCAACCCATTGCTGGAGCTACTTGAGGGAGTGCCGGCGGGCTCCAAGAATCAGGCGATTCGGTGGGGAAGCAGCCAGGAAGAGGCCTTCCGTGCCCTAAAAATGGCCCTGACCGAGGCCCCAATACTTGCCTATGCAGATTTTTCCCAACCCTTCATACTCTACACTGATGGGAGCCTACATGGTCTGGGAGCCGTGTTATCCCAAGTACAGGAGGGGAAAGAGCGCGTGATTGCGTACGCCAGCCGCTCCCTTCACGATTCAGAGAGGAACCCAGATAATTATAGCTCTTTCAAATTAGAGTTGCTGGCTCTGGTTTGGGCAATGACCGAGAAGTTTGCGGAGTATTTGTCCGGATCCGAAGTACTGGTGAGAACAGATAACAACCCGCTGGCCCACCAGGAGAATGCGAAATTGGGGGCCCTGGAGCAGCGGTGGGTGGCCCGCATGGCCAGGTACCGGTATAAGATCACCTACTGGCCTAAGGCAGAGAATACTCACGCCGATGCCCTCTCCAGAGTGACATATGAACGGCCTGATCATGACCTCGATGAAAATTTGGAGGCGGATGAGACCCCTAGCTTCCGAAGTTTCGTGGGACCGCTGGCTGCGGCGCAGGAACAGATCGGAGAGACGTCAGAAGAACAAGTGCTAGGACGGCCACGAGATGACTGGATCCGACTTCAACAGACTGACAGAGAAGTTGCTCAATTATGTCAATGGGTGGCTTTGCGGCAAGTCCCCAGTCGAGAAGAGAGGAGTACCCTGTCCTCGGGAGCACTTAAAATGCTGGGACAATGGGAGAGACTGTGTTTGCGAGACAGGCTGCTGGACCGACGGGTGCAGCTACTGCGAGAGTTCGGGACCACCTGGCAAGTGGTGATCCCAGAGAAGTTGGTCGGAGTAGTGGCTAAGGAGGCTCATGAATGAGGGGCTCACTTCAGACCAGAGAAGACATTTCAGTGGTTGCAGATGCTGGTGTATCATCCCCGACTGCGAGCAACAATAGAAGACACTTGTCGAAGATGTCGGAGCTGTGAGCTGGTTAAACCCCCGGAGCAGCGGGTCCCCATACAAACTATTGTGATTTCTGCCCCCTTGAAGGTGCTGATGATCGACTATTTGACTGTTGGACCGGCGCATCTCGGGTATGAACATTGCCTGGTAATGACAAACCACTTCACCAAGTTTGCGGTAGTGACCCCGACCAGAGACCAGACCGCCGAGTCAGCTGCGCAGGCCATCTGCTGAGACTTCATTCGGGTGTACGGCTGCCCAAAGAGGATTCATTCCGATCAAGGCGCCTGCTTCCAAGGCCGGGTGATGGAAGAGCTGCACCGGTTGCACAAGGTTGAGAAGTCACGGACTACTCCTTACCACCCTCAAGGAAATGCGGCCTGTGAACGCTTTAATCGGACACTGATCCAAATGCTCCGCACGTTGGAGGAAGATCGGAAGGTACGATGGCCTGAGTTTGTGGCCGAGCTGGTGTGGGTCTACAGCAACCGAGTGAATAGTATGACGGGGTTCACTCCTTATACCTTGCTGTTCGGACGAAAGGGGCGAGAGATCACCGAGTTAGAGCTGGACCCCGAGGAGGACTACCCACGGACGGGGGTGTCTTCTTGGGTCCAAGAACATCGGCATTGACTGCAGACCCTCCGACGGTTGGTACAACAAAAGTTTCAGGAGCTCAAACATCATGAGACATTGCCTTTTCGAGGGACAGCTCTGAGGCCCAGGGAGAGGGTGTTGGTTCGGGACAGGCGGCCCTGGGGCAAATTGAGTGGGCGGTGGGAACGGATTGGCGCTGAAGGAGCTGTGTATGAAGTTCAACCCGAGGGGGCTGAAGGAGCCCTTACCAGAGTGGTTCATCGTAGTATGCTGCGACCCTGTCTGTCTAAAGATGACGAGGGTGGAAAAGAATCACCTGCTTCTAGAGAGGGACCTATCACAGTTGCCCCAAGCCACGATGTGGACGAAGAAGAGTTGTTGATTCTACCTCCGAGCCCCAGCACTCAATTACCTGCAGTCCCCAGTGCAGGCGGAGAGGGAACAACATCGGTTAAAGCCACCGGGCAGGCGGAGATTGGAAATCCGAGTGACCCTGCACCCCCCATCGGTCAAACTGAGTTACGCCGGTCAGAACGGACAACAGCAGGAGTGCTTCCTCACCGTTATGAACAAGATCAATTCATATAGTACCGTATCGTCCAGGAAGTACAAGAATGTGAACGTTTGATGAAGGAACTCTCGCCCGTGGAATTGCGAGTTAAAGGAGAGCGGGAGTGTAAGGGGGAAGACCGGGGTGTGAGTGCTTACAGAGCAAGGGATACGGAACTGCCAGGGCTGCACCTCTTGTTTCAGGGGGAAGACAGACTGCAAGCAGAGGAGTCATGTGACAGTGAAGCAGAGGGTGGGTCGAGAGAGAAAGCTGGGAGGTCAGGTGACAGGGGAACTCCTGGTGTGACTGGAGAGAGGAAGAGACGAGTACGTTTTGCGCGGGAAAGCGGAGCTGGATCCGGCTCAGCTGAGCAGCGTGAGAGGGTCCAGGCTCCTGGCTCCAGGACTGGGAGCAAGAGCCGAGTGCAGTGGACCGGAGGAGTCAAGTCGACTAGAGAAGAGGCGCAGGGTCGGTGAAGCCCGGCACGTGAGGTGCCGTGTTATGGACTATGGGCTCAGCGGGTAAAACCGGAGACCGCCCGCTGCCGCCAGAAGACAGAGCATTGTTTGGGCGGGGACGCCTGAAAAATCAACACCGGCATCAGCATGCATCTGCCTTGTGAGGAGCGAGAGTCAGCTAAGTGAAAAAAACTATTGATTATAACCGGTTTGACTCTGCTACATCCAGTTAAACTGTGAACTGTCAGTGATAGACTTTGACCTGCTTTTCCCTTGTTTTTCCCCCATATTTTCCCCTGATACTCCCTGCGTGGAGATTTACCCTGTTATTATAAACTTCCCTTGTTTATTAACCCCGTATTGGCTGCTCTGTGTTTCTGTGTCGCTGCACATTATGAAGGGGGTTTTTCCTTCTCTCTTCTAGTTTGTGTTTCCCTTTTTTCTATGCCCTCCCTCTTCAGCTGAGGATCTGAAATAGAAGGTGATAGTGAGTTTAGCACCTCTATATATTATGAGCTGATATTGGACATTTCGTTGTCCTTTTTAGGTCTATCAATATTCTCGGGGTGTCCTGCTAATGCAGGCACACTCTGGGTAGACTGCACACAAGCACGGTGGACTGAGTGTATTGCTAATTTTATATATTAATAAAAGTTATGTTTTATCATTAGTTCCACCGCAGTTAGTGAGGTACTGACAGTTGTACTGGCAACTTCCTTCGTGTTGGTATTACGGGGAACGGTTGCCTGCCTTCTTTCTGTGGCCACAACACTGCTTCTTCCTGCCTGTTGGGGTGCTCTGCCTCCCTCCCCATGTGTGCTGCTCTCCTCACTCTACATGTCCCTCTGCCAGGTTGGGTCAGTTACCATATAATCCACCACCTCGTCTTCCACTTCTGCACTCTGGTCCTCCTCCTGACTTTCTGGCAATTGTGTCTCATCATCATCCACCTCTTGTGACATTTTCCCACAGTTGGCTTCTTGTGACCGTGGCTGCTCAAATATTTGGGCATCGCTACATGCGATCTCCTCTTGCCCCACTTCACTTCAAGAGGACCGGGCGAGAGGCCCAAATCTATAAATGGAAAAGTGAACAGCTCTTCAGCGTGTCCAAGTGTGGGTCAGTTGTCTCCGGGCACTTGGCATGGTGGGAGGAAGGAGGTTCAGAGTGAAGAAGATGTGGTCCAGACTCACAGCTACTGAGACTTGACCGTGTGGAAGACAAGGTGGTGGTGGTGGTGGCTAAATGACTGAAGCATTATCTACTATCCAACCAATAACCTTTTCATACTGCTCTGTGTTCAATAGTGGTGTTCTGCTGTCCCCTATTAATTGGGACAGGAAGGTCGAGCGAGAAGATGTGGGTGTTTGCTGTGGCACAATTTCAGCTTGCCCACAGCCTCGGCCTCTGCATGCACCATCACCATCACATCCAGTTTCCCGTCCCTTGCCAGCTGCCTTGCCCATTTTAAATGGAGGACAATATCTTCCACGCTCACTACAAATGACTGAATTTGGAGCGAACTTATATGTGATCCATGTGACGGCAAACCACAGTTTTAAATACCTGGCCTGTAGGTAACTATTTTTAACAGCAAACTGGTGTCAATTGCTTCACTGACACACTGAAACAAATTTTTAATGGAGATCAGAAATAGCAGTATTTTCTGAAAACATATATGTGATCCGTGTGACGGACAAACCACAGTTTTAAATACCTGGCCTGTAGGTAACTATTTTGAACAGCAAACTGGTGTCAATTGCTTCACTGACACACTGAAACAAATTTTTAATGGAGGTCAGAAATGGCAGTTTTTTTCTGAATACGTATATGTGTTGCGTGTGACGGACAAACCACAGCTTTAAATACTTGGCCTGTAGGTAACTATTTTGAACAGCAAACTGGTGTCAAGAGCTTCACTGACACACTGAAAACAAAATTTAATGGAGGTCAGAAATGGCAGTATTTTCTGAAAACGCATATGTGATCCATGTGATGGAGAAAACACAGTTTTAAATAGCTGGCCTGTAGGTAACTATTTTGAACAGCAAACTGGTGTCAATTGCTTCACTGACACAATGAAAAAAAAATTAATGGAGGCCAGAAATGGCAGTATTTTCTGAAAATGTATATGTGATCTGTGTGGCGGAGAAAAAACAGTTTGAAATACCTGGCCTGTAGGTAACTATGTTGAACTGCAAACTGGTGTCAATTGCTTCACTGACACACTAAAACAAATTTTTAATGGAGGTCAGAAATGGCAGTTTTTTCTGAAAACGTATATGTGATCCGTGTGGCGGACAAATCACAGTTTTAAATACCTGGCCTGTAGGTGACTATTTTGAACAGCAAACTAGTGTCAATTGCTTCACTGACACACTGAAACAAATTTTTTATGGAGGTCAGAAATGGCAGTTTTTTCTGAAAACGTATATGTGATCCGTGTGACGGAGAAAACACAGTTTTAAGTAGCTGGCCTGTAGGTAACTATTTTGAACAGCAAACTGGTGTCAATTGCTTCACTGACACACTGAAAAAAAAAATTAATGGAGGCCAGAAATGGCAGTATTTTCTGAAAATGTATATGTGATCTGTGTGGCGGAGAAAAAACAGTTTGAAATACCTGGCCTGTAGGTAACGATTTTGAACAGCAAACTGGTGTCAATTGCTTCACTGACACACTAAAACAAATTTTTAATGGAGGTCAGAAATGGCAGTTTTTTCTGAAAACGTATATGTGATCCGTGTGACGGACAAATCACAGTTTTAAATACCTGGCCTGTAGGTGACTATTTTGAACAGCAAACTGGTGTCAATTGCTTCACTGACACACTGAAACAAATTTTTTATGGAGGTCAGAAATGGCAGTTTTTTTCTGAAAACGTATATGTGATCCGTGTGACGGAGAAAACACAGTTTTAAGTAGCTGGCCTGTAGGTAACTATTTTGAACAGCAAACTGGTGTCAATTGCTTCACTGACACACTGAAAAAAAAAATTAATGGAGGCCAGAAATGGCAGTATTTTCTGAAAATGTATATGTGATCTGTGTGGCGGAGAAAAAACAGTTTGAAATACCTGGCCTGTAGGTAACTATTTTGAACAGCAAACTGGTGTCAATAGCTTCACTGACACACTAAAAAATTTTTTAATGGAGGTCAGAAATGGCAGTATTTTCTGAAAATGTATATGTGATCTATGTGGCGGAGAAAAAACAGTTTGAAATACCTGGCCTGTAGGTAACTATTTTGAACAGCAAACTGGTGTCAATTGCTTCACTGACACACTAAAACAAATTTTTAATGGAGGTCAGAAATGGCAGTTTTTTCTGAAAACGTATATGTGATCCGTGTGACGGACAAATCACAGTTTTAAATACCTGGCCTGTAGGTGACTATTTTGAACAGCAAACTGGTGTCAATTGCTTCACTGACACACTGAAACAAATTTTTAATAGAGGTCAGAAATGGCAGTTTTTTCTGAAAACGTATATGTGATCCGTGTGACGGAGAAAACACAGTTTTAAGTAGCTGGCCTGTAGGTAACTATTTTGAACAGCAAACTGGTGTCAATTGCTTCACTGACACACTGAAAAAAAATTTAATGGAGGCCAGAAATGGCAGTATTTTCTGAAAACGTATATTTAATCCGTGTGACAGAGAAAACACAGTTTTAAATAGCTGGCCTGTAGGTAACTATTTTGAACAGCAAACTGGTGTTAATTGCTTCACTGACACACTGAAACTAATTTTTAATGGAGGTCAGAAATGGAAGTATTCTCTGAAAACTTACATGTGATCCGTGTGACGGACAAACCACAGTTTTAAAAAATACCTGGCCTGTAGGTAACTATTTTGAACTGCAAACTGGTGTCAATTGCTTCACTAACACACTGAAAAAAAAATTAATGGAGGCCAGAAATGGCAGTAATTTCTGAAAACGTATATGTGATCATGTGATGGAGAAAACACAGTTTTAAATACCTGGCCTGTAGGTAACTATTTTGAACAGCAAACTGGTGTCAATTGCTTCACTGACACACTGAAAAAAAATTTAATGGAGGTCAGAAATGACAGTATTTTCTGAAAATGTATATGTGATCCGTGTGACACACAAATCACAGTTTTAAATACCTGGACTGTAGGTAACAATTTTGAACAGCAAACTGGTGTCAATTTCTTCACTGACACACTGAAAAACAAATTTAATGGAGGCCAAAAATGGCAGTATTTTCTGCAAACTTATATGTGATCCGTGTGACGGAGAAAACACAGTTTTAAATAGCTGGCCTGTAGGTAACTATTTTGAACAGCAAACTGGTGTCAATTGCTTCACTGACACACTGGAAAAAATTTTAATGGAGGCCAGAAATGGCAGTATTTTCAGAGCAATTATATGTGATCTGTGTGACGGACAAACCACAGTTTTAAATAGCTGGATTTTTAGCGCTGTAATATGGAAAGGACCTGGCTGTATTCTGCAGTGCCAACAAGCAAATGGAGCTGAACAACGGTGTTCTCTGGATTGCTTTTTAAGCAAATAATGAGGATTAAGATCCAAAAAAAAATTATTCCTGGCCCCTGAGACCTGGGCCTATTTCTAGAAATATCTAACAGCAGCAGCAGCAGACAAAACTGGAATGAAGCCTCTTGTGCTATATGCACTGCAGTCTGCTATATACCCTTCCTGCCTGCCTATATACACTGCCTGCCTGATATCTCTGCAGATGGATTTGTCCTCAGAAGGACTGTTTGTTGAGATGGATATGTGTCTCTAATATAGTTTGGTACACCTACACTAACTAGAAACAAGCAAATCTCTCCCTAGCTCAGCAGCAACTCTCCCTACACTGTCTGATTCCGGAGTGACTGTGAAGAGCATGGCGGCGCCAGGTCTGATATAGACCTGATGATGATGTGCAGCCAGCCAATCACTGTAATGCCACAACCAACATGGCTATGGCATTACAGTGAGTGGCAGGCAATCCCTGCATGCTCATTGGCTCTGTAATGAGCAACGAACATGCAGGGAGGAGACCCAAGCTCCCGCCGAGCAACCCCAGAAATACTCGGCGAGTGCCGAGCATCTCGAACAGTGAGATGCTCGGGCGAGCACCGAGCAGTAACGATCTCGCTAATCACTAATGGGAAGTGCAAGGACTCCTGACTAGAGTTGAGCGAGCATGCTCGACACTGCTCGGTACTCGCCTGAGCATCACGCTACTCGGGATGTCCGGCGACCACTGAGCATTTCCGGGTTACTCGGGCGGGAGCTCACGTCTCCGCCCTGCATGTTTGGCACTCTTTACAGAGCCAATGAACATGCAGGGATTGCCAGCCAGTCACTGTAATGCCGCAGCCATGTTGTTTGTGGGCATTACAGTGATTGGCTGGCCGCACAGCGTCACCTCGAGTATTTAAAACCGGGCGCCGCCATCTTGGACACAGTCGCTCCGGATTAGACAGTGTAGGGACAGCGCTGCTGATTTAGGGAGAGAAATATCCAGCGAAATAGTTAGTGTAGGGTCTGTAAAGGATGCCAGATCAAACAAACAGTCCTTCTCAGGACTAATATCCATCCCGGATATCAGGCAGGCAGGCTCTATAGGAGACGCAGTGGTTATACCAGCAAAAGCTGCATTACAGTCCTGTGTGCTCCTGTTGCTGAAATTGCTGGACTTAGCTCCAAGTCTCGGGGGCCAGGAAAATTGCTTTATTTTTCATCTAAATCCTCTTTTTTTTCCTCCTTCACACTGTACAAATACCCGTCTTATTAACCTTTTGGTGCCCCCCCCCTCCCCTTCCAAAAAAAATAGTGTGTCTCTGATTTTTCAGACACAAATATATCTGTTGAAAATAGTCTGGTGTAGGCCAGAGAAATAGAAGTGTGGTTTTCCAGTTCCATGGGCCATTTGTATCTAAAAAAAAAACAGTTTGAGTGTGTCGCTCACGGTTCAGACGCAAATATATATATTTAAAAAAGTCTGGTATACACCAGTAAATTATAACTGTGGTTTTGCTGTTCCACTGTAAAAAATCTCTATTATCCTGTTTTTGGCATTTTTTGCCGTTAAAAAAAAATAATAGTGTCTCCCTGATTTTTCAGACACAAATATATCTGTTGAAAATAGTCTGGTGTAGGCCAGAGAGACAGAAGTGTGCTTTTGCTGTTCCACGGTAAAAAATCTCTATTATCCTTCTCTTGACATTTTTTGCCGTAAAAAAGAAAATAATAGTGTCTCCCTGATTTTTCAGACACAAATATATCTGTTCAAAATAGTCTGGTGTAGGCCAGAGAGACAGAAGTGTGCTTTTTCTGTTCCATGGTAAAAAATCTCTATTATCCTGCTCTTACCATTTTTTGCCGTAAAAAAAAAATAATAGTGTCTCCCTGATTTTTCAGACACAAATATATCTGTTGAAAATAGTCTGGTGTAAGACAGAGAGACAGAAGTGTGCTTTTGCTGTTCCACAGTAAAAAATCTCTATTATCTTGCGCTTGACATTTTTCGCCGTAAAAAAAAAAAATAGAGTCTCCCTGATTTTTCAGACACAAATATATCTGTTGAAAATAGTCTGGTGTAGGCCAGGGAGACAGAAGTGTGGTTTTGCATTTCCACGGTAAAAAATCTCTACTATCCTGCTTTTGGCATTTTTTGCCGTAAAAAAAAAAAAATAGTGTCTCCCAGATTTTTCAGACACAAATATATCTGTTGAAAATAGTCTGGTGTAGGCCCGAGAAATACAAGTGTGGTTTTGCAGTTCCACGGGTCAAATCTCTGCATTATCCTGCTTTTCGCAATTTTTGGCCGTAAAAAATAAATAATAGTGTCTCCTGATTGTTCAGACGCAAATATATCTGTTGAAAATAGTCTGGTGCAGGCCCGAGAAATACAAGTGTGGTTTTGCAGTTCCACGGTTCAAACCTCTGTATTATCCACTTTTAGGCCATTTGTATCTAAAAAAATCAGTTTGAGTGTGTCGTTCACTGTTCACCCGCAAATATATATATTTAAAAAAGTCTGCTATACTCCAGTAAATTATAACTGTGGCTTTGCTGTTCCACGGTAAAAAATCTCTATTATCCTGCTTTTTGCATTTTTTGCCGTAAAAAATAAATAGTGTCTCCTGATTGTTCAGACACAAATATATCTGTTGAAAATAGTCTGGGGTAGGCCCGAGAAATACAAGTGTGGTTTTGCAGTTCCACGGGTCAAATCTCTGTATTATCCTGCGTTTTGCAATTTTTGGCCATAAAAAATAAATAATAGTGTCTCCTGATTGTTCAGACACAAATATATCTGTTGAAAATAGTCTGCTGTAGGCCAGAGAGACAGAAGTGTGCTTTTGCTGTTCCACGGTAAAAAATCTCTATTATCCTGCTCTTAGCATTTTTTGCCGTAAAAAAAAAATAATAGTGTCTCTCTGATTTTTCAGACGCCAATATATCTGTTGAAAATAGTCTGGTGTAGGCCAGAGAGACAGAAGTGTGCTTTTGCTGTTCCACGGTAAAAAATCTCTATTATCCTGCTCTTGACATTTCTTGCCATAAAAAAAAAAAAATAGTGTCTCCCTGATTTTTCAGACACAAATATATCTGTTGAAAATCGTCTGATGTAGGCCAGAGAAACAGAAGTGTGCTTTTGCTGTTCCATGGTAAAAAATCTCTATTATCCTGCTCTTGGCATTTTTTGCCTTAAAAAAAAAATAATAGTGTCTCCCTGATTTTTCAGACACAAATATATCTGTTGAAAATAGTCTGGTGTAGGCCCGAGAAATACAAGTGTGGTTTTGCAGTTCCATGGGTCAAATCTCTGCATTATCCTGCTTTTTCACAATTTTTGGCCGTAAAAAATAAATAATACTGTATCCTGATTGTTCAGACACAAACATATCTGTTGAAAATAGTCTGGTGTAGGCCCGAGAAATACAAGTGTGGTTTTGCAGTTCCACGGTTCAAACCTCTGTATTATCCACTTTTGGGACATTTTTATCTAAAAAAAACAGTTTGAGTGTGTCGCTCACTGTTCAGCCGCAAATATATATATATTTATAAAAGTCTAGTATACACCAGTAAATTATAACTGCGGTTTTGCTGTTCCACTGTAAAAAATCTCTATTACCCTGCTTTTGGCAATTTTTGGCCTTAAAAAATAAATAATAGTGTCTCCTGATTGTTCAGACACAAATATATCTGTTGAAAATAGTCTGGTGTAGGTCCGAGAAATACAATTGTGGTTTTGCAGTTCCATGGGTCAAATCTCTGTATTATCCTGCTTTTGGCATTTTTTGCCGTAAAGAAAAACAGTATTAGTGTCTCCTGATTGTTCAGACACAAATATATCTGTTGAAAATATTCTGGTGTAGGCCCGAGAAATACAAGTGTGGTTTTGCAGTTCCACGGGTCAAATCTCTGTATTATCCTGCTTTTCGCAATTTTTGGCTGTAATAAATAAATAATAGTGTCTCCTGATTGTTCAGACAAAAATATATCTGTTGAAAATAGTCTGGTGTAGGCCGGAGAAATACAAGTGTGGTTTTGCAGTTCCACGGTTCAAACCTCTGCATTATCCACTTTGGGCCATTAGTATCTAAAAAAAACAGTTTGAGTGTGTCACTCACTGTTCAGCCGCAAATATATATATATTTAAAAAAGTCTGGTATACACCAGTAAATTATAACTGTGGTGTTGCGATTACACGGTAAAAAAGCTCTATTATCCTGCTTTTGGCATTTTTGCGGTAAAAAATAAATAGTGTCTCCTGATTGTTCAGACACAAATATATCTGTTGAAAATAGTCTGGTGTAGGCTCGAGAAATACAAGTGTGGTTTTGCAGTTCCACGGTTCAAACCTCTGTATTATCCACTTTTGGGCCATTTGTATCTAAAAAAAACAGTTTGAGTGTGTCACTCACTGTTCAGCCGCAAATATATATATATTTAAAAAAGTCTGGTATACACCAGTAAATTATAACTGTGGTTTTGCTGTTCCACGGTAAAAAATCTCTATTATTCTGCTTTTGGTATTTTTTGCCATAAAAAATAAATAGCGTCTCCTGATTGTTCAGACACAAATATGTCTGTTGAAAATAGTCTGGCCCGAGAAATACAAGTGTGGTTTTGCAGTTCCACGGGTCAAATCTCTGTATTATCCTGCTTTTCGCAATTTTTGGCCGTAAAAAATAATAATAGTGTCTCCTGATTGTTCAGACACAATATATCTGTTGAAAATAGTCTGGTGTAGGCCCGAGAAATACAAGTGTGGTTTTGCAGTTCCACGGTTCAAACCTCTATATTATCCACTTTGGGCCATTAGTATCTAAAAAAAAACAGTTTGAGCGTGTCGCTTACTGTTCAGCCGCAAATATTTATATATTTAAAAAAATCTATCTGGTATACACCAGTAAATTATAACTGTGGTTTTGCTGTTCCACGGTAAAAAATCTCTATTATCCTGCTGTTGCCATTTTTTGCTGTAAAAAATAAATAGTATCTCCTGATTTTTCAGACACAAATATATCTGTTGAAAATGGTCTGGTGTAGGCCCGAGAAATACTAATGTGGTTTTGCAGTTCCATGGGTCAAATCTCTGTATTATCCTGCTTTTCGCAATTTTTGGCTGTAAAAAATAAATAATAGTGTCTCCTGATTGATCAGACACAAATATATCTGTTGAAAATAGTCTGGTGTAGGTCCGAGAAATACAAGTGTGGTTTTGCAGTTCCATGGGTCAAATCTCTGTATTATCCTGCTTTTGGCATTTTTTGCCGTAAAGAAAAACAGTATTAGTGTCTCCTGATTGTTCAGACACAAATATATCTTTTGAAAATAGTCTGGTGTAGGCCCGAGAAATACAAGTGTGGTTTTGCAGTTCCACGGGTCAAATCTCTGTATTATCCTGCTTTTCGCAATTTTTGGCTGTAAAAAATAAATAATAGTGTCTCCTGATTGTTCAGACACAAATATATCTGTTGAAAATAGTCTGGTGCAGGCCCGAGAAATACAAGTGTGTTTTTGCAGTTCCACGGTTCAAACCTCTGTATTATCCACTTTTGGGCCATTTGTATTTAAAAAAAACAGTTTGAGTGTGTCGCTCACTGTTCAGCCGCAAATCTATATATATATTTAAAAAAGTCTGGTATACACCAGTAAATTCTAACTGTGGTTTTGCGATTAAACGGTAAAAAAGCTCTATTATCCTGCTTTTGGCATTTTTTGCAGTAAAAAATAAATAGTGTCTCCTGATTGTTCAGACACAAAAATATCTGTTGAAAATAGTCTGGCCCGAGAAATACAAGTGTGGATTTGCAGTTCCACGGGTCAAATCTCTGTATTATCCTGCTTTTCGTAATTTTTGGCCGTAAAAAATAAATAGTGTCTCCTGATTGTTCAGACACAAATATATCTGTTGAAAATAGTCTGGTGTAGGCCCGAGAAATACAAGTGTGGTTGTGCAGTTCCACGGTTCAAACCTCTGTATTATCCACTTTTGGGCTATTTGTATCTAAAAAAAACAGTTTGAGTGTGTCGCTCACTGTTCAGCCGCAAATATATATATATTTAAAAAAGTCTGGTATACACCAGTAAATTATAACTGTGGTTTTGCTGTTCCACGGTTAAAAATCTCTATTATCCTGCTTTTGGCATTTTTTGCCGTAAAAAATAAATAGTGTCTCCTGATTGTTCAGACTTAAATATATGTGTTGAACATAGTCTGGCCCGAGAAATACAAGTGTGGTTTTGCAGTTCCACGGGTCAAATCTCTGTATTATCCTGCTTTTCGCAATTTTTGGCAGTAAAAAATAAATAATAGTGTCTCATGATTGTTCAGACACAAATATATCTGTTGAAAATAGTCTGGTGTAGCTCCGAGAAATACAAGTGTGGTTTTGCAGTTCCATGGGTCAAATCTCTGTATTATCCTGCTTTTGGCATTTTTTGCCGTAAAAAAAAAAATAGTGTCTCCAGATTGTTCAGACTCAAATATATCTGTTGAAAATAGTCTGGCCCGAGAAATACAAGTGTGGTTTTGCAGTTCCACGGGTCAAATCTCTGTATTATCCTGCTTTTCGCAATTTTTGGCCATAAAAAATAAATAATAGTGTCTCCTGATTGTTCAGACACAAATATATCTGTTGAAAATAGTCTCGTCTAGGCCCGAGAAATACAAGTGTGGCTTTGCAGTTCCACGGTTCAAAACTCTGTATTATCCACTTTTGGGCCATGTGTATCTAAAAAAAACAGTTTCAGTGTGTCGCTCACTGTTCAGCCGCAAATATATATATATTTAAAAAAATCTGGTATACAGCAGTAAATTATAACTGTGGTTTTGCTGTTCCACGGTAAAAAATCTCTATTATCCTGCTTTTGCCATTTTTTGTCGTAAAATATGAATAGTGTCTCGTGATTGTTCAGACACAAATATATCTGTTGAAAATGGTCTGGTGTAGGCCCGAGAAATACAAGTGTAGTTTTGCAGTTCCACGTGTCTATTCAGTTCCACGTGAACTATTGCAGTTCCACGTGCTATTAACCTGGGCGTCTTGGTTAATGGCAAATTAAATTGGAGTGCCCAGTGTCAGGCAGCAGCTGCGAAGGCAAATAGAGTCATGGCATGCATCAGAAGAGGAATAGGGGCATATGATGAGAACATTGTTCTTCCTCTGTATAAATCGCTGGTAAGGCCGCACTTAGAATATTGTGCACAGTTATGGGCTCCGGTGCTCAGGAAAGACATATTGGAGCTAGAGAGGGAACAAAGGAGGGCGACTAAGGTAATAAAGGGAATGGAGGGACTACAATACCCAGAGAGGTTGTCAAAATTAGGCCTATTTACGTTGGAAAAGAGAAGGCTTAGGGGAGACCTCATAAACATGTATAAATACATCAGGGGGCAGTACAGAGATCTCTCCCATGACCTGTTTATACCAAGGATGGTGACAAAGATGAGGGGGCACACTATGCGTCTGGAGGAAAGGAGGTTCCTGCACCAGCATAGAAGGGGATTCTTTACGGTCAGAGCCATGAGACTCTGGAACTCTCTGGGAGAGGAAGTGGAGATGTCCAACTCACTTAAAGAGTTCAAGAGAGGCCTGGACGCCTTTCTTGAGAACAATAAAATTACATCTTATGCTTAGTTAATTAATCCAGGGATTTAATCTGACTGCCAGATTGATGTCGGGAAGTGAACTTTTCCTCAATGATGTAAATGGCCTATACCGCATGGCTTTTTGTTGCCTTCCCCTGGATCAACGCTGCGGAATAGCTGCAGTGCACAAGAAATAGGTTGAACTGGATGGACGCTTGTCTTTTTTCGGCCTTATAAACTATGTAACTATGTAACTATGTAAATCTCTGTATTATCCTGCTTTTCGCAATTTTTGGCAGTAAAAAATAAATAATAGTGTCTCATGATTGTTCAGACACAAATATATTTGTTGAAAATCGTCTGGAGTAGGTCCAAGAAATACCAGTGTGGTTTTGCAGTTCCATGGGTCAAATCTCTGTATTATCCTGCTTTTGGCATTTTTTGCTGTAAAGAAAAACAGTATTAGTGTCTCCTGATTGTTCAGACACAAATATATCTGTTGAAAATAGTCTGGTTTAGGCACGAGAAATACAAGTGTGGTTTTGCAATTGCACGGGTCAAATCTCTGTATTATCCTGCTTTTCGCAATTTTTGGCCGTAAAAAAAAAATAATAGTGTCTCCTGATTGTTCAGACACAAATATATCTGTTGAAAATAGTCTGGTGTAGGCCCGAGAAATACAAGTGTGGTTTTGCAGTTCCACGGTTCAAACCTCTGTATTATCCAATTTTGGGCCATTTGTATCTAAAAAAAACAGTTTGAGCGTGCCGCTCACTGTTCAGCCGCAAATATATATATATCTAAAAAAGTCTGGTATACACCAGTAAATTATAACTGTGGTTTTGCAATTCCACGGTAAAAAAGCTCTATTATCCTGCTTTTGGCATTTTTTGCCGTAAAAAATAAGTAGTGTCTCCTGATTGCTCAGACACAAATATATCTGTTGAAAGTAGTCTGGTGTAGGCCCGAGAAATACAAGTGTGGTTTTGCAGTTCGACGGGTCAAATCTCTGTATTACCCTGCTTTTCGCAATTTTTGGCCGTAAAAAAAAAATAATAGTGACTCCTGATTGTTCAGACACAAATATATCTGTTGAAAATAGTCGGGTGTAGGCCAGAGAGACAGAAGTGTGCTTTTGCTGTTCCACGGTAAAAAATCTCTATTATCCTGCTCTTGGCATTTTTTGCCGTAAAAAAAAAAAATAATAGTGTCTCCCTGATTTTTCAGACACAAAAATATCTGTTGAAATAGTCTGGTGTAGGCCCAAGAAATACAAGTGTGGTTTTGCAGTTCCACGGTTCAAACCTCTGTATTATCCACTTTTGGGCCATTTGTATCTAAAAAAAACAGTTTGAGGATGTCGCTCACTGGTCAGCTGCAAATATATATATATTTTAAAAAGTCTGGTATACACCAGTAAATTATAACTGTGGTTTAGCTGTTCCACGTTAAAAAATGTCTATTATCCTGATTTGGCATTTTTTGCCGTAAAAAATAAATAATGTCTCCTGATTGTTCAGACACAAATATATCTGTTGAAAATAGTCTGGCCCGAGAAATACAAGTGTGGTTTTGCAGTTCCACGGGTCAAATCTATGTATTTTCCTGCTTTTCGCAATTTTTGGCACTAAAAAATAAATAATAGTGTCTCCTGATTGTTCAGACACAAATATATCTGTTGAAAATAGTCTGGTGTAGGTCTGAGAAATACAAGTGTGGTTTTGGAGTACCATGGGTCAAATCTCTGTATTATCCTGCTTTTGGCATTTTTTGCCGTAAAGAAAAACAGTATTAGTGTCTCCTGATTGTTCAGACACAAATATATCTGGTGAAAATAGTCTGGTGTAGGCCCGAGAAATACAAGTGTGGTTTAGCAGTTCAACGGGTCAAATCTATGTATTATCCTGCTTTTGGCATTATGTGCTGTGAAAAATAAATAGTGTCTCCTGATTGTTAAGAAACAAATATAGCTGTTGAAAATAGTCTGGTGTAGGCCCGAGAAATACAAGTGTGGTTGTGCAGTTCCACGGTTCAAACCTCTGTATTATCCTCTTTTGGGCCATTTGTATCTAAAAAAAACAGTTTGAGTGTGTCACTCTCTGTTCAGCCGCAAATATATATATATTTTAAAAAGTCTGGTATATACCAGTAAACTATAACTATGGTTTTGCTGTTCCACTGTAAAAAATCTCTATTATCCTGCTTTTGGCATTTTTTGCCGTAAAAAATAAATAGTGTCTCCTGATTGTTCAGACACAAATATATCTGTTGAAAATAGTCTGGTGTAGGCCCTAGAAATACAAGTGTGGTTTTGCAGTTCCACTGGTCAAATCTCTGTATTATCCTGCTTATCGCAATTTTTGGCCGTAAAAAATAAATAATAGTGTCTCCTGATTGTTCAGACACAAATATATCTGTTGAAAATAGTCTGGTGTAGGCCCGAGAAATACAAGTGTGGTTATGCAGTACCACGGTTCAAATCTCTGTATTATCCACTTTTGGGCCATTTGTATCTAAAGAAAACATTTTGAGTGTGTTGATCACTGTTCAGCCGCAAATATATATATATTTTAAAAAGTCTGGTATACACCAGTAAATTATAACTGTGGTTTTGCTGTTCCACGGTAAAAAAATCTCTATTATCCTGCTTTTGGCATTTTTTGCCGTAAAAAATATATAGTGTCTCCTGATTGTTCAGACACAAATATATCTGTTGAAAATAGTCTGGCCCGAGAAATACAAGTGTGGTTTTGCAGTTGCACGGGTCAAATCTCTGTATTATCCTGCTTTTTGCAATTTTTGGCCGTAAAAAATAAATAATAGTGTCTCCTGATTGTTCAGACACAAATATATCTGTTGAAAATAGTCTGGTGTAGGTCCGAGAAATACAAGTGTGGTTTTGTAGTTCCATGGGTCAAATCTCTGTATTATCCTGCTTTTGGCATTTTTTGCCATAAAGAAAAACAGTATTAGTGTCTCCCTGATTTTTCAGACACAAATATATCTGTTGAAAATAGTCTGGTGTAGGCCCGAGAAATACAAGTGTGGTTTTGCAGTTCGACGGATCAAATCTCTGTATTATCCTGCTTTTCGCAATTTTTGGCCGTAAAAAATAAATAATAGTGCCTCCTGATTGTAGAGACACAAATATATCTGTTGAAAATAGTCGGGTGTAGGCCAGAGAGACAGAAGTGTGCTTTTGCTGTTCCACGGTAAAAAATCTCTATTATCCTGCTCTTGGCATTTTTTGCCGTAAAAAAAAAAATAATAGTGTCTCCCTGATTTTTCAGACACAAAAATATCTGTTGAAATAGTCTGGTGTAGGCCCAAGAAATACAAGTGTGGTTTTGCAGTTCCACGGTTCAAACCTCTGTATTATCCACTTTTGGGACATTTGTATCTAAAAAAAACAGTTTGAGGATGTCGCTCACTGTTCAGCCGCAAATATATATATATTTTAAAAAGTCTGGTATACACCAGTAAATTATAACTGTGGTTTAGCTGTTCCACGGTAAAAAATCTCTATTATCCTGATTTGGCATTTTTTGCAGTAAAAAATAAATAGTATCTCCTGATTGTTCAGACACAAATATATCTGTTGAAAATAGTCTGGCCCGAGAAATACAAGTGTGGTTTTGCAGTTCCACGGGTCAAATCCATGTATTTTCCTGCTTTTTGCAATTTTTGGCAGTAAAAAATAAATAATAGTGTCTCCTGATTGTTCAGACACAAATATATCTGTTGAAAATAGTCTGGTGTAGGTCCGAGAAATACAAGTGTGGTTTTGTATTTCCATGGGTCAAATCTCTGTATTATCCTGCTTTTGGCATTTTTTGCCGTAAAGAAAAACAGTATTAGTGTCTCCATGATTTTTCAGACACAAATATATCTGTTGAAAATAGTCTGTTGTAGGCCCGAGAAATACAAGTGTGGTTTTGCAGTTCCACAGGTCAAATCTCTGTATTATCCAGCTTTTCGAAATTTTTGGCCGTAAAAAATAAATAATAGTGTCTCCTGATTTTTCAGACACAAATATATCTGTTGAAAATGGTCTGGTGTAGGCCCGAGAAATACAAGTGTGGTTTTGCAGTTCCACGTTTCAAACCTCTGTATTATCCACTTTTGGGCCATTTGTATCTAAAAAAAACAGTTTGAGTGTGTCGCTCACTGTTCAGCCGCAAATATATATGTATTTAAAAAAGTCTGGTATACACAAGTAAATTATAACTGTGGTTTTGCTGTTCCACGGTAAAAAAATCTCTATTATCCTGCTTTTGGCATTTTTTGCCGTAAAAAATAAATAGTGTCTCCTGATTGTTCAGACACAAATATATCTGTTGAAAATAGTCTGGCCCGAGAAATACAAGTGTGGTTTTGCAGTTCCACGGGTCAAATCTCTGTATTATCCTGCTTTTCGCAATTTTTGGCCGCAAAAAATAAATAATAGTGTCTCCTGATTGTTCAGACACAAATATATCTGTTGAAAATAGTCTGGTGTAGGTCCGAGAAATACAAGTATGGTTTTGTAGTTCCATCGGTCAAATCTCTGTATTATCCTGCTTTTGGCATTTTTTGCCGTAAAAATAAATAATAGTGTCTCCTGATTGTTCAGACACAAATATATCTGTTGAAAATAGTCTGCTGTAGGCTCGAGAAATGCAAGTGTGGTTTTGCAGTTCCACAGTTCAAATCTCTGTATTATCCACTTTTGGGCCATTTGTATCTAAAAAAAACAGTTTCAGTGTGTCGCTCACTGTTCAGCGCAAATATTTATATATTTAAAAAAATCTGGTATACACCAGTAAATTATAACTGTGGTTTTGCTGTTCCACGGTAAAAAATCTCTATTATCCTGCTTTGGCACTTTTTGCCGTAAAAAATAAATAGTGTCTCCTGATTGTTCAGACACAAATATATCTGTTGAAAATAGTCTGGTGTAGGCGCGAGAAATACAAGTGTGGTTTTGCAATTCCACGGGTCAAATCTCTGTTTTATCCTGCTTTTCGCAATTTTTAGCCGTAAAAAATAAATAATAGTGTCTCCTGATTGTTCAGACACAAATATATCTGTTGAAAATAGTCTGGTGTAAGCCCGAGAAATACAAGTGTGGTTTTGCAGTTCCACGGTTCAAACCTCTGTATTATCCACTTTTGGGCCATTTGTATCTAAAAAAACAGTTTGAGTGTGTCGCTCACTGTTCAGCCGCAAATATATAGACATTTAAAAAAGTCATGTATACACCAGTAAATTATAACTGTGGTTTTGCTGTTCCACTGTAAAAAATCTCTATTATCCTCCTTTTGGCATTTTTTGCTATAAAAAATAAATTGTGTCTCCTGATTGTTCAGACACAAATATATCTGTTGAAAATAGTCTGGTGTAGGTCCGAGAAATACAAGTGTGGTTTTGCAGTTCCATGGGTCAAATGTCTGTATTATCCTGCTTTTGGCATTTTTTGCCGTAAAGAAAAACAGTATTAGTGTCTCCTGATTGTTCAGACACAAATATATCTGTTGAAAATAGTCTGGTGTAGTCCCGAGAAATAAAAGTGTGGTTTTGCAGTTCCACGGGTCAAATCTCTGTATTCTCCTGCTTTTCGCAATTCTTGGCCATAAAAATTACATAACAGCGTCTCCTGATTGTTCAGACACAAATATATCTGTTGAAAATGGTCTGGTGTAGGCCCGAGAAATACAAGTGTGGTTTTGCAGTTCCACGGTTCAAACCTCTGTATTATCCACTTTTGGGCCATTTGTATCTAAAAAAAAAGTTTGAGTGTGTTGCTCACTGTTCAGCCGCAAATATATATATATTTAAAAAAGTCTGGTATACACCAGTAAATTATAACTGTGGTTTTTGCGATTCCACGGTAAAAAAGCTCTATTATCCTGCTTTTGGCATTTTTTGCCATAAAAAATAAATATTGTCTCCTGATTGTTCAGACACAAATATATCTGTTGAAAATAGTCTGGTGTAGGCCCGAGAAACACAAGTGTGGTTTTGCAGTACCAAGGTTCAAACCTCTGTATTATCCACTTTTGGGCCATTTGTATCTAAAAAAAACAATTTGAGTGTGTCGCTCACTGTTCAGCCGCAAATATATATATTTTTAAAAAAGTCTGGTATACACCAGTAAACTATAACTGTGGTTTTGCTGTTCCACAGTAAAAAATCTCTATTATCCGGCTTTTGGCATTTTTTACCATAACGAAAAACAGTATTAGTGTCTCCTGATTGTTCAGACACAAATATATCTGTTGAAAATAGTCTGGTGTAGGCCAGAGAAACAGAAGTGTGGTTTTGCAGTTCCATTGGCCATTTGTATCTAAAAAGAAAACAGTTTGAGTGTGTCGCTCACTGTTCACCCGCAAATATATATATTTAAAAAAGTCTGGTATACACCAGTAAATTATAACTGTGGTTTTGCTGTTCCATGGTAAAAAAACTCTATTATCCTGTTTTTGGCATTTTTTGCTATTAAAAAAAAATAATAGTGTCTCCCTGATTTTTCAGACACAAATATATCTGTTGAAAATAGTCTGGTGTAGGCCAGAGAGACAGAAGTGTGCTTTTGCTGTTCCACGGTAAAAATCTCTATTATCCTGCTCTTAGCATTTTTTGCCGTAAAAAAAAAATAATAGTGTCTCCCTGATTTTCAGACACAAATATATCTGTTGAAAATAGTCTGGTGGAGGCCATAGAGACAGAAGTGTGCTTTTGCTGTTCCATGGTAAAATATCTCTATTATCCTGCTCTTGACATTTTTTGCGTAGAAAAAAAAATAATAGTGTCTCCCTGATTTTTCAGACACAAATATATCTGTTGAAAATAGTCTGCTGTAGGCCAGAGAGACAGAAGTGTGCTTTTGCTGTTCCATGGTAAAATATCTCTATTATCCTGCTCTTAACATTTTTTGCCGTAAAAAAAAAATAAAAGTGTCTTCCTGATTTTTCAGACACAAATATATCTGTTGAAAATAGTCTGGTGTAGGCCCGAGAAATACAAGTGTAGTTTTGCAGTTCCACGGGTCAAATCACTGAATTATCCTGCTTTTCGCAATTTTTCGCCGTAAAAAATAAATAATAGTGTCTCCTGATTGTTCAGACACAAATATGTCTGTTGAAAATAGTCTGGTGTAGGCCCGAGAAATACAAGTGTGGTTTTGCAGTTCCACAGTTCAAACCTCTATATTATCCACTTTTGGGCCATTTGTATCTAAAAAAAACAGTTTGAGTGTGTTGCTCACTGTTCAGCCGCAAATATATATATATATTTTAAGAAGTCTGGTATACACCAGTAAATTATAACTGTGGTTTTGCTGTTCCACTGTAAAAAATCTCTATTATCCTGCTTTTGACATTTTTTGCTGTAAAAAATAAATATTGTCTCCTGATTGTTCAGACACAAATATATCTATTGAAAATAGTTTGGTGTAGGCCCGAGAAATAAAAGTGTGGTTTTGCAGTTCCACAGGTCAAATCTCTGTATTATCCTGCTTTTCGCAATTTTTGGCCGTAAAAATAAATAATAGTGTCTCCTGATTGTTCAGACACAAATATATCTGTTGAAAATAGTCTGGTGTAGGCCCGAGAAATACAAGTGTGGTTTTGCAGTTCCATGGTTCAAACCTCTGTATTATCCACTTTTGGGCCATTTGTATCTAAAAAAAAAACAGTTTGAGTGTGTCGCTCACTGTTCAGCCGCAAATATATATATAGTTAAAAAAATCTGGTATACACCAGTAAATTATATCTGTGGTTTTGCTGTTCCACTGTAAAAAATCTCTATTATCCTGCTTTTGGCATTTTTTGCCATAAAAAATAAATAGTGTCTCCTGATTGTTCAGACACAAATATATCTTTTGAAAATGGTCTGGTGTAGGCCCGAGAAATACAAGTGTGTCTTTGCAGTTCCACGGTTTAAATCTCTGTATTATCCTGCTCTTGGCATCTTTTGCCGTAAAGAAAAACAGTATTAGTGTCTCCTGATTGTTCAGACACAAATATATTTGTTGAAAATAGTCTGGTGTAGGCCTGAGAAATACAAGTGTGGTTTTGCTGTTCCACGGGTCAAATCTCTGTATTATCCTGCTTTTCGCAATTTTTAGCCATAAAAAATAAATAATAGTGTCTACTGATTGTTCAGACACAAATATATCTGTTGAAAATAGTCTGGTGTAGGCCCGAGAAATACAAGTGTGGTTTTCAAGTTCCACGGTTCAAACTTCTGTATTATCCACTTTTGGGCCATTTGTATCTAAAAAAAACAGTTTGAGTGTGTCGCTCACTGTTCAGCCGCAAATATATATATATTTAAAAAAGTCTGGTATACACCAGTAAATTATACCTGTGGTTTTTGCGATTCCACGGTAAAAAAGCTTTATTATCCTGCTTTTGGCATTTTTTGCCGTAAAAAATAAATAGTGTCTCCTGATTGTTCAGACACAAATATATCTGTTGAAAATAGTCTGGTGTAGGTCCGAGAAATACAAGTGTGGTTTTGCAGTTCCACGGTTCAAACCTCTGTATTATCCACTTTTGGGCCATTTGTATCTAAAAAAAACAATTTGAGTGTGTCGCTCACTGTTCAGCCGAAAATATATATATATTTAAAAAAGTCTGGTATACACAAGTAAATTATAACTGTGGTTTTGCTGTTCCACGGTAAAAAATCTCTATTATCCTGCTTTTAGCATTTTTTGCCGTAAAAAATAAATAGTGTCTCCTGATTGTTCAGACACAAATATATCTATTGAAAATGGTCTGGTGTAGGCCCGAGAAATACAAGTGTGGTTTTGCAGTTCCACGGGTCAAATCTCTGTATTATCCTGCTTTTCGCAATTTTTCGCCTTAAAAAATAAATAATAGTGTCTCCTGATTGTTCAGACACAAATATATCTGTTGAAAATAGTCTGGTGTAGGCCCGAGAGATACAAGTGTGGTTTTGCGTTTCCACAGTTCAAACCTCTGTATTATGCACTTTTGGGCCATTTGTATCTAAAAAAAACAGTTTGAGTGTGTCGCTCACTGTTCAGCCGCAAATATATATATATATATTTTAAGAAGTCTGGTATACACCAGTAAATTATAACTGTGGTTTTGTTGTTCCACGGTAAAAAATCTCTATTATCCTGCTTTTGGAATTTTTTGCTGTAAAAAATAAATATTGTCTCCTGATTGTTCAGACACAAATATATCTATTGAAAATAGTCTGGTGTAGGCCCGAGAAATAAAAGTGTGGTTTTGCAGTTCCACGGGTCAAATCTCTGTATTATCCTGCTTTTCGCAATTTTTGGCCGTAAAAAATAAATAATAGTGTCTCCTGATTGTTCAGACACAAATATATCTGTTGAAAATAGTCTGGTGTAGGTCCGAGAAATACAAGTGTGGTTTTGCAGTTCCACGGTTCAAACCTCTGTATTATCCACTTTTGGGCCATTTGTATCTAAAAAAAAAACAGTTTGATTGTGTCGCTCACTGTTCAGCCGCAAATATATATATATTTAAAAAAATCTGGTATACACCAGTAAATTATATCTGTGGTTTTGCTGTTCCACTGTAAAAAATCTCTATTATCCTGCTAATGGCATTTTTTGCCGTAAAAAATAAATAGTGTCTCCTGATTGTTCAGACACAAATATATCTTTTGAAAATGGTCTGGTGTAGGCCCGAGAAATACAAGTGTGTCTTTGCAGTTCCACGGTTTAAATCTCTGTATTATCCTGCTTTTGGCATCTTTTGCCGCAAAGAAAAACAGTATTAGTGTCTCCTGATTGTACAGACACAAATATATTTGTTGAAAATAGTCTGGTGTAGGCCCGAGAAATACAAGTGTGGTTTTGCTGTTCCACGGGTCAAATCTCTGTATTATCCTGCTTTTCGCAATTTTTAACCATAAAAAATAAATAATAGTGTCTACTGATTGTTCAGACACAAATATATCTGTTGAAAATAGGCTGGTGTAGGCCCGAGAAATAAAATGTGGTTTTGCAGTTCCACGGGTCAAATCTCTGTATTATCCTGCTTTTCGCAATTCTTGGCCGTAAAAATTACATAATAGCGTCTCCTGATTGTTCAGACACAAATATATCTGTTGAAAATAGTCTGGTGTAGGCCCGAGAAATACAAGTGTGGTTTTCAAGTTCCACGGTTCAAACCTCTGTATTATCCACTTTTGGGCCATTTGTATCTAAAAAAAACAGTTTGAGTGTGTCACTCACTGCTCAGCCGAAAATATATATATATTTAAAAAAGTCTGGTATACACCAGTAAATTATACCTGTGGTTTTTGCGATTCCACGGTAAAAAAGCTTTATTATCCTGCTTTTGGCATTTTTTGCCATAAAAAATAAATAGTGTCTCCTGATTGTTCAGACACAAATATATCTGTTGAAAATAGTCTGGTGTAGGCCCGAGAAATACAAATGTGGTTTTCAAGTTCCACGGTTCAAACCTCTGTATTATCCACTTTTGGGACATTTGTATCTAAAAAAAACAGTTTGAGTGTGTCACTCACTGCTCAGCCGAAAATATATATATATTTTAAAAAGTCTGGTATACACCAGTAAATTATAACTGTGGTTTTTGCTGTTCCACGGTAAAAAAGCTTTATTATCCTGCTTTTGGCATTTTTGCCGTAAAAAATAAATAGTGTCTCCTGATTGTTCAGACACAAATATATCTGTTGAAAATAGTCTGGTGTAAGTCCGAGAAATACGAGTGTGGTTTTGCAGTTCCACGGTTCAAACCTCTGTATTATCCACTTTTGGGCCATTTGTATCTAAAAAAAACAATTTGAGTGTGTCGCTCACTGTTCAGCCGAAAATATATATATATTTAAAAAAGTCTGGTATACACAAGTAAATTATAACTGTGGTTTTGCTGTTCCACGGTAAAAAATCTCTATTATCCTGCTTTTGGCATTTTTTGCCGTAAAAAATAAATAGTGTCTCCTGATTGTTCAGACACAAATATATCTATTGAAAATGGTCTGGTGTAGGCCCGAGAAATACAAGTGTGGTTTTGCAGTTCCACGGGTCAAATCTCTGTATTATCCTGCTTTTCGCAATTTTTCGCCGTAAAAAATAAATAATAGTGTCTCCTGATTGTTCAGACACAAATATATCTGTTGAAAATAGTTTGGTGTAGGCCCGAGAGATACAAGTGTGGTTTTGCGCTTCCACAGTTCAAACCTCTGTATTATCCACTTTTGGGCCATTTGTATCTAAAAAAAACAGTTTGAGTGTGTCGCTCACTGTTCAGCCGCAAATATATATATATATATTTTAAGAAGTCTGGTATACACCAGTAAATTATAACTGTGGTTTTGTTGTTCCACGGTAAAAAATCTCTATTATCCTGCTTTTGGAATTTCTTGCTGTAAAAAATAAATATTGTCTCCTGATTGTTCAGACACAAATATATCTATTGAAAATAGTCTGGTGTAGGCCCGAGAAATAAAAGTGTGGTTTTGCAGTTCCACGGGTCAAATCTCTGTATTATCCTGCTTTTCGCAATTTTTGGCCGTAAAAAATAAATAATAATGTCTCCTGATTGTTCAGACACAAATATATCTGTTGAAAATAGTCTGGTGTAGGTCCGAGAAATACAAGTGTGGTTTTGCAGTTCCACGGTTCAAACCTCTGTATTATCCACTTTTGGGCCATTTGTATCTAAAAAAAAAACAGTTTGATTGTGTCGCTCACTGTTCAGCCGCAAATATATATATATTTAAAAAAATCTGGTATACACCAGTAAATTATATCTGTGGTTTTGCTGTTCCACTGTAAAAAATCTCTATTATCCTGCTAATGGCATTTTTTGCCGTAAAAAATAAATAGTGTCTCCTGATTGTTCAGACACAAATATATCTTTTGAAAATGGTCTGGTGTAGGCCCGAGAAATACAAGTGTGTCTTTGCAGTTCCACGGTTTAAATCTCTGTATTATCCTGCTTTTGGCATCTTTTGCCGCAAAGAAAAACAGTATTAGTGTCTCCTGATTGTACAGACACAAATATATTTGTTGAAAATAGTCTGGTGTAGGCCCGAGAAATACAAGTGTGGTTTTGCTGTTCCACGGGTCAAATCTCTGTATTATCCTGCTTTTCGCTATTTTTAACCATAAAAAATAAATAATAGTGTCTACTGATTGTTCAGACACAAATATATCTGTTGAAAATAGTCTGGTGTAGGCCCGAGAAATAAAAGTGTGGTTTTGCAGTTCCACGGGTCAAATCTCTGTATTATCCTGCTTTTCGCAATTCTTGGCCGTAAAAATTACATAATAGCGCCTCCTGATTGTTCAGACACAAATATATCTGTTGAAAATAGTCTGGTGTAGGCCCGAGAAATACAAGTGTGGTTTTCAAGTTCCACGGTTCAAACCTCTGTATTATCCACTTTTGGGCCATTTGTATCTAAAAAAAACAGTTTGAGTGTGTCACTCACTGCTCAGCCGAAAATATATATATATTTAAAAAAGTCTGGTATACACCAGTAAATTATACCTGTGGTTTTTGCGATTCCACGGTAAAAAAGCTTTATTATCCTGCTTTTGGCATTTTTTGCCATAAAAAATAAATAGTGTCTCCTGATTGTTCAGACACAAATATATCTGTTGAAAATAGTCTGGTGTAGGCCCGAGAAATACAAATGTGGTTTTCAAGTTCCACGGTTCAAACCTCTGTATTATCCACTTTTGGGCCATTTGTATCTAAAAAAAACAGTTTGAGTGTGTCACTCACTGCTCAGCCGAAAATATATATATATTTAAAAAAGTCTGGTATACACCAGTAAATTATAACTGTGGTTTTTGCTGTTCCACGGTAAAAAAGCTTTATTATCCTGCTTTTGGCATTTTTGCCGTAAAAAATAAATAGTGTCTCCTGATTGTTCAGACACACATATATCTGTTGAAAATAGTCTGGTGTAGGTCCGAGAAATACAAGTGTGGTTTTGCAGTTCCACGGTTCAAACCTCTGTATTATCCACTTTTGGGCCATTTGTATCTAAAAAAAACAATTTGAGTGTGTCGCTCACTGTTCAGCCGAAAATATATATATATTTAAAAAAGTCTGGTATACACAAGTAAATTATAACTGTGGTTTTGCTGTTCCACGGTAAAAAATCTCTATTATCCTGCTTTTGGCATTTTTTGCCGTAAAAAATAAATAGTGTCTCCTGATTGTTCAGACACAAATATATCTGTTGAAAATGGTCTGGTGTAGGCCCGAGAAATACAAGTGTGGTTTTGCAGTTTCACGGGTCAAATCTCTGTATTATCCTGCTTTTCGCAATTTTTCGCCGTAAAAAATAAATAATAGTGTCTCCTGATTGTTCAGACACAAATATATCTGTTGAAAATAGTCTGGTGTAGGCCCGAGAGATACAAGTGTGGTTTTGCAGTTCCACAGTTCAAACCTCTGTATTATCCACTTTTGGGCCATTTGTATCTAAAAAAAACAGTTTGAGTGTGTCGCTCACTGTTCAGCCGCAAATATATATATATATATATTTTAAGAAGTCTGGTATACACCAGTAAATTATAACTGTGGTTTTGCTGTTCCACGGTAAAAAATCTCTATTATCCTGCTTTTGGCATTTTTTGCTGTAAAAAATAAATATTGTCTCCTGATTGTTCAGACACAAATATATCTATTGAAAATAGTCTGGTGTAGGCCCGAGAAATAAAAGTGTGGTTTTGCAGTTCCACGGGTCAAATCTCTGTATTATCCTGCTTTTCGCAATTTTTGGCCGTAAAAAATAAATAATAGTGTCTCCTGATTGTTCAGACACAAATATATCTGTTGAAAATAGTCTGGTGTAGGCCCGAGAGATACAAGTGTGGTTTTGCAGTTCCACAGTTCAAACCTCTGTATTATCCACTTTTGGGCCATTTGTATCTAAAAAAAACAGTTTGAGTGTGTCGCTCACTGTTCAGCCGCAAATATATATATATATATTTTAAGAAGTCTGGTATACACCAGTAAATTATAACTGTGGTTTTGCTGTTCCACGGTAAAAAATCTCTATTATCCTGCTTTTGGCATTTTTTGCTGTAAAAAATAAATATTGTCTCCTGATTGTTCAGACACAAATATATCTATTGAAAATAGTCTGCTGTAGGCCCGAGAAATAAAAGTGTGGTTTTGCAGTTCCACGGGTCAAATCTCTGTATTATCCTGCTTTTTGCAATTTTTGGCCGTAAAAAATAAATAATAGTGTCTCCTGATTGTTCAGACACAAATATATCTGTTGAAAATAGTCTGGTGTAGGTCCGAGAAATACAAGTGTGGTTTTGCAGTTCCACGGTTCAAACCTCTGTATTATCCACTTTTGGGCCATTTGTATCTAAAAAAAAAAACAGTTTGATTGTGTCGCTCACTGTTCAGCCGCAAATATATACATATTTAAAAAAATCTGGTATACACCAGTAAATTATATCTGTGGTTTTGCTGTTCCACTGTAAAAAATCTCTATTATCCTGCTTTTGGCATTTTTTGCCGTAAAAAATAAATAGTGTCTCCTGATTGTTCAGACACAAATATATCTTTTGAAAATGGTCTGGTGTAGGCCCGAGAAATACAAGTGTGTCTTTGCAGTTCCACGGATTAAATCTCTGTATTATCCTGCTTTTGGCATCTTTTGCCGCAAAGAAAAACAGTATTAGTGTCTCCTGATTGTACAGACACAAATATATTTGTTGAAAATAGTCTGGTGTAGGCTCGAGAAATACAAGTGTGGTTTTGCTGTTCCACGGGTCAAATCTCTGTATTATCCTGCTTTTCGCAATTTTTAACCATGAAAAATAAATAATAGTGTCTACTGATTGTTCAGACACAAATATATCTGTTGAAAATAGTCTGGTGTAGGCCCGAGAAATAAAAGTGTGGTTTTGCAGTTCCACGGGTCAAATCTCTGTATTATCCTGCTTTTCGCAATTCTTGGCCGTAAAAATTACATAATAGCGTCTCCTGATTGTTCAGACACAAATATATCTGTTGAAAATAGTCTGGTATAGGCCCGAGAAATACAAGTGTGGTTTTCAAGTTCCACGGTTCAAACCTCTGTATTATCCACTTTTGGGCCATTTGTATCTAAAAAAAACAGTTTGAGTGTGTCGCTCACTGTTCAGCCGCAAATACATATATATTTAAAAAAGTCTGGTATACACCAGTAAATTATAACTGTGTTTTTTGCGATTCCACGGTAAAAAAGCTTTATTATCCTGCTTTTGGCATTTTTTGCCGTAAAAAATAAATAGTGTCTCCTGATTGTTCAGACACAAATATATCTGTTGAAAATAGTCTGGTGTAGGCCCGAGAAATACAAATGTGGTTTTCAAGTTCCACGTTTCAAACCTCTGTATTATCCACTTTTGGGCCATTTGTATCTAAAAAAACCAGTTTGAGTGTATCGCTCACTGTTCAGCCGCAAATATATATATATTTAAAAAAGTCTGGTATACACCAGTAAATTATAACTGCGGTTTTTGCTGTTCCACGGTAAAAAAGCTTTATTATCCTGCTTTTGGCATTTTTGCCGTAAAAAATAAATAGTGTCTCCTGATTGTTCAGACACAAATATATCTGTTGAAAATAGTCTGGTGTAGGTCCGAGAAATACAAGTGTGGTTTTGCAGTTCCACGGTTCAAACCTTTGTATTATCCACTTTTGGGCCATTTGTATCTAAAAAAAACAATTTGAGTGTGTCGCTCACTGTTCAGCCGCAAATATATATATATTTAAAAAAGTCTGGTATACACCAGTAAATTATAACTGTGGTTTTGCTGTTCCACGGTAAAAAATCTCTATTATCCTGCTTTTGGCATTTTTTGCCGTAAAAAATAAATAGTGTCTCCTGATTGTTCAGACACAAATATATCTGTTGAAAATGGTCTGGTGTAGGCCCGAGAAATACAAGTGTAGTTTTGCAGTTCCACGTGTCAAATCTCTGTATTATCCTGCTTTTCGCAATTTTTGGCAGTAAATAATAAATAATAGTGTCTCCTGATTGTTCAGACACAAATATATCTGTTGAAAATAGTCTGGTGTAGGTCCAAGAAATACAAGTGTGGTTTTGCAGTTCCACGGGTCAAATGTCTGTGTTATCCTGCTTTTGGCATTTTTTGCCTTAAAGAAAAACAGTATTAGTGTCTCCTGATTGTTCAGACACAAATATATCTGTTGAAAATAGTCTGGTGTAGTCCCGAGAAATAAAAGTGTGGTTTTGCAGTTCCACGGGTCAAATCTCTGTATTCTCCTGCTTTTCGTAATTCTTGGCCGTAAAAATTACATAATAGCGTCTCCTGATTGTTCAGACACAAATATATCTGTTGAAAATGGTCTGGTGTAGGCCCGAGAAATACAATTGTGGTTTTGCCGTTCCACGGTTCAAACCTCTGTATTATCCACTTTTGGGCCATTTGTATCTAAAAAAAACAGTTTGAGTGTGTCGCTCACTGTTCAGCCGCAAATATATATATATTTAAAAAATTCTGGTATACACCAGTAAATTATAACTGTGGTTTTTGCGATTCCACAGTAAAAAAGCTCTATTATCCTGCTTTTGGCATTTTTTGCCATAAAAAATAAATATTGTCTCCTGATTGTTCAGACACAAATATATCTGTTGAAAATAGTCTGGTGTAGGCCCGAGAAATACAAGTGTGGTTTTGCAGTACCAAGGTTCAAACCTCTGTATTATCCACTTTTGGGCCATTTGTATCTAAAAAAAACAATTTGAGTGTGTCGCTCACTGTTCAGCCGCAAATATATATATATTTAAAAAAGTCTGGTATACACCAGTAAATTATAATTGTGGTTTTGCTGTTCCACGGTAAAAAATCTCTATTATCCGGCTTTTGGCATTTTTTACCATAACGAAAAACAGTATTAGTGTCTCCTGATTGTTCAGACACAAATATATCTGTTGAAAATAGTCTGTTGTAGGCCAGAGAAATAGAAGTGTGGTTTTGCAGTTCCATTGGCCATTTGTATCTAAAAAGAAAACAGTTTGAGTGTGTCACTCACTGTTCACCTGCAAATATATATATTTAAAAAATTCTGGTATACACCAGTAAATTATAACTGTGGTTTTGCTGTTCCATGTTAAAAAAAACTCTATTATCCTGTTTTGGGCATTTTTTGCCATTAAAAAAAAAATAATAGTGTCTCCCTGATTTTTCAGACACAAATATATCTGTTGAAAATAGTCTGGTGTAGGCCAGAGAGACAGAAGTGTGCTTTTGCTGTTCGACGGTAAAAATCTCTATTATCCTGCTCTTAGCATTTTTTGCCGTAAAAAAAAAATAATAGTGTCTCCCTGATTTTTCAGACACAAATATATCTGTTGAAAATAGTCTGGTGGAGGCCAGAGAGACAGAAGTGTGCTTTTGCTTTTCCATGGTAAATTATCTCTATTTTCCTGCTCTTGACATTTTTTGCCGTAAAAAAAAAATAATAGTGTCTCCCTGATTTTTCAGACACAAATATATCTGTTGAAAATAGTCTGCTGTAGGCCAGAGAGACAGAAGTGTGCTTTTGCTGTTCCATGGTAAAATATCTCTATTATCCTGCTCTTGACATTTTTTGCCGTAAAAAAAAAAATAAAAGTATCTCCCTGATTTTTCAGACACAAATATATCTGTTGAAAATAGTCTGGTGTAGGCCCGAGAAATACAAGTGTGGTTTTGCAGTTCCACAGGTCAAATCTCTGTATTCTCCTGCTTTTCACAATTTTTGGCCGTAAAAAATAAATAATAGTGTCTACTGATTGTTCAGACACAAATATATCTGTTGAAAATAGTCTGGTGTAGGCCCGAGAAATACAAGTGTGGTTTTGCAGTTCCATGGTTCAAACCTCTGTATTTTCCACTTTTGGGCAATTTGTATCTAAAAAAAACAGCTTGAGTGTGTCGCTCACTGTTCAGCCGCAAATATATATATATATTTAAAAAAGTCTGGTATACACCAGTAAATTATAACTGTGGTTTTACTGTTCCACGGTAAAAAATCTCTATTATCCTGCTTTTGGCATTTTTTGCTGTAAAAAATAAATATTGTCTCCTGATTGTTCAGACACAAATATATGTTTTGAAAATAGTCTGGTGTAGGCCCGAGAAATACAAGTGTGGTTTTGCAGTTCCACGGGTCAAATCTCTGTATTATCCTGCTTTTCGCAATTTTTCGCCATAAAAAATAAATAATAGTGTCTCCTGATTGTTCAGGCACAAATATATCTGTTGAAAACAGTCTGGTGTAGGCCCGAGAAATACAAGTGTGGTTTTGCAGTTCCACAGTTCAAACCTCTGTATTATCCACTTTTGGGCTATTTGTATCTAAAAAAAACAGTTTGAGTGTGTCGCTCACTGTTCAGCCGCAAATAAATATACATATTTTAAGAAGTCTGGTATACACCAGTAAATTATAACTGTGGTTTTGCTGTTCCACGGTAAAAAATCTCTATTATCCTGCTTTTGGCATTTTTTGCTGTAAAAAATAAATATTGTCTCCTGATTGTTCAGACACAAATATATCTATTGAAAATAGTCTGGTGTAGGCCCGAGAAATAAAAGTGTGGTTTTGCAGTTCCACGGGTCAAATCTCTGTATTATCCTGCTTTTCACAATTTTTGGCCGTAAAAAATAAATAATAGTGTCTCCTGATTGTTCAGACACAGATATATCTGTTGAAAATAGTCTGGTGTAGGCCCAAGAAATACAAGTGTGGTTTTGCAGTTCCACGGTTCAAACCTCTGTATTATCCACTTTTGGGCCATTTGTATCTAAAAAAAAAACAGTTTGAGTGTGTCGCTCACTGTTCAGCCGCAAATATATATATATTTAAAAAAATCTGGTATACACCAGTAAATTATATCTGTGGTTTTGCTGTTCCACTGTAAAAAATCTCTATTATCCTGCTTTTGGCATTTTTTGCCGTAAAAAATAGTGTCTCCTGATTGTTCAGACACAAATATATCTTTTGAAAATGGTCTGGTGTAGGCCCGAGAAATACAAGTGTGTCTTTGCAGTTCCACGGTTTAAATCTCTGTATTATCCTGCTTTTGGCATCTTTTGCCGTAAAGAAAAACAGTATTAGTGTCTCCTGATTGTTCAGACACAAATATATTTGTTGAAAATAGTCTGGTGTAGGCACGAGAAATACAAGTGTGGTTTTGCTGTTCCACGGGTCAAATCTCTGTATTATCCTGCTTTTCGCAATTTTTAGCCATAAAAATAAATAATAGTGTCTACTGATTGTTCAGACACAAATATATCTGTTGAAAATAGACTGGTGTAGGCCCGAGAAATAAAAGTGTGGTTTTGCAGTTCCACAGGTCAAATCTCTGTATTATCCTGCTTTTCGCAATTCTTGGCCGTAAAAATTACATAATAGCGTCTCCTGATTGTTCAGACACAAATATATCTGTTGAAAATAGTCTGGTGTAGGCCCGAGAAATACAAGTGTGGTTTTCAAGTTCCACGGTTCAAACCTCTGTATTATCCACTTTTGGGCCATTTGTATCTAAAAAAAACAGTTTGAGTGTGTCGTTCACTGTTCAGCCGCAAATATATATATATTTAAAAAAGTCTGGTAAACACCAGTAAATTATAACTGTGGTTTTTGCGATTCCACGGTAAAAATGCTTTATTATCCTGCTTTTGGCATTTTTTGCCGTAAAAAATTAATAGTGTCTCCTGATTGTTCAGACACACATATATCTGTTGAAAATAGTCTGGTGTAGGCCCGAGAAATACAAGTGTGGTTTTCAAGTTTCATGGTTCAAACCTCTGTATTATCCACTTTTGGGCCATTTGTATCTAAAAAAAACAGTTTGAGTGTGTCGCTCACTGCTCAGCCGCAAATATATATATATTTAAAAAAGTCTGGTATACACCAGTAAATTATAACTGTGGTTTTTGCTGTTCCACGGTAAAAAAGCTTTATTATCCTGCTTTTGGCATTTTTGCCGTAAAAAATAAATAGTGTCTCCTGATTGTTCAGACACAATTATATCTGTTGAAAATAGTGTGGTGTAGGTCCGAGAAATACAAGTGTGGTTTTGCAGTTCCACGGTTCAAACCTCTGTATTATCCACTTTTGGGCCATTTGTATCTAAAAAAAACAATTTGAGTGTGTCGCTCACTGTTCAGCCGCAAATATATATATATTTAAAAAAGTCTGGTATACACCAGAAAATTATAACTGTGGTTTTGCTGTTCCACGGTAAAAAATCTCTATTATCCTGCTTTCGGCATTTTTTGCCATAAAAAATAAATAGTGTCTCCTGATTGTTCAGACACAAATATATCTGTTGAAAATGGTCTGGTGTAGGCCCGAGAAATTCAAGTGTAGTTTTGCAGTTCCACGTGTCAAATCTCTGTATTATCCTGCTTTTCGCAATTTTTGGCAGTAAATAATAAATAATAGTGTCTCCTGATTGTTCAGACACAAATATATCTGTTGAAAATAGTCTGGTGTAGATCCAAGAAATACAAGTGTGGTTTTGCAGTTCCACGGGTCAAATGTCTGTGTTATCCTGCTTTTGGCATTTTTTGCCTTAAAGAAAAACAGTATTAGTGTCTCCTGATTGTTCAGACACAAATATATCTGTTGAAAATAGTCTGGTGTAGTCCCGAGAAATAAAAGTGTGGTTTTGCAGTTCCACGGGTCAAATCTCTGTATTCTCCTGCTTTTCAGAATTCTTGGCCGTAAAAATTACATAATAGCGTCTCCTGATTGTTCAGACACAAATATATCTGTTGAAAATGGTCTGGTGTAGGCCCGAGAAATACAATTGTGGTTTTGCAGTTCCACGGTTCAAACCTCTGTATTATCCACTTTTGGGCCATTTGTATCTAAAAAAACAGGTTGAGTGTGTCGCTCACTGTTCAGCCGCAAATATATATATATTTAAAAAATTCTGGTATACACCAGTAAATTATAACTGTGGTTTTTGCGATTCCACAGTAAAAAAGCTCTATTATCCTGCTTTTGGCATTTTTTGCCATAAAAAATAAATATTGTCTCCTGATTGTTCAGACACAAATATATCTGTTGAAAATAGTCTGGTGTAGGCCCGAGAAATACAAGTGTGGTTTTGCAGTACCAAGGTTCAAACCTCTGTATTATCCACTTTTGGGCCATTTGTATCTAAAAAAAACAATTTGAGTGTGTCGCTCACTGTTCAGCCGCAAATATATATATATTTAAAAAAGTCTGGTATACACCAGTAAATTATAACTGTGGTTTTGCTGTTCCACGGTAAAAAATCTCTATTATCCGGCTTTTGGCATTTTTTACCATAACGAAAAACAGTATTAGTGTCTCCTGATTGTTCAGACACAAATATATCTGTTGAAAATAGTCTGTTGTAGGCCAGAGAAATAGAAGTGTGGTTTTGCAGTTCCATTGGCCATTTGTATCTAAAAAGAAAACAGTTTGAGTGTGTCACTCACTGTTCACCCGCAAATATATATATTTAAAAAATTCTGGTATACACCAGTAAATTATAACTGTGGTTTTGCTGTTCCATGGTAAAAAAACTCTATTATCCTGTTTTGGGCAGTTTTTGCCATTAAAAAAAAAATAATAGTGTCTCCCTGATTTTTCAGACACAAATATATCTGTTGAAAATAGTCTGGTGTAGGCCAGAGAGACAGAAGTGTGCTTTTGCTGTTCGACGGTAAAAATCTCTATTATCCTGCTCTTATCATTTTTTGCCGTAAAAAAAAAATAATAGTGTCTCCCTGATTTTTCAGACACAAATATATCTGTTGAAAATAGTCTGGTGGAGGCCAGAGAGACAGAAGTGTGCTTTTGCTGTTCCATGGTAAAATATCTCTATTTTCCTGCTCTTGACATTTTTTGCCGTAAAAAAAAAAATAATAGTGTCTCCCTGATTTTTCAGACACAAATATATCTGTTGAAAATAGTCTGCTGTAGGCCAGAGAGACAGAAGTGTGCTTTTGCTGTTCCATGGTAAAATATCTCTATTATCCTGCTCTTGACATTTTTTGCCGTAAAAAAAAAAATAAAAGTATCTCCCTGATTTTTCAGACACAAATATATCTGTTGAAAATAGTCTGGTGTAGGCCCGAGAAATACAAGTGTGGTTTTGCAGTTCCACAGGTCAAATCTCTGTATTATCCTGCTTTTCACAATTTTTGGCCGTAAAAAATAAATAATAGTGTCTACTGATTGTTCAGACACAAATATATCTGTTGAAAATAGTCTGGTGTAGGCCCGAGAAATACAAGTGTGGTTTTCGAGTTCCACGGTTCAAACCTCTGTATTATCCACTTTTGGGCCATTTGTATCTAAAAAAAACAGTTTGAGTGTGTCGCTCACTGCTCAGCCGCAAATATATATATATTTAAAAAAGTCTGGTATACACCAGTAAATTATAACTGTGGTTTTTGCTGTTCCACGGTAAAAAAGCTTTATTATCCTGCTTTTGGCATTTTTGCCGTAAAAAATAAATAGTGTCTCCTGATTGTTCAGACACAAATATATCTGTTGAAAATAGTGTGGTGTAGGTCCGAGAAATACAAGTGTGGTTTTGCAGTTCCACGGTTCAAACCTCTGTATTATCCACTTTTGGGCCATTTGTATCTAAAAAAAACAATTTGAGTGTGTCGCTCACTGTTCAGCCGCAAATATATATATATTTAAAAAAGTCTTTTATACACCAGAAAATTATAACTGTGGTTTTGCTGTACCACGGTAAAAAATCTCTATTATCCTGCTTTTGGCATTTTTTGCCATAAAAAATAAATAGTGTCTCCTGATGGTTCAGACACAAATATATCTGTTGAAAATGGTCTGGTGTAGGCCCGAGAAATACAAGTGTAGTTTTGCAGTTCCACGTGTCAAATCTCTGTATTATCCTGCTTTTCGCAATTTTTGGCAGTAAATAATAAATAATAGTGTCTCCTGATTGTTCAGACACAAATATATCTGTTGAAAATAGTCTGGTGTTGGTCCAAGGAATACAAGTGTGGTTTTGCAGTTCCACGGGTCAAATCTCTGTATTATCCTGCTTTTGACATTTTTTGCCGTAAAGAAAAACAGTATTAATGTCTCCTGATTGTTCAGACACAAATATATCTGTTGAAAATAGTCTGGTGTAGGCCCGAGAAATACAAGTGTGGTTTTCCAGTTCCACGGTTCAAACCTCTGTATTATCCACTATTGGGCCATTTGTATCTACAAAAAACTGTTTGAGTGTGTCGCTCACTGTTCAGCCACAAATATATATATATATATATATTTAAAAAAGTTTGGTATACACCAGTAAATTATAACTGTGGTTTTGCTGTTCCATGGTAAAAATCTCTATTATCCTGCTTTTCGCAATTTTGGGCCGTAAAAAATAAATAATAGTGTCTCCTGATTGTTCAGACACAAATATATCTGTTGAAAATAGTCTGGTGTAGGCCCGAGAAATAAAAGTGTGGTTTTGCAGTTCCATTTGCCATTTGTATCTAAAAAGAAAACAGTTTGAGTGTGTCGCTCACTGTTCACCCGCAAATATATATATTTAAAGAAGTCTGGAATACACCAGTAAATTATAACTGTGGTTTTGCTGTTCCACGGTAAAAAAAACTCTATTATCCTGTTTTTGGCATTTTTTGCCGTTAAAAAAAAAATAATAGTGTCTCCCTGATTTTTCAGACACAAGTATATCTGTTGAAAATAGTCCGGTGTAGGCCAGAGAGACAGAAGTGTGCTTTTGCTGTTCCACTGTAAAAATCTCTATTATCCTGCTCTTAGCATTTTTTGCCGTAAAAAAAAATTAATAGTGTCTCCCTGATTTTTCAGACACAAATATATCTGTTGAAAATAGTCTGGTGTAGGCCAGGGAGACAGAAGTGTGCTTTTACTGTTCCACGGTAAAAAAAAATCTCTATTATCCTGCTCTTGGCATTTTTTGCCGTAAAAAAAAATAATAGTGTCTCCCTGATTTTTCAGACACAAATATATCTGTTGAAAATAGTCTGGTGTAGGCCCGAGAATTAGAAGTGTGGTTTTGCAGTTCCACGGGTCAAATCTCTGTATTATCCTGCTTTTCACAAGTTTTGGCCGTAAAAAATAAATAATAGTGTCTACTGATTGTTCAGACACAAATATATCTGTTGAAAATAGTCTGGTGTAGGCCCGAGAAATACAAGTGTGGTTTTGCAGTTCCACGGTTCAAACCTCTGTATTATCCACTTTTGGGCCATTTGTATCTTAATAAAACAGTTTGAGTGTGTCGCTCACTGTTCAGCCGCAAATATATATATATATTTAAAAAAGTCTGGTATACACCAGTAAATTATAACTGTGGTTTTGCTGTTCCACTGTAAAAAATCTCTATTATTCTGCTTTTGGCATTTTTAGCCATAAAAATAAATATTGTCTCCTGATTGTTCAGACGCAAATATATCTGTTGAAAATAGTCTGGTGTAGCCAAGAGAAATACAAGTATGGTTTTGCAGTTACACGGGTAAAATCTCTGTATTATCCTGGTTATCGCAATTTTTGGCCATAAAAACTAAATAATAGTGTCTCCTGATTGTTCAGACACAAATATATCTGTTGAAAATAGTCTGGTGTAGGCCCGAGAAATACAAGTGTGGTTTTGCAGTTCCACGGTTCAAACCTCTGTATTATCCACTTTTGGGCCATTTGTATCTAAAAAAAACAGTTTGAGTGTGTCGCTCACTGTTCAGCCGCAAATATACATATATTTAAAAAAGTCTGGTATACACCAGTAAATTATAACTGTGGTTTTGCTGTTCCACAGTAAAAAATCTCTATTATCCAGCTTTTGCCATTTTTTGCTGTAAAAAATAAATATTGTCTCCTGATTGTTCAGACACAAATATATCTATTGAAAATAGTCTGGTGTAGGCCCGAGAAATACAAGTGTGGTTTTGCAGTTCCACGGGTCAAATCTCTATTATCCTGCTTTTGGCATCTTTTGCCGAAAAGTAAAACAGTATTAGTGTCTCCTGATTGCTCAGACACAAATATATTTGTAGAAAATAGTCTGGTGTAGGCCCGAGAAATACAAGTGTGGTTTTGCTGTTCCAGGGGTCAAATCTCTGTATTATCCTGCTTTTCGCAATTTTTAGCCGTAAAAAATAAATAATAGTGTCTCCTGATTGTTCAGACACAAATATATCTGTTGAAAATAGTCTGGTGTAGGCCCTAGAAATACAAGTGTGGTTTTGCAGTTCCACGGTTCAAACCTCTATATTATCCACTTTTGGGCCATTTGTATCTAAAAAAAACAGTTTGAGTGTGTCGCTCACTGTTCAGCCACAAATATATATATATATTTAAAAAAGTCTGGTATACACCAGTAAATTATAACTGTGGTTTTGCTGTTCCACTGTAAAAAATCTCTATTATCCTCCTTTTGGCATTTTTTGCCGTAAAAAATAAATATTGTCTCCTGATTGTTCAGACACAAATATATCTGTTGAAAATAGTCTGGTGTAGGTCCGAGAAATACAAGTGTGGTTTTGAAGTACCACGGGTCAAATCTCTGTATTATCCTGCTTTTCGCAATTTTTGGCCGTAAAAAATAAATAATAGTGTCTCCTGATTGTTCAGACACAAATATATCTGTTGAAAATAGTCTGGTGTAGGCCCGAGAAATACAAGTGTGGTTTTGCAGTTCCACGGTTCAAACCTCTGTATTATCCACTTTTGGGCCATTTGGATCTAAAAAAAACAGTTGAGTGTGTCGCTCACTGTTCAGCCTCAAATATATATATATTTAAAAAAATCTGGTATACACCAGTAAATTATAACTGTGGTTTTGCTGTTCCACGGTAAAAAATCTCTATTATCCTGCTTTGGCATTTTTTGCCGTAAAAAATAAATAGTGTCTCCTGATTGTTCAGACACATATATATCTGTTGAAAATGGTCTGGTGTAGGTCCGATAAATACAAGTGTGGTTTTGTTGTTCCATAGGTCAAATCTCTGTATTATCCTGCTTTTGGCATTTTTTGCCGTAAAGAAAAACAGTATTAGTGTCTCCTGATTGTTCAGACACAAATATATCTGTTGAAAATAGTCTGGTGTAGGCCTGAGAAATACAAGTGTGGTTTTGCAGTTCCACGGGTCAAATCTCTGTATTATCCTGCTTTTGGCATTTTTTGCCGTAAAGTAAAACAGTATTAGTGTCTCCTGATTGTTCAGACACAAACATATCTGTTGAAAATAGTCTGGTGTAGGCCCAAGAAACACAAGTGTGGTTTTGCAGTACCACGCTTCAAACCTCTGTATTATCCACTTTTTTGCCATTTGTATTTAAAAATAACAGTTTGAGTGTGTCGCTCACTGTTCAGCCGCAGATATATATATTTAGAAAAGTCTGGTATACATACACCAGTAAATTATAACTGTGGTTTTGCTTTTCCATGGTAAAAAAATCTCTATTATCCTGCTTTTGGCATTTTTTGCCGTAAAAAATAAATAGTGCCTCCTGATTGTTCAGACACAAATATATCTGTTGAAAATAGTCTGGTGTAGGCCCGAGAAATACAAGTGTGGTTTTGCAGTTCCACGGTTCATACCTCTGTATTATCCACTTTTGGGCCATTTGTATCTAAAAATAACAGTTTGAGTGTGTCGCTCACTGTTCAGCCGCAAATATATATATTTAGAAAAGTCTGTTATACATACACCAGTAAATTATAACTGTGGTTTTGCTGTTCCACGGTAAAAAATCTCTATTATTCAGCTTTTGGTATTTTTTCCGTAAAGAAAAACTGTAATATTTTCTCCCTGATTGTTCAGATTGTTTAAAAGAGTCGGGTGTAGGCCAGAGAAATAGAACTGTGATTTTCCTCTTCCACGTTTCTAATCTACTTTTTATTTCCCTTTTTCCATTGATAGTGCGAGTGTAAGCTATTTTACTTACTTTACAATGGGCAAGGCGCGTGGCAAGGGACGTGGAAGTGGACGTTCTGGTGATGGTGCGTGCAGAGGACGGGGCCGTGGCCAAGGTGAAAATGTGCCACAACCAACAGCCACATCTTCTCACTCCCACTTCTTGACCGAATTACTAGGGAAGCATAGAACAACACCAGTATTGCGAACTGATCAGTGTGAACAGGTTATTAATTGGATAGCAGATAATACTTCCAGTTACCTGGGCACCACCACCTCCGGCCCGTCTTCCACACAGTCGACTCTTAGTAGCCGTGAGTCTCGACCGCATACTCCTCCTCACCCTGATGCTCCTTCCTCCCACCATGCCGAGTGTCATCAGACAGCAACTGATCCCACACTTGGACACTCTGAAGAGCTGTTCACTGGTCCATTTCCAGATTTGTGCCCCTCACCTGCTCCGCTTGAAGTGGTGGAAGAGGAGATCCCATGTAGCGATGCCCAAATATTTGAACAGCCACGGCCACAGAAAGTCGACGCTGGCAATTTGTCACAAGAGGTGGACGATGACGAGACACAATTGCTAGGAAGTGAGGAGGAGGATCGTGGTGCGCAAGTGGACGAGGAGGAGGTGGTGGATGATCTAGTAAACTGACCCAACGTGGCAGGAGAACATGCAGAGTAGAGATGAGCGTTGTTCTACTCGAACTGTTCGCCAATCTCAAATTCGAGCTGTTTTGGGCGGTGTTCGAGCCGTTCGGCGAACACGAACAATTTGAGAAAAATTCGGCTGTTCGAGGTTATGTTCGATAACTGTTCGTGCACCAGAATCATAACTGGATTTTTTCTCAGTAATGATGAAAATTAATGTTAATACGCAGTTTGAGTGTACAGCGGGGTGGGGGGAGGGGCAGGGGATGGATCTCTGCAGGAACAATGAAGATCTCCATTTTTTTTTCTCTTTCCCGCATTTACAGTGGGGAGGTGCAATCTGTCAGCCTATCAGCAGCGCACACACGGAGCGAAGTGCTTTTTTTCACACAAGCAAGGGCATGTGTCATTGGCAGTGTATGTCACATGTCCTTGCCCTATAAGACCAAGCCATTTTCCCCGTCGCCACCATTTTCTCACTGCTGCAGCTGCGTGTTAGACAGCACCGCTGTTGCTGTGTGCGCTATACCTTGTTAATTTCAAGCCAATTTTCGCACAAATATACAGATAGCTTGGGAGTAGGGAATAGTTGTGATTGCAGTCCTTTTAAGGACTAGGTTACAGCATTTCCTACGACTTTTATCAGGCAGGTCTGTGCTCTTAAATAGATAGGTTGTGGGAGTAAAGACTAATTGTAATTGGAGTCCTTTTCAGGACTAGGTTACATCAGTTCCTATCAGTTTTTGCCAGGCAGGTCTGTGCCAGTGCTGTGCAAGTTTTTTTCACAGCATTTGGCTGAATCTAGCAAAGCTAATCCTTTTTGGCCTATTGCAGAGTGTGTTAGTCAGTGGAGTAGCCTATCTGTGTTGCAAGATATACCACCTGTGTATAGAATACCAATTTTTTTACTGCACCTAGTGAAGTAAAATCTTTTGGGCATAGCATCATTCTATTAGTCCATCTATACTGACCTCCATCAGGTTGCAAACTGAATCTAATTTTTTTCTGCATCTAGCTCTGAAAAAATATTTGGCCTTCTAGCAGTGTGTGGGACTTGTTCTATTAGTCCACCTATACAGACCTCCATCAGGTTGCAAACTGAATATATTTTTATCTGCATCTACAGTACCTCTGAAAAAATATTTGGGCTTCTAGCTGTGTGTGGGACTTGTTGTATTAGTCCATCTATACTGACCTCCATCAGGTTGCAAACTGAATATATTTTTTTCTGCATCTACCTCTGAAAAAATATTGGGCTTCTAGCTGTGTGTGGGTCTTGTTCTATTAATCCATCTATACAGACCTCCATCAGGTTGTAAACTGAATATAATTTTTTTCTGCATCTAGCTCTGAAAAAATATTTGGCCTTCTAGCAGTGTGTGGGACTTGTTCTATTAGTCCACCTATACTGACCTCCATCAGGTTGCAAATTCAAAATAATTTTTTGTATGCATCTAGCTCTGAAAAAATATTTGGCCTTCTAGCAGTGTGTGGGACTTTCTCTGTTAGTCCATCTATACTGACCTCCATCAGGTTGCAAACTGAATCTAATTTTTTTCTGCATCTAGCTCTGAAAAAATATTTGGCCTTCTAGCAGTGTGTCGGACTTTCTCTATTAGTCCATCTATACTGACCTCCATCAGGTTGCAAATTAAAAATAATTTTTATCTGCATCTACAGTACCTCTGAAAAAATATTTGGGCTTCTAGCTGTGTGTGGGACTTGTTGTATTAGTCCATCTATACTGACCTCCATCAGGTTGCAAACTGAATATATTTTTTTCTGCATCTACCTCTGAAAAAATATTGGGCTTCTAGCTGTGTGTGGGACTTGTTGTATTAGTCCATCTATACTGACCTCCATCAGGTTGCAAATTGAATATAATTTTTTTCTGCATCTAACCCAGCCAATAGTTTTGGCCTAATACCACAGTTTGGCCACTCAGCTCTGCTCGGTTACCATCCATTGTTTTTTTGTGCAAACAACTCCAGAGTTGTGAATTAGTTAACCACCAAAATGAGTGGAAAAAGGCCTGCTGCTGGTGGAAAGGGGAATGGGCGTGTTGGGAAGGGGAAAAAAGGTTGTGTCCGTGGGGTAGGTGTTAAAGCAACAGTAACATCTGCAGAAGAAAGACCATCTTCCAGCCAAACTAAAATGTCTACTTCTTTTAGCGGACAATGTGATAAGATCCCTTTCTTACGGCCACGCCAATCGCTACAAATTCCAGATGAGGCACAAAAACAGCAGGTGCTTCAACGGATATCAAGTGCTCCTTTAAGTGGGCTCTCCTCCACATCAACTTCAACATCACAAATACTCCAGTCCTCAAAGGTGTCACCCAAATCGCACTTGCTTCCTCACAGCTCCCAAATCTCCAGCTGCCCGTCTGAGTATGAGGTAGAACAGATGGTTGAGTCTGCAGAGCTGTTTACTCATACTATAGCCTGGGAATCAGAGGTCGACTCCAGCGCTTCTGTGAATCCAGACGAGGAAATGATCTGCACTGATGCCCAGAATCTTTATGAGTCGGATCCAGGACCAGACGCAGAAGGTTCTGACCATAATGTAGACCCTCATTCCCAAACTGTAACTCCTGTTGGTGGAGACAATGAGGAAGACGATGATAAGACTCAAATACCTGATTGGAGCGACAACTTTAGTTTTTTGTCAGGGCAGGAACAGGTTGGCTCTGATAACGACGGGTGTGATAACACACAGGGTGATGATGATGAGGTTGGAGATCCCACTTACTGTCAACCCACAGTCAGCCAAGAGATGAGGTCAGCAGAGGAGGTGGAGGAAGATGCTAGTGACGACGAGGTCAGGTTGCGCCTTCCTGGACAGAGACGTAGTACTGGAAGCACGTCAACAACTGCATCCTCAAACACAACTCTGCCTCTCACCACAAGTCGTGGTGGCTCTTCAGGTCGCATGGGTGCTAAGCCTTGCATAGCCTGGGCATTTTTTCAGATCGATAAAGATGACCCAACTCGTGTTATCTGTAACATTTGTCAGCAAAAGCTAAGTAGAGGCCAAAAAATACATAGTTTGAGTACTTCATGCATGAACCGGCACATGGACATGAAGCATAAGTTGCAGTGGGAAGCTCAGTGTGCTACAATGCGGCCTAGCCGGCCGGGCCAACCACCGTCTGCCATATCTTGTGCATCCGCGGCCTCTTCATCCTCTGTGACTGGGGGGACAGCAGTCACACCTGTTTTGGGGCGCAGACCTGCCACCTCTTTACCCGCAACAGCCAGCGTGATTGGCAGGTCATCATTTTCTTTGGAGGTGGTAACACCAGCTGGTGTTGAGCGCTGTCCGACATCGATAGCACCACCTTTGGATCAAGGCAACCTAACATGTCCGCCTGCATCTTCCTCACAGACCGGCAGTTTGCCGGGGACACCCTTATCAACCCCGTCTAAGCACAATAGCCAGCCCTCGGTCCCTCAGATGTGGACAAGTAAAAGACCATTTCCTCCTAGCCATGAGAAAGCTAAGAGGTTGAATTTCACCATCTGCAAGCTCTTGGCTACAGAAATGCTGCCTTTCCGCCTGGTGGACACAGAGGATTTTCGAGACCTTATGTCCGTCGCAGTGCCCCAGTACCAGATGCCCAGTCGGCACTACTTCTCAAAGAAAGGTGTGCCTGCGCTCCACCAGCATGTCGCACACAACATCACCGCTTCTTTGAGAAACTCTGTGTGTGACAGGGTGCATTTCACCACAGACACTTGGACGAGTAGGCATGGACAGGGGCGTTACATGTCGCTGACTGGGCACTGGGTAACTATGGTGACAGCAGGACAAGGGGCTGCTGTCCAAGTCTTGCCGTCCCCACGAGTTGTGCGTCAATCCTCTTTATGTCAAAGTTCCTCCACTGCTTCTGCCTCCTCAACCTCCTCTCGGTCTTCCACCTGCACCCAAAGCCTGTCTGGTCATGCCACAAGCTTTCTAACTGCGCAGAAGGGATCCTGCACACCTCCTTACTATGCTGGAAGTAGGGCTCAACGTCATCAGGCGGTTTTTACTTTGAAATGTCTGGGAAATGAGTCACACAGCTGAGGAGTTGTGGTCAGCTCTGGAGAACCAATTTCATGAATGGCTGTCTCCACTGGACCTGAAACCAGGGAAGGCCGTGTGCGACAATGCTGCAAACCTGGGTGCGGCCCTTCGCCGGGGCAATGTCACACACGTGCCTTGTATGGCTCACGTGTTGAACCTGGTTGTCCAGCAATTTTTAGCCCACTATCCCAGACTAGATGGCCTTCTGCAGAGGGCACGGTCGCTGTGTGCTCACTTCCGCCGTTCGCATCCCGCAGCTCAGCGACTTACATCTCTACAGAAGTCGTTGGGCCTGCCACTTCACCGGCTAAAATGCGATGTGCCTACCCGGTGGAATTCAACTCTGCACATGTTGCAGCGACTGTGGCAGCACCGACAAGCCCTGGTGCAATACGTTCTGACGTATAGCCTGGGCCAACGAGATCCAGAGGTGGGGCAAATCACGCTGGAGGAGTGGTCTCAGATCAGGGACCTATGCACCCTTCTGCACAGTTTTGAAATAGCGACGAAGATGTTTAGTGCTGATGATGCCATTATCAGCATGACTATTCTGGTGATTTAAATGCTGGAGCACATGTTAAACAGAATTCGGAGTCAGGTGGTGGCACAAGAGGAGGTGGAGGAAGTAGAGGAGGAGGAGTTGTTTTAAGAAGGGCTAACATCTGCAAGGTCCAGACGGTCGGCAGCACCAAGGCGGCAGGCATGTGAGGGTGGGGGAGATGGTTTTACCAGGGCGCATGGTAGCAGCCAAACTAGTGAGGAAGGTGCAGGAGCCCAGGAAGAAGTGGAGGACGAACTGATGGAAGACTCATCAGATGAGGGAGACCTTGATCACATTTCTGTTGTGCGAGGTTGGGGGGAGAGGACAGAGGAAGGAAGCATGATTGTTACCTCGCCACCAACACAACAGGGACTTGGTGCTCCTGGATGCGCAACACACATGAGTGCCTTCTTGCTGCACTACCTGCAACATGACCCTCGAATTGTGAGAATTAGAAATAATCCTGACTACTGGGTTGCCACACTGTTAGATCCCCGGTACAAAAGTAAATTTGCCGAAATTATTCCTGCCATAGAAAGGGATGCACGCATGCAGGAGTATCAGCAGAGACTGTTGCAGAATCTTACATGTGCTTTTCCACAAAACACCAGTGGTGCACGTAGTGAATCTCACAGTTCCAACTTGCCAACCGTGGGACCGTCAAGTGTTCAGCACTCAAACCGTAACAGAACCACAGTATCTGCTGGTAACATCAATTTTGCGGAATCATTTCACCACTTTTTTAGCCCATCCTTTGCAAGGCCACAGGAGACAAGAAGTCTGACACATAGTCAACGCCTAGAGACGATGGTACAGGAGTATTTCCAAGTAAACATTGAAGCCACGACTGTGTCACTGGACCCTTGCTCTTTTTGGGCTTCCAATCTGGATAAATGGCCGGAGCTAGCCACTTACGCCTTGGAGAACTTGTCATGCCCCGCAGCCAGCGTTCTGTCTGAACGTGTGTTCAGCGCTGCTGGTGGTGTGCTGACAGATAAGCGCACGCGGCTCTCCACTGATAATGTAGACAGACTCACGTTCATAAAGATGAACAAATCATAGATCCGAAACGACTTTTCTACCCCTGTGTCATCCTGGGGAGAGTAAAAGCTTGATGATTGGTTAAAATCACCCTACCAACCGTTTTAAGCTTTCAAATTACTAATCATGTTTATCTGTATCTTGACTGGAAAATAATTTGGGCTTTGTAGCAGTGTGCAGCACTGATCCTATTAGGCCATCTATAATAAGCTCCACCAGATTTAAAATTAAAATAATTTTTAGCTGCATCTAGCCCGGAAAATAATTTTGGGGCTCCGAGATGCGCAAGACACATAAGTGCCTTCTTGCTGCACTACCTGCAACATGACCCTCATATTGTCAGAATTCGAAGTAATCATGACTACTGGGTTGCCACACTCTTAGATCCCCCAAACTTTTCGATCAACCTTTTCATTTTAATAAAGACCAAAAAAATGGTCATTTTTGAAATTATAAGCATTAGCAGGTTGTTAGAAACTGAAATCAAACAGTTTTCAACTCAAAACTTTATTCTAGGTGATGTTACATTTTCACATAGGACCCCTTGTTCGAAAGGAGCTTCTGAACTCTCTCGTCCATTGAATTTGTCAGGTTTTGGATGGTTTCTGCTTCAATTGATTTGCATGAGGACAGAATACCCTCCCAGAGCTGTTGCTTAGATGTGAACTGCCTCCCGCCATCATAGACACTCCTTTTAATGATGCTCCAAAGGTTCTGAATGGGGTAGAGGTCAGGGGAGCATGGGGGTCACACCATAAGTTTGTCCCCTTTTATGCCCATATCAGCCAGAGATGCAGATGTTTTATGTGCAGCATGAGATGGTGCATTATCATGCAGAAAAATGATCTTGCTGTGAAATACACGGTTCTTCTTCTTGAACCATGGCAGGAAGTGCTGTTTGAGAAAATCCACATACATTATGGAGTTCATCTTTAGCGCCTTCAGGGATCCTAAAGGGGCCGACAATCTCTCTCCCCATGATTCCAGTCCAAAACATTACTCCACCTCCTCCTTGTTGGCGCTGTAGCCGTGTTTGCATGGGGTGTCCATCAACCAGCCATCCTCCACTCCATTCATCTGGACCATCGAGCGCTGCACGGCACTCATCCGTGAACAAAACAGTTTTGAAATCAGTCTTCATGTAATGTTTGGCCCACTGGAGCCGTTTCTGCTTGCGTGAATTGGATAGAGGAGGTCGACAGGATGGCGTATGCACAGCTGCAAACCTCTGAAGGACCCTGCATCTTGTTGTTCGGGGGACGTTGGAGGCACAAGCAGCTTCAAAAACTTGTCTGCTGCTATGACAAGGCTTTTTTGCCGCTGCTCTTTCAACCTGACGTAATTGCCTGACCTAATTGACCTAATTGACCTAATTGAAAGAGTCCTCAATTTGCCCTTATCAGCACGCACACGTGTGTACTGTGAATCAGCTACATACTTCTTGATTGCCAAGACACTTCATCCTGATCATCGCACAATGTTGATTGTAGTCATGCCTTGACCTAAACACTCCACAATTTGTTGCTTCTCAGCAGCCGACACATCCTTTTTCTTTCCCATTTTGGCAGAAAATGTAGGCTGCTTAATAATGTGAGAGAGCCTTCTTAAGTAGTCTTGCCTTTCATTGGACACACCTGCCAAACTAATTAGCACAGGTGTCTGCAATTGCTTACAGTGATATAAAGAGCCCTGACACACATCACCATCAATGAGTTTAACTGACAAACAAACAAATTCTTCCCTTATCACTCCTAAACACTTTTTGCATAATAATTTGGAACGCAGTGTACATGTGCTTTTCCACAAAACACCAGTGGTTCACGTAGTGAATCTTACAGTTCTAACTTGCCAACCGTGGTCTGTATGGAATTGTTCAATAAAGGGCCCAAAATTAAGATAACATAGATGGGAGAGGTCTCTATGAATAGGAATTCCTAAGTATTTGATACCCTGTGAGGGCCAGGCAAAGGGAAAGTTGGACTGGATGGAATCCTATATGGATTTGGGGAGGGAGACATCGAGGGCCTCAGACTTTGCTGCATTGATTTTAAAATTTGACCATGTAACAAAGTGATCTATTTCAGCCATAACAGCAGGGATGGATATATGTGATTGAGTGATATATACTAGGACATCATCAGCAAATAGAGAGCACTTGTACTCGGTGCCTCCCACCTCAATCCACCTAATATTGGGGTTATGGCGAATTGATGAGAGCAGGTGCTCCGTCACTAGGATGTATAAGAGAGGGGACAGAGGACAACCCTGCCTTGTCCCATTGGTGATTGTGAAAGGTGATGAAAATGTTCTGACGCAGCCCCTGGGCCTTGGGACACCCGGAGCCGGACCCTTTTTGGTGGATGCTGGTGGTTGTAGTCTTCGTGGCGGCGACCCGGTTCCGTGGCTCAGGGCGGTCAAACCAGTGGCGGAACTATTTATGTGGTTTTGACGTTTAAATGTCCGACTACGCCACCCGTGGATTGCGGTCAGAGTGAACCGCCGCTACAGGGCAGACCGCTGAGGCTGGTGTAGTGGGTGCAGCAGAGCGTAGGAGGAGTATAGCCTCAGGGCAGTGTATGCGGAGGATGGGGGTGATGGTGCAGGGCAGCAGCAGTAACGACACGGAGTCAGTGATGCAGTCAAGGGCCTTTACTCACAGTTCTTATTATCCAGACCACGTCTGCAGGTAACGGCTGCCCACGTCGTACTGTGCTCACCAGGTGAGGGGCTCAGACAACTCCCAGATAACTTTGGAGCACTTCATAGGCCCCCCTTTGTGTGTCCTTTGTCTGGCCTTTCTTACCAACACTTCTGTCCGGCTGCCTCGGGCCTCCTCTTGGTAAACTTGGCGCCAGTTTCCCTGACCCTATGTGGTGCCTTCCTAGCGGGTGTAGCGAGGGGCTGCCCCACATAAAATGTCAGAGCCTCCGGTTTCTAGCTGAGGGTCATTTCCTGCCTCCACTAGTTCGGGGACCGGTCTCCCCCTTTGGCCTGACCCCTCCACGCAGGTGGATTCGGGCGTGCGGTGGCGACTCGCCCGTCCGCACCCCTGGGATCCCTTCATTCCTCGTTCCTGGAGCCTTCTCCGCTCCTCTTCCTTCCTTCTCCCTCTTCCAGGCCTGGGCCTCTGTTACTAGGCCCGCCTCCGGAGCAGAGCTCATGCAGAGCCCCTGCTCCCTGCCACTTCTGCTCAGACTTCTCTGCACTGAATTAAGATGGTGCCCACCTTTTATACTCCCTTCTCAATGCACCCAGGAACTGCTTCCTCCCTGCTCCTGCACTACAGGGTTCCCCTTCCTCAGTGTTCCCTCCCCCCACTCCAGCCAGGGACAGGGACTGTCGTGCCCATCTCAGGGGCATATTGGTCGCCCTGCCCCACGGCAATGTGGTGTAATGCATGCAGGTGTCGGGTCCTGATCCACACTCCATCCTTACCTGAGAGTGAGATATCACACCTCTGGGTGAGGTGCAATACGTCTGTAGCAACCGAGCCCTCAGGGTGCTACAGTTCCATTTATCTTCAGCCTAGGTGACGTATTGCGATACAGGGCCGTGATTTTGGCTATAAAAGGGTCCCCTAGACCCCTACCCCAAGCTTTTTAAGAGAATCATATATGGCGTGCCAGGAGACTCTATGGAATGCTTTCTCAGCATCCAACGAGAGTATCTAATTACAAATTTTTAACTGCATCTAGCCCAGGAAATACTTTGCGCCTAGTAGCAGTGTCTGCTAGTCAGCGGATTATCCCGGCTGTTAAGCAAGCTACACCACCTGTAGTTTAGACACTTAATTTTTTCAAAGGAAATGCTTCGGGACCATGGGATACTTAGTGAAGAGCATCAGGAGGCACCCCAAGGCATAGGGGCTGGGACTGGCAGTAGGATGCCTTGCGGTGGACAGCCGAGCTCGATCCTTATAAAAGCTTTTTAACTGCAGCAGCTTTAGTGGACGCTACTGGAGCTGGAATTACCGCGGCTGCTGGCATGAGACTTGCCCTCCAATAGATCCTTGTAAATGGATTTAAAGTGTATTCATTCAAATTAGAGAGACAATTTAAATTAAAAAGCTTAGAGCTGCCTCCACCACAGGGGGGCTCGCTCGACCCACCAGCGGACAGGCACCAGTATTGGGAGAGGGGGGCTGGCCGTCAGGGTTCACCGCGGCTCTGGCACAAACCCGGCGACACGAAGGTGGCACGGGCAGGAGCGGACTGGCCGTGTCGGCTTCTCACTTTTTGGATTTTAGAAGGGCATGACATGCCTATATCTGTGTCTCCCCCTCCTTTTACTCCTCCACCTCTTTTATTTTCGCATGACTATATGTACTTGTCACTTTTCCATGTGTTAGTTATGTCTTCTGAGCAGTTTGTCAGCTTTTGGACACCTTTGAAGGTGTTTTCTATGTGTTTCTATGTGTTTTTGTTTGCCTGCCATTGGTTTTAACGGTGTTCGAAGGTGTTCGACGAACAGTTCGACGAACAGTTCGGCGAACACACGGGTGTTCGACGAACCGAACCGAACTCGAACACTACGGGGGTGGCTCAACACTAATGCAGAGCGAGGCCAGCAGCACACAGGGTGAGGGAGGCAGAGTACACCAACAGGCAGGAAGAAGCAGTGTGGTGGCCGCACACAGAAGGCAGGCAACAGTTCCCCGTAACACCAACACGAGGGACGTTGCCAGTACAACCTGTAGGTCTTCCAGAGTCTGGAATTTTTTTAAAGACTCTGCTGATAACCCCAAAAAGGCCATTTGTACCACCTGCCATGCCAGCATCAGCAGGGGTGACAAAACTACCAGCCTGACTACCACCAGCATGATCAGGCACATGGCAGCAAAGCACCCGACTTTGTGGGGTGAACCCCAAAGTCCACAACCAGTGTCAGCGGGTGTCACCACTGCTTCTTCCGCTGTTGTGCGTGCAATAGAACCCCCTGTTGTGTGTGCAAGGCAATCCCCTGTCCATACTGCATGCAAAGATGCCCCCCTCCTCTCAGTCTTCACTTGTTATGGCAGTTTCTCAAGAAACAGCATCAACGTCCACATCCACGTCCCACCACAGCGTTCTATTTTCCATATCCCAGACCTTTGAATGAAAGCGGAAATTCGCAGCTAACGCCCCACAGGCCACAGTCCTAAATTCGCACATTTCATGACTGCTTGCGTTGGAAATGCTGCCTTTTAGGCTGGTGGAGACGGAATCCTTCGGCAACCTTATGGCGGTGGCCGTCCCTCGGTACTCGGTCCCCAGCCGACACTATTCTGCCTGATGTGCCATCCCCGCACTACACAAGCACGTGTCCCAAAACATCTGCTGTGCCCTCAACAATGCAGTTACTGGGAGAGTCCACCTGACAACGGACACGTGGACAAGTGCTTGTGGCCAGGGACGGTACGTCTCCCTGACGGCACACTGGGTAAACATAGTGCAAGCCGGGACCCACTCAGACCTTGGGATGGAACACATACTCCCCACACTGAGGTTTGTGGGCTCTTTGTCAGTCAGAGTTGCCCCCACAGTGTACAGCTCCTGCGCATCATCCTCCTCCTTCTCATGTTCAGCCTCCATCTCAGATATCACCACATCAGTTACAAGCTGGAAGCACTGCAGTACTGCTTCCGCCAAGCGGCAACAGGCTGTGCTGAAACTCCTAAGCTTAGGTGAGAAACCTCACACTGCTTGTGAGTTGTGGACAGCTGTGAAAGAGCAGGCAGATCTGTGGCTGAGACCGCTAAACCTACATCCAGGCATGGTCAAGTGTGACAATGGCTGTAACCTGGTGGCGGCTCTGAGGCGAGGCGAGATCACACACGTACCATGCCTGGCTCATGAGCTTAACCTCGTGGTTCAGCGGTTTCTTAAATCGTACCCCGAGTTGTCAGATCTGCTCGTCAAAGTACACCGCCTGTCAGCTCATTTTCGCAAGTCGGCTACAGCTTCCGCCGCCCTTGCTGTGTTACAGCAGCGTTTGCAGCTTCCGTCACACCGACTGGTGTGTGATGTCCCCACACGTTGGAACTCTACCCTCCACATGTTGCAAAGGATTTGTGAGCAGAAGAGAGCAGTTGTGAAGTACCAGCTGCAACAAGGCTGTCGATATTCAGGTCAGACTCCACACATAAGACCTCAGGAGTGAACCTGGATGTCTGACATCTGTACCATCTTGACAAACTTTGAGGAGTCCACCTAGATGGTGAGTGGCGATGATGCCATCATTAGCATCAGCATTCCACTTGTCTGTCTTTTGCAACGCTCTCTGCAGAGAATTAAAGAGGAGGCATTGCAGCCAGAGTATGATGAGATGGATCAAGAAGCTGTAGCGGTCGATTACACACAGCCCAGCCTAATCTCATCCCAACGTGCATTGGGGGACAATAAGGGAGAGGAGGAGGAGGAGGAAGAACAGGAGCTTGTATCATGCTCTGTAGACGGTAGTACCTGTACAACTGTCATACCGTCGGTTCAGCGTGGGTGGCCTGAGGACAGGGGGGAGAAGGAGGAGGAGGAGAGCATGGTCAGTCGTCATCTTGGTGAGGTCACGGAAGTCTTGCCCATTACCAGTCTGGCACGCATGGCTGACTTTATGTTACGCTGCCTTAACCATGACCCTAGCGTTGTCAAAATGTTGGGTGACAGTCATTACTAGTTGGTGACACTTTTAAACCCCCGCTACAAGGAGAACTTTCACTCTCTTATTCCTGAGGTGGAGAGGTCTACAAAAATGGGGCAGTACCAGAAGGCCCTTGCTGCAGAACTGTTAAAAAAGTTCCCATTGGAACATGCTTGCGGCAGAGGTCACAGTTCGTTGACCAACCAAGGCGTACAAGCGAGAGAGAGGCAACTCCAATCCAGCAGAGGCAGGGGAACACTGTCAACATTCTGGGACAGTTTTCTGAGACCCGCCCAGCTTACAGGCCCTGAGGCGTGGGGTACTCTCACAAGCAGTGGAAAGCTTCAAAAAATGGTGAGGGAGTATCTTGCCGACCGTAACAGCGTCCTCCGTGATTCCTCTGTGCCTTTTAATTATTGGGTATCCAAGCTGGACACTTGGAATGAACTCGCTCTGTACATCTTGGAGGTCCTGGCCTGCCCTGCCGCTAGCGTGTTATCGGAGCGTGTTTTTAGTGCCGCTGGGGGAATTATAACTGATAAGCGCACTCGCCTGTCAACTGACAATGCTGACAAGCTGACCCTTATCAAAATGAACAAGGGCTGGATTGGGCCAGACTTCTCATCACCACCAAATTACAGCAGAGTAACATAAAGTCAAATCCACTGTGTTTTTTCGGGAGGTGTATTCACATGCACCGCTTCACACCCACACATGGGTATACGCTTCCTCATTTCGGCTGTTTTATGTTCTTCTCCTTATCCTCAGCCTCCACCACCACTATACCACCAGGGTGACCGTGGTCCGTGTTGCCATTATTGAAAGTTCCTCTGTCCTTATTTTTGTCAGCTTTTGCTTGGATGGCATAAGCAAAGACTGTGGGAGACCCACTCCTTCCCCAATAATGGGAATAATATTTTTAAGATGCTGTACTGTATGGCTCTTGTAAGGGGCATTGCAAGTTCCTCTGTCCTAATTTTTGGCAGCTTTTGCTTGGAAGGCATAAGCAAATACTATGGGAGACCCACTCCCCAATCATGGGAATAATGTTTGTAATATGCTGTACTGCATGGCTCTTGTAAGGGTCATTGCAAGTTCCTCCGTCCTAATTTTTGTCAGCTTTTGCTTGGAAGGCATAAGCAAATGCTTTGGGAGACCCACTCCCCAATCATGGGAATAATGTTTGTAATATGCTGTACTGCATGGCTCTTGTAAGGGGCATTGCAAGTTCCTCCATCCTAATTTTTGACAGCTTTTGCTTGGAAGGCATAAGCAAATACTATGGGAGACACACTCCCCAATAATGGGAATAATGTTTTTAAGATGCTGTACTGTATGGTTCTTGTAAGGGGCATTAAAACCGTCTTGTTAAGCTACTGGGACAGCCACGTCTCTTCTGAGGGGCATTAAAAGCATCTTGTTAAGCTAATGTGACCTCCACCACTTTTCCGAGGGGCATTAAAAGCGTCTTGTTAAGCTACTGAGTAGAGATGAGCATTGTTCGACTCGAACTGTTCGCCAATCTCAAATTCGAGCTGTTTTGGGCGGTGTTCGAGCCGTTCGGTGAACACGAACGATTTGAGAAAAATTCGGCTGTTCGATGTTATGTTCGATATCTGTTCGTGCACCAAAATCATAACTGGATTTTTTCTCAGTAATGATGAAAATTAATGTTAATACGCAGTTTGAGTCTACAGCGGGGTGGGGGGAGGGGCAGAGGATGGATCTCTGCAGGAATAATGAAGATCTCCATTTTTTTTTCTCTTTCCCGCATTTACAGTGGGGAGGTGCAATCTGTCAGCCTATCAGCAGCGCACACACGGAGCGAAGTGCTTTTTTTCACACAAGCAAGGGCATGTGTCATTGGCAGTGTATGGCACATGTCCTTGCCCTATAAGACCAAGCCATTTTCCCCGTCGCCACCATTTTCTCACTGCTGCAGCTGCGTGTTAGATGGCACCGCTGTTGCTGTGTGCGCTATACCTTGTTAATTTCAAGCCAATTTTCGCACAAATCTACAGATAGCTTGGGAGGAGGGAATAGTTGTGATTGCAGTCCTTTTAAGGACTAGGTTACAGCATTTCCTACGACTTTTATCAGGCAGGTCTGTGCTCTTAAATAGATAGATTGTGGGAGTAAAGACTAATTGTAATTGCAGTCCTTTTCAGGACTAGGTTACATCAGTTCCTATCAGTTTTTGCCAGGCAGGTCTGTGCCAGTGCTGTGCAAGTTTTTTCACAGCATTTGGCTGAATCTAGCAAAGCTAATCCTTTTTGGCCTATTGCAGAGTGTGTTAGTCAGTGGAGTAGCCTATCTGTGTTGCAAGATATACCACCTGTGTATAGAATACCAATTTTTTTACTGCACCTAGTGAAGTAAAATCTTTTGGGCATAGCATCATTCTATTAGTCCATCTATACTGACCTCCATCAGGTTGCAAATTGAATATAATTTTTTTCTGCATCTAGCTCTGAAAAAATGTTTGGGCTTCTAGCAGTGTGTGGGACTTGTTCTATTAGTCCATCTATACTGACCTCCATCAGGTTGCAAACTGAATATAATTTTTTTCTGCATCTAGCTCTGAAAAAATATTTGGCCTTCTAGCAGTGTGTGGGACTTGTTCTATTAGTCCATCTATACTGACCTGAATCACGCTGCAAATTCAAAATAATTTTTTGTCTGCATCTAGCTCTGAAAAAATATTTGGCCTTCTAGCAGTGTGTGGGACTTTCTCTATTAGTCCATCTATACTGACCTCCATCAGGTTGCAAATTAAAAATAATTTTTATCTGCATCTACCTCTCAAAAAATATTTGGGCTTCTAGCTGTGTGTGGGACTTGTTCTATTACTCCATCTATACTGACCTCCATCAGGTTGCAAACTGAATATAATTTTTTTCTGCATCTAGCTCTGAAAAAATATTTGGCCTTCAAGCAGTGTGTGGGACTTTCTCTATTAGTCCATCTATACTGACCTCCATCAGGTTGCAAATTAAAAATAATTTTTATCTGCATCTAGCTCTGAAAAAATATTTGGCCTTCTAGCAGTGTGCGGGACTTTCTCTATTAGTCCATCTATACTGACCTCCATCAGGTTGCAAATTAGAAATAATTTTTTGTCTGCATCTAGCTCTGAAAAAATATTTGGCCTTCTAGCAGTGTGTGGGACTTTATCAATTAGTCCATCTATACTGACCTCCATCAGGTTGCATATTCAAAATAATTTTTTGTCTGCATCTAGCTCTGAAAAAATATTTGGCCTTCTAGCAGTGTGTGGGACTTTCTCTATTAGTCCATCTATACTGACCTCCATCAGGCTGCAAATTAAAAATAATTTTTATCTGCATCTACCTCTGAAAATATATTTGGCCTTCTAGCTGTGTGTGGGACTTGTTCTATTAGTCCATCTATACTGACCTCCATCAGGTTGCAAACTGAATATAATTTTTTTCTGCATCTAACTCTGAAAAAATATTTGGCCTTCTAGCAGTGTGTGGGACTTTCTCTATTAGTCCATCTATACTGACCTCCATCAGGTTGCAAATTAAAAATAATTTATATCTGCATCTAGCTCTGAAAAAATATTTGGCCTTCTAGCAGTGTGTGGGACTTTCTCTATTAGTCCATCTATACTGACCTCCATCAGGTTGCAAATTAAAAATAATTTTTTGTCTGCATCTAGCTCTGAAAAAATATTTGGCCTTCTAGCAGTGTGTGGGACTTTCTCTATTAGTCCATCTATACTGACCTCCATCAGGTTGCAAACTGAATATATTTTTTTTCTGCATCTACCTCTGAAAATATATTGGGCTTCTAGCTGTGTGTGGGACTTGTTCTATTAATCCATCTATACAGACCTCCATCAGGTTGCAAACTGAATATAATTTTTTTCTGCATCTACCTCTGAAAAAATATTTGGGCTTCTAGCTGTGTGTGGGACTTGTTCTATTAGTCCATCTATACTGACCTCCATCAGGTTGCAAACTGAATATAATTTTTTTCTGCATCTAGCTCTGAAAAAATATTTGGCCTTCTAGCAGTGTGTGGGACTCTCTCTATTAGTCCATCTATACTGACCTCCATCAGGTTGCAAATTAAAAATAATTTATATCTGCATCTAGCTCTGAAAAAATATTTGGCCTTCTAGCAGTGTGTGGGACTTTCTCTATTAGTCCATCTATACTGACCTCCATCAGGTTGCAAATAAAAAATAATTTTTTGTCTGCATCTAGCTCTGAAAAAATATTTGGCCTTCTAGCAGTGTGTGGGACTTTCTCTATTAGTCCATCTATACTGACCTCCATCAGGTTGCAAATTAAAAATAATTTTTATCTGCATCTACCTCTCAAAAAATATTTGGGCTTCTAGCTGTGTGTGGGACTTGTTCTATTACTCCATCTATACTGACCTCCATCAGGTTGCAAACTGAATATAATTTTTTTCTGCATCTAGCTCTGAAAAAATATTTGGCCTTCAAGCAGTGTGTGGGACTTTCTCTATTAGTCCATCTATACTGACCTCCATCAGGTTGCAAATTAAAAATAATTTTTATCTGCATCTAGCTCTGAAAAAATATTTGGCCTTCTAGCAGTGTGCGGGACTTTCTCTATTAGTCCATCTATACTGACCTCCATCAGGTTGCAAATTAAAAATAATTTTTTGTCTGCATCTAGCTCTGAAAAAATATTTGGCCTTCTAGCAGTGTGTGGGACTTTATCAATTAGTCCATCTATACTGACCTCCATCAGGTTGCATATTCAAAATAATTTTTTGTCTGCATCTAGCTCTGAAAAAATATTTGGCCTTCTAGCAGTGTGTGGGACTTTCTCTATTAGTCCATCTATACTGACCTCCATCAGGCTGCAAATTAAAAATAATTTTTATCTGCATCTACCTCTGAAAATATATTTGGCCTTCTAGCTGTGTGTGGGACTTGTTCTATTAGTCCATCTATACTGACCTCCATCAGGTTGCAAACTGAATATAATTTTTTTCTGCATCTAACTCTGAAAAAATATTTGGCCTTCTAGCAGTGTGTGGGACTTTCTCTATTAGTCCATCTATACTGACCTCCATCAGGTTGCAAATTAAAAATAATTTATATCTGCATCTAGCTCTGAAAAAATATTTGGCCTTCTAGCAGTGTGTGGGACTTTCTCTATTAGTCCATCTATACTGACCTCCATCAGGTTGCAAATTAAAAATAATTTTTTGTCTGCATCTAGCTCTGAAAAAATATTTGGCCTTCTAGCAGTGTGTGGGACTTTCTCTATTAGTCCATCTATACTGACCTCCATCAGGTTGCAAACTGAATATATTTTTTTTCTGCATCTACCTCTGAAAATATATTGGGCTTCTAGCTGTGTGTGGGACTTGTTCTATTAATCCATCTATACAGACCTCCATCAGGTTGCAAACTGAATATAATTTTTTTCTGCATCTACCTCTGAAAAAATATTTGGGCTTCTAGCTGTGTGTGGGACTTGTTCTATTAGTCCATCTATACTGACCTCCATCAGGTTGCAAACTGAATATAATTTTTTTCTGCATCTAGCTCTGAAAAAATATTTGGCCTTCTAGCAGTGTGTGGGACTCTCTCTATTAGTCCATCTATACTGACCTCCATCAGGTTGCAAATTAAAAATAATTTATATCTGCATCTAGCTCTGAAAAAATATTTGGCCTTCTAGCAGTGTGTGGGACTTTCTCTATTAGTCCATCTATACTGACCTCCATCAGGTTGCAAATAAAAAATAATTTTTTGTCTGCATCTAGCTCTGAAAAAATATTTGGCCTTCTAGCAGTGTGTGGGACTTTCTCTATTAGTCCATCTATGCTGACCTCCATCAGGTTGCAAACTGAATATATTTTTTTTCTGCATCTACCTCTGAAAAAATATTGGGCTTCTAGCTGTGTGTGGGACTTGTTCTATTAATCCATCTATACAGACCTCCATCAGGTTGCAAACTGAATATAATTTTTTTCTGCATCTACCTCTGAAAAAATATTTGGGCTTCTAGCTGTGTGTGGGACTTGTTCTATTAATCCATCTATACAGACCTCCATCAGGTTGCAAACTGAATATAATTTTTTTCTGCATCTACCTCTGAAAAAATATTTGGGCTTCTAGCTGTGTGTGGGACTTGTTCTATTAGTCCATCTATACTGACCTCCATCAGGTTGCAAATTAAAAATAATTTTTATCTGCATCTAGCTCTGAAAAAATATTTGGCCTTCTAGCAGTATGTGGGACTTTCTCTATTAGTCCATATATACTGACCTCCATCAGGTTGCAAACTGAATATATATTTTTTCTGCATCTACCTCTGAAAAAATATTTGGGCTTCTAGCTGTGTGTAGGACTTGTTCTATTAGTCCATCTATACTGACCTCCATCAGGTTGCAAACTGAATACAATTTTTTTCTGCATCTAGCTCTGAAAAAATATTTGGGCTTCTAGCTGTGTGTGGGACTTGTTCTATTAGTCCATCTATACTGACCTCCATCAGGTTGCAAATTGAATATAATTTTTTTCTGCATCTAACCCAGCCAATAGTTTTGGCCTAATACCACAGTTTGGCCACTCAGCTCTGCTCGGTTCCCATCCATTGTTTTTTTGTGCAAACAACTCCAGAGTTGTGAATTAGTTAACCACCAAAATGAGTGGAAAAAGGCCTGCTGCTGGTGGAAAGGGAATAGGCATGTTGGGAAGGGGAAAAAAGGTTGTGTCCGTGGGGTAGGTGTTAAAGCAACAGTAACCTCTGCAGAAGAAAGACCATCTTCCAGCCAAACTAAAATGTCTACTTCTTTTAGCGGACAATGTGATAAGATCCCTTTCTTACGGCCACGCCAATCGCTACAAATTCCAGATGAGGCACAAAAGCAGCAGGTGCTTCAACGGATATCAAGTGCTCCTTTAAGTGGGCTCTCCTCCACATCAACTTCAACATCACAAATACTCCAGTCCTCAAAGGTGTCACCCCAATCGCACTTGCTTCCTCACAGCTCCCAAATCTCCAGCTGCCCGTCTGAGTATGAGGTAGAACAGATGGTTGAGTCTGCAGAGCTGTTTACTCATACTATAGCCTGGGAATCAGAGTTCGACTCCAGCGCTTCTGTGAATCCAGACGAGGAAATGATCTGCACTGATGCCCAGAATCTTTATGAGTCGGATCCAGGACCAGACGCAGAAGGTTCTGACCATAATGTAGACCCTCATTCCCAAACTGTAACTCCTGTTGGTGGAGACAATGAGGAAGACGATGATGAGACTCAAATACCTGATTGGTGCGACAACTTTAGTTTTTTGTCAGGGCAGGAACAGGTTGGCTCTGAGGACGACGGGTGTGATAACGCACAGGGTGATGATGATGAGGTTGGAGATCCCACTTACTGTCAACCCACAGTCAGCCAAGAGATGAGGTCAGCATAGGAGGTGGAGGAAGATGCTAGTGACGACGAGGTCAGGTTGCGCCTTCCTGGACAGAGACGTAGTACTGGAAGCACGTCAACAACTGCATCCTCAAACACAACTCTGCCTCTCACCACAAGTCGTGGTGGCTCTTCAGGTCGCATGGGTGCTAAGCCTTGCATAGCCTGGGCATTTTTTCAGATCGATAAAGATGACCCAACTCGTGTTATCTGTAACATTTGTCAGCAAAAGCTAAGTAGAGGCCAAAAAATACATAGTTTGAGTACTTCATGCATGAACCGGCACATGGACATGAAGCATAAGTTGCAGTGGGAAGCTCAGTGTGCTACAATGCGGCCTAGCCGGCCGGGCCAACCACCGTCTGCCATATCTTGTGCATCCGCGGCCTCTTCATCCTCTGTGACTGGGGGGACAGCAGTCACACCTGTTTTGGGGCGCAGACCTGCCACCTCTTTACCCGCAACAGCCAGCGTGATTGGCAGGTCATCATTTTCTTTGGAGGTGGTAACACCAGCTGGTGTTGAGCGCTGTCCAACATCGATAGCACCACCTTTGGATCAAGGCAACCTAACATGTCCGCCTGCATCTTCCTCACAGACCGGCAGTTTGCCGGGGACACCCTTATCAACCCCGTCTAAGCACAATAGCCAGCCCTCGGTCCCTTAGATGTGGACAAGTAAAAGACCATTTCCTCCTAGCCATGAGAAAGCTAAGAGGTTGAATTTCACCATCTGCAAGCTCTTGGCTACAGAAATGTTGCCTTTCCGCCTGGTGGACACAGAGGATTTTCGAGACCTTATGTCCGTCGCAGTGCCCCAGTACCAGATGCCCAGTCGGCACTACTTCTCAAAGAAAGGTGTGCCTGCGCTCCACCAGCATGTCGCACACAACATCACCGCTTCTTTGAGAAACTCTGTGTGTGACAGGGTGCATTTCACCACAGACACTTGGACGAGTAGGCATGGACAGGGGCGTTACATGTCGCTGACTGGGCACTGGGTAACTATGGTGACATCAGGACAAGGGGCTGCTGTCCAAGTCTTGCCGTCCCCACGAGTTGTGCGTCAATCCTCTTTATGTCAAAGTTCCTCCACTGCTTCTGCCTCCTCAACCTCCTCTCGGTCTTCCACCTGCACCCAAAGCCTGTATGGTCATGCCACAAGCTTTCTAACTGCGCAGAAGGGATCCTGCACACCTCCTTACTATGCTGGCAGTAGGGCTCAACATCATCAGGTGGTTTTTACTTTGAAATGTCTGGGAAGTGTGAGTCACACAGCTGAGGAGTTGTGGTCAGCTCTGGAGAACCAATTTCATGAATCGTTGTCTCCACTGGACCTGAAACCAGGGAAGGCCGTGTGCGACAATGCTGCAAACCTGGGTGCGGCCCTTCGCCGGGGCAATGTCACACACGTGCCTTGTATGACTCACGTGTTGAACCTGGTTGTCCAGCAATTTTTAGCCCACTATCCCAGACTAGATGGCCTTCTGCAAGGGCACGGTTGCTGTGTGCTCACTTCCGCCGTTCGCATCCCGCAGCTCAGCGACTTACATCTCTACAGAAGTCGTTGGGCCTGCCACTTCACCGGCTAAAATGCGATGTGCCTACCCGGTGGAATTCAACTCTGCACATGTTGCAGCGACTGTGGCAGCACTGACAAGCCCTGGTGCAATACGTTCTGACGTATAGCCTGGGCCAACGAGATCCAGAGGTGGGGCAAATCACACTGGAGGAGTGGTCTCAGATCAGGGACCTATGCACTCTTCTGCACAGTTTTGAAATGGCGACGAAGATGTTTAGTGCTGACGATGCCATTATCAGCATGACTATTCCGGTGATTTACATGCTGGAGCACATGTTAAACAGAATTCGGAGTCAGGTGGTGGCACAAGAGGAGGTGGAGGAAGTAGAGAAGGAGGAGTTGTATGCGAAAGGGCTAACATCTGCAAGGTCCAGACGGTTGGCAGCACCAAGGCGGCAGGCATGTGAGGGTGGGGGAGATGGTTTTACCAGGGCGCATGGTAGCAGCCAAACTAGTGAGGAAGGTGCAGGAGCCCAGGAAGAAGTGGAGGACGAACTGATGGAAGACTCATCAGATGAGGGAGACCTTGATCACATTTCTGTTGTGCGAGGTTGGGGGGAGAGGACAGAGGAAGGAAGCATGATTGTTACCTCGCCACCAACACAACAGGGACTTGGTGCTCCTGGATGCGCAACACACATGAGTGCCTTCTTGCTGCACTACCTGCAAAATGACCCTCGAATTGTGAGAATTAGAAATAATCCTGACTACTGGGTTACCACACTGTTAGATCCCCAGTACAAAAGTAAATTTGCAGAAATTATTCCTGCCATAGAAAGGGATGCACGCATGCAGGAGTATCAGCAGAGACTGTTGCAGAATCTTACATGTGCTTTTCCACAAAACACCAGTGGTGCACGTAGTGAATCTCACAGTTCCAACTTGCCAACCGTGGGACCGTCAAGTGTTCAGCACTCAAACCGTAACAGAACCACAGTATCTGCTGGTAACATCAATTTTGCGGAATCATTTCACCACTTTTTTAGCCCATCCTTTGCAAGGCCACAGGAGACAAGAAGTCTGACACATAGTCAACGCCTAGAGACGATGGTACAGGAGTATCTCAAAGTAAACATTGAAGCCACGACTGTGTCACTGGACCCTTGCTCTTTTTGGGCTTCCAATCTGGATAAATGGCCGGAGCTAGCCACTTACGCCTTGGAGATCTTGTCATGCCCCGCAGCCAGCGTTCTGTCTGAACGTGTGTTCAGCGCTGCTGGTGGTGTGCTGACAGATAAGCGCACGCGGCTCTCCACTGATAATGTAGACAGACTCACGTTCATAAAGATGAACAAATCATGGATCCGAAACGACTTTTCTACCCCTGTGTCATCCTGGGGAGAGTAAAAGCTTGATGATTGGTTAAAATCACCCTACCAACCGTTTTAAGCTTTCAAATTACTAATCATGTTTATCTGTATCTTGGCTGGAAAATAATTTGGGCTTTGTAGCAGTGTGCAGCACTGATTCTATTAGGCCATCTATAATAAGCTCCACCAGATTTAAAATTACTAATCATGTTTATCTGTATCTTGACTGGAAAATAATTTGGGCTTTGTAGCAGTGTGCAGCACTGATCCTATTAGGCCATCTATACTAAGCTCCTCCAGATTTAAAATTAATAATAATTTTTAGCTGCATCTAGCCCGGAAAATTATTTTGGAGCTCCGAGATGCGCAAGACACATAAGTGCCTTCTTGCTGCACTACCTGCAACATGACCCTCATATTGTCAGAATTCGAAGTAATCATGACTACTGGGTTGCCACACTCTTAGATCACCCAAACTTTTCGATCAACCTTTTCATTTTAATAAAGACCAAAAAAATGGTCATTTTTGAAATTATAAGCATTAGCAGGTTATTAGAAACTGAAATCAAACAGTTTTCAACTCAAAACTTTATTCTAGGTGATGTTACATTTTCACATAGGACCCCTTGTTCGAAAGGAGCTTCTGAACTCTCTCGTCCATTGAATTTGTCAGGTTTTGGATGGTTTCTGCTTCAATTGTTTTGCATGAGGACAGAATACCCTCCCAGAGCTGTTGCTTAGATGTGAACTGCCTCCCGCCATCATAGACACTCCTTTTGATGATGCTCCAGAGGTTCTGAATGGGGTAGAGGTCAGGGGAGCAAGGGGGTCACACCATAAGTTTGTCCCCTTTTATGCCCATATCAGCCAGAGATGCAGATGTTTTATGTGCAGCATGAGATGGTGCATTATCATGCAAAAAATGATCTTGCTGTAAAATACACGGTTCTTCTTCTTGAACCATGGCAGGAAGTGTTGTTTGAGAAAATCCACATACATTATGGAGTTCATCTTTAGCGCCTTCAGGGATCCTAAAGGGGCCGACAATCTCTCTCCCCATGATTCCAGCCCAAAACATTACTCCACCTCCTCCATGTTGGCGTTGTAGCTGTGTTTGCGTGGGGTGTCCATCAACCAGCCATCCTCCACTCCATCCATCTGGACCATCGAGCGCTGCACGGCACTCATCCGTGAACAAAACAGTTTTGAAATCAGTCTTCATGTAATGTTTGGCCCACTGGAGCCGTTTCTGCTTGTGTGAAGTGGATAGAGGAGGTCGACAGGATGGCGTATGCACAGCTGCAAACCTCTGAAGGACCCTGCATCTTGTTGTTCAGGGGACATTGGAGGCACCAGCAGCTTCAAAAACTTGTCTGCTGCTATGACAAGGCTTTTTTGCCGCTGCTCTTTTAACCTGACGTAATTGCCTGTAGGAAAGAGTCCTCAATTTGCCCTTATCAGCACGCACACGTGTGTACTGTGAATCAGCTACATACTTCTTGATTGCCAAGACACTTCATCCTGATCATCGCACAATGTTGATACTAGTCATGCCTTGACCTAAACACTCCACAATTTGTTGCTTCTCAGCAGCCGACACATCCTTTTTCTTTCCCATTTTGGCAGAAAATGTAGGCTGCTTAATAATGTGAGACAGCCTTCTTAAGTAGTCTTGCCTTTCATTGGACACACCTGCCAAACTAATTAGCACAGGTGTCTGCAATTGCTTACAGTGATATAAAGAGCCCTGACACACATCACCATTAATGAGTTTAACTGACAAACAAACAAATTCTTCCCTTATCACTCCTAAACACTTTTTGCATAATAATTTGGAACACAGTGTACATGTGCTTTTCCACAAAACACCAGTGGTTCACGTAGTGAATCTTACAGTTCTAACTTGCCAACCGTGGTCTGTATGGAGTTGTTCAATAAAGGGCCCAAAATTAAGATAACATAGATGGGAGAGGTCTCTATGAATAGGAATTCCTAAGTATTTGATACCCTGTGAGGGCCAGGCAAAGGGAAAGTTGGACTGGATGGAATCCTATATGGATTTGGGGAGGGAGACATCGAGGGCCTCAGACTTCGCTGCATTGATTTTAAAATTTGACCATGTAACAAAGTGATCTATTTCAGCCATAACAGCATGGATGGATATATGTGATTGAGTGATATATACTAGGACATCATCAGCAAATAGAGAGCACTTGTACTCGGTGCCTCCCACCTCAATCCACCTAATATTGGGGTTATGGCGAATTGATGAGAGCAGGTGCTCCGTCACTAGGATGTATAAGAGAGGGGACAGAGGACATCCCTGCCTTGTCCCATTGGTGATTGTGAAAGGTGATGAAAATGTTCTGATGCACCCCCTGGGCCTTGGGACACCCGGAGCCGGACCCTTTTTGGTGGATGCTGGTGGTTGTAGTCTTCGTGGCGGCGACCCGGTTCCGTGGCTCAGGGTGGTCAAACCAGAGGCGGAACTATTTATGTGGTTTTGATGTTTAAATGTCCCACTACGCCACCCGTGGATTGCGGTCAGAGTGAACCGCCGCTGCAGGGCAGACCGCTGAGGCTGGTGTTGTGGGTGCAGCAGAGCGTAGCATAACTCCCCATGGGAGGAGTATAGCCTCAGGGCAGTGTATGCGGAGGATGGGGGTGATGGTGCAGGGCAGCAGCAGTAACGACACAGAGTCAGTGATGCAGTCCAGGGCCTTTACTCACAGTTCTTATTATCCAGACCACGTCTGCATGTAACGGCTGCCCACGTCGTACTGTGCTCACCAGGTGAGGGGCTCAGACAACTCCCAGATAACTTTAGAGCGCTTCACAGGACCCCCTTTGTGTGTCCTTTGTCTGGCCTTTCTTACCAACCCTTCTGTCCGGCTGCCTCGGGCCTCCTCTTCGTAAACTTGGCGCCAGTTTCCCTGACCCTATGTGGTGCCTTCCTAGCGGGTGTAGCGAGGGGCTGCGCCACATAAAATGTCACAGCCTCCGGTTTCTAGCTGAGGGTCGTTTCCTGCCTCCACTAGTTTCGGGGACCGGTGTCCCCCTTTGGCCTGACCCCTCCACGCAGGTGGATTCGGGCGTGCGGTGGCGACTCGCCCGTCCGCACCCCTGGGATCCCTTCATTCCTCGTTCCTGGAGCCTTCTCCGCTCCTCTTCCTTCCTTCTCCCTCTTCCAGGCCTGGGCCTCTGTTACTAGGCCCGCCTCCGGAGCAGAGCTCATGCAGAGCCCCTGCTCCCTGCCACTTCTGCTCAGACTTCTCTGCACTGAACTAAGATGGTGCCCACCTTTTATACTCCCTTCTCAATGCACCCAGGAACTGCTTCCTCCCTGCTCCTGCACTACAGGGTTCCCCTTCCTCAGTGTTCCCTCCCCACACTCCAGCCAGGGACAGGGACTGTCGTGCCCATCTCAGAAGCATATTGGTCGCCCTGCCCCAAGGCAATGTGGTGTAATGCATGCAGGTGTCGGGTCCTGATCCACACTCCATCCTTACCTGAGAGTGAGATATCACACCTCTGGGTGAGGTGCAATACCTCTGTAGCAACCGAGCCCTCAGGGTGCTACAGTTCCATTTATCTTCAGCCTAGGTGACGTATTGTGATACAGGGCCGTGATTTTGGCTATAAAAGGGTCCCCTAGACCCCTACCCCAAGCTTTTTAAGAGAATCACATATGGCGTGCCAGGAGACTCTATGGAATGCTTTCTCAGCATCCAACGAGAGTATCTAATTACAAATTTTTAACTGCATCTAGCCCAGGAAATACTTTGTGCCTAGTAGCAGTGTCTGCTAGTCAGCGGATTATCCCGGCTGTTAAGCAAGCTACACCACCTGTAGTTTGGACACTTAATTTTTTCAAAGGAAATGCTTCGGGACCACGGGATACTCAGTGAAGAGCATGAGGAGGCACCCCAAGGCATAGGGGCTGGGACTGGCAGTAGGATGCCTTGCGGTGGACAGCCGAGCTCGATCCTTATAAAAGCTTTTTAACTGCTGCAGCTTTAGTGGACGCTACTGGAGCTGGAATTACGCGGCTGCTGGCATGAGACTTGCCCTGCAATAGATCCTTGTAAATGGATTTAAAGTGTATTCATTCAAATTAGAGAGACAATTTAAATTAAAAAGCTTAGAGCTGCCTCCACCACAGGGGGGCTCGCTCGACCCACCAGCGGACAGGCACCAGTATTGGGAGAGGGGGGCTGGCCGTCAGGGTTCACCGCGGCTCTGGCACAAACCCGGCGACACGGAGGTGGCACGGGCAGGAGCGGACTGAACGTGTCGGCTTCTCACTTTTTGGATTTTAGAAGGGCATGACATGCCTATATCTGTGTCTCCCCCTCCTTTTACTCCTCCACCTCTTTTCTTTTCGCATGACTATATGTACTTGTCACTTTTCCATGTGTTAGTTGTGTCTTCTGAGCAGTTTGTCAGCTTTTGGACACCTTTGAAGGTGTTTTCTATGTGTTTCTATGTGTTTTTGTTTGCCTGCCATTGGTTTTAACGGTGTTCGAAGGTGTTCGACGAACAGTTCGACGAACAGTTCGGCGAACACACGGGTGTTCGACGAACCGAACTCGAACACTACGGGGGTGGCTCAACACTACTACTGAGACCTACACATCTCTTCTGAGGGGCTTTAAAAGCGTCTTGTTAAGCTACTGGGACCTCCACCACTTTTTCGAGGGGCATTTAAACCATCTTGTTAAGCTATTGGGACCACCACGTCTTTGCATTTCCTCCTAATTTTAGTCAGCTTTTGCTTTTCAATGAAAAGGCGAAAACTAAGGGAGACCCACTCCCCAATAATGGGTAGAAGGTTTTTAGTACGCTGTAATCCACGTCTGTTTCAAGGGGCATTGCAGTTCCTCATAACTTTTAGAAAGCCTTCCATTCACTGCTTAGACCAACAGTGTACAGGAGACCCAGTTGCTATAAATGGAAAAAACGGTTTAGTTAAGGCCCTCTGACCTCCATGTCATTTCCAAAGGGCATTGGAGTGCCTCAAAATTTTTGGTAGGCATTGCACTCACTGTATGCTCTATAGCTGTGTAGCCGAACCGCTCATTTTGTTACAGAAACATATCCTACAAGACATATGTGGTTGACTGGCCTGATATTGATGTGTCACGGGTGTGTTGCCACGAAGATCGTCACGAGTACACAGCCTGACTTCTCGCAGCTGACTTGTTGGTGCTTTGTGTTTCTCGGCAGTGAGGGAGTTAATTCTCTCTCTCTCTCTGGGCTAGATGAGGTCCAGCCTCGCCCAGCTGCAATCAATACTTCTGTAGTGAGACTCCTTCATATACCTGCTGGTCTGTTTGGGAGGTGTCGGTGAAAGCATTTCATTCAGACTGACAGAGCGGATCGTGGTGTTTGGAGTTGCTGAGATAAGTGTATTTGGAAGTGTTTTTTCCCTTTGACATTTTCACCGACCCACTTAGTTTTTCTCCAGCTACTATGGATCCAGTAGCCGGTCTAGCTCGGCAATTGCAGAGTTTGTCCATGGAGCTGGCGGACGTTAGGTCCAAGGTTTGGCATCCTCAGGAGCAAGCCGGACCAGAACCTAAAGTAGCTCTCCCTGATAGGTTCACTGGGGGGCGGGACAAGTTTTTTGTTTTCCGGGAGGCATGTAAATTGTACTTTCGGCTGCGGCCTCAGTCATCGGGGAGTGAAGAACAGAGGGTGGGAATTGTCATCTCGCTCCTACAAGGGGACCCACAATCTTGGGCGTTCTCTCTTCCCCCGGGTTCCCTGGCTCTCCAGTCAGTGGATAGGTTTTTCGCTGCCCTGGGACTCGTATATGATGACCCAGATCGGATCTCCCTTGCTGAGTCTAAGTTACGTAGGATCCAGCAGGGAGATCGTCCGGCGGAGGAATTCTGTTCGGAGTTCCGTAGGTGGGCCACGGACACCCAGTGGAATGACCCGGCTCTTAGGAGCCAGTTTTGTCATGGTTTATCCGACAAATTACAGGATGTGTTGGCACAGTATGACTCTCCCGTGTCTCTGGAAGCCGCTATGGCCCTCGCTATTCGCGTGGACAGACGGCTTCGGGAGAGGTGCGGGATAACTCTACCCCCTGTGATGACTCCACCTCCTACAAGGTCCCCTCATATGGTGGTTCCCCTGGTCAGTCCAGAGGAGCCTATGCAATTAGGAGGGACATCATTTCGGGGGAGGGGACCGGTGGTGCGCCATAAGGCAGGAAGGTGTTTCTTCTGCGGGAGAAAGGGACATTTTATTGGGGGGTGTCCATCCCGTCCCTTACAGAGTGAAGAGTCGTCGGAAAACTGTTGATCCCAGGTTGTGTGGTGGACGGCAATCTGGGAGTAGGTATTTCGTCCCTAGGTTCGTCTCAGTTTCTCGTACCGGCGGAGGTGGTGGTGGGTACGAGAACTGAGAGGATATCTGTTCTTCTGGATAGTGGGGCCGGGGCTAATCTGGTTGATGCTCGGTTTGCCCGGGTTCAAGGTATGCGGTTGAGTGAGTTGGCTAAACCCATCCCCATATTCTCGATCGATGCCAGGCCTCTCGGGCAGGGAAGTTTTTTGCAAGTTGTGCATGACGTAAAACTTCAAGTGGGGGCAATACATAAAGAACTGTTGTCTTGCTACGTGTTGGAGGGTCTTCCCACTCCTATTGTGTTGGGCCTTCCTTGGTTAGCTAAGCATAACCCGGTTATTAATTGGCAAACCAGGGAGATAAGCCAATGGAGTAAATTCTGTAATAAAAACTGCATGAACACGGTCATTGGTGCGGTTACTCCTTGGGTCTTACCTCCATTTCTGGCGGACTTTGAGGATGTATTCTCGGAGAAAGGGTGTCAGGAACTACCTCCTCATCGCGTGTATGACTGTTCTGTAAAACTGCTCCCTGAGGCCAAGTTACCTAAAGCTAGGTTGTATAACCTTTCTGGTCCTGAGAGGCAGGCCATGAAGGATTATATCTCAGAAAGTCTGGCTAAGGGGCATATTAGACCTTCATCTTCACCGGTGGCTGCGGGGTTCTTCTTTGTTAAGAAGAAAGATGGAGGCCTACGCCCTTGCCTGGATTTCCGTGAACTTAATCGGATTACGGTCCGAGATCCGTATCCGCTCCCACTTATTCCCGATCTCTTTAATCAGATCGTGGGCGCCAAATGGTTTTCTAAGTTGGATCTCAGGGGGGCGTACAATCTGATTAGGATGAAGGAGGGGGATGAGTGGAAGACGGCGTTTAACACTCCGGAGGGGCATTATGAGAACCTTGTCATGCCATTCGGTCTGACTAATGCCCCGGCGGTGTTCCAACACTTTGTTAATGACATTTTTCGCCGCTTGGTGGGACAGTTTGTTGTCATATATCTGGATGATATCCTAATTTACTCGCCGGATCTGGTGTCTCATCAGGAGCACGTTAGGCAGGTGTTACAGATCTTGCGGGATAATAAACTGTATGCCAAGTGGGAAAAGTGTGTGTTCGCCGTACAGGAACTCCAGTTTTTAGGCTTCCTGGTTTCAGCGTCCGGTTTTCGTATGGACCCTGGGAAAGTGCGGGCAGTTCTTGAGTGGGATCGGCCAGAGAATCTTAAGGCACTACAACGTTTCCTGGGGTTTGCTAATTATTACCGGAAGTTCATTCGTAATTTCTCGTCCATGGTTAAGCCTCTCACTGACATGACTAAAAAGGGGACGGATTTTTCTAGGTGGTCTGACAAGGCTTGTCAAGCATTCTCCTCTTTGAAAAAATGTTTTGCCTCGGCGCCCATACTCATTGAACCTGATGCGTCTCAGCCATTCATTGTAGAGGTAGACGCTTCCGAGGTAGGGGTGGGAGCAGTATTGTCACAGGGTTCGTCCCCTGGTAAGTGGCATCCGTGCGCCTTTTTCTCTAAAAAATTGTCGTCCGCTGAGAGGAATTACGATGTCGGCAATAGGGAACTCTTGGCCATTAAGTTAGCTTTTGAGGAGTGGCGCCATTTTCTGGAGGGGGCAGTTCATCCGGTCACCGTCATCACCGATCACAAGAACCTGCTATATCTGGAGTCCGCGAAACGTCTGAATCCCAGACAAGCTAGGTGGTCATTGTTTTTTACCAGGTTTAATTTTGTCGTTACATATCGTCCTGGGTCAAAAAATGTAAAGGCGGATGCCTTATCTCGTAGTTTCCCGGGGGCCGGGAATACGGACGACCCGATTCCTATCCTTCAGGAGGGGGTGGTGGTTTCGGCAGTATGCTCTGAGCTGGAGGAGGAGGTATTGGAGGCTCAGGGGGACGCCCCTGTTGGACCTCCAGGGAGATTGTTTGTTCCAGATCAGTTGCGACAAAAGGTGATCGAGGCACACCATAACTCAGTTTTTGCAGGACACCCGGGGAGTAAAGCAACTGTGGATCTCCTCTCGCGTCGGTTTTGGTGGCCTAATTTACATAAGGAGGTGGTAACTTTTGTCGCGTCCTGTGGGGTTTGTGCGCGCTCTAAGACCTCACATACCCGTCCGTCTGGGGCCCTCTTACCTTTGAAGATCCCGGAGCGTCCTTGGACTCATCTGTCTATGGACTTTATTACGGACCTCCCTCCGTCTTCGGGTAAAACGGTCATACTCGTTGTAGTGGACAGGTTCAGCAAGATGGCACATTTTATCGCTCTTCCGGCTCTCCCTAATGCTAAAACTCTTGCGCAGGTGTTCATTGGGGAGATTGTGAGGCTTCACGGGGTACCCTCCGAGGTGGTGTCTGATCGGGGGTCTCAGTTTGTGTCTAAGTTCTGGAAGGCGTTTTGTGCACGGCGGGGGATGCAGTTGTCATTCTCATCGGCTTTTCATCCTCAGACCAATGGTCAGACGGAACGTATGAACCAGAGCTTGGAGACATATCTCCGGTGTTTTGTGTCAGAGAACCAGGAGGACTGGGCTTCTTTCTTACCTCTGGCAGAGTTTGCTCTTAATAATAGGTGGAGCGAGTCCACTAGTAAGTCCCCGTTTTTTGGGGCATATGGTTTTCACCCCCAGTTTTGTACTTTCAGTGGGGGGGGCTCTTCGGGGGTTCCTGAGGAGGAACGATTTTCCTCATCACTCGCTTCAGTATGGAGAGGGGTGCTGAAGAATCTGAATACTATGGGGAACCGATACAAACGTATGGCTGATAGGAGGAGAGTGTCTGGTCCGGACCTAAGTGTGAACGATCGGGTATGGTTGTCTACCAGGAATATAAAACTTAAGGTTCCCTCCTGGAAACTGGGTCCCAGGTTCATCGGGCCGTACAGAATCAGTTCTATTATTAATCCGGTGGCATTCCGTCTTGACCTCCCCCCTACGTTTAAAATTCACAACGTGTTTCACAGATCATTGCTTAAGAGGTATGTGGCGCCGATGGTACCGTCACTTTTACCTCCCCCTCCAGTGGTTGTCAATGGTAACTTGGAGTTCCAGGTATCGAGGGTCATTGATTCACGCTTTAATCGTCGGTCCCTTCAGTACCTGGTTCATTGGAAGGGGTATGGTCCTGAGGAGAGGATGTGGGTTCCTGCGTCGGATATTAACGCAGACCGATTAGTTCGGGCCTTCCACACGACTCACCCGGATAAACCTGGCCCTGAGGGTCCGGAGGCCCCTCGTAGAAGGGGGGGTACTGTCACGGGTGTGTTGCCACGAAGATCGTCACGAGTACACAGCCTGACTTCTCGCAGCTGACTTGTTGGTGCTTTGTGTTTCTCGGCAGTGAGGGAGTTAATTCTCTCTCTCTCTCTGGGCTAGATGAGGTCCAGCCTCGCCCAGCTGCAATCAATACTTCTGTAGTGAGACTCCTTCATATACCTGCTGGTCTGTTTGGGAGGTGTCGGTGAAAGCATTTCATTCAGATTGACAGAGCGGATCGTGGTGTTTGGAGTTGCTGAGATAAGTGTATTTGGAAGTGTTTTTTCCCTTTCCTCGCTTTATCATTTATCTCCTTTCCCGTTGGTTTTCCCTCTGTTGTAGTTGAGAAGTTGTTTGTATGCAAGGTGGTTTTGGTTTTTCCCTTGTACTGTCTCGTTCGTCTAAATACTGTGTTTGGGCATATTATTTCTTGTTCCCTTTGGTTGTGATCGGGGTCCTTCTCAGGACTAGATTACTGAGGTGCAGGGATCTTCAGGAGGTAGGGGTTACGCTGGCGGCCTGGACCTCTGTACCTTTAACAGTACCTCCAGGTTGAGGGATTAGTCAGGGCCCCAGCTTAGGGTCAGCTTAGGCCCCCTACCTCCAGTATACAGAGACAGCGTGACAGAATGGTCCCTGTTCCTCCTGCTCTTTCTCCTTTGCCACTACCTCATCCATCATTTATCACCTGAAGCTTTGTTTTAACGGGAGTCATAGAACTGGGATAGTAGCAGGAAAACATCCAGCAATCCTCGGAGGAGGTAGGATATGCGCCAAAACGCTGACCACCTCAGGCCTAGCCGCTACTACATACATGCGCTTGCATTCCAAGAAAACAAAGCAGATGCTAACTTCTATCATCATCATCATCATGGTCCTCACTTTGGCACTCTCAACTCCCCTGATGGAGAAGCCAGGGCCCACTGGAGGAGTCTGGTTCTCTGGTGGGCTCGTCCTATGCTGCCCTAAAGCAGGCCAGGCTAAGAAAAGTGTGTGGGGGGATGTTCCAAGGAGAAATAGGGGTGGCTGGGGACCGTTTATGGACACCCGGATGCCCCAAGGCGGCTGGGGACCGTGTGTGAACACCCGGCTGGGGGGCGGCTGGGAACCGAGTATGGACACCCGGCCGCCCCCTGGCGGCTGGGGACCGAGTGCGGACACCCGGCCGCCGGGCGGCTGGGGACTGAGTATGGATTCCAGGCCGCCAACGCAGCCATGACGTAGTGGCCAGTTTCCGGCTCCACATGCCTAAAAGGCCCAATTTCAAGTGCAAGAAAGCAAGCAGTATTGTATTGCAGCCTGGGGTTGGGTGGGTGGCAGGCTGCACACTTACGCTTGCATTCCAAGAAAGCAAAGCAGATGCTAACTTGTATCATCACCATCATGCTCCTCACCTTGGCACTCTCAACTCCCCTGATGGAGAAGCCAGGGCCCACCGGAGGAGTCTGGTTCTCTGGTGGGCTCGTCCAATGCTGCCCTAAAGCAGGCCAGGCTAAGAAAAGTGTGTGGGGGGATGTTCCAAGGAGAAATAGGGGTGGCTGGGGACCGTTTATGGACACCCGGCTGCCCCCAGGCAGCTGGGGATCGTGTGTGGACATCCGGCCGTGGGGTGGCTGGGGACCGAGTATGGACACCTGGCCGCCGGGCGGCTGTAGACTGAGTATGGATTCCAGGCCGCCAACGCAGCCATGACGTGGTGGCCAGATTCCGCCTCCACATGCCTAAAAGGCCCAATTTCAAGTGCAAGCAAGCAGTATGGCATTGCAGCCTGGGGGTGGGTGGGTGGTTGACTGCATATTTGCGCTTGCATTGCAAGGAATGGGGGAGATACAATTGAACACTGCCCTGGGACAAGAACTTGCACTGGGATAATTGCAAGTCTGCATCTTCTGATGCGGCAAGGATGACTTCTGATGGGCACACTTTTAGGCAGTGACCTGGGTGTCAGAGATGCTTTCAGGGGTCTTCCCCATGCTGTTCCCATGTATTTTCAACACTGTATGCATGTGTCACACAGCACATGGCCAGATAAGGTTGTAAAATGTTAAAATGACATTTCCCGGTGATTGCATTGGTCACGGTTGAAAGCAATACAAAAGTGCAAAAACACATAAAAAATGCTACTTGTGAACATAGCACAAGGTGTGGAGGAGTATTTTTTGGGGGGTCATTTATTTTACCTTATACACAAGTCTTTACCCTGGAAAGGAACTTCCTTAACATATTTCACAGGAAAGCAGTTTCAGTTTAGTTTTGAACGTTTTATTGTGAGCCCTTAAAAGTGGCTTAATACCTCTGACCACGTTGTTGACAACAGTGACCTGGGGGTCAGAAATGCTTCCTGGGGCGATCCCCATGCTGTCCCCATGTCATTTGAGCACTGTCACTATCGTTTTGGGCACTTGTTAGGCTTTTAAAAGACTGCCGGGGGTGCCGCCGCAAAAATGCTCGGGTCTCCCATAGACTATCATTGGGCTCGTTGCTCGGGTCGAGCACCCGAGTATCACGGCGAGCTCGGCCCAAGCTTCGAGTACCAGAGCATTTTAGTGCTCGCTCAACACTACTCCTGACATTTTCTGAAAGCTTGGAGCGCACCGCCAAACTATCTCTCCTCCCAGCTCCAGGCCCACAGCATCGCCCCACTTCTGCGACCGCCAACTTTCTGCAGCAGCAACCCTGCGTACTGGGATCCCGCTCCACTGTAGCCACCCCCTCTGGTAAGCTACTGTAAAAGCAGAGTATAAGACGCACCACCATTTTATAAAAAAACTAAATTTCCTAATTTCCTCCCCAAATATTTGGGTGCGTCTTATGGTCCGACGCGTCTTATATTCCGCAAAATACAGTAAATATGTATATATTGGTTTTAACGCTTTGGAATTAGACAAGTTTCTTTCACAGGCATTACCAATTGCTATTGTCAAGGAATAAGGTAAATCTATGGTTTTGAAGGCTGCCAACTACATTGTATACTCAATGGCGGGCAGTTAAGAGTGGCCAGAACCCTAGCTATGTATCATTTATGTATCATTAAATCACTTTTACTTTATCTAAATTGTTACTTGCATCTCAAAATTTTGCGTTTGGATTTCAGAATTCAAAATATTAAATTATATTGATGTATAAATATTGATCAGATGTATAATGAGCGTAGAGCTAAAATACAATTATGTTTGCAAATTCTGATAACTCATATTAGAAAATATATTTATTTAGGATTTATGACTTTTCAATCATGTTATTCATATAAGTTCCCAGTTTCCAGGGTTACAGGCGTCATAGTGCATAGGATGTATGATAAACTGCTGATCATTATTACCGAGCTCTGCCTTAAAATTTGCACCTGGTATTCAAGGTGTGATATCACAAAGTCATTCCTAATTGATCGTGAGTATCAAAGTCATCTCCCACTACAGAGGGAGAACGTGTTACAGGCACAAGATTAATTATGTCTCAATATTAAACTCATTTTGTTGTATTTGGAAAGAACATTTTTAATAATATATCTTTTAGCATAGATTTTAACAAATCAACACAAAACATATAAATGGCAAATTAACCATAATGAATCCTACTGCAGAAATTAATGTTGGATCTCTGTATGCATCATAAAATTTTATAGGTATTATCTTCCATAATGATTTGTGGAGCTGAAGCATAAAAATAACAATTAAAGTGAACCTGACAGCATGTATCAGCTGTCAGGTTCACGTCATGTCGCAATTGTAAATTCATAATAGGACCCTTTTCTATTCTAATTCAGAATATAATATATTTTTTACTATTGGTCTGAAAATTTTGCTCCTTTACTTTTTCTCCCAATTATCTGCATTCAGTTTACCACTACTTCTTTCATTGTCCCTTCCATCCTAACTGTGACTGTTAATATCTAAACTCTTAAGGGCATGTTCACACTTTGCGGAAAAAATTTCCCCTGTGCATTAAGAAGCAAATCATTAACAAATGCTCAACAAAACCGCAGAGTCCCATCAAGTGTATGTGGGATTACATGTGGGATTACATGAAGACACAAAATTATTTGCACAAGCCTTATAGAAGATCTGTGGTTAGTTCTCCAAGATGTTTGCAACAACATCCCTGTCGAGTTCCTTTGAAAACTGTGTACAAGTACCTTAAAGAATTGATGCTTACATACTATGCATCATTTTTGCAGAGTTCTGTATATGTCAATATTTAAATAAAAGACAAGAATTCATGCAAAGGTGCCCATATTCGTTATGCTAAAGTTGAGTGAATGGACAATTTCAACCATAACAAGAGTTTAGCCATAGCTAAATTCTATCTGTTGTGCTACCATGTGATCATCTGCCTGGGCCTATATAAGGCCTACCAATACACACACCAGTGTCTTGGTATTAAGACTTTTAGTGTTCCTGAGTCCTATCCGCCTGCAGCCTCTAGTACTTTTGCTATGTTCCCCCCATGCCTCACCTGCCTGTGGCCTCCAGTACCTCTGCTTCCTGCTTCCCAGTCTCCTGTCTGCTTGTGGCCTCTAGTACATCTGCTTCCTGCTTCTCAGTCTCCTGTCTGCTTGTGGCCTCCAGTACCTCTGCTTCCTGCTTCCCAGTCTTCTGTCTGCTTGTGGCCTCCAATACCTCTGCTTCCTGCTTCCCAGTCTTCTGTCTGCTTGTGGCCTCCAGTACCTCTGCTTCCTGCTTCCCAGTCTCCTGTCTGCTTGTGGCCTCCAGTACCTCTGCTTCCTGCTTCCCAGTCTCCTGTCTGCTTGAGGCCTCCAGTACCTCTGCTTCCTGCTTCCCAGTCTCCTGTCTGCTTGTGGCCTCCAGTACCTCTGCTTCCTGCTTCTCAGTCTCCTGTATGCTTGTGGCCTCTAGTACCTCTGCTTCCCAGTCTCCTGTATGCTTGTGGCCTCCAGTACCTCTGCTTCCTGCTTCCCAATCTCCTGTCTGCTTGTGGCCTCCAGTACCTCTGCTTCCTGCTTCTCAGTCTCCTGTCTGCTTGTGGCCTCCAGTACTTCTGCTTCCTGCTTCTCAGTCTCCTGTCTGCTTGTGGCCTCCAGTACCTCTGCTATCTGTTTCCTGCATGCCTCACCTGCCTGCTGCACTGATGCCCGTGACTTGTGTGCCCACCAGTATCATAGGCATGGAGGATCCACCTCACCGGGTGAGCCAAAACACTATCTAATATGTATGGCCACCTTTAGCCAAGAGGATACATCAAACTTCAGAATATTCTAGGTCAACCAAGTAAGTAATGTTAACACCCTCCAAACACTTAAAGGGAACCTGTCAGTTCCCTCATTCCCTCTAACCTACCAGCATTTGTGTATTTATTGCTAAACTCCCTGTCTAACATGCCCTTTATCCTGTTAGTCACCTAAATACATGTTGAAAAAAAGTATAAGCTCCATTTTTCTTATGAAAGTTAGTCCTTTGACTAGTCATTGGGGCATCGGTTTCTCAAGATTAGTTATCCCTCTTTGCATGTTATCACGCCCCTGTGAGCGAGCTTTCTGCAAACCTCAGGCATGCGCGTGGCTTTCTTCAGGCATATCATTGCGACACTTTAGGGGCGGCTTTAGGGGCGAACTGCACATGACCAAAAGTTTAGAAAATGTACGTGAGCTGTCTTCTGCACTTCAGGTCATGCGCAGTGCGTGTACGCTTCCCTGCTTCGGAGACGCATGGTGGCTTGAAGGGCATGGGGGACCTGACAGGTTCCCTTTAAGGTCACCTTATCTTCCTCTTGAGACATTTGAGACAAATTTTCGGAACAAGTATTTGGTCTTGGGACTTGTCCCATAGTACATACGTTTCTTGCAGGGAAGGCAATCAGCGGTGTTCCTGAATTATTCTATTAGATTGTTTACGCGGCGTGCGAGTCTTAATAGTAAATATTGTCTTATAATGAGATTGCATCTGGCAACTTTAATACAATTCTTCAGAGTAAAATCATAAACAACACAAAATCAGAACAAACGTCTACAGTTGCTGAAGTATTTGCACAAGTCTGAAAGGTTGTAATACACTAGGTGTCCACATTGTCTTCATCTAAGGAATGAATGTTAACAGAGCCTGATTAGCTCCGTTTACCACTAATTAATTACCTTTACTTAATTAGACACCCTGTTTCCAGCAGACATGGAGTCAAGTAGACTAGATTATTAGTGTAGTCATTGTCTTTACAAAATCCTGAAATTAATGAAATGTGCAAAAGAATCTGCAGTTTTAATTGCGCAGGTGTTGCCTTATGGCAAAGCTTTATCATCTGATTACACCAAGGGATTATTAGTGAGTTTTTATATAGAGGATAAGCCTGTGAAATGTACCTTAGCAACAGCTCATTAGTTTAGGGTTGTTACTGTATTATTTATTGCATTCAGCTTTCCCTATTATCTAGATTGATTCATGGCCTTATATATTTGCATTTGTTCTTTTTTGCAGAATAATAATAACAATAAAAAAAGGAAAAACTTTACAAGCTCAGGTTCTGCACCGCAATAGGCCAGTCTAATTCTCAAGTTCTTCATAATTATTTCTATAACATGTCCCCAATAAAATGTTACAAAAAAAACTTCTATTGTTTAAGCTTTCGTATCCAGATTTACATTACTAATATTTCCCCAGAGGACATTAATTTGATGCATGTTAAAGATATCAGGCTTGGTTTTAATATGACATTGAATCCATTCATGCAATTACACTTAATACAACAATAGACTCTGAACAACAATCATAATCATTATAGCTGTCATTGCGGAACGTCACCGTTATTTTGGAGGAAAACCATCCATTTATCTAGGACGTGCTTCATAAATTAATAAAGGTATTGAATTGTGCAGTGCAAATGTAGTACATAGGTTGGGGTCACAAAGCGTTGCTCCATGAGGTCAATCCCTTTTTAAAATAACAGCCTTATATCAATTTAGTCATCACTGACACAAATAGTGAAAACTTCAGTTCTAGTTCTTTTTATCGCAGGATACAGTTGGTGGCAGCCATATATTTCCCTTAAGGCTCCTATAAACATTAGATTATAGATTGAATAAGATTAGATTATAGAAACCTGAAGATTTTAGCAGGAAGGGCAGACCATTTAATACTGTGTTCCCCCGACAATAAAACCTACCTCAATAATAAGCCCTAGTATGATTTTACAGTATTTTTGGAGTATGCTTGAAATATAATCCCTAGTTACAGTCAGGCCCAACGTTAGAGGGCGGTGGGAGAAAACTGGGCAATTGTCCAGGGCCCCGGTTCTTTCAGGGGCCCCCAGCATTTATATTCCAAGTTTAAGACTGCTTAAGTAACTTTGGTGACATCACAGTCATGTGTCCTTTAACTGTGGGAGTCTAGAAGAACTGAAGAGGAGACAGGCTGATATGTTCAGTATGTGGAGTTTGTGTATATTTATGTGTTTAAATGTGCAGTGTGTGTGTGTATACATGTGTATGTGCAGTGTGTGTATATACATGTCTATGGATGTGTAGTGTGTGTATATACATGTGTATGTGCAGTGTATGTATATATATACATACATGGGTATGTGCAGTCTATGTATATATATATATACATGTGTATGTGCAGTGTGTGTATATAGATGTGTGTGTGCAGTGTGTGTATATACATGTCTATGGATGTTCAGTGTGTGTATATATATATGTGTATGTGCAGTGTATGTGTACAGTGGTGGCCAAAAGTATTGGCACCCCTGCAATTCTGTCAGATAATACTCAGTTTCTTCCTGAAAATGATTGCAATCACAAATTCTTTGGTCTTATTATCTTCATTTAATTTGTCTTCAATGAAAAAACACAAAAAAATTGTCCTAAAGCCAAATTGGATATAATTCCACACCAAACCTAAGAAAGGGGGTGGACAAAAGTATTGGCACTGTTTGAAAAATCATGTGATGCTTCTCTAATTCATGTAATTAACAGCACCTGTAACTTACCTGTGGCACCTAACAGGTGTTGGCAATAACTAAATCACACTTGCAGCCAGTTAACATGGATTAAAGTTGACTCAACCTCTGTCCTGTGTCCTTGTGTGCACCACATTGAGCATAGAGAAAAGAAAGAAGACCAAAGAACTGTCTGAGGACTTGAGAAACCAAATTGTGAGGAAGCATGAGCAATCTCAAGGCAACAAGTCCATCTCCAAAGACCTGAATGTTCCTGTGTCGTCCGTGCGCAGTGTCATCAAGAAGTTTAGAGCCAATGGCACTGTGGCTAACCTCCCTAGATGTGAACGGAAAAGAAAAATTGACGAGAGATTTCAATGCAAGATTGTGCGGATGGTGGATAAAGAACCTCGACTAACATCCAAACAAGTTCAAGCTGCCCTGCAGTCCGAGGGTACAGCAGTGTCAACCCGTACTATCCGTCGGCGTCTGAATGAAAAGGGACTGTATGGTAGGATACCCAGGACGACCCCACTTCTTACCCCGAGACATAAAAAAGCCAGGCTGGAGTTTGCCAAAACTTACCTGAGAAAGCCTAAAAAGTAGAGCTTTTTGGGAAAAAAGCATCAACATAGAGTGTACAGGAAAAAAAAGAGTCATTCAAAGAAAAGAACACGGTCCCTACAGTCAAATATGGTGGAGGTTCCCTGATGTTTTGGGGTTGCTTTGCTGCCTCTGGCACTGGACTGCTTGATCGTGTGCATGGCATTATGAAGTCTGAAGACTACCAACAAATTTTGCAGCATAATGTAGGGCCCAGTGTGAGAAAGCTGGGTCTCCCTCAGAGGTCATGGGTCTTCCAGGAGGACAATGACCCAAAACACACTTCCAAAAGCACTATAAAATGGTTTGAGAGAAAGCACTGGAGACTTCTAAGGTGGCCAGCAATGAGTCCAGACCTGAATCTCATAGAACACCTGTGGAGAGATCTCAAAATGGCAGTTTGGAGAAGGCACCCTTCAAATATCAGGGACCTGGAGCAGTTTGCCAAAGAAGAATGGTCTACAATTCCAGCAGAGCATTGTAAGAAACTCATTGATGGTTACCGGAAGCGGTTGTTCGCAGTTATTTTGGCTAAAGGTTGTGCAACGAAGTATTAGTGATTGCAATCATTTTCAGGAAGAAACTGAGTATTATCTGACAGAATTGCAAGGGTGCCAATACTTTTGGCCACCACTGTATATATATATATATATATATATATATATATATATGTGTATGTGCAGTGTGTGTATACATATGTCTATGGATGTATAGTGTATGTGTATGTATATATATATATATATATATATATATATATATATATATATATATATATATATATATATACAGTACAGACCAAAAGTTTGGACACATCATCTCATTTAAAGATTTTTCTGTATTTTCATGACTATGAAAATTGTACATTCACACTGAAGGCATCAAAACTATGAATTAACACATGTGGAATTAGATACTTAACAAAAAAGTGTGAAACAACTGAAAATATGTCTTATATTCTAGGTTCTTCAAAGTAGCCACCTTTTGCTTTGATGACTGCTTTGCACACTCTTGGCATTCTCTTGATGAGCCTCAAGAGGTAGTCACCGGAAATGGTTTTCACTTTACAGGTGTGTCCTGTCAGGTTTAATAAGTGGGATTTCTTGCCTTATAAATAGGGTTGAGACCATCAGTTGTGTTGTAAAGAAGTCTGATGGATACACAGCTGATAGTCCTACTGAATAGACTGTTAGAATTTGTATTATGGCAAGAAAAAAGCAGCTAAGTAAAGAAAAACGAGTGGCCATCATTACTTTAAGAAATGAAGGTCAGTCAGTCCGAAAAATTGGGAAAACTTTGAAAGTGTCCCCAAGTGCAGTTGCAAAAACCATCAAGCGCTACAAAGAAACTGGCTCACATGAGGACCGCCCCAGGAAAGGAAGACCAAGAGTCACCTCTGCTTCTGAGGGTAAGTTTATCCGAGTCACCAGCCTCAGAAATCGCAGGTTAACAGCAGCTCAGATTAGAGACCAGGTCAATGCCAAACAGAGTTCTAGCAGCAGACACATCTCTTCAACAACTGTTAAAAGGAGACTTTGTGCAGCAGGCCTTCCAGGTAAAATAGTTGCTAGGAAACCACTGCTAAAGACAGGCAACAAGCAGGAGAGACTTGTTTGGGCTAAAGAACACAAGGAGTGGACATTAGACCAGTGGAAATCTATGCTTTGGTGTGATGACTCCAAATTTGAGTTCTTTGGTTCCAACCACTGTGTCTTTGTGCGACGCAGAAAAGGTGAACGGATGGACTCTACATGCCTGGTTCCCATCGTGAAGCATGGAGGAGGAGGTGTTATGGTGTGGGGGTCCTTTGCTGATGACACTGTTGGGGATTTATTCAAAATTGAAGCATACTGAACCATCATGGCTACCACAGCATCTTGCAGTGGCATGCTATTCCATCCGGTTTGGATTTATTTGGACCATCATTTATTTTTCAACAGGACAATGACCCCAAACACGCCTCCAGGCTGTGTAAGGGCTATTTGACCAAGAAGGAGAGTGATGGGGTGCAACGCCAGATGACCTGGCCTCCACAGTCACCAGACCTGAACCCAATCGAGATGGTTTGGGGTGAGCTGGACCGCAGAGTGAAGGCAAAAGGGCCAACAAGTGCTAAGCATCTCTGGGAACTCCTTCAAGATTGTTGGAAGACCATTTCCGGTGACTACCTCTTGAAGCTCATCAAGAGAATGCCAAGAGTGTGCAAAGCAGTCATCAAAGCAAAAGGTGGCTACTTTGAAGAACCTAGAATATAAGACCTATATTTTCAGTTGTTTCACACCTTTTTAAGTATATAATTCCACATGTGCTAATTCATAGTTTTGATGCCTTCAGTGTGAATGTACAATTTTCATAGTCATGAAAATACAGAAAAATCTTTAAATGAGAAGGTGTGTCCAAACTTTTGGTCTGTACTGTATATATACTAGCTATTGAGCCCATTCTACACCCGGGTGGCGAGCATTTTTATTGGCATATGGTCTCCCATGCTAGTATGTGCTGCCCCCATCCTGGTATTTGTGCTGCCCCATCCTGGTATTTGTGCTCCCCAATCGTGTCCCCATCCTATCCTGGTATCCATGCCACCCCTCATTCCTATCCTGGTATGCATGGCACCCCTCATCCCTATCCTGGTATGCATGGCACCCCACGTCCCTATCCTGGTATGCATGGCACCCCTCATCCCTATCCTGGTATGCATGGCACCCCTCATCCCTATCCTGGTATGCATGGCACCCCTCATTCCCATCCTGGTATCCATGGCACCCCTCATCCTCAATCCTGGTATGCATGGCACCCTATCTCTCATCCTGGCATGCATGGCCCCCTCATCCCAAATTTCGTATACATGGCACCCCTCATCCCAATCTTGGTATGTATGGCACCCCTCATCCCCCAATCCTGTTAGGTATGGTACCCAATCCCTCATCCTGGTATGCATGGCTTCCTCATCCCCAATCCTGGTATGCATGGCACCCCATTCCTCATCCTGGTATGCATGGCTTCCTCATCCCCAATCCTGGTATGCATGGCACCCCATCCCTCATCGTGGTATGTATGGTATCCTCATCCTGGTATGCATGGCACCCCATCCCTCATCCTGGTATGCATGGTACCCCTCATCCCTATTCTGGCATGCATGCTACCCCTCATCCCTATTCTGGTATGCATGGTACCCCTCATCCTGGTATACATGGCACTCCTCATCCCAATCTTGGTATGTATGGCACCCCTCATCCCCCAATCCTGTTAGGTATGGTACCCAATCCCTCATCCTGGTATGCATGGCTTCCTCATCCCCAATCCTGGTACACATGGCACCCAATCCCTCATCCTGGTATGCATGGCTTACTCATCCCCAATCCTGGTATGCATGGCACCCCATCCCTCATTGTGGTATGTATTTTACCCCTCATCCCTATTCTGGTATGTATGGTACCCCTCATCCTGGTATGCATGGCACCCCATCCTTCATCCTGGTATGCATGGTACCCCTCATCCCTATTCTGGTATGCATGGTACCCATCATCCCTATTCTGGTATGCATGGTACCCCTCATCCTGGTATACATGGCACTCCTCATCCCAATTCTGGTATGTATGGCACCCCTCATCCCCCAATCCTGGTATTTATGGCCTCCTCATCTCCTAATCCTGGTATGCATGGTACCCTGCATTCCTATCCTGGTATGCATGGTACCCCCCATCCCTATTCTTCTATGCATGGTACACCGAATCCCTATTCTGGTATGTATGGTACCCCTCATCCTGGTATACATAGCACCCCTCATCCCAATTATGGTATGTATGGCCTCCTCAACCCCCAATCTTGGTATGCATGGCACCCAATCCCTCATCCTGGTATGTATTGCCCCCTCATGCCTATTCTGGTATGCATGGCACTCCTCATCCCCCAATCCTGAAATGCATGGCACCCCATCCCTAACCCTGGTATGCATGGTACCCCTCATCCCTATTCTGGTACCCATGGTACCCCTCATCCCTATTCTTGTATGTATGGTACCCCTCATCCCTATCCTGGTATGTATGGTACCCCTCATTCTGGTATGCATGGCACCCCATCCCTCATCCTCGTATGCATGGTACCCCGCATCTCTATTCTGGTATGTATGGTACCCCTCATCCTGGTATGCATGGCACCCCATCCCTCGTCCTGGTTTGCATGGTACCCCGCATTCCTATCCTGGTATGCATGGTATACCTCATCCTTATTCTGGTATGCATGGTAACCCTCATCCCTATTCTTGTATGTATGGTACCCCTCATTCTGGTATGCATGGCACCCCATCCCTCATCCTGGTATGCATGGTACCCCGCATCCTGATTCTGGTCTGTATGGTACCCCTCGCCCTTGTATACATGGCACCCCTCATCCCAATTCTGGTATGTATGGCCTCCTCATCCCCCAATCCTGGTATGCATGGCACTAAATCCCTCACCATGCTATGCATGGCTCCCTCATCCCCAATCCTGGTATGTGGCCCCCTCATCCCTATTCTGGTATGCATGGTGTAGCACCCCGAGGGCTCGGCTGCTACAGGGGTATTGCACCTCGAACCAGAGGTGTGGTATTCCACTCCCGGGTAAGGATGGAGTGTGGACTAGAACTCAGTTAGCTGCATGCACCACATACATCCCATTTCCGGGGGACAGATCAACGGTACTCCCACCAGATAGATGTGCAGGTACGACAGCGTCTGTCCCTGGCTGGAGTGGGAGGGGGGGAGGAATATCCCAGTGGTGCAGGAGCAGAGAGGGGAGGGACTCTGGGCATAGGAAGGAGCCCATTGGTGGCTAGTCACCTGGGCTCGGGTGTCAGAGGGAGTATAAAAGGTGGGCACCATCTTAGGAGTTGAGTCAGACAGAAGAAGAGGAGAAGAGTAGTGACAGGGAGCAGCAGCCCTGTCTGGGTGCTGCTCCTGAAGGGAGCAAGAGAGAGAAAGACAAGAGGAAAGGAACAAGGAACAAGGAAGGAATGGAACCTGGAGAAAGGCCCAGAGACATGAAGGAAGAGGGAACCCGAACACGCTAGGAGTCAGCGGGTGAAGGGTTGGCAGATCAGGGTACCGGATCCCGAACTGGTGGAGGCCACTTATCCTCAGCCAGGAAACGGAGGTCGTGGCCACGTCTTGGCGCGACCACTCACTACACTCACCACGAAGGCACGCCACATAGGGTCAGGGAAACCGGAGATAGGTTTCGCCACCAGAAGGCCCGAGGAAGCTGGACATGGGTGGGTCCCTAGTGGGGACGGCCAGAGAAAGGAACGGAGAAAGGAGTTCAAGGTCACACTCTGGAACTGCCTGGGGGTTGGTCGAGCCCCGTACCTGGTGGACGCAGCACGGCTCGGGTCGTCATCACCTGCAGGACTGACACTGATAACATCTGTGAGTAAAGCATTGAAAACTGCAATCAGTCTCTGTGTTCCATCGCACTACCAGCACTAAAGGTACCGGGACGCCCTTTCTATCACTCCCTTCACCCGCACCAGCTGCCCTGAGGCCATACCTCTCCCGTTGGGGGTTATACCACCATTGCTGCACACATACCACCGGCCTCAGCGGACTGTTCTGCAGCGGCGGCCTTGCGACCGCAAATCAACGGGTGGCGTAGTCGACACTTAAACAACATCTACAAAGACTGCCACACACTTAGTTTGACCACCCTGGGCACGGACCGGGTCCCCGCCACTCGGAGACTACTACCCCCATCGGATCCGGCTCCGGGTATTCCCCCGCGCACACGTGCGCCGCACTACAGCACTGGCCCAGGGGGCGCGTCAACTTTGGCGTAGTCGGCAGGATCTCGTGCCCGTAACCACCGGGTACTGCGTGCCTGAAAAAGAAACTTTTAAACTAACCTGTGGTGAAGATTCCCGCCATCCGACGCCATCTTCTGCCTTCTTCCCGCCATCCGTGGAGTTTTCCCGCCATTGGACGCCATCTTGAGGACGCCGCGCGGGAAGAAGAGGGGCGTGGACTCCGAAAGCCCGCGAGAACTGAAGCCCCGCCTCATGTCCGGACGTTGCGCAAGGTCCTGGAAGGAGCCCAGTGACGCCGATGTCACAGGAGCGCGACGGAAGGTCCTCAACCCTGACGATCCACTGCGGAGCCGCGGCCTACGGAAGAGGATCATCGCAAGGTAGGCCACGGTCCACTAGGGGGGAGGAGGATGTCGGATACGGAGGAGAGCTTCACCGCCACAGCCGCCATACCAGATTGCAGAGCTGCTAGCGGTGCTCCAGAAGGAAGAACCGGAGTACGCGCAGGCCGCGCTGGAAGAGCTGAACAGGAGGATGATCTGGGCGCAACGAGACGTGCTCGCCGGGTGGAAGGAGGAGTTGACCCGGCGCACGCTGACCTGCCAACCGGAGATGCAGCCACCATCCAGCACCGCGTCGATCCCGAGAGGCAGCAGAAGCGGACCGGAGGCCGGGGACGACGCCGCGGGGGAGGCCGCAACGACAAGTAAGGGGAACGCCGTTACTCCGGGCCCTGAGGCCGCGGACCTGCCCCTACCTCCCGCCGCGGGACCCGAAGCTCTGGGTGCCGCACCGCCCACCGTACCTCCACCACCAGTAGTCAGCCCTCCAGCAGCAAGCTCTGCAGCGGAGCCTCGCCCTGAACCGTGCTCCCCAACACCGGGCACGATCAGAAAGTCACCGGCCTGGTTAAAAGGCCGAGTGCCCGCGGGCGCTGCATCCCAGCCGGGGCCCCCAGTCGTGCCATCATTGGGGAAAGACCTGTATGAGCAGCACACCTACCCGGATGGGACACCATTTGTCTGGCCGCCTGAGTACACCAACCCCCGCTCCAGGAAGAGTCATCCCGTAGGAGCAAGGGCCCCAGATGAACCGCTAATCCCAGCTCCGGAGCCCGTGGACCTCTCTTCACCCCGCTGGAGGACGCTCAATTCGAGGGGGACCCCACTGGAGAAGACCTGATGGGGTTCACTCAGGAGACCCGGGCGGGCGCCGCCCGGCGCTATGAGACCTGCCGCCAACAACTGGCAACGTTTGAGCGGGAGCGGAGAGAGAGGAAAGTGAAGGATATGCAGGATACTGGCCCCCATATAATGCTCCATACGGAATACTGGCCCCCATATAACGCTCCATACAGAATACTGGCCCCCATATAATGCTCCATACAGAATACTGGCCCCCATATAACGCTCCATACAGAATACTGGCCCTCATATAACGCTCCATGCAGGCTGTTCCCCACACATAATGCCTCATACAGGCTGTTACCCCCACATAATGCCCCACACAGGCTGTTCCCCCCACATAATGCCCCACGCAGGCTGTCCCCCCCCATATAATGCCCCATGTAGGATGTCACCCCAGCTTATAATGCCCCATGCAGGTTGACACCCCCCTTCCTTATAATGCCCCATGCAGGATGTCACACACCCCCCTCCCTTATAATGCCCCATGCAGGATGTCATCCCCCCCATATAATGCCCCATGCAGGATGTCACCCCCCCTTATAATGCCCCATGCAGGATGTCACCCCCCCCCTTATAATGCCCCATGCAGGATGTCACACACCCCCACCTCACCCCCCTCCCTTATATTGCCACAGGCCTCCATATAATAATAAAAAAAAAAATACTCACCTCACATCTCACCTGCTGCCGCTGCTCCGGACTCCAGCGTCGCCGGCCTCATCCTGCACTGCGCTGTGACTGCTCAGGAGAGAGCGCGGTGTAAAGACCGCGCCCTCTGACCTCAGACGTCACAGTGCAGCAGCCGCGGAGGATGCAGGAGCTGCTGCAGAGGCACGGGGAGGGGTAAGTATTGTGCCGGGTGCTGGGGCCCTGAGCAAGCGGGGGGAGCGGGCGCTGACAGTGAGGGGTTCCCTCGCCTGCTCAGGGCCCCGGCATTTGCCCGGGTGCTGACGCCGGCCCTGGTGTGCGGCTTGCATGCCTGCTTCTAGAGGGGGCAGCTGTCCCCCCCTGCCCCACAGTGGGTACGAACATGGATGTCCCCAGAAATTCCAAAGGATATGGGAAAGATGGTGTAACTCGCCCTTAACACACTTGTCCCCTAGTGCCATGACTTCGTTAATCTCACGTTATGAGTCCTGATATATGCCCTTTTGAGTGCATTGAAAATGACATATGATATATATGGGCTGTAAGATTGTACCTCTATTGCAACTGTAATTGATATATATAATTGATATATACTGAATTCTGATAAGGAATGGGCCGGTTTAGTAAAGAGTGCAGTGCTCGACAATGAAGCTTATGTTTCAAACTATTTATTTTTTTTTCTTTTTCTTTCTTCTAACTGTTTACTCTGATTATTGAGAACGTGATGTAAAGTGTATTAAACTGAGAAAGGTTAATGTTTAGATTATCCTGACCTTATATTATGACAGTATCTGTTTGTAACCATTATCCTGTGGAATTTTTCAATAAAAAGAGTTTAAAAAAAAGTATGGCACCGGAGATCGCGGTATGCGTTCAGTGTCTACACATACCGCGATCTCCGGCGCCATTCACACTCCTCTTACCTGTAATGGCTCCATGCGTTCTTCTGTCTGGAGCCAGACTGCGCATCGCGCATGCGCAGTCTATAGAGGCTTCAGACAGAGCTACTCATCTCCGGTTATATTATAGATGTGTATGTGCAGTGTATGTATATATATATATATATATATATACATACATGGTATGTGCAGTGTATGTGTACATACAGTTAGATCCATATATATTTGGACAGAGACAACATTTTTCTAATTTTGGTTCTAGACATTACCACAATGAATTTTAAACAAAACAATTCAGATGCAGTTGAAGTTCAGACTTTCAGCTTTCATTTGAGGGTATCCACATTAAAATTGGATGAAGGGTTTAGGAGTTTCAGCTCCTTAACATGTGCCACCCTGTTTTTAAAGGGACCAAAAGTAATTGGACAATTGACTCCAAGGTTATTTCATGGACAGGTGTGGGCACTCCCTTTGTTATGTCATTCTCAATTTAGCAGATAAAAGTCCTGGATTTGATTTGAGGTGTGGTGTTTGCATTTGGAAGGTTTTGCTGTGAAGTAAACATGCGGTCAAAGGAGCTCTCCATACAGGTGAAACAAGCCATCCTTAAGCTGCAAAAACAGAAAAAACCCATCCGAGAAATTGCTACAATATTAGGAGTGGCAAAATCTACAGTTTGGTACATCCTGAGAAAGAAAGAAAGCACTGGTGAACTCATCAATGCAAAAAGACCTGGGCGCCCACGGAAGACAAGAGTGGTGGATGATGGCAGAATAATCTCCATGGTGAAGAGAAACCCCTTCACAACAGCCAACCAAGTGAACAACACTCTCCAGGAGGTAGGCGTATCAATATCCAAATCTACCATAAAGAGAAGATTGCATGAAAGTAAATACAGAGGGTTCACTGCACAGTGCAAGCCACTCATAAGCATCAAGAATAAAAAGGCTAGACTGGACTTTGCTAAAAAACATCTAAAAAAGCCAGCACAGTTCTGGAAGAACATTCTTTGGACAGATGAAACCAAGATCAACCTCTGCCAGAATGATGGAAAGAGAAAAGTATGGCAAAGGCGTGGTACAGCTCATGGTCCAAAGCAACCACATCATCTGTAAAACACGGCGGAGGCAGTGTGATGGCTTGGGCATGCATGGCTGCCAGTGGCACTGGGTCACTAGTGTTTATTGATAATGTGACACAGGACAGAAGCAGCCGAATGAATTCTGATGTATTCAGAGCCATACTGTGTGCTCAGATCCAGCCAAATGCAGCCAAACTGATTGGTCGTCGTTTCATACTACAGATGGACAATGACCCAAAACATAAAGCCAAAGCAACCCAGGAGTTTATTAAAGCAAAGAAGTGGAATATTCTTGAATGGCCAAGTCAGTCACCTGATCTCAACCCAATTGAGCAAGCATTTCACTTGTTAAAGACTAAACTTCAAACAGAAAGGCCCACAAACAAACAGCAACTGAAAACCACCGCAGTGAAGGCCTGGCAGAGCATCAAAAAGGAGGAAACACAATGCCTGGTGATGTCCATGAGTTCCAGACTTCAGGCAGTCATTACCAACAAAGGGTTTTCAGCCAAGTCCTAGAAATGAACATTTTATTTACAATTATTTAATCTGTCCAATTACTTTTGGTCCCTTTAAAAACAGGGTGGCACATGTTAAGGAGCTGAAACTCCTAAACCCTTCATCCAATTTTAATGTGGATACCCTCAAATGAAAGCTGAAAGTCTGAACTTCAACTGCATCTGAATTATTTTGTTTAAAATTCATTGTGGTAATGTCTAGAACCAAAATTAGAAAAATTTTGTCTCTGTCCAAATATATATGGACCTAACTGTATATACATGTGTATGTGCAGTATGTGTATATAGATGTGTGTGTGCAGTGTGTGTATATACATGTCTATGGATGTTCAGTGTGTGTATATACATGTGTATGTGCAGTTTATGTATATATACACTGCTCAAAAAAATAAAGGGAACACTCAAATAACACATCCTAGATCTGAATGAATGAAATATTCTCATTGAATACTTTGTTCTGTACAAAGTTGAATGTGCTGACAACAAAATCACACAAAAATCATCAATGGAAATCAAATTTATTAACCAATGGAGGCCTGGATTTGGAGTCACCCCCAAAATTAAAGTGGAAAAACACACTACAGGCTTATCCAACTTTGATATAATGTCCTTAAAACAAGTCAAAATGAGGCTCAGTATTGTGTGTGGCCTCCACATTCCTGTATGACCTCCCTACAAAGCCTGGGCATGCTCCTGATGAGGTTGCGGATGGTCTCCTGTGGGATCTCTTCCCAGACCTGCACTAAAGCATCCGCCAACTCCTGGACAGTCTGTGGTGCAATGTGACGTTGGTGGATGGAGCGAGACATGATGTCCCAGATGTGCTCAATCAGATTCAGGTCTGGGGAACAGACGGGCCAGTCCATAGCTTCAATGCCTTCATCTTGCAGGAACTGCTGACACTCTCCAGCCACATGAGGTCTGGCATTGTCCTGCATTAGGAGGAACTCAGGGCCAACCGCACCAGCATATGGTCTCACAAGGGGTCTGAGGATCTCACCTCGGTACCTAATGGAAGTCAGGCTACCTCTGGCGAGCACATGGATGGCTGTGCAGCCCTCCAAGGAAATGCCACCCCACACCATTACTGACCCACTGCCAAACCGGTCATGCTGAAGGATGTTGCAGGCAGCAAATCGCTCTCCACGGCGTCTCCAGACCCTGTCACGTCTGTCACATGTGCTCAGTGTGAACCTGCTTTCATCTGTGAAGAACACAGGGCACTAGTGGTGACTTTGCCAATCCTGGTGTTCTGTGGCAAATGCAAAGCGTCCTGTACGGTGTTGAGCTGTGAGCACAACCCCCATCTGTGGACGTCGGACCCTCATACCACCCTCATGGAGTCGGTTTATAACCCTTTGTGCAGACACATGCACATTTGTGACCTGCTGGAGATCATTTTGCAGGGCTCTGGCAGTGCTCCTCCTGTTCCTCCTTGTACAAAGGAGGAGGTAACGGTCCTGCTGCTGGGTTGTTGCTCTCCTATGGCTCCCTCCACATCTCCTAGTATCGGCTCCATGCTCTGGACACTGTGCTGACAGACACAGCTACCCTTCTTGCAACAGCTCGCACTGATGTGCCATCCTGGATGAACTGCAATACCTGAGCAACTTCTGTGGGTTGTACTGTAGATACCGCCTCATTCTACTGTACCTCTAGGGGGGAGAGCAATGGCAAAATGAAAAAGTGACCAAAACGACAGCCAAAAAGGATGAGAACAGAGAAATGGTCTGTGGTCACCACCTGCAGAACCACTCCTTTATAGGGGGTATCTTGCTAATTGCCGATCATTTCTACCAGTTGTCTGTTCCATTTGCACAACAGCAAGAGAAATTGATTCACAATCAGTGTTGCTTCATAACTGGACAGGTAGATTTCACAGAAGTGTTATTGACTTGGAGTTACATTGTGTTGTTTAAGTGTTCCATTTATTTTTTTGAGCAGTGATGTATTACAGATCTATCGGACAGTCGTGATTTGTTTCACAGTGCCTTAAAGAGTTAGTTATCAAATCTTATTTGCAATACAATATTTTACAATTTACTTTGTCCGGTGTGTTCAAAAAAATAAAGGGAACACTTAAACAGCAGAATATAGCTTCAAGTAAATTAAACTTCTGTGAAATCAAACCTTCCACTTAGGAAGCAACACTGATTGACAATCAATTTCACATGCTGTTGTGCAAATGGAATCGACAATAGATGGAAATTATAGGCAATTATCAAGACACCCTCAATAAAGGAGTGGTTCTGCAGGTGGGGACCACAGACCACATCTCAGTACCAATGCTTTCTGGCTGATGTTTTGGTCACTTTTGAATGTTGGTTGTGCTTTCACACTCGTGGTAGCATGAGACGGACTCTAGAACCCACAGAAGTTGCTCAGGTAGTGAAGCTCATCCAGGTTGGCACATCAATGCGAGCTGTGGCAAGAAGCTTTGCTGTGTCTGTCAGCGTACTGTCCAGAGGCTGGAGGCGCTACCAGGAGACAGGCCAGTACACCAGGAGACATGGAGGGGGCCGTAGGAGGGCAAGAACCCAGCAGCAGGACCGCTACTTCTACCTTTGTGCAAAGAGGAACAGGAGGAGCACTGCCAGAGCCCTGCAAAACGACCTGCAGCAGGCCACAAATGTGTATGTGTCTGCACATACGGTTAGAAACCGATTTCATGAGGGTGGTATGAGGGTCCGACGTCCACAGATGGGGGTTGTGCTCACAGCCCAACACCGTGCAGGACGCTTGGCATTTGCCACAGAACACCAGGATTGGCAAAGTCGCCACTGGCGCCCTGTGCTCTTCACCGATGAAAGCAGGTTCACACTGAGCACATGTGACAGACGTGACAGAGTCTAGAGACTTCGTGCAGTGCAATCTGCTGCCTGCAACATCTTTCAGCATGACCGGTTTGGCAGTGGGTCAGTAATGGTGTGGGGTGGCATTTCTTTGGAGGGTCTCACAGCCCTCCATGTGCTCGCCAGAGTTAGCCTGACTGCCGTTAGGTACCGAGATGATATCCTCAGGCCCCTTGTGAGACCATAAGCTGGTGCGGTTGGCCCTGGGTTCCTCCTAATGCAGGACAATGCCAGACCTCATGTGGCTAAAGTGTATCAGCAGTTCCTGCAAGATGAAGGCATTGAAGCTATGGACTGGCCCGCCCATTCCCCAGACCTGAATTCGATTGAGCACATCTGGGACATCATGTCCTGCTCCATCCACCAACGTCACGTTGCACCACAGACTGTCCAGGAGTTGGCGGATGCTTTAGTGCAGGTCTGGGAGGAGATCCCACAGGAGACCATCCGCAACCTCATCAGGAGCATGCCCAGGCATTGTAGGAAGGTCATACAGGCACGTGGAGGCCACACACGATACTGAGCCTCATTTTGACTTGTTTTAAGGACATTACATCAACGTTGGATCAGCCTGTAGTGTGTTTTTCCACTTTAGTTTTGGGGGTGACTCCAAATCCAGGCCTCCATTGGTTAATAAATTTGATTTCCATTGATGATTTTTGTGTGATTTTGTTGTCAGCACATTCAACTTTGTACAGAACAAAGTATTCAATGGGAATATTTCATTCATTCAGATCTAGGATGTGTTATTTGAGTGTTCCCTTATATATATATATATATATATATATATATATATATATATATATATATATACAGTGGGTATGGAAAGTATTCAGACCCCTTTAAATTTTTCACTCTTTGTTTCATTGCAGCCATTTGGTAAATTCTAAAAAGTTCATTTTTTTCTCATTAAAGTGCACTCTGCACCCCATCTTGACTGAAAAAAAACAGAAATGTAGAAATCTTTGCAAATTAAAAAAAAAAAAGAAAAACTGAAATATCACATGGTCATAAGTATTCAGACCCTTTGCTCACACACTCATATTTAAGTCACATGCTGTCCATTTCCTTCTGATCCACCTTGAGATGGTTTTACTCCTTCATTGGAGTCCGGCTGTGTTTAATTAAACTGATAGGACTTGATTTAGAAAGGCACACACCTGTCTATATAAGACCTCACAGCTCACAGTGCATGTCAGACCAAATGAGAATCATGAGCTCAAAGGAACTGCCCAAGGAGCTCAGAGACAGAATTGTGGGAAGGCACAGATCTGGCCAAGGTTACAAAAGAATTTCTGCATTACTCAAGGTTCATAAGAGCACAGTGGCCTCCATAATCCTTAAATGGAAGAAGTTTGGGACCACCAGAAGTCTTCCTAGACCTGGCCGTCCAGCCAAACTGAGCAATCGTGGGAGAAGAGCCTTGGTGAGAGAGGCAAAGAAGAACCCCAAGATCACTGTGGCTGAGCTCCAGAGATGCAGTAGGGAGATGGGAGAAAGCTCCACAAAGTCAACTATCACTGCAGCCCTTCACCAGTCGGGCCAATATGAAAGAGTGGCCTGACAAAAGCCTCTCCTCAGTGCAAGACATGAATGCTCGCATAGAGTTTGCTCAAAAACACATGAAGGAGTCCCAGACTATGAGAAATAAGATTCTCTGGTCTGATGAGATGAAGATATAACTTTTTGGTGATAATTCTAAGCGGTATGTGTGGAGAAAACCAGGCACTGCTCATCACCTGCCCAATACAATCCCAACAGTGAAACATGGTGGTGGCAGCATCATGCTATGGGGGTGTTTTTCAGCTGCAGGGGCAGGACAACTGGTTGCAATTGAAGGAAACATGAATGCGGCCAAGTACAGAGATATCCTGGATGAAAACCTCTTCTAGAGTGCTCTGGACCTCAGACTTGGCCGAAGGTTCACGTTCCAACAAGACAATGACCCTAAGCACACAGCTAAAATAACAAACGAGTGGCTTCAGAACAACTCTGTGACCATTCTTGACTGACCCAGCCAGAGCCCTGCCCTAAACCCAATTGAGCATCTCTGGAGAGACCTGAAAATGGCTGTCCACCAACGTTTACCATCCAACCTGACGGAACTGGAGAGGATCTGCAAGGAAGAATGGCAGAGGATCCCCAAATCCAGGTGTGAAAAACTTGTATCATTCCCATGAAGACTCATGGCTGTACTAGTTCCAAAGGGTGCTTCTACTCAATACTGAGCAAAGGGTCTGAATACTTATGACCATGTGATATTTCAGTTTTTCTTTTTTAATAAATTTGCAAAAATTTCTACATTTCTTTTTTTTTCAGTCAAGATGGGGTGCAGAGTGTACTTTAATGAAAAAAAAAAAAACTTTTTAGAATTTACCAAATGGCTGCAATGAAACAAAGAGTGAAAAATTTAAAGGGGTCTGAATACTTTCCGTACCCACTGTATATATATATATATATATATATATACACACACACATGTGTATGTGCAGCGTGAGTGTATATAAATGTTTGTTTATAAAGATGTGTATATACAGTGAAGGAAATAATTATTTGATCCCTTGCTGTTTTTGTAAGTTTGCCTACTGACAAAGACATGAACAGTCTATAATTTTAAGGGTAGGTTAATTTTAACATTGAGAGATAGAATATCCAAAAATAAATCAAGAAAATCACATTGCATAAATTAGATAATTTTTTTTTCATTTTGCAGTGAGAAATAAGTATTTGATCCCTCTGCCAAACAACACTTAATACTTGGCGATAAAACCCTTGTTGACAAGCACAGCAGTCAGACATTTTTTGGAGTTGATGATGAGGGTTGCGCTCATGTCAGGAGGAAATTTGGGTCCACTCCTCTTTGCAGATCATCTCTAAATCATTAAGATTTTGAGGCTGTCGCTTGGCAACTCAGAGCTTCAACTTCCTCCATAAGTTTTCTATGGGATTAAGGTCTGGAGACTGGCTAGGCCACTCCATGACATTACTGTGCCTGTGCTTCTTTTTGAGCCACTCCTTTATTGCCTTGGCTATAGGTTTTGGGTCATTGTCTTGCTGGAAGACCCAGCCACGACCCATTTTTAATGTCCTGGCGGAGGGAAGGAAGTTGTCACTCAGGATTTTACGGTACATGGCTCCATCCATTCTCCCATTGATGCGGTGAAGTAGTCCTGTGCCCTTAGCAGAGAAACACCCCCAAAACATAATGTTTCCACCTCCATGCTTGACAGTGGGGACGCTGTTCTTTGGGTCATAGGCAGCATTTCTCTTCCTCCAAACACAGCGAGTTGAGTTAATGCCAAAGAGCTCAATTTTTGTCTCATCTGACCACAGCACCTTCTCCCAATAACTCACAGAATCATCCAGGTGTTCATTGGCAAACTTCAGACGGGCCTGCACATGTGCCTTCTTGAGCAGGGGGCCTTGCGGGCACTGCAGGAAATTAAACCTTTAAGGAGTAATGTGTTACCAATGGTTTTCTTGGTGACTGTGGTCCCAGCTACCTTGAGATTATTAACAAGTTCCCCCCCGTGTAGTTTTAGGCTGAAGTCTCACCTTTCTCATGATCAAGGATACCCCACGAGGTGAGATTTTGCAATGTTGATTGACAGTCATTTTGTATTTCTTCCATTTTCTTTCTATTGCACCAACAGTTGTCTCCATCTCACCCAACATCTTACTTATGGTTTTGTAGCCCATTCCATCTTTGTGCAGGTCTATGATCTTGTCCCTGACATCCTTAGAAAGCTCTTTGGTCTTGCCCATGTTATAGAGGTTAGAGTCTGACTGATTGAGTCTGTGGACAGGAGTCTTTTATACAGGTGACTATGTAAGACAGCTGTCTTTAATGCGGGTAACGAGTTGATTAGGAGCGTCTAACTGGTCTGTAGGAGCCAGAACTCATAATGGTTTGTAGGGGATCAAATACTTATTTCTCACTTCAAAATGCAAATTTATCTAATTTATACAATGTAATCTTCTTGATTTTTTTGGGATATTCTATCTCTCAATGTTAAAATTAACCTACTCTTAAAATTATAGATTGTTCATGTCTTTATCAGAGGGCAAACTTACAAAAACAGCAAGGGATCAAATACTTATTTCCCCCACTGTACATGAGTATGCGCAGTGTGTGTTTGTGTGTGTATATACAGTACAGACCAAAAGTTTGGACACACCTTCTCATTTAAAGATTTTTCTGTATTTTCATGACTTTGAAAATTGTACATTCACACTGAAGGCATCAAAACTATGAATTAACACATGTGGAATTATATACTTAACAAAAAAGTGTGAAACAACTGAAAATATGTCTTATATTCTAGGTTCTTCAAAGTAGCCACCTTTTGCTTTGATGACTGCTTTGCACACTCTTGGCATTCTCTTGATGAGCTTCAAGAGGTAGTCACCGGAAATGTTCTTCCAACAATCTTGAAGGAGTTCCCAGAGATGCTTAGCACTTGTTGGCCCTTTTGCCATCACTCTGCGGTCCAGCTCACCCCAAACCATCTCGATTGGGTTCAGGTCTGGTGACTGTGGAGGCCAGATCATCTGACGTAGCAACCCATCACTCTCCTTCTTCGTCAAATAGCCCTTACACAGCCTGGAGGTGTGTTTGGGGTCATTGTCCTGTTGAAAAATAAATGATGGTCCAACTAAACGCAAACTGGATGGAATAGGGGGGCAGATTCTCAGGGAGATCTATGTCCGGCCCATAGATCTTAATAGCTCTTTGCAAATTGAGAAAAATGTGGATTTCTCTGGAATAAAACATCGGATTACAGATATAAAGGTATTATTTTATGACATTTTCCATGACCTACATGGCCGTATAGATGGCTTACGAGGTTTGATCCCATTGACAGATTCCCTTTAAGAAACAAATCACAGTATTTTTGACCTGAAATAGAATTGGGGAAGACTTGTTCTTTGTGTCCTAAATTTAGTCTATGTAAACTTAGACCAGATTGTCTGTAAATGCATCAAATTTATTGCAGTGCTAAATCTGGTGAATCTTTATAGAAATATTAACCAGTTTTCCTTATGCCACCTCTTTTATTATTACACACCAATATTTTGCACCAAAATAATAGTGCACATCATTAATAAATCACAAAGGCTCCTCTTAGCGATGCTACCTTTTCTATAAATTTTACATCTATCTGCAGGGTGCAAAAAAAGTCTAAGACATGCAACAAATCTGAAGATAAACTTAAACATTTCTGGTAAAAACTGAGCCAAAATTCTGGTAAATTTTAGTTGGAAAATCTTCCCCCAGGTAGACATCACTTTAATGTAATTTCTAACATTTGTTACATTATTTGTAAATATTAAAAGAAATACAAAATGATAAAAGAAAAGAAATAAAAATAGAACATAAGTAACATGTGAATGACACATGCAACTGTTTTGTCCTAGCCTATAAAAATAGAAAGCGCACAGTATGGTCCAAGTTGCAATTACCTTAAAGGTTTAATTATTTTTTTATCAATTTGATTGTTAAAATATCTTTATAATGCAGTATTTTTCTAATGATATATTAAGCAAATGTTCATGTGTTTATGCATAGATTAAATACAGGCAAAATCCTCTGAGGACGGGCTATCGCGTTTGTGTATAAAATGTAATAATGCTGGGATAATGCACTTTCTACATTACAATATTAGATAGTGAACCCAGGGACTTGGTTAAGTGAGGTTACAATTACTTTCCACTCTTTTATTTATCTAGCATATTTAGTGTTGGCAAGTGTTCAATATGCAATGCTTCAGAGCTCCTGCAGGCAGTAAGTATTTGATATTAACACAAGCTCAAAGATCCAGTTGGAATGACAAGATGCTCAGTAATAAGAAGGGCAGCTTCATAATCCCTATGCAATATTCGGCAATATGTGATAGAGATGTTGTGTTCCATTCAAATCAGATGGGAGACGGCTATACTGTTTGTTACCATAGCTGCCAATATCCCTAATTTCTAAAGTCATTGCTAGGTTGGAATTTAGTTCATAGCTATCATGATAGCGTTCACTCTGACTGCCAGCAATGTTGAAGCCTGGGTCCCCTATTAAAATGCATCAATCCTCGGCATAACAATATAATGAATTACCCCAACAGCTATAGGGATCAGAAGATATATATGTAACAATTTAGTAAGTTATTTTTAATATTTGAGCCAATATCTATGTGTTCTATTTGGATTAATGTTCATACATGGCCCTTATTATTATTTTTTTTTTCAACAGCCTTCGACTCGATCTTGAGCCATAGTGACTTGATGGATGAACCATCTGTAGGAAGATCGATCTTGTGCAAGCCTAGATAGGTCCACAATGGTCTTCTTCGCCGTTATCTTGATAGTATCAAGCCATCGGGTTGCTGGTCTTCCTCTTATTAAATAAATGTCATGGTTTTTTTTATATTTGCATGCATGGAACAGATTGGATATTCTTGGTTATTTTGAATCATTCTCTAATTATGTTGATTGTGGTAGATCAACATTCATGTCTCCTGGTTAACTGTCTGGGATGAGGGTTGGAGAAAAAAATTGACATTTACTGTGCACTAATAAGCTAATAATAATTGATGCCTCTTCTCCATCACAGGGTAGCCAAATGAAATAGAATTGACCTTATCCGGCTTTAACTACCCCCACCCTCATCGCCCTTTTGGCCCCAATGCACATAAGATGGCTGTCAGTCAAGTGATTGCTTGGCTGACAGCTATCTCTCCTATGGCCCCCCATGTACAGGAAAGCTTGGCTAAGCACTCCTATGATCTCAATGAGAAGCCTCTACCAGATTTCTGTGGAATCCACTTATCTCCCCGCCGAACAAAAAGATCAGCCATTGAAATTCCACCTATTGAACCCTCATCACCATCTGTATAGGGAGAGTCAGGAGACCACCATTCCGATTATACTGTCAGTTGATAACGCCGATATAAGTTCGGCCAACTTCAGTCTAATATGCAGGGGTCCTTAACTGTACCATAACCTGTTCAATAACCTTTACTACATTATTCCTCCATGTTTTATGACACTGAAGGGCATGAGACCTTTCTCTGTATTCTGTACAAATTTTGTCGAAATAAATAGGGTCATGGTCCATCACATTTTGCATTAGGAAAAGCAACTTCAAGAAGAGTATAATAACATAAACAGCACCAGGGCGACCTAGCAGATGGCTGTGTATCTGGATGTCATGCTTTACAGGCTTCTACACTTGGTTCTACCATGTGCAAGATGTCCTAAAGTTAAGTCCTAATTTATCCCCCAAAAAACATTTTTCACCAGAAGGGTGAGTTTAGACTAGCTGACCATTGACCATTGACTGCTACATAGAAGTTGATCAGCAGTCGTTTAACAGCCTGTTTATACAGGCCAACCACACTTCTATATGCACTAAACAATCTTTAACTTGATCGTTCTGAGGATGTAGACTGTTATGTTCTCGGCAGCACATTTACTGTCTTATTTACTCAGGATGATGTGCTGCTGAGAATGATGATATTCAAGCAGGCTGAAAAATCAATTCACCTGCTAAACAAGCATTTTGCTCATTTGTTGGGTGATCGGCCCCTACAGGCCGATTACCATAAAACTAGGAATGCTCATTCCCCAATAATCAGCCCGTGTAAATGCCCCCATGAACAGTCCTGTACTCAGCTATGCTGATCAGCCCCATAGAATTTGAATGGAGTGAGAGGGAACGTCTGCCTCAGTCAAGGAGTCAAACTCCTTCATCAAAGGGGCACTTTTGGTGTAAATAGTGAAGAAAGGTTTTTCATGGACTAACTTATTTAAAGTTATATTTTATTATATATAAAATATTTTTCATACATCATCATCTACAAAGTGATATCGTGTTAAGTTTATACTCTTTAATGGAAACACTTTTCTGTTATTTTTGTCGTGGTCCTAATATATGGAAGTCATATATTATCCTTAATTTAAGATTTGCAGAAATGCAATTTCCACAATTGTTTCAATTCTGTACAACATTAAGATTTACCTAAAATTTAAAAGACTAGTATAGTGGACTTTGTAGCACCTTAAAGGGATTGTCCAGGATTGAGCGCCTATGAGACTTCAGACTTGCAAATCCTCAGAGTGTGCGGTCTATGCACTGTCAGGATTTTCCAGTACCGGCACTGGAGCGGGCAGGCACATGACTGTATGTATGCAATTTGCATACATGGGATTGTGTGCCGACTAGACTTTTGTGGCCTTGCTCAATAGAAGTGAATTGAGCAAGGCCAGACATGTCTAGTTTGAATGTGGTTGGAAGTATGCAAATTGGATACTTCCAGTCACATGACCGTCCATTCCCAGTACAGGTACTGGGGAATCCTGACAGCGCACACAATGCACACTGTGAGGATTAACAAGTCTGGAGTCTCATAGGTGTCCCAAGCCTGGACAACCTACCGGTATGTAAGTCTGACAAGAGTGGCCTGTGTGTAAATACAATTGTCTGGAAGCATGGATTCCCTAAAAATTCTGTTCAAATGTTGACAATTCTTACATTTTTTAGACATACAGATATGTTGTGAATTTTACATTTTTGTTGGATTTAAAGAAATTGAAAAGCATAAAGTGACTTCATGTTTTACAGTAGTTGTCTAACTGCATAATGACCCAACACTTGTGGATTCTGTTACATTGACACCAACATTTTGATCTAAAAGTTTGACTTTTTGAATGTACAGTCACTGAATCCTCAAGTATTTTGCCTAAATCTATCCATAACACTGGATCTAAGTGCATCTAAATGTGCAGCCCCCTCATGTTAGTACAGTTGGACATTGAAAGAAAATTTATGCTTGGTTCATCCTAATTAATAAAAGGAATGGAAAATCATAATCCACTTTACTGTAAGATATGTAAATTTAAAAATAATTTTGATGCACGTGCAGGTCTAATACTTCGGAGAACTGTCCAAAATTCTTATGCTCTGCAATTCGCCTTCCAATTTTCTTTAAGTAAGAGAATACTCTTCATTATCATTCTGCCAGCACTAACAGTGCTGGAACTTCCATTCCTTAACTCCTAGCATGCCTTACACCTGCCATTGTATTCAATATCTAGCCTCTCAAAAACTAAAAGGCCATTCTGTCTGCAATTTGACACATAGTAGAGCAGGAGCACAGACATATTAACCCTCACCTCTCTTTGCCACCCTTATCCTGTATTCTGTAGAACCCATAGGGCAAGGAGATATCTCAGGCTCTGTTTTGAGAAATATTCAGGCATCATGGGCAATTCATAGTTGGGTCATTGTGGACTATCATAACAATTTATCACTATTAGCAATAAAAACAGTACATTACAGTTAACTCTTTCCCCCATTATCATGTGAATTAATGTCCTGGGAAGGGTTCCGCATGTGTGGAGGGGGCTCAGAAGTCCAATCTATCAAAATATGGAATTAATTAACCACTATGATAAACCCCATAAAGATAAAAAAAAATCAAAACACCAGAATTTTTATTTTTTTTTTGGTCACCTTACCTCCTTAAAAATATAGTAAAAAGCGATCAAAATGTCATATGTATCCAAAATTGGTATCAATAGAAATATTAATCCACTGCACAAAAAGAAAACATCAGTGCCATCAGCAAAAAATAAAAATAAAAAAAGTCTAGGAATATAGTGATATATACAAAAAAATTTTTTTTTAGCAAATTTCTGAATTTTTTTCAGCACTTAAATAGCAAACAATTGATGCATGTTTAGTATTATCATAATTGCACGGACCTTGACAATCATGTTTGCAGGTAATTTTTACCATTCAATGAATGCCATAAAAAAACAAAACCCAAAAAACAATTGTGGAATTGCATTTTTTTCACCACCCACTTGTTTTTTTTTTCCTCTTTTTTCAGTACAATGTATGGCAAAATAAATGGTGTCATTCAAAAGTACAGCTTAATCTACAAAAAATCAAGCCCTCATACGTCTATTTTGATGGAAAAATAAAAATAATGATGGCTCTTGGAAGAAGTTAAGTGAGAAATGAGAGCGCAAAAATGAAAAATTCTCTGGTCCTTAAAAGGTTAAAGAAGATTGCAGTGGATTTTATGAACTATGATACATCAGAAAACCCTGATGCCACTATATAAATATATATATTTATGCATTATTTTTAAAAGAATTTGGAGATGACGTTCAGTTTCCGTCTTGAAAGCAACGAACTCGAGATGAGCTACATGCAAGGTGTCTATGAATATGTTATCAGGATCACCGCGTCTTCAATAATAAGGCTTCTTCCACCATACAGTACCATTAACACCTGCACTGTGTATTTGGATGAGATGACCTTTTGTAACATATTCAATGGTACGCTTGCTTATTTGAAGCATGTTTAACATTTACATTCTTGAAAATGTTCATTCCCTTTTGCCACAAGGCAATGGAATATTTACTTGTGCATGGACTTAGTTTCAAAGCAATAAAGAGATGAAGTGGCGACTAATATTTTTCCAAAGTCCTTAGAGTATAAGGACAAAGGGCACCTGAGTGATCTCAGTAAATGGCAGCAGAGATTATTACTCATTTACAAGATTACAGGCAGCTATATGATTGATCATCAAGATCAATAAGTTACTGGGATAAAGTTCGATATTGGACTCTTGAGAATCAAAATCAATATTATAAGGAAATAAAGATACTTACGACGAGTCAAGACAATGGCATTTACTAGGTAAAGGAGGATAGTTTATAGCTGTTTGCGATGCCTTGAATAGAAGTAATTATGCAAATTGCCTCTTCAGAGAGAAAGAGGACTAGAACTCTATAGCGCCACCTGTTGGAAGCAGAAATCCTACAAATCACTGTTGACCCTTTAACGAGTCGTGTAATTTGACTTAGGATAAAAGCCAAATCAGAATCTCAATTTGCAGACACAGTGTTTCAGGGTATTGCACCTCGTCGGTACAAAGTATGAGAACTGATTTGGCTAGGTGAGAGGCTCTGGACTGAAGTCTAAGGGGTAACGTTTCTCCTTGCGGAGAGTGACATACCAGCACTGGCATGCCAATGTAAGGAGGCTTATTCGCCGTTCACTGCTCCCCTGGGAAAGTAAATATGCACAATGCCTATTCAGAGAGGAAGAGGACTTGAACTCTATAACGCCACCTGTTGGAAGCAGCAATCCTACAAATCACTATGGACCCTTTAACAAGTCATGTAATATGACTTAAGATAAAAGCCAAATCAGAATCTCAATTCGCAGACACAGTGTTTCAGCGTATTGCCCCTCGTCAGTACAAAGTATGAGAACTGATTTGGCTAGATGATAGGCTCTGGACTGAAGTCTAAGGGGTAACGTTTCTCCTTGCAGAGAGTGACATTCCAGCACTGGCATGCCAATGTAAGGAGGCTTATTCGCCGTGCAATGATCCTCTGGGAAATTAAATATGCAAATTGCCTATTCAGAGAGGAAGAGGACTAGAACTCTATAACGCCACCTGTTGGAAGCAGCAATCCTAAAAGTTCCTATTGACCCTTTAACGAGTCCTGCAATATGACTTAGGATAAAAGCCAAATCACAATCTCAATTTATAGACAGTGTTTCGGGGTATTGCTTCTCGTCACAGGTGGCGCTATCGAGTTCTACTCTTCTTCCTCTCTGAAGAGGCAATTTGCATGTTGAATATAAGTAAAAAATTCCAACGTAAGTTACTTGTGGCAGCAAATCTTTGTGTCTATGTCCATTACAATAGTGGCTAATACAGTATACGAAACTTGATTTAGCATGTACCGTAATGGACGTTTAACATTACTTCATCTCTAGATAAGTTAACATTAAAAATGTAATTAGGATTTCAGTGTTCATTTTAGTACCTTCATTGACCAAATTTAGAACCCTCAACATTTTGACAGGTTGACGGATGAACAGCTGTTGACACGTCCAACTCATTTTAGTCCATATTGGTCATTACAGTCATTCAAACTGGCCATACATGCTCAATGATACCGGGCATAGGACAGAGGGATGTTATTTTTATAGAAAGATTTTTTGCCGACTAACAGCTATCAGCTGCAATTCCAATGAGGACTGGCTTCTTTCCTGTCGATGGTGATCTGTCATTGGTCATCGAAAGTCTACCTGAACTATCATTTTGGTTCAAATTGCCTTTTTTGATGAATGTTAGACTTTCATGTGCAGCCATTTCAAAGGTAATCTGTCAGCAAGTTCTAGCCATGTAATCTGATAGCAGTATGATGTTGGCGCAGAGGCCCTGATTTCAACAATGTGTCACTTACTAAGCTGTGGTTTGCTGTTTGTATGCAATCAGTGTTTTATAAGCAGGAGATTATAACTGGAGGACTGGGTGTCTCATGCCTCCTAGTCCAACCCCACCCCCACCATTGATTGGCAGCTTTCTGTCAATATAGAGTGCACACAGAAAGCTGCCAATCAGTGATGTGGGTGGAGTTATACAAAGTTCAAGATTCCAAGAGAAAGCTGTGATTTTATCACAACTGCAGCACCCAGTAAACTAAGTTAAACATTGTTGGAATCAGGGATTATGTCCCTACATCTTGTTTTGTCAGATTTTTGTCATAGCAAAAACCTGCTGACAGATTCCCTTTAGGATTTTTCCAAATAGCACACATTTATTTTATTTTATTTTGAAATGAACTGTGAGCTTACACTGGCGGATTATTGTGAAAGCTTTCCTAGAAACACTAGTTTCCCAATAATCAGCCAGTAGACAATGTTACCAGTCACCCGCCGAATGAGCAAAACACTTGTTCGTGGGATGAAATTACTTATTTTACTATCGGCAGCACATCATCCTGTGTAAACATGGGATGTGCTGTTGAGACAAATGACAATACTTGCGCATAGAACGATTTATTACAGATAGTTTTCTATGCATGGAAAGTGTAGTTGGTGTGAACTAAACAAATGGCTACTGATTGGCAAACCTGAAGCTGTTTAACACCATAAGTCAGCTAGTGTAAACATGTCCCTAGGCTCATCTGGACAAATTCAGTAGTATACTTACTAGGTTTGTAGAACCGTTAATATGAATTTTTTGATAAAGCGAGATAAAGGTATAGCCAATTATATAGATTAAGAATTGTCTTGAATCCTTATTAAAAAAAAGGGTTTTCTTGTTTGTTTTTTGTTTTTACAATTCATATAAATGTGAACTTTACATGCCCATATTTAAGTACATAAGCCCTTCATGGGAGCAGACTTTTTTTTAAAGCTTAGATCCACTACATCCACATACAAGGTACACATCCATAGAACTCAACACATAGATCATCTTGGTTTCTCTACAATCAATGCAGTCTGGGTAGCTGCTGCCCCAGGGATTAGTACAAGACTTATCATACAAGGTATGAGCACACTTTTTCAGGAGCTCCTGATGAAGATGTGTTTACATCGAAACACATGTCAAGATTTTCCCCTTGGGTGTTGATGGTGTTGGATTACTTATACAATCATGTGATTAGGTAATGGGTTTTTGAACTGATTATTATCATCTGTCTATGTTGTATCCTAACCTACTATTTAGACCTCTATTACATACTCTGATATATTCTAGTTGATTATATATGTCACTTTATGAACCAATATTTATATCTATATAAAGGTTTTTTACCCTGACAACTTCATAAATCTGTGTAAATATGACACGTTAGAGTCTGTGTAACGTTGCCCATATAAGCCTTTTACACTAACCATTTTATATACATTACTCTTTATTGCAATTGATATTTTTCTAATAAAATACATATTCTTTATTTATTCAGGCCATGTCTCCTCGTTTTTTATTCGTTCTATATGAGCACATATAGAGCTTTTTTCAAAACACATTATTTCTTATAACTGGCAGGACATACGTAAACTCCAAATTTCCCTCCAATTTGAAACAAATTAAAACAATTTCTACCCATTTTAACTTTTCCTTTGTTTACTTTAATAAATAATTGCATCAACGATTTCACAGTATTGTTGGCATAATCTTCTTTCTGTGGCAAATAGGCCCCTTTCTTTTTTAGAAAGTTGTCTGGGAGGCGAGAGGCGGTTCTTTTGGTGACAATGCTGCGCTGTGCTGTCCTCAGCAACTCCTTGGGGTGGTGACTAATTGCCCCCGTAAATCACTGCACTGCAGTGTGCTACTACGTTTATTTTTCTGACAGTAATTTAGTGCTTGCTCTTTTCCACACTTGTCATTGCATGTTTTTCTTCACATTAAAAGCCAGTAGAGAAAGGACAGTAATTAACTGTGTGCAATACATACTCCTGGAAGCTCTTTCATCATAGTGTGATAATTGTACTTGGTGTCTGTCAAGGTAACCTCTCCATTTCAAGGTGCCATGCAGTACTATTTGTCAACTGTGTTCTAAAGCTGGTGCACTGACTGTTGTATAGTGCATTCCGAGTAGAATACCTATTTGTCCAAAGAGTAGGTCATTTATTCTTAAGGATTGGGTGTCAAAAATGTTAGCCTAATTTACACAAGATAAAATATTCCTAATACAATATTCATACACCTGGATTCTCTGGTAAAGCAAACTTAGAGTTTATTAGTTATGTTGAGGAGACAGATCACACCAGAGAACGCAGAAGGGATACTCACACGTGGAAGAGAACAATGCAATGCTATGGGTTAGCATTAGAGACGAGCAAATCGACTAGCGGAGAATCAAATTCATTTTATTTTTTGCACATTTTTTGCAATTAGTTTCTGGAAAAGCCAGCAAAATGGCAGCTATCTGGTAGATATTATTCTGCGTTCTAAAGGGCCGTGAAGGAGATAAAAGAATAAAAAAACATAATACTAGTATCTCCCCAGCCCAATCCTCTGATTTTCTTCTAGGTATCTCCACTTCTTATGTCTTCACACTGATCTTCTCCTCCTCTGGAGCGGACAAGGCTTCTCAACAACACAATGTTGCAAAGACCAGACAGTGCCGGAGGCGTTAAACACCACTGTGAAAATGCTGTAGGAAATGGCATAACTAGAGTCTGATGAGCCCCGGTGCAAGATTTGGACCGGGCCCCCAAGTCCTCCATCCTGATAAATATGTCCCTCATCCTGGTATATATATATATATATATATATTTTTTTTTTTTTTTTTTTTTCTATCTTGGTATATATGTTCCTCTTCGTGATCACATCCTGGTATATACATCTCCCATCCTGGTATATGTGTCCCCTATCCTGCCTGGGCCCCATCCTGATATATACACCCCTTATCTTGTCTGGGCCCCATCCTTGTATATATATCCACCATCCTGGTAGATATGTCCCTTATCCTGGGCCCTTATCCTGGTATATATATCCCTCATCATGGTATATATCCCCCATTCTAATATATATATTCCCCATCCTAGTATATATATCCCTCATCCTGGTATGTATGTTCCCCATCCTGGTATATATATCCCCCCATCCTGGTATATATGTCCCCTGTTCTGATGCTGTTTTTTAATGCATGGAAAAAAATAAACAATTATACTCATCTTCCCTCCGTTCCCCCGGCGCCCTCTTCTGAAGCCAGCAGCTGACTTCAGTGTGCAAGCGATGGGAGCCCATGACATCACTTCCATGTGCCCCAGTCACGAGCACGCCGACGTCAGCTACTGGCCTCTGATTGGCCTCTGCACCGCAATACACTTAGTTTGTGCTGGAGTCAGTGGGCCCTCACCCGCATGGGCTTCCACCTGCATGGGCCCGGTTGCGATCGCGACCTCTGTGATCACAGTTGTTATGCCCCTGGCTCTAGGGCCTGAGGCACTTAGAAGAGGATTGGAGGTATTTAGAAGAGAAGCTGGGAGCTGGGAGGGAAGCTGTCGGGAGGAAATAAGGATGAGTCAACAACATTGTTGTATTGGAAAACCCCTTTAGTAAAGCCCAGCAGAAAATGTTAGGTTTCCACACAGCACCACGACAGGAAAGTTAAGCATTACTTGGTATTCATTGAATTTAAAGGCCATCCAAATAATGCTTTTCATGTGCCATGTCCTCCATTGAAAAGAAACGCTTAGCCATTAACTGCTTCGACAAATTGATGGAAGTTGAAAATTAAGGACTTACTTACAGTGCCCTAACTGGGTATCTGAAGAAGGGTTTTCTACCCCTTTAAAAAAGGGCTATACATTTTAATTAGTATTTAGGTTTTCAAGGTTGTTCATTACTAATGTTTTCTAGAGTTTAGACCATAGCAATAGAAAATGTGATCTTTCAAACTTAGTTAGATACATTGAGGTTTACAATATAATTTTATGTTATTTACCATACACAGCAACATTGAGCACATAGAAAAGCGGATGGGAAAGAAAAGTGCGTGTGACTGGCAGCATACAAATCACATATGAGCGGCCGTTTTATGGCCACTCGAACTGTCAAATAGCATTTGAATGGAATTCTGCTACACACTATTAGAATTTGATATTGCCCAAATTCCTGTCTGGGCCTGAAAACTTTTAAAATATCATGATTATACTGCCTCATCAGGTACTAAAAGATCTGTTTAATAATATATGCAATTTGTATTATGAAGTAAGGTGACAATGTTGCTTTAAAGGGAATGTGTCATGAGAAAATTGCCTATTTTTTAAATTTGATTTTATAATTTTTTATTACTTTTTAATCATATTTTTTTCAAGTTTCCATATCATGATCTCTATTGATAACAATTCAGAAATGTTGCAATTTTCACACTAGCCACATGGCCTAATGCAAGAAAATCAAATTTTCTGTTCTGTACAGAAAATCTTTTCAGCAGTCTCATTATCATCACAGGCAGGACTGCAATGACAGGTAACATGTCTGTATTCAGTAGATAAGACAGAATTCACCATTCAAAATAGGTGATGTGAGGGCTCATCTTGCCCCCTTCCTCCCCCACCCCCTCTTTCTCCTTTCTTTTACTTTTGCCCTAATAACAGCATGTGCATTACATACATCAATACAACTCAATAGGGTCTGAGTCTGTCTCTTGCAGATAATATCCATGTGGTTGCTGAGAAACAGAAAATATGAGTCTAATATTGTTAAAATTGCAAGATTTCTGAATTTAAATAAAGATAGATAGACAGATAGATAGATAGATAGATAGATAGATAGATAGATAGATAGATAGATAGTGATATTGCAACAGGTGCTAAATGGGATCTGAAGTGTTCCATCTTAATGGAGTGGCCATTGACCATGCACAACTCTGCTCCATTTGTTGTCTATGAGATGGTTGGAGATAACCTAGTACATCCCTCAAATATCTCCGGCCGTCCATAAACAATGAATGGATTGATAAGTCTGTTCAATTGTAACTACAACTGAATACAATAAAACTTATTGTAAAATAAAAGAAAACCACCAAAAAGCATCATGGTAGGCAATGTTGGACTGGAGTGTTAGGGAACTACCAGTAACATTGATATTGGGTGTGTGTGGGGGGGGGTAATTGTTGAACTTTATCCAGCATTACCTGACCGAATGATGAGAAGCTGTCTCTGTCTATAAATACTGCATTAAGTATATTGTGCCAAGCACTGCTCATATAGAGGTGCCCACTGCTGCACAATGGTCCACCAGAGAATTTACCTGTTCTCCTATGGGCCAGTCCGAGCCTGATCTTTAATGGCCACCCCTTTATTACTTCTGAATTTCATCAGCATTGTAAATTGTAAATTTGTAAATATTCATATATCTTATTGTCTGTTTCAGATGTGAGGGCCGGCGAATCTTGCCCTTGAAGAATGTTAAATGATTTATAATCAGGAACATCCTCATAGCTCAGATATATGGACTGGTTCATTAAGCAGCATTTTTGTCCTTGTAAATTAAACTGTAGGATAGGCCAAGACTGGGAAACAATTTTCAAATATCGCTGCAATTAGTGCATTTTTTGTCCAAAAAATTTGAACCCATTGCCATGATTTTTTAAAAATGTTGCCGGAAAATCGCGGGGGAAAAAACACGCCATGGATGCAATGTCTGAACGCAGCCTTGGGAATTCAATACTGAGAGGAATAACGCAGTTGCACATACAAGTTATTTGCCAATAGATTTTATTTAAAGGGATTGTCCACTACTCGGACAACTCCTTTTCAATCAGCATGTTTGCCCCGAGTGAAATAACAACACTTATACTCAACTCCAGTGCCGGTACCATCCCAGCCACCGCTCTGACTTCCTATTGATGTTTGATTCGTCCGAAGGTGGAGAGAGTGAAGCCAGTGCTGATTGGGCATGGGGCTCACTTGAAATAACAATGTGATGTGAGCCCCAGGAGAGCTAGTGCCAACACCGATGAAACGGCATTGGCACCGGAGGTGAGTATAAGTGTTGGTATTTTACTAGGGGAAAAACATGCTGATTGAGAAGGGGTCATGCGATTAGTGGACAACCCCTTTAAAAAGTTCAGGACATGCTTTAGTGACGCGCCCCCTGGGCCAGTGTTGTTTGGGGGATACCCGGAGCCGGATCAGATGGGGGTTGTAGTCTCCGAGTGGCGGTGACCCGGTCCGTGCCCAGGGTGTCAAGCTCAGTGTGTGGCAGTCCTACAGATGTTGCTGGATGTTCTTTTGTGTCGACTACGCCACCCGTTGAATTGCGGTCAATACGGCCGCCGCTGCAGCAGGGTCCGCTGAGGCTGGTGATGTGTGTGCAGCTCAGGTAGTATAACCCCCAACGGGAGGGGTATAGCCTCAGGGGGTCAGGTGTAGAGGATGGTGGTTGTGGAGGTGCAGTGAGGATGGTAATGAGACTCAGAGTCGGGCTGTGCAGTTCAGGGTCTTTACTTACTGCTGTTATTCTGGTCACTCCGGCCTTGAGCGACCGCCCGAGCCGTGCTGCGTCCACCAGGTCCTGGACTCGGCCAACTCCCAAGTAATTCTGGAGCGTGATCCTGAGCTCCCTTTCTGACGTTCCTTCTCTCTGGCCTTCCCCACCAGGGATCCACCTAAGTCCGGCTCCCTCGGGCCTCTTGTTGGCAAACCCTTGTCTCTGGGTTCCCTGACCCTATTCTTGGTGTGCCTTCCGGGTGGATTTAGTGGGTGGTCGTGGCAGATCCTGCCCACGACCTCCGGTCTCTGGCTGAGGATTAGTGCCCTCCACCAGCTTGGGATCCGGTACCCTTGTGCCAACTCTTCACCCTGTGATTGTATTTGGGCTCTCAGAGTTCCTTCTTTCTCCCCCTCTGGGTCTTTCAAACTCCTCTCTCACTCTGGGCCTGGGGCTGCTCTGCTCCTCTGCTTTCTTCCTCTGCAAAGACTCACAGACAACAGGCTGACTTCTCACAGACTGACTGTGGCTGACTGACTGTGGCTGACTGACCCTGATCTTAGATGGTGCCCACCTTATATACTCCCTCTATGTGTGAGCTCAGGTGACCAGCACCCAATGAGCTCCTAGCTTTACCCAGGCTGCTCCCCCTATCTGCCCCTACACTACTGGGATGTTCCACCCCCCTCCCACTCCAGCCAGGAACAGACTCTGTCGTACCTGCACATTTCTCTAGTGGGAGTACCATCGGTCTGCTCCTCGGAAATGGGATGTGTGTAGTGCATGCAGCTAACTGAGCTCAGTTCCACACTCCATCCTTACCCGGGAGTGGAATATCACACCTCTGGGTTGAGGTGCAATACCCCTGTAGCAGCCGAATCCTCAGGGTGCTACATTAGCACCCGACCAGAGTTAACTGCTGAACATTTTATGTAGCGTATAAAACAGGAGAAAGCAGAGTTTTACAGTAGAAATATTGAAAAAGTTTTTATTAATAGAAACAACATGTCGCAAGCGAATAGAAAAAAACATTAAACACACAATTAAAATATGTGGCTAGGACAACAGAATACTTAGCCAGCCATCAATCAATTCATCATAAACAATGTATGTATATGTAATTAGGTAACAGATACTATAGAGCAGATGGAGCTAAGGGGATATTACTGGTAATCATATTAGATGGTCAAATGATGGATAATAAATGTCTGTGATTTACCAAGTATCTCAACCATGTACCATGTTTCCCCATAGAATTGTACAAAAAGATTCATAAACTCATAAATTAATCTGTTTAGCATCTCTTACCCCAATGTTGATATCAGGCTGCTAGATGAAAGGGTTTGAATGCTCCCCTACGCGCGTTTCGCGTGGATAATTCCTTTTTCAAGGAAGTTGTGTGGCATTGGGTCCAAAAGGACCTTTTGTATCCATGGTGACCAGTGACATGGAAGACCATGTGACTGGTGCCTGACCAATGGCGCTGCTGCTAGTGGAGCATGCACCCCCCACCGGTCGTGTCAGCATGGCAGTCAAGCCCAAACCGCGCGTGCTCGGGAGCGACCCTGCGAGACAGGTAGCTCCCTGACACTCGTATTGGACATAGAGACGTGGAGCTGTGCCGGGTGAGCACTGACTGTGAGATGCGCATGTTCACCACAGCACCACCAGTGAATGAAGGTGATATGGCAAAATGGTGAGCAAGTCAGCCAGTAGAAGCAATATACACCATCAGACAGCAGAATGAAACAGAGTAACACATTCTTATTATAATACATAAATAACAGTCATCATAACAGCTCAGAATGCGATGGAGGTATGCTCTTCAGCATATAATGGGTTTTGCCGTGGATAGAGTACATGGTTGGTTCTTTATCACCATCACTAGTGCTCTTATATAGGTCAAATAAAAAACTCATATGGGTATGGCAAACTATAAAGTAAAAAAAAAAAACATAAATAACAGGACACAACAAAACATAATATGCTTTAAAAAAAAATAGAAATAGTGTAGAGGGAATAGTAGAACTGTCAGTAAAACTACACGGGTCGTGGAAACCAGCATTATTGTTATAAGAAATGGGAAAAGCTAAGAGACTTGTTTAAACCATTGGGGGTAATTGTGTCTATAGTGACTATCCACTTTGCCTCATGCTGGGCCAGAAGCCTTTTGGTATTACCACCTCTAATCCCCGTATGGACTATAGCAATCCCCCTAATCATTAACATTTTAGGGTCACAATTGTGATGACTCCTGAAATGACAGGGGAGAGTTTTGAGCTTGGAAATGTCAACCACTGTCCTGGCTGCACCAATGTCCTGACATGCTCGCGGACCCTCACTCTGAGTTCCCTAGAAGTGAGGCCCACATATATCAGTGGACAGCTGTATGTGGCATAGTAGACTACATTGTGTTACGCTCGCGCCCGGACTGACTGGCATGAGCATGATTAGTGATCCCACTGTACCATGAACCGAGGAGTGCCTGGAGGGGCGTAACTAAGTATCAACCCGATCCGACCAAGGTCGCATGGCGGCTCAGTCGACTTCGTGAACCAAGGAGGAACCGAGCAGAGGGAATAGGTGCTACTCCAGGTCAGACCCCGGTCACAGCTGTTGACCCACACCGGGGAATGCAGGAAAAGGCAGGTTAGACTGGCATACAGGCAGGTGGGTATTGGCAAGCACGGCTGGTATGCAGACAGGTGGATACAAGTAAGCACGGCTGGTATGCAGACTGGTGGGTACTGGCAAGCATGGCTGGAGTGCAGACAGGGAGATACTGGCAAGCACGGCTGGAGTGCAGACAGGGAGGTACTAGCAGGTTGGAGCGCAGGCTGGATAGGGTCCAGTACAGACTGGGAGATAGGAACAGAGCCGCAGATGCGGTAGACAAGCAGAGCAAAGCGAAACCGCTGGAGCGGAGGACAAGGCAGAGCAGAGAGGAACCGCCGGTGCGGTGAGCAAGGCAGAGCAGAGCGAAACCGCAGGTGGGGTGGACAAGGCAGAGCATAGTGAAACCGCCAGAGCGGTGGGCTAGACAAAGCAGAGAGAAACCCCTGACGCGGTGAGCAAGCAGAGCGGAGCGAAACTGCAGGTGCGGTGGACAAGGCAGAGCAGAGCGAAATCGCCAGTGTGGTAAGCAAGCAGAGCAGAGTGAAAACCACAGGTGCGGTGGACAAGGCAGAGCAGAGAGGAACCGCCGGAGCGGTGAGCAAATAGAGCAGAGCGGAACCGCCGGAGCGGTGGGCAAGACAGAGCAGAGAGAAACCGCTGACGCGGTGAGCAAGCAGAGTGGAGTGAAACCACAGGTGCGGTGGACAAGGGCAGAACAGGGCTGAAGGTGCAGGCAGAGAGGACAGGGCTCTGTTCACATGGAACAGACTGGAAAATGCAGGAAGATGGCTAGAACACAGGAGGTAGATACGGAGGAAGGGAAAAGGGACAAGCAGAACCAGATACACACAAGGTACTTACTATGAAGTAGCGAGTGGACACAAAACTCACAAACAGAAGTACAGAGACAACGAGTTGGAGTTAGGTGCAGGTTCAGATACTGCAGGAAAAGGGAAGGTACGGACATAGAGACAAACAGGTAACAGGCTAAGATACAGTTCAGACAGGAACTGCTACTGCAACGAGATACAAGAACGAGCCTGGGTATACAGCCCCCAGAGTGGCGGAAACAGACTAGACGTCACAGGTAACAGGCCTGGGTATACAGCCCCCAGAGTGGCAGAAACAGACTAGATGTCAGAGATAACAGGCCTGGGTATGCAGCCCACAGGGTGGCAGAAACAGACTAGAAGTCAGAGATAACAGGCCTGGGTATGCAGCCCCCAGGGTGGCAGAAACAGACAAGATACAGGACAAGACCTGGCAACTCAGAGGCAAGGAGCACACTGATAGTTAGTGTTGCTCAGGCACCTCCTTATGGGTGGAGGGGGTTTAAATATCCAGTGACTCACAGCAATAGGCTGGGGACGCATTAGGAGTGCGCCCACAGCAGCTATAAGAATCAGGAAGTAACCGGGCTGCCTCCCTAAGCAATCAGACAAGAGACATGCACACAGCATGAACTGGAGCAAGGTTTGCAGGCTGGACTGACAGGTAAGATTGTGGTCTTGCATAGTGGGAGGTGGTGCACTATGCAAGCACGCCGCCAGGGATGTTACACATTGGTGCTGCCACATGATATCCAATGTTTGATTTTGAATTGTCTATCCCTACTAGCAGAGTCAAACATTTCGCAGCGCAGGATATTGGTGCAGGCAATATTGTGGCCGCATGGGAAGCACCCCACAGTCGCTTTATATGATCCAAGAAAGGTGTTTTTTCCAGGACATAATGGCTCTTCCTGGATCTCCTAGATGTCATCAAAGGCAGATCTCCTAGGACGGGCCCGAGGGTGGGCTCGGTTTTAAGAATGGGCCAATGTTTGTTTAAGATGGCTCGCATATTATCCCATTCGTTATTATAGGTTGAAATAAACCTAATGTTGTTTTTACCCGTGTCTTCATTTATTTGTTTATCTTGATAAAGTAGTTGGGATCTAGGGGTAGCCTTTACCCTATTATAGCCTTTTTTGATGTTTCGTCGACTATATCCTCCCTGCTCAAACTTAGATTTTAATTCCTGTTTTTGTTCCTCAAATCTCTGACTGGTACAGGTTGATAATTCATTATGATTGCCACATGTGGAATGAGCCCTGATTTCCCATATTGTCCACTGGCACTCATTCAGGCTTACAAGCCCAAATCCTGGGGCTGCACTACCAAGAGATCCTGGTGATTTCTGTTGTCATTGAATTTTCAAAAGAATTTACAGCAACAAATATTTCCAAGTTCACAAACCATACTGTGCAGAAGACCGATATCTTAAAGACGATGTCCATTACTTGGGCAAGTCCTTCTTAAATGCAATAGGACCCCTTTGAAGGGCTGCAGTGCTCATGTAATATAACAATGTCACACAAGCACCGGGAGACGCAGCGCTGACATCTTTTGAACAGGTGAGAATATGGTGTTTTATTTTACATGGGGCCCCGTTTCATTTTATAGTTTAAAACGGCTTTCCCTCGGCTGCAGTCTGTACCCTCACCAGGTCTAGTGCTAAGTCTTCGCCACTACCCCCAGAGTCTGTTATTGTCTGCAGCGCCCACGTCATATCGACAGCACTGCAGCCAATCATTGAGCTCAACAGTTCTGAGCAGCTCATGCTGTCAACTCAAACAGAGCTGCTGAGTTCGGTTATTGACTGCAGAGCTGTCGATAAGACGTCAGTGCTGCAGACAATAACAGAAACCAGAAGCTGCACAGAGACTCATTGCTCGACCTGGGAAGGGTGAGTAAAGAACAGTTTGTTTTTCAAAAAACAAACTGCAGCCAGGGACTAGGGGTTCTCCAAAAACAAAAAAAACCCTTTTAAGGGGTTTTCCCATGTGAAGCTGCTTCATGAGAATGCTGGAGATCGTTTGCTTAAAGCAGCTTCACCAACTGCTTTACAGCAGCTCCGCCATCAGCATCCTTTGGTCTATATCAGTGGTGGCAAACCTATGGCACGCGCACGATCTCCACAGCATCAGCGCTGCTGCCACTCTCCTCTGCATGCGCTCCCTTTGCTGAGCCCGCACGTCATCCCCCTCATCACTAGCTTCGCCGAAACTCTCCTCAGTACATGTAACGTCCCATCAGGCGAGAGGGTGAGGGTGGCGGCGCTAGTGCTGAAGGGTTTGGCGTGCGGGCTCAGGAGAGTTTCGGCGGCGCTAGCAATGAGGAGATGGCGCATGTGCCCACAGGTAGGACTGTGATATATGAAGAAACCAGAGCAGCAGGGGAACGGGCAGATGTGAGTAGTTTTTTTTTTTCTAATGTGTGGCCATTATACTGTATGGAGCAATATATGGGGCTCATTATACTGTATGAAGCATGATGTGGGGCCATTATACTGTATGGAGCACTATGTGGGGCCCATTATTCTGTATGGAGAACTATGTGGGGCCATTATACTGTATGGAGCACTACGTGGGGCGCATTATACTGTATGGAGCACTATGTGGGGCCATTATACTGTATGTAGCACTATGTGGGGCCTTTATACTGTATGGAGCCCTATATGGGGCCATTATACTGTATGGAGCACTATGTGGGACCATTATACAGTATGGAGCACTATGTGGGGCGTATTACACTTGATGGAGCACTATGTGGGGCCATTACACTGTATGGAACACTATGTGGGGCCATTATACAGTATGGAGCACTTTGTGGGGCCATTATACTGTTTGGAGAATTCTGTATGCCCATTATACTTTATGGAAGGCAATACTGTATGGAGCAGGGGCGGAACTACCGCCCGTGCAGCCGGTTCATTGAACGGGGGGCCCCTCCAGCCTCCAGCAGGGCCGCCATCAGGGCATGACTGCCCTGACTCCAGTATGGGGCCCGGCCGAAAGGGGCCCCCTCGGGGGGCCCCCCTCTCGTGCGTCTCTCTCCTCATGGGGCCCCCGGCCCCATGCTAAGCGCCGGGTCCGGGACATCTCAGCGCTGCGCTGTTGCAGCAGCGCCTTCAAGATTCCCCTGACTTCCGGTCATGTGACGGCGCCGTCACATGGCCGGAAGTCAGGAGAACTAGCTGTCAGCGATTTGGACGAGCGCCAGGATTCTGCAGGGATCGCATGGGGGTAAGTATAACAAGTTTTATTTTTTTTAAAATACAATTAACTAGGAGTGGAGAGATGGGAGATGCACATGTGTGTGTGTGTGGGGGGGGGAGATGGGAGATGCACATGTGTGGGGGGGGATGGGAGATGCACATGTGTGTGGGGGGATGCACATGTGTGGGGGGGAGATGCACATGTGGGGGGGGAGATGGGAGATGCACATGTGGGGGGGGAGATGGGAGATGCACATGTGGTGGAGGGGGATGGGAGATGCACATGTGGGGGGGGAGATGGGAGATGCACATGTGTGGGGGGGGATGGGAGATGCACATGTGTGGGGGGATGGGAGATGCACATGTGGGGGGGGGAGATGGGAGATGCACATGTGGGGGGGGAGATGGGAGATGCACATGTGGGGGGGGAGATGGGAGATGCACATGTGAGGGGGGAGATGGGAGATGCACATGTGTGGGGGGGAGATGGGAGATGCACATGTGTGGGGGGGAGATGGGAGATGCACATGTGTGGGGGGGAGATGGGAGATGCACATGTGTGGGGGGGAGATGGGAGATGCACATGTGTGGGGGGGGATGGGAGATGCACATGTGGGGGGGGGAGATGGGAGATGCACATGTGGGGGGGGATGGGAGATGCACATGTGGGGGGGTGGGAGATGCACATGTGGGGGGGGGATGGGAGATGCACATGTGGGGGGGGGAGATGGGAGATGCACATGTGGGGGGGGAGATGGGAGATGCACATGTGGGGGGGGATGGGAGATGCACATGTGGGGGGGGAGATGGGAGATGCACATGTGGGGGGGAGATGGGAGATGCACATGTGGGGGGGGAGATGGGAGATGCACATGTGGGGGGGAGATGGGAGATGCACATGTGGGGGGAAGATGGGAGATGCACATGTGGGGGGGGAGATGGGAGATGCACATGTGGGGGGGGAGATGGGAGATGCACATGTGGGGGGGGAGATGGGAGATGCACATGTGGGGGGGAGATGGGAGATGCACATGTGGGGGGGGAGATGAGAGATGCACATGTGGGAGGGGGGATGAGAGATGCACATGTGGGAGGGGGGATGAGAGATGTGCACATGTGGGGGGATGAGAGATGTGCACATGTGGTGGAGGGGGATGAGAGAGGTGCACATGTGGTGGAGGGGGATGAGAGAGGGGCACATGTGGGGGAGGGGGACGAGAGAGGGGCACATGTGGGGGAGGGGGACGAGAGAGGGGCACATGTGGGGGAGGGGGACGAGAGAGGGGCACATGTGGGGGAGGGGGTGAGAGATGTGCACGTGGGGGAGGGGGTGAGAGATGTGCACATGGGGGGGATGAGAGCTGCACATGGGGGGGTTTGAGAGCTGCACATGGGGGAATTGGGAGTAGGGGGATAATGAGCTGCACATAACGAATGTGGGGTGAGGGAGAGTAAATGATAAATGATGATGGGGTGGGGAGAGCACGGACATGATATAATGAATTGGGGCAGGGGGTGCATGTAAATATTTAATGCGGGGAGCAGGAAGTATAGAGTAGGGGGCGTTGCGGATGCAGGAGTGTGACTGGTAACAAATTGGCGGAAAGAGTAGAGGTTCTAATTAAATTATATATTAAGTGCCTATTTACAGTTAATGGGGGCACCGTGGTGGATTACAATTTATATTTGGAATGGTGGGTTGCATAATAACTAACCATATATTGATGGTGGATGCACGTCTGTATTCAGCTGCGTAATGTAGAAGTTGGGGAATGTGCTCTAGATCAGAGGTCCCCAACCGCCGGTCCGCGGACCAGGACCGGGCCGTTGGGGTTTTTCAGCCGGTCCGCGGGGAGAGGGGGCCCCTCCAGCCTCCAGCAGGGCCGCCATCAGGGCATGACTGCCCTGACTCCAGTATGGGGCCCGGCCGGTAGGAGCCCCCTCGGAGCCCCCCTCTTGTGCGTCTCTCTCCTCATGGGGCCCCCGGCCGCATGCTAAGCGCCGGGTCCGGGACATCTTAGCGCTGCGCTGCTGCGGCAGCACCTTCATGATTCCCCTGACTTCCGGTCATGTGACGGCGCCGTCACATGGCCGGAAGTCAGGAGAACCTGGTGTCAGCGATTTGGACGAGCGCCAGGATTCTGCAGGGATCGCATGGGGGTAAGTATAACAAGTTTTATTTTTTTTTAAATACAATTAACTAGGAGTGGGGGGAATGGGAGATGCACATGGGGGGAGGGGAGAGATGAGAGATCCACATGGGGGGGAGGGGAGAGATGAGAGATGCACATGGGGGAGGGGAGAGATGAGAGATCCACATGGGGGGGAGGGGAGAGATGAGAGATGCACATGGGGGAGGGGAGAGATGAGAGATCCACATGGGGGGGAGGGGAGAGATGAGAGATGCACATGGGAGGGAGGGGAGAGATGAGAGATGCACATGGGGGGAGGGGAGAGATGAGAGATGCACATGGGAGGGAGGGGAGAGATGAGAGATGCACGGGGGGGTGAGAGATGCACGGGGGGGTGAGAGATGCACGGGGGGGATGAGAGATGCACGGGGGTTGGATGAGAGATGCACGGGGGGGGTGAGAGATGCACGGGGGGGATGAGAGATGCACGGGGGGTGGATGAGAGATGCACGGGGGGGTGAGAGATGCACGGAGGGGATGAGAGATGCACGGGGGGTGGATGAGAGATGCACGGAGGGGGATGAGAGATGCACGGAGGGGGGTGAGAGATGCACGGAGGGGGATGAGAGATGCACGGGGGTGAGCTGCACATGGGGGGGTGAGAGATGCACATGGGGGGGTTATGTTTACATAACTTTGTTGCCTTATGAAGGGCGGGGGGGCCCCCAAAAATTTCTTGCACAGGGGCCCACTACAGTCTGTGTCCGCCCCTGGTATGGAGGACTATGTGGGGCCCAGTTACACTGTACAGAGGACTATGTGGGGCCCATTATTCTGTATGGAGCACTTTGTTGGGCCTATTACACTTTATGGAGCACTCTGTGGGTCCATTATACTGTATGGGGGACTTTTTTTGTGGCCATTATACTGTATGGAGGACTGTGGGGATTACAGTTGGAGAATCATACTGTGATGGGGCCACTATTCTTTGTTGGGGGGTACAGTAGGGTCATCATATCATACGTGTGGAGGAATTCACTGTGGGGGTATCATACTGTGTTTGGGGCACTTTTGTTTGCTTCATACTTCATGTTCTCTTTTATTCAAGGTTTTTTATCCTTTGTTATTACATATTTAAATTAGGCCATTGGGCCATTAGATTTTTACTGTTTTTTCATAACATATTATATTATCCCAACATAATTCCAAAAGTTAATCGTTTTATTTGAGAAGGAAAAATTTCCTCAATTGTAGACATTTCTTTAATAAATATCAAGGATTGCCCGCGACTTTGTCCAAGCTTTTAATTTTGGCCCTTTGTGTATTTTAGTTTGACATCCCTGGTTTAAAGTGTTATTCTCATCCTCATAAAGGGTTACAATTACAAGGGTTGTAATAACAAAGAACTTTGCAATTTTACTTTAATTAAAAATCCTCCATTCTCAAGAACAGACTTCCACTGCAATCCGTGGCTTGTATCTTAGGCTAGGAGTGCAGCGCTTACAAGCTCTTTGCTATAGACTCTATAGCACACTAATGTAGGAGTTGTTTTTCTAAACTAAAACCTCAGTATTCAAGTTAAATTGCCGCATTGGCACTTTGCGATAAATAAGTGGGTTTTGGATTGCGGTTTGGGCACTCGGTCTCTAAAAGATTTGCCATCACTGGTTTATACTCTTAGTATAGAGCGTGGGCGGCTTCGCAACAGAAGCCACCCGCAGAATGGACATGTTCCCAGGTGAAGCTGCTTTATCAGAATCATAATGCTTGAGATCGTTGTCCTGAAGCGGCTTCGCCGGCGGCTTTACCGGCGGTCTTACGGCAGCTCCGCCGTCAGTTTCTTTTGCTCTATACTCTCAGTATAGAGCATGGGCGGCTTCACAATACGGACATGGACATGTTACTTCTTTTAACTGCTCTAGGGGTTCCTAAAGCCTGAAGCATTTAAAATAACTGACATAATATGGACATGTACATCGAAATGTCATTTTGATATTGCTTTGTATTATGTTCATTTTATGGGGCGCTTTTACGGTGCTTTTTCAGATGGATTCTGGATGAAATGCATGAGAAAAAGACGTCATATGCACATACCCTAAAGCTGCTTTTTTAGGAAGGAGAGAAACTTTTATTGTACATAACATGGTTCTCATTGGTGTCATCTTCTTCAAATGATGACCTTTTATCCACACTAGATATTTCCTATAATGAAAAGCAGTGATGACCATAAAATACAATGGCAGTGTAACAATGTATGGCCTCAGATACAGTAATATTCAATCCCATTGCCTTTTTATTCTTATTAGAGGGACTGTCTGCCATTAAATATTGAGGACCTACTAGAGATGAGTAAATCGATTCAGGGGATTCTGGTGAAGTAGCCAGGTCAGTAATCCTTGAACGTTGAACAGGAGCACTGTGAACCACCACCTATCTGCTGTCTCCTCTATATAAGCCAGCCTGGCGTGATGTCCTGTGAGTGCTATGCCGAAATGATGACGAGATGCCAGGCCGACTTATCAAAAGAAGAGCCGGAGGTGCCAGCATGTAGGAGGCGGTTTGCAATTTTCTTGTCAAGCAGGTAAGGAATACAGTACTAACCTGGCCACTGGATTGGATTCTGCAAATCAATTTGTTCATCTCTAACAGTTCACCTTAGGATAGGTCATCAATATCGGGGCGGTGGAGGTCCTACACTCAACACCCCACCGACCAGCTGTTTTTAGTTCCATCAATGTTTGGATGTATACATTAAATGGAGCTGAAAAGCACAACTCCAGTGTACTGGCCACTGCCAAGAATTGCACATTAGCTCCAAATCCAGAGAAAAACAGCTGAATGGGTGGGTGCCAGATGCCAGACCCCACCGACCTGAAAATGATGATCAATTCAATGGATAGGACATTAATTTTAGATGCAAGTATTATATAGTAATAAAAGTAGTTAAAGTAAGATGTTAGTTGATGTGACACTGATTTGACGAAGTCTGGATTCAGACGAGTATCTGAAAGGCTGGGGTCACACGTAGTGTCGGACTGGGGTGCCAAGGGCCCACCAGTAACCAACTCCAGTTCCCCAGCTACATGCAAATGTGACATTATCCCCAATCACAAATTTATATAACAATGAACTGGGTAGATTGTTAAATGAATAAGATGATGCATTTGTCTGTACATAGTGATTCACGTATAAAGTGGCAAGTACTGCTCATATAAGAGGGTGGTGGCCCACTCCTGCACAGCGGCCCACCGGAGGATTCTCCTGTTCTCCTGTGGGCCAGTCCGAGCCTGGTCACAAGACCATATATTCTCTCATCCAAGAGAATCGAGTCGATTATGGAAATCTCACTCTGATCAAACTATGATCAAAGTTTGATCAGAGTTTGATCATACTGTGTTCCGATTCTTTAGGAAGAGGAGAAGATGGAGAAAAAAAATCCTCCATTGTCTCTATTCTCACGGTTTGTGGAAATCAGACTGTATTCAGATGTTGTCCAAGTGCCATCCAATGTTTCCCAGAAACTCATTGACTTGCATGGCCAAGTGTTATCCGAATATTGGATAAAAATTCGGACATGCTGCTATTTTTCCCTGGACCGGCTCTGTTGAAGGAGAAAATTGGACATGTGCATGGCCCCAAAGAATAATATTGGTCCGAGTGTGATTTTATGTTTTGCCGGATCTTGCTCGGGCCAAATATGTGCATGAGCCCAAAAACTGTCTGACTTACATCCAGAAAAGAGGAATGATTTTCATCCATATTTTCATTCATCGTTTCATCCTTATTCCTTAGGTGTTCCATCTGTATGCCTGTTTTCATTCATCATCGGTAAACTATCATCTGAATGGCCCTTTTCGATAACATTGGTCCTAGTGGTGTAGGTGCGCCATTTGATTTTAACCCAGACAGCACATACCCATATAATATGCTCATCTGAACGAGCGCTTATAGGCAATGACTCCTGTGCGACATAAGAAAATACTCTTATTATATTATTCAAGTCTTGCAAAAGAAAGAAATCTATCAGGAATATTCCGAAAAGCTCCTCTTTCATTGCATATCTTTTGACTGCTTCCCACCTTTCCGTCAGTTTTGTCTCAGCTCTTTTACTGATTTTTAATATCCTTCTCCCACTGTCACAGACAGAGGCTAATGGGATGTGTGGTCAAGATTTTGGGATCCATCAATGCCTCTGTAGAAAAATTAGCATGGGCCCAATGCATCAGCTGCCATAGCTGTCAAAATCTCTACTCTGTGTTCTTCATTATATGTCTAAGTTGCTCTACCTGTCTTTTTTTTTTCAGTCGGAGAACTAGAGGTGCAGTCAGTCCTGACAAAAGGTTTCACCACACCCTTCACTGTCAAGTTGTAAAAGAAAGCCGCAAATTAGCTTAGCAAAAAAATATATAAAAGATAGGAAAGGTAAAAAAAAAAAAAGAAAAGGCAAAAGTTAAGACGGAATAAAAATAAAATAAACATCTTGCTCATTCCTAACATGGTTGTCTCGGAGGAGAAGACGCCTTTACGTGATGTTTTTCTGCTTTCTTTTTTTTTCTCTGGGAATAAGTCTATTAAAAGCTATTAACATAATTAGAAATCTTCTGCCCTTGTAACTACTGAGACTTGGGCTTTGATTATGTAGCAGTCATTGTAACCAGGGTCCCTCCGTCTCATTTACACTGTCTGACCTCCTTATCACGCCGTGCGTCGAGTCTCCGTGCTTACGAGAGCTTCTCTTCTAGATATATATTATTTCTTTTCCTTTTTTTTTTTGTCTCTTTGCAGAGATTATATCAGTAACTGCTAAGAAGGTCAGGTTAAAATGAAAAGAGTAAACCAGGAATACAGCTGGGGACTTTCCTGTTCTATCCCTTTCCCTGATTAGCAAATCAAAGCTGCCTGAATGATTCACACTTTTCACCTGATTTTGTCCTTTTCACTAATCATGTAGCAATTTTCTCTTGACTGACAGTTTTCTTTATAATTGGCCCTGATCTAGTAGGGTTCTAATAACCAGAAAATCCCCTCTGTGGGCCCAGAGGCTCCAATGAATCGTCTCTCTTCTTTCCCTCTACCATCTGTGGGATATGACGGACCATGTTTGTGCAAGTAGAGGCTGCCTCATCTAAATGTTCAATAATGATGTGAATATTCTATGAGGAGTGGAGTTAAGGACTTGAGGTAGCAGATTCTAATTACTGTTCATTTGCCAGAGTATCAAAGCCTAATTACTGCTCATTTTATACTCTTGAGAAAAGAAGAAGTCAAAGCAGGGTTCTGGAGCCTCCCCTAGAGATCCGGAATAAGCCTTTATCTGTCTTCCTATTTAAATAGGTTGAGAGCCACTGTTCAATTACACTCTGCTATCCTGCATATTACACAAACACACACAATAAAGCAGAATCTAAATAAAGCAGAGAGACGCAATGCGTCCCGGCCTGGCTGATTTTTTGTATATTCTTATTTCCATTGTTATAATATGCATTATTATTATTATTAGCATTATCATTATTATTACTAATATTATGACTATTGTTATTTTTATTATTAGTAGTAGTAGTATTAATAATAATATATTAATAATTATTATTTATTTCATAATAATTATTTTATATTATCATTATTATCATTATTACTACTATTATTATCAGTATTATTAATAATAATAATAATAATCGGCGAAGATCCACATGTATGCAGCCATGCACATAAAATATAGACATAGTGCAAGATATCTTTAGAGAACAGAACTAAAATAATAACTAAAAATATAATAAAAAAATATAATAAAATTTAATTATTATTATATTTTTTATTATTTTTTAATTATTATAGAATAAATAAAACAATAAGAAAAATAATAAATTCTAATAAATTAAATTATTATATTTAAATTATTATATTTTGTTATGATTTTTTTTACTTATTATAGAATAAATAAAATAATAAAATATAATAATAATATTTTATTATTCTTATTATATTTTTTATTATTTTTTTAATTATTATAGAATAAATTTAAAAATAAGAAAAATAATAAATAATAATAATAATTTATTCTTATTATATTTGTATTATTTTTTTACCTATTATAGAATAAATAAAATAATAATAAAAATAATAATAATAATTTATTATTATTATATTTTTTATTATTTTTCTTACTTATTATAGAATAGATAAAATAATAAAAATATAATAATAATAATAATATTTTATTATTATTATTATTATATTTTTTTATTATTTTTTTATCCATTATAGAATAAATTAAAAAATAAGAAAAATAATAAATAATAATAACTTATTCTTATTATATTTTTATTATTTTTTTACCTATTATAGAATAAATAAAATAATAATAATAATAATTTATTATTATTTTTTTATTATTTTTCTTACTTATTATAGAATAGATAAAATAATAAAAATATAATAATAATATTTTATTATTATTATTATATTTTTTTTTCTTTTTTTTTTTTTCTTATTTTAGTTCTTTTCCCTAAAGAATGCCATTAAATATCTAGTAGAAATTTACTTAAACCATCTTTCTTTTTTTTTTTTTTTTTTTTTCCTTAATGCTGCGGTTCAAGCCGTGAAAGAATTTTCTCACCTCTCCTTAACGGAACCTCCACAGTCTGAATCTGGCACATATTTGACAATTTCTGTCACCAATTAGCGGCTAAATCAACATCAGCAAAAAACAAAACTTTAACATGGCTGTGGTTTACAATATAGGAGTTATGTATGTTGGAGCGTAGAGAGAGGTAGATAGACAAATACCCCTCTAGCTGGTGATTCTATTTCTATTTATATATAGATTTTATATATTTATTTATGTATTTATTGCATCGCATTGTATATATTTATTACATAGATTCTTTTTTTTATGTATATTTTATCACACATTAAAATAAAAAAAATCTTTAAAGTAAAAAAAAAAAGGATAAAAAATACATACAAGTAGGCCACAGTGGGACACGAGATATCTTGCACTATATCTATATTTTATGTGCATGGGCGCATACATATGCATCTCCGCCACTGTTAGGCATGTGACTTCACACAATAGCTGCCTGGCCATGTGTACATGCACATACATATATACTCGACGCCACCCCCCCTGCTCTGTTACATAGACGATTACCATAGCTGTATATCAATGGTATGGCATCCCGGTGCAGGATTTGATGGCTCCGATTGAATTGTCTCTTTTTGCTTTCAAGAGACATTGTCAGGTAATCTGCTGGCTGCATTGTGAATTTACAAGCTGCAGACAACAAGCTAATGAGGCAGGCAAGCTGTTAGCTGGGCTTCTCGCTCCATGATGAGATGCTAAATGAAAAGCTGGTGAGACACACGCAGTTTGTTATCATTCTATCTGCTTGAAACCGCAAACTGGTCATTACCCAGCCATTATTTTAGCTGATTTACAATCGCAGCGTATGAGACAATTGCTGTGGCTTGTTCAATCCCCTGGCGGGGAGATAGGAACCAGCTTGTAATTTGCATTTACACGATCTGACTGAGCTGCTTATTATATCTAGATATTTATTTTCCACTTAACCGATGTTTGATTACACTTTAATAAAGTACAAGGAAACTGTCTGGCTGGCTGTGTCTGATTGATCCTGCGGGTGGCTTCTGTGGGGTCCTGGAATGAAACTAGAGACATGAGGTGATACATTTTTTGAAAAGAAATAAACAAATAGAGAAGATTGTAAATTGGCCACATTCGAGCCTTCCCATCCTTAACGGGATAGTTTTCTTTGTTTTATACCATTTTAGGATTTGATCAGAAATTTAGCGAGTTTTTTTGTATCTTCTTTCCTCCTAATGAGTATAGAAAATAATCAGTGATCGGTTAATTTTATACAAACGACAAATATATAAGCGAATATTGAATTGTTACAATGAGTCGGTCGTTCTTGCTCCTATTTTATAGTTACTTCTTAGGTAGGGTTCACATGACACTCTAGCCACACGTCAGTGGCTCCATCACATCGAGGCCTCATTTTGAAGACCTCAAAAAAGGAATTCAAACATATTCGCCAATAGGGTCATTGACTTTAATGAAGAGGACAGAGTCACATTGTACTCTGTCTGACCTCATTTTTGTAGTGCTCGACTTTTTCCACCTCAATAGGTGGACACAGCCGAAAAGGAGGTCAGCCAAACTACAAAGTGATGTCATCATCATTAAAGTCAACGGTCTCACCAGAATCCCATTTTTCAGAACTTCATAAAGAAGCCTGGAGGAGACATTGATAAGTGGCTAAAATGTTATGTGAACCCGACCTTAGGCTCCAATCACATGTTCAGAAGTTATTTCTGCTTTTAAAACCATTTTGGGAAGACAAAAAAGGCCCAGAAGTGTTCTAAAATGTCTTCTGTTTGACTTTAAGCCTTCTGCTATCTGTTTTTTTTAGCTAAATGAAAAAAGGTAGTCTACACAAAACTTTTGTCCAGCCAAAAAACAAACAAATGGCAACTGGATCCAATTTTTTAACATTGAAGTTTATGGGAAATGGGTAATAACGGATGGTCATTAGTGATGAGCGAGCATACTATTTACTCGAGATTTACGAGCATGCTCTGGTGGTTTGAGTATCTTCAGTGTGCTCCAATGTTATGTTTGAGTCACTCCATGTGCATGATTTGCGACTGTTAGACAGCTTTAATATATGTGAGGAATGCCTGTTTGTTAGGCATTCCTCACATGTATTAAAGCTGTCAAACAGTCGCAAATCATACACACACAGTGACTCAAACATAACATTCGAGCACGCTGCAAATACTCGGCAAGCACCCGAGCTTGCTCGCCGAAAGGGTTAACAGAACATACTCGCTGATCACTAATGGTCATCTGTTAAAGAGTTCATTTTTTAAGCATGGTACATGCCCAGAACACTAGAGGTGATCAGAGACACCTCTAGCGAAACGGATCCGTTTCAAACGGAACAAAAACAGATGCAAAACGAAAACCCAAGTGTACATCCCTTTTTGTTTTGTTTATAACAGATTCAGTATTTTTAATACTGAATCCATTACAAACGAACGACAACAGGACATGTACCAGAACCTTATTTCATTACCAGAATAAAATAAAATGTGCTACTGGCTGACACATTTGGCCAGCTTTGGTCATGCTTTACAAGCCATGAGATTTAGACAAAGATCCCATCAACTTGAAGGCTTTGTCTGGGGTCCTTAATCCCGTTTTTAGGATACTGATAGCAACGTAACTAGCTGATAAGTCCTTCCCACCATGTTTGTATACAGGCTTCTATTGTGAAGCCATACTTATCTGCTGATCCTTCTTCAGCTGCTATACTGCAGCCATTGTTGTCCTGTAGTCTTTTCATTATCTCTTTTATCCATCAGCTGTTCCTGTCAGCCCAAGGTCCCCCGACGTCAGGTGGGAACAAATCCTTCATCTACACATGCAGTCCCCTGATCCTTGTTTGTATGTGTCAGTGGTAAAGCATTCTCCTCCATTTATCTGGATGCTGTGATTACATTAGGTGGGTCATTATGTAGTGTTTAGTACGTTCTTTAGTCTTTATGTGATAATGCTTATTAATGCACAGTATTATGTCATTTGTTTACTTTAGGTTTTTTTTTATAAAGCAACTCCATACCAAGAGCATTGGGTCTCACGGAGGTCCTCGTAAAATTTGCAAAATTACTGCAACATAATTTCAACATTCCCCTACAATAGAAAAGGACACTGGTGACCTCAAAAAGTTTAAGCCAAAACAGCATAACTTTGCTATGGCTCAGAACTTTACTCACAAGTAGAGATAAGCAAAGCAGAACTTTAAAGTTCAGGGTTCGTACCGGACACAAGTGCCCGGTGCTGAACTCCGTAGACGGACTTCTGCCAGAAGTCTGTTTTACTGTTCGCCAATGTCTGTAGTTCAGGAGTAGAGAGAGAGAAGAAGAGGGAGAAAGATTTTTACGAGCTGCAAAGTTTGGGCTCCAATTGATTTTAATGGGGTTTGTGTTCATGTTTGGGTACAACTCTGGTACCTGAACCAAGCTTTAGACTAAAGTTCAGTCCGGTACCTGAACCTGAACTTCCATGGGTCTGCTCATCCCTACTCATAAGTACATAAAGTGATAATCCATAATTGCCTAAGTGCGGGCAGCCGACTGTCAATCAGCATGATATCGGTAGTCACGCCATGTCGACAGAGCAGCCTGGAAGAAGAACAGCTGCTCTCTTGATGTGGAGCAGCTAAATCGCCATCAGGAGCGATCAATGACTGCTCTATGCCAGCGCCGGATACAGCAGGCCGGCAGTTAGCAACTACCTGCCTATTAGTTTTTAGGCCCATAGTAAAAGAAAAAGTCCTAAACAATGTCTTTAATTGGACCATAATGCAGATGGTGGCAGTCGCATGATTTACTCACCTGACCACTTTCCATACTGTCCCGATCTCCATCCAGAAATTTTTTCTGCCTGTTTCTGCGCAAGCATTCAGCTCCTGCACTAAAGTAGTCCAGGAAGCGTTCAACCTGAGTCAATCTTGTGGCCACAGCCATGTTCATTCCTATAAAGAAGGAGAGCACAGGGTTTAATATTTCCAGGGCTCTCGATGATCGGCAAGAGGACCTCGAAATGAAGAACTGGAGTTAAGTGTAGAGCACTATGCCGCACATGATTCTCCATCAGGTGTCTTATGTGGGAACTTTTTGCCTCTAAAAGCAACTCTTGTAGAATTGAGTATACCTCTGCAATATGGTTCGAATGGATTATTTCCATCAGATTTGTTCAAAAATTAACAAATTCAAAACTTAGTAGAGATAAGGAGAACAGCAAGGTTTTATCCAGAAGCCCTACACAGAGCTGTAATCTGATGGTGTGCTTGAGTCCTAAGAGTTAGTGATGCATGTAATAACCATGTCATAGTGTCGATACACTCTGCTGATGAAGCATGGTGCTACAATCACACAGAAACACATAGGGCTTAACTTGAATCTCTATCCGTAGTGCAATGCAATAGCTTGCAAAAAAGAACAATAGAAGAATATATCAAAACAGCAGGTAATAGAAGACGGAAGATGATGCCATTTTCCCACTGCATTCGATGGCGCATCATCAGGAATAAAGTATCCAATAATAAAAGGAAATTAAAAACTAAAAGCCCCAAAACTGGTACCCATTTATGGAGCAGACTTCCAACTGGCCCACAAAGAATCAACTGAAAATAATATTTATTGAAAAGTCTTTTTTTAGTAAAGGACACTGCACACAATATAATAAAGATCAGCAAATATTACCAACCATGGCACCAAAACTGGAATTTCTGAATGCGGGTAAGGACTCAATCGCATATCATAATTCATTCATGATCCACTTCTGCGATTCTGTGACGTTGTCCCTGTCTTAGTGTTTTCTAGGGTTTTTTTTTGTTTCTTTTAATAATTGTCTTTAGTGCAGACACATTTTCTTGTAAGGCTCCTATAATTTCCTTTTCTACCTATAGACTTTGTCTTTAAATATAGAAACATCATCTCTATGGACAGATAAATAAATGGCTCCCTATGTTCCCCCTTTTCTGTTCTTCACTCTTTTTCCTCTGTAATTATATGATTATCAATTTCATTTAGGAGCAGCAACATGAAGTTATAGTAGGTAACATTGCTACCTACATAATTAAAAGTATCTATAGGGTATGTTCACAAGGAAACTTTGACGAGGATTTTAAAGCGTAACCGCTCCAAAATCCACATCATAGAGTATTCAAAGAGGATTTGGAGAGCTTTTTAATGTGAAGATCCACTTCAAAATCCCTGTAAAAAAGACTCTGTGTGAATACATCCATGTAATAGATAGATAGATAGATAGATAGATAGATAGATAGATAGAATCTCAGGGGCGGACCTACCGCCCGTGCAGCCCGTTCGTTGAACGGGGGCCCCGAGGGAGAGGGGCCCCCTCCAGCCTCCAGCAGGGCCGCCATCAGGGCATGACTGTCCTGACTCCAGTATGGGGCCCGGCCGGTCGGGGCCCCCTCGGAGCCCCGTTGGGGCCCCCCTCTTGTGCGTCTCCTCATGGGGCCCCCGCAGGGCCGGCGTCAGCACCCGGCGCACCCGGGCAAATGCCGGGGCCCTGAGCAGGCGGGGGGGCCCTCACCATCGGGCACCCCGCGCGCTATGGGACCCGTGAGCGGAGGAGAGCGGTGTCAGCGCCCGCTTCCCCCCCGCTTGCTCAGGGCCCCGGCACCCATCACAATACTTACCCCTCCCCGTGCCTCCGCAGCAGCTCCTCTATCCTCCGCGGCTGCTGCACTGTGACGTCTCAGGTCAGAGGGCGCGGTGACGTCTTTACACCGCTCTCTCTCCTGAGCAGTCACAGCGCAGAGCGGGATGAGGCCAGCGACTCTGGAGTCCGGAGCAGCGGCAGCAGGAGAGATGTGAGGTGAGTATTTGATTTTTTTTATTGTATGGAGGCCTGTGGCAGTATAAGGGAGGGGGTGAGGTGGGGGTGTGTGACATCCTGCATGGGGCATTATAAGGGGGGGTGACATCCTGCATGGGGCATTATAAGGGAGGGGGAGCGTGTGACATCCTGCATGGGGCATTATAAGGGAGGGGGTGTGTGTGACTTCCTGCATGGGGCATTATAAGGAAGGGGGGGGTGTCATCCTGCATGGGGCATTATAAGGGGGGGTGACATCCTGCATGGCGCATTATAAGGGAGGGGGGGTGTGACATCCTGCATGGGGCATTATAAGGAAGTGGGGGGTGTCATTATGCATTATAAGGGGGGGTGACATCCTATATGGGGGGGGAACAGCCTGCATGGGGCATTATGTAGGGGGAACAGCCTGCGTGGGGCATTATGTGGGGGGAACAGCCTGCGTGGGGCATTATGTGTGGGGAACAGCCTGCTTGGAGCGTTATATGGGGGCCAGTATTCCGTATGGAGCGTTATATGGGCCAGTATCCTGTATGGAGTGTTATATGGGGGCCAGTATTCCGTATGGAGCGTTATATGGGGGCCAGTATCCTGTATGGAGTGTTATATGGGGGCCAGTATTCCGTATGGAGCGTTATATGGGGGCCAGTATCCTGTATGAAGCGTTATATGGGGGCCAGTATTCCGTATGGAGCATTATATGGGGGCCAGTATCCTGTATGGAGTGTTATATATGGGGGCCAGTATTCCGTATGGAGCGTTATATGGGGGCCAGTATTCTGTATGGAGCATTTTATGGGGGTCAGTATTCTGTATGGAGCTTTATATGGGGGCCAGTATCCTGTATGGAGCGTTATATGGGAGCAAGTATTCTGTATGGAGCGTTATATGGGGGCCAGTATCCTGTATGGAGCATTATATGGGGACCAGTATCCTGTATGGAGCATTATATGGGGGTCAGTATTCTGTATGGAGCATTTTATGGGGGCCAGTCTCCTGTATGGAGCATTTTATGGGGGCCAGTATACTGTGTGGAGTGATTTGCTGGTTTCTGGGCTATTGTGGAATTTACAATAGATATCACTCATGTAATGTAAGAACTGAAATCTTTGCATTGTACTATATATATATTTCTCTTCGGTATCTGTGCATCATGAATCGTGGTATGTGTTAAAGGGGCCCACTGAGACTCTTTCGCCCGGGGCCCACAAAAACCAGGAGCCGGCCCTGGGCCCCCGGCCCTGGGCCCCCGGCCCCATGCTGAGCGCTAAGCGCCGGGACATCTCAGCGCTGCTTTCCTCTGTGTAGCAGTGCAGCGCTGCAGCAGCGCCTTCATGATTCCCCTGACTTCCGGTAATGTGACGGCGCCGTCACATGGCCGGAAGTCAGGAGAACATGGTGGCAGCGACGTGGACGAGCGCCAGGATTCTGCAGGGATCGCATGGGGGTAAGTATAACAAGTTTTATTTTTTTTAAATACAATTAACTAACTAGGAGTGGGGGGAATCAGAGATGCACGGGGGGGTGAGAGATGCACGAGGGGGATGAGATGCATGGGGGGGATGAGATGCTCGGGATTGTGAGAGCTGCACATGGGGGGATGAGAGCTGCACATGGGGGGATGAGAGCTGCACATGGGGGGGGATGAGAGATGCACGGGGGGATGAGATGCACATGGGGGGATGAGAGATGCACGGGGGGGTGACAGCTGCACATGGGGGGATGAGAGATGCACATGGGGGGGTGAGAGATGCACATGGGGGGTTATGTTTACATAACTTTGTTGCCCTATGAAGGGCAAGGGGGGGGGGCCCAAAAAATTTCTTGCACAGGGGCCCACTACAGTCTGTGTCCACCCCTGAGATAGATAGATAGATAGATAGACAGATAGATAGTAAAAAAAAGGTAGGCAACACTTCAAGAATAGGTTTTTGTTCAAAAAAGTGTTCTCTTTATTAGCTTATGAGGCGACGTATTGGTTCGATAAAAGAACTTTTCTCAAGCAGATGGATAACCAAAGAAATGGAGCACTTAAAGTGGTTATCCAGAACAATATTAATATTTTACTGTAGGCCTAAGAACTAACAGGCAGATAATTCCTAACCGGTGTCCAGTGCCGATCTCTGCTGGCTTAGAGCAGTCACAGACAGCTCCTACAATTGATTCAGCATCTTCCGTTGACATCACGTTGACGGAGCAGCGGCTTTTCTACCTGGCTGCTTTGTTGACAGGACGTGACAGCCGATGTCATGCGGATTGACAGCTGGCTCCTAGCTGCCTAACTGTGACCTATCTGAGCTGGCGCCAGATAAAACAGGGAGGTAGTTAACTAGTTAGCAACTACAAGCCTACAAGCCTGTTAGTTTTTTTGGCTCATGAAAAAAAATAATTTAGTCCTAGATAAACTCTTTAATGTGCAGTGAAACTTTTTGGCTCATAGTCATTGAGCCTTTCTTAAACCTTTCTCAATGTGTTTGAGCCCAAGAAACTTTGCATTGCACTTTATAGGCTAATAAAGAGTCCGTCTTTTTTTGCACAGTAACTATTGGAGTGCAGCTCTCTGCTTTTTAGTTATTGATGGGGTTTTGGTAATATCTATCAATCTCTCATATCTATCTATCCATCTCTCATATCTGTCTATCTCTCCATCCACCTCTCAATCTATCCATCCATATCTCTCTATTTATCTATCCATATCTATCTATCCATATCTATCTATCCATATCTATCTATCCATCTCGCATATCTATTCATCTCTCAATCTATCCATCCATAACTATCTATTTATCCATCCATAGCTATCTATTTATCCATCCATATCTATCTATCTATCTATGTATCCATCCATATCTATCTATTAGTGATGAGCGAGTATGTTCTGTTAAGCCTTTCGGCGAGCATGCTCGGGTGTTTTCCGAGTATGTTCAGCGTGCTCGGGTGTTATGTTTTAGTCACTCCATGCTCATGATTTGCGACTGTTTGACAGCTTTAATACATGTGAGGAATGCCTAAGAAACAAGCATTTCTCACATGTATTAAAGCTGTCAAACAGTCGCAAATCATGTGGACAGAGTGACTCAAACATAACACCCAAGCACGCTGAAGATACTCGGAAAACACCCCAGCATGCTCATAAATCTCGAGTAACGAGCATGCTCGCTCATCACTACTATCTATCTATCCATCCATATCTATCTATCTATATTTATCTATCTATCCATCCAGATAGATAGATTTTCCTATTAAATAGCTCATGCATCATACTTTGGCAGTTTCATACAGTCTATCCCACAGATATAGAGTATCCATGGGCTACATCAGGAGCGTTTTTGTTCCTCTCCGCTATCTGATAAGAACCCTGCAATTACAAATAAATACAAGCCCAATTTGTAGACAAACCCTATAATTTGCTTTTTTTAAATGACTACTAGTCCACAAGTGGGCTAGGAGGATGAACATGGTGATCAGGTCTAATATAACCATCATGGACTAATATCAGCCTGGCACACATAACAGTCCTCCTTCCACTTACTCTTCCTCTTGATCCTGTTCTTGTAGATTAGATGTTTTCAGTTCACTTAGAAAAGGCCAATCGGAGTTGATTGTTATAATTAAAGTTTATTGATTATCCCAATGGGTGCAATTGGAGGCTTATTAAAGCAAATCAGTTAATGTAGTAACACCTTTACGCTTGAGAGGATGAGGAAGGACACAGACACAATTCTTCATATGGAGCAGATCATTAGTACAATAAGTCCTTCTCAGCGTTCCGGTGATAAACAGTGATAGACTCAGTGTACGTGTAATAATTACATACACCATGAATATGCAGTCAAAATAAATTGATGATAATAACTGTGATTCTAAGAATGACTTGGCATGGTGTGAAGAGAAGCACCAGCCTTGCTACAAAATTGCTAATGAGAATTACCATATATAATCATTTACAGCAGCGTCATTGAATGTTAACATGTATCATTCACAATTAACACAGCACTTAGCTCAGGATGGTGTTAATTCTGTAAGCCATCGTTTGCACAGTTTAAACATATTAAATGTGGCAGCACAGGAATACATGACCAAAAGAAGCCCATAATCACTTATAGGTCTAATGTGATTAGATCTTTTAGGGTCGTTAAATAAAGCGCAGAAAACCCTACTCTGTGAATCCGATTCATCATTTGCGGGGGGGTTTTTTAAGTCAATTTTCTTCTTTGACTTGTGGGTTTCACTGATTTTTTTTGGTTCAAATTCATCAAAATTGTGCATGAGATTCATCTGTTTATTTCAAAACCCAAAGTTGATGTTTTCCCTGCCTCCAACTGGTTTTGCAACCTCTTAACGAGAAGAGTTACACGTTTTCCAAAATGTCGAAAAAATGGGCCAAAATAATGAGCGTACATAAAATCACTCTGGGGGGAACTGGGACTTTTAAAAAAAATCACATTTCATGAATCAGTCTAAAACATCTGGAAAAAAAAGACATAAAATTCATAAAACTAACTAACCAAAAGCAACTTGAAAAAAGGCACAAATCATTTGAAGAATTTATCACAAATCAAAAATTCAATAATTGAGAGGTATTCATGCCAAATACAGATAGAAATGCAATGATGAATCGGGCCGTAGGGGAGCATTTACATTGGCCGATCGCGTCCATATAACGACCACCGATCGGTCTTTTTGTGCACATAGAACACCGCTGTCCTCGGCAGCACATGTTCTGTTTTCACAATATGATGTGCTGCAAAGAATAATGATTTTTAAGCTTCCTTAAAAATCATTTAACCTGTCAAACGAGTGTTTTGCTCATTTGTTGGGTTATTAGCGGCCTTTTTATAATGTTTATGAACACTCGTTCTCCATTATGGGCCAGTTTAAATGGATCCTAACACACTTAACAAACATGTTTAATGTGGATATTTAATCATTCATCAGCGTAGTCCACAATAAGGATAAAACATGCATATATTTCTATATTAGCTTTATTGTATTTTGGCAATTATATATAAATGATAGGAAAACTGTGAACACAATTTTATGATTTAAGCATCAAATAATTTTATGTAAAAAGTGAATGGATGCATTCAAAATTATGCAGATTAATGAGCTGAAATCGCTCAGCATCCATTGCTATTCTGAAAGGTGCAATCTTTACTTTTCACTCTGTACAGTAATCTGATATATGTAAACTGATTGTCCTTAAAAAAACTTGCACATGTAAGTATTAGTGTTAAGCGAGCATGCTCGACACTGCTCGTTACTCGCCCGAACATCACGCTACTCGGGATGTTCGGCGCGCACCGAGCATTTCCGGGTAACTTGGGCGGGAGCTCGGGTCTCCGCCCTGCACATTTGGCGCTCTTTACAGAGCCAATGAACATGCAGGGATTGCCAGCCAGTCACTGTAATGCCGCAGCCATGTTGTTTGTGGGCATTACAGTGATTGGCTGGCCGCACAGCATCACCTCGAGTATTTAAAACCGGGCGCCGCCATCTTGGACACAGTCGCTCCGGATCAGCCAGTGTAGGGTCAGTGCTGCTGAGTTACCGAGAGATATATAGTGCGAAATAGGTAGTGTAGGGTCTCTAAAGCCGGCCAAATCAAACAAACAGTCCTTCTGAGGACTAATATCCATCCCAGATATCAGGCAGGCAGGCTGTATAGGAGACGCAGTGGTTATACCAGCAAACGCTGCATTACAGTCCTGTGTGCTCCTGTTGGTCAAATTACTAGACTTATCACGCCGGTCTCAGGGGCCAGGAAAAATTAGTTTTTTTTCATCTAAATCCTGTTTTTTTTCTTTTTTTCCTCAGTCAGACTGTACAAATACCCGTCTTATTAACCTTTTGGTATTTCTTCCCCCTCCCCCAAAAAATTGAGTGTGTCTGTGACTGTTCAGACACCAATATATCTGTTTAAAAGAGTCTGGTGTAGGCCAGAAAAATAGAACTGTGGTTTTGCAGTTCCACGGGTCAAATCTCTGTATTATCCTGTTTTTGGCATTTTTTGCCGTAAAAAAAAACTGTAATAGTGTCTCCCTGACTGGTCAGACACCAATATATCTGTTTAAAAGAGTCTGGTGTAGACCAGAAAAATAGAACTGTGGTTTTGCAGTTCCACGGGTCAAATCTCTGTATTATCCTGTTTTGGGCATTTTTTGCCGTAAAAAAACCTGTAATAGTGTCTCCCTGACTGGTCAGACACCAAAATATCTGTTTAAAAGAGTCTGGTGTAGGCCAGAAAAATAGAACTGTGGTTTTGCAGCTCCACGGGTCAAATCTCTGTATTATCCTGTTTTTGGCATTTTTGCCATAAAAAAAACAGCAATAGTGTCTCCCTGACTGGTCAGACAACAATTTATCTGTGGTAGGCCAGAAAAATAGAACTGTGGTTTTGCAGTCCAACGGGTCAAATCTCTGTATTATCCTGTTTTTGGCATTTTTTGCCATAAAAAAAACAGTAATAGTGTCTCCCTGACTGGTCAGACACCAATATATCTGTTTAAAAGAGTCTGGTGTAGGCCAGAAAAATAGAACTGTGGTTTTGCAGTTCCACGGGTCAAATCTCTGTATTATCCTGTTTTTGGCATTTTTGCCATAAAAAAACAGTAATGGTGTCTCCCTGACTGGTCAGACAACAATTTATCTGTTTTAAAGAGTCTGGTGTAGGCCAGAAAAATAGAACTGTGGTTTTGCAGTTCCACGGGTGAAATCTCTGTATTATCCTGTTTTTGGCATTTTTTGCCATAAAAGAAAACAGTAATAGTGTCTCCCAGACTGGTCAGATACCAATATATCTGTTTAAAAGAGTCTGGTGTAGGCCAGAAAAATAGAACTGTGGTTTTGCAGTTCCACGGGTCAAATCTCTGTATTATCCTGTTTTTGGCATTTTTTGCCATAAAAAAAAACTGTAATAGTGTCTCCCTGACTGGTCAGACACCAATATATCTGTTTAAAAGAGTCAGGTGTACGTCACATAACTATAACTGTGGTTTTGCAGTTCCATGGGTCAAATCTCTGTATTATCCTGTTTTGGGCATTTTTTGCTGAAAAAAAAACAGTAATAGTGTCTCCCTGACTGGTCAGACACCAATATATCTGTTTAAAAGAGTCTGGTGTAGGCCAGAAAAATAGAACTGTGGTTTTGCAGTTCCACGGGTCAAGTCTCTGTATTATCCTGTTTCTGGCATTTTTTGCCGTAAAAAAACCCTGTAATAGTGTCTCCCTGACTGGTCAGACACCAATTTATCTGTTTAAAAGAGTCTGGAGTACGACACATAACTATAACTGTGGTTTTGCAGTTCCATGGGTAAAATCTCTGTATTATCCTGATTTTGGCATTTTTTGCCGTAAAAAAAACTGTAATAGTGTCTCCCTGACTGGTCAGACACCAATTTTTCTGTTTAAAAGAGTCTGGTGTACGCCACATAACTATAACTGTGGTTTTGCAGTTCCATGGGTCAAATCTCTGTATTATCCTGTTTTTGGCATTTTTGCCATAAAAAAAAACAGTAATAGTGTCTCACTGTCTGGTCAGACAACAATTTATCTGTTTAAAAGAGTCTGGTGTAGGCCAGAAAAATAGAACTGTGGTTTTGCAGTTCAACGGGTCAAATCTCTGTATTATCCTGTTTTTGGCATTTTTTGCCGTAAAAAAAACCTAATATTGTCTCCCTGACTGGTCAGACATCAATATATCTGTTTAAAAGAGTCTGGTGTACGCCACATAACTATAACTGTGGTTTTGCAGTTCCACGGGTCAAATCTCTGTATTATCCTGTTTTTGGCATTTTTTGCCGTAAAAAAAAACAGTAATAGTGTCTCCCTGACTGGTCAGACACCAATATATCTGTTTAAAAGAGTCTGGTGTAGGCCAGAAAAATAGAACTGTGGTTTTGCAGTTCCATGGGTCAAATCTCTGTATTATCCTGTTTTTGGCATTTTTTGCCGTAAAAGAAAACAGTAATAGTGTCTCCCTGACTGGTCAGATACCAATATATCTGTTTAAAAGAGTCTGGTGTATGTCACATAACTATAACTGTGGTTTTGCAGTTCCACGGGTCAAATCTCTGTATTATCCTGTTTTTGGCATTTTTTGCCGCAAAAAAAAACAGTAATAGTGTCTCCCTGACTGGTCAGACACCAATATATCTGTTTAAAAGAGTCTGGTGTAGGCCAGAAAAATAGAACTGTGGTTTTGCAGTTCCACGGGTCAAATCTCTGTATTATCCTGTTTTTGGCATTTTTTGCCGTAAAAAAAACCCTGTAATAGTGTCTCCCTGACTGGTCAGACACCAATATATCTGTTTTAAAGAGTCTGGTGTACGTCACATAACTATAACTGTGGTTTTGCAGTTCCACGGGTCAAATCTCTGTATTATCCTGTTTTTGCCATTTTTTGCTGCAAAAAAAAACAGTAATAGTGTCTCCCTGACTGGTCAGACACCAATATATCTGTTTAAAAGAGTCTGGTGTAGGCCAGAAAAATAGAACTGTGGTTTTGCAGTTCCACGGGTCAAATCTCTGTATTATCCTGTTTCTGGCATTTTTGCCGTAAAAAAACCCTGTAATAGTGTCTCCCTGACTGGTCAGACACCAATTTATCTGTTTAAAAGAGTCTCGTGTACGTCACATAACTATAACTGTGGTTTTGCAGTTCCACGGGTCAAATCTCTGTATTATCCTGATTTTGGCATTTTTTGCCGTAAAAAAAACTGTAATAGTGTCTCCCTGACTGGTCAGACACCAATTTTTCTGTTTAAAAGAGTCTGGTGTGCGCCACATAACTATAACTGTGGTTTTGCAGTTCCACGGGTCAAATCTCTGTATTATCCTGTTTTTGGCATTTTTGCCATAAAAGAAAACAGTAATAGTGTCTCCATGACTGGTCAGATACCAATATATCTGTTTAAAAGAGTCTGGTGTAGGCCAGAAAAATAGAACTGTGGTTTTGCAGTTCCATGGGTCAAATCTCTGTATTATCCTGTTTTTGGCATTTTTTTGCCATAAAAGAAAACAGTAATAGTGTCTCCCTGACTGGTCAGATACCAATATATCTGTTTAAAAGAGTCTGGTGTAGGCAAGAAAAATAGAATTGTGGTTTTGCAGTTCCACGGGTCAAATCTCTGTATTTTCCTGTTTTTAGCATTTTTTGCCATAAAAAAAAACTGTAATAGTGTCTCCCTGACCGGTCAGACTCCAATATATCTGTTTAAAAGAGTCTGGTGTATGTCACATAACTATAACTGTGGTTTTGCAGTTCCACGGGTCAAATCTCTGTATTATCCTGTTTTTGGCATTTTTTGCCGCAAAAAAAAACAGTAATAGTGTCTCCCTGACTGGTCAGACACCAATATATCTGTTTAAAAGAGTCTGGTGTAGGCCAGAAAAATAGAACTGTGGTTTTGCAGTTCCACGGGTCAAATCTCTGTATTATCCTATTTTTGGCATTTTTTGCAGTAAAAAAACCCTGTAATAGTGTCTCCCTGACTGGTCAGACACCAATATATCTGTTTTAAAGAGTCTGGTGTACGTCACATAACTATAACTGTGGTTTTGCAGTTCCACGGGTCAAATCTCTGTATTATCCTGTTTTTGCCATTTTTGCCGCAAAAAAAACAGTAATAGTGTCTCCCTGACTGGTCAGACACCAATATATCTGTTTAAAATAGTCTGGGGTAGGCCAGAAAAATAGAACTGTGGTTTTGCAGTTCCACGGGTCAAATCTCTGTATTATCCTGTTTTTCCATTTTTTGCCGTAAAAAAAAACAGTAATAGTGTCTCCCTGACTGGTCAGACACCAATATATCTGTTTAAAAGAGTCTGGTGTAGGCCAGAAAAATAGAACTGTGGTTTTGCAGTTCCACGGGTCAAATCTCTGTATTATCCTGTTTTTGGCATTTTTTGCCATAAAAAATCCTGTAATAGTGTCTCCCTGACTGGTCAGACACCAATTTATCTGTTTAAAAGAGTCTGGTGTGCGTCACATAACTATAACTGTGGTCTTGCAGTTCCACGGGTCAAATCTCTGTATTATCCTGATTTTGGCATTTTTTGCCGTAAAAAAAAACTGTAATATTGTCTCCCTGACTGGTCAGACACCAATTTATCTGTTTAAAAGAGTCTGGTGTACGCCACATAACTATAACTGTGATTTTGCAGTTCCACAGGTCAAATCTCTGTATTATCCTGTTTTTGGCATTTTTTGCCGTAAAAAAAACAGTAATAGTGTCTCCCTGACTGGTCAGACACCAATATATCTGTTTAAAAGAGTCTGGTGTAGGCCAGAAAAATAGAACTGTGGTTTTGCAGTTCCACGGGTCAAATCTCTGTATTATCCTGTTTTTGGCATTATTTGCCGAAAAAAAACCCTGTAATAATGTCTCCCTGACTGGTCAGACACCAATTTATCTGTTTAAAAGTGTCTGGTGTACGTCACATAACTATAACTGTGGTTTTGCAGTTCCACGGGTCAAATCTCTGTATTATCCTGTTTTTGGCATTTTTTGCTGTAAAAAAAACAGTAATAGTGTCTCCCTGACTGGTCAGACACCAATATATCTGTTTAAAAGAGTCTGGTGTAGGCCAGAAAAATAGAACTGTGGTTTTGCAGTTCCACGGGTCAAATCTCTGTTTTATCCTGTTTTTGGCATTTTTTGCCGTAAAAAAAACCCTGTAATAGTGTCTCCCTGACTGGTCAGACACCAATTTATCTGATTAAATAGTCTGGTGTACGTCACATAACTATAACTGTGGTTTTGCAGTTCCACGGGTCAAATCTCTGTATTATCCTGTTGTTGGCATTTTTTGCCGCAAAAAAAAACAGTAATAGTGTCTCCCTGACTGGTCAGACACCAATATATCTGTTTAAAAGAGTCTGGTGTAGGCCAGAAAAATAGAACTGTGGTTATGCAGTTCCACGGGTCAAATCTCTGTATTATCCTGTTTTGGGCATTTTTTGCCGTAAAAAAAAACTGTAATAGTGTCTCCCTGACTGGTCAGACACCAATATATCTGTTTAAAAGTGTCTGTTGTAGGCCAGAAAAACATAACTGTGGTTTTGCAGTTCCACGGGTCAAATCTCTGTATTATCCTGATTTTGGCATTTTTTGCCGTAAAAATAAACAGTAATAGTGTCTCCCTGACTGGTCAGACACCAATATATCTGTTTAAAAGAGTCTGGTGTAGGCCAGAAAAATAGAACTGTGGTTTTGCAGTTCCACAGGTCAAATCTCTGTATTATCCTGTTTTTGGCATTTTTTGCCGTAAAAAAAACCCTGTAATAGTGTCTCCCTGACTGGTCAGACACCAATATATCTGTTTTAAAGAGTCTGGTGTACGTCACATAACTATAACTGTGGTTTTGCAGTTCCACGGGTCAAATCTCTGTATTATCCTGTTTTTGCCATTTTTTGCTGCAAAAAAAAACAGTAATAGTGTCTCCCTGACTGGTCAGACACCAATATATCTGTTTAAAAGAGTCTGGTGTAGGCCAGAAAAATAGAACTGTGGTTTTGCAGTTCCACGGGTCAAATCTCTGTATTATCCTGTTTCTGGCATTTTTGCCGTAAAAAAACCCTGTAATAGTGTCTCCCTGACTGGTCAGACACCAATTTATCTGTTTAAAAGAGTCTCGTGTACGTCACATAACTATAACTGTGGTTTTGCAGTTCCACGGGTCAAATCTCTGTATTATCCTGATTTTGGCATTTTTTGCCGTAAAAAAAACTGTAATAGTGTCTCCCTGACTGGTCAGACACCAATTTTTCTGTTTAAAAGAATCTGGTGTGCGCCACATAGCTATAACTGTGGTTTTGCAGTTCCACGGGTCAAATCTCTGTATTATCCTGTTTTTGGCATTTTTGCCATAAAAGAAAACAGTAATAGTGTCTCCATGACTGGTCAGATACCAATATATCTGTTTAAAAGAGTCTGGTGTAGGCCAGAAAAATAGAACTGTGGTTTTGCAGTTCCATGGGTCAAATCTCTGTATTATCCTGTTTTTGGCATTTTTTTGCCATAAAAGAAAACAGTAATAGTGTCTCCCTGACTGGTCAGATACCAATATATCTGTTTAAAAGAGTCTGGTGTAGGCAAGAAAAATAGAATTGTGGTTTTGCAGTTCCACGGGTCAAATCTCTGTATTATCCTGTTTTTAGCATTTTTTGCCATAAAAAAAACTGTAATAGTGTCTCCCTGACCGGTCAGACTCCAATATATCTGTTTAAAAGAGTCTGGTGTATGTCACATAACTATAACTGTGGTTTTGCAGTTCCACGGGTCAAATCTCTGTATTATCCTGTTTTTGGCATTTTTTGCCGCAAAAAAAACAGTAATAGTGTCTCCCTGACTGGTCAGACACCAATATATCTGTTTAAAAGAGTCTGGTGTAGGCCAGAAAAATAGAACTGTGGTTTTGCAGTTCCACGGGTCAAATCTCTGTATTATCCTATTTTTGGCATTTTTTGCAGTAAAAAAACCCTGTAATAGTGTCTCCCTGACTGGTCAGACACCAATATATCTGTTTTAAAGAGTCTGGTGTACGTCACATAACTATAACTGTGGTTTTGCAGTTCCACGGGTCAAATCTCTGTATTATCCTGTTTTTGCCATTTTTGCCGCAAAAAAAACAGTAATAGTGTCTCCCTGACTGGTCAGACACCAATATATCTGTTTAAAATAGTCTGGGGTAGGCCAGAAAAATAGAACTGTGGTTTTGCAGTTCCACGGGTCAAATCTCTGTATTATCCTGTTTTTCCATTTTTTGCCGTAAAAAAAAACAGTAATAGTGTCTCCCTGACTGGTCAGACACCAATATATCTGTTTAAAAGAGTCTGGTGTAGGCCAGAAAAATAGAACTGTGGTTTTGCAGTTCCACGGGTCAAATCTCTGTATTATCCTGTTTTTGGCATTTTTTGCCATAAAAAATCCTGTAATAGTGTCTCCCTGACTGGTCAGACACCAATTTATCTGTTTAAAAGAGTCTGGTGTGCGTCACATAACTATAACTGTGGTCTTGCAGTTCCACGGGTCAAATCTCTGTATTATCCTGATTTTGGCATTTTTTGCCGTAAAAAAAAACTGTAATATTGTCTCCCTGACTGGTCAGACACCAATTTATCTGTTTAAAAGAGTCTGGTGTACGCCACATAACTATAACTGTCATTTTGCAGTTCCACAGGTCAAATCTCTGTATTATCCTGTTTTTGGCATTTTTTGCCGTAAAAAAAACAGTAATAGTGTCTCCCTGACTGGTCAGACACCAATATATCTGTTTAAAAGAGTCTGGTGTAGGCCAGAAAAATAGAACTGTGGTTTTGCAGTTCCACGGGTCAAATCTCTGTATTATCCTGTTTTTGGCATTATTTGCCGAAAAAAAACCCTGTAATAATGTCTCCCTGACTGGTCAGACACCAATTTATCTGTTTAAAAGTGTCTGGTGTACGTCACATAACTATAACTGTGGTTTTGCAGTTCCACGGGTCAAATCTCTGTATTATCCTGTTTTTGGCATTTTTTGCTGTAAAAAAAACAGTAATAGTGTCTCCCTGACTGGTCAGACACCAATATATCTGTTTAAAAGAGTCTGGTGTAGGCCAGAAAAATAGAACTGTGGTTTTGCAGTTCCACGGGTCAAATCTCTGTATTATCCTGTTTTTGGCATTTTTTGCCGTAAAAAAAACCCTGTAATAGTGTCTCCCTGACTGGTCAGACACCAATTTATCTGATTAAATAGTCTGGTGTACGTCACATAACTATAACTGTGGTTTTGCAGTTCCACGGGTCAAATCTCTGTATTATCCTGTTGTTGGCATTTTTTGCCGCAAAAAAAAACAGTAATAGTGTCTCCCTGACTGGTCAGACACCAATATATCTGTTTAAAAGAGTCTGGTGTAGGCCAGAAAAATAGAACTGTGGTTATGCAGTTCCACGGGTCAAATCTCTGTATTATCCTGTTTTGGGCATTTTTTGCCGTAAAAAAAAACTGTAATAGTGTCTCCCTGACTGGTCAGACACCAATATATCTGTTTAAAAGTGTCTGTTGTAGGCCAGAAAAACATAACTGTGGTTTTGCAGTTCCACGGGTCAAATCTCTGTATTATCCTGATTTTGGCATTTTTTGCCGTAAAAATAAACAGTAATAGTGTCTCCCTGACTGGTCAGACACCAATATATCTGTTTAAAAGAGTCTGGTGTAGGCCAGAAAAATAGAACTGTGGTTTTGCAGTTCCACAGGTCAAATCTCTGTATTATCCTGTTTTTGGCATTTTTTGCCGTAAAAAAAAACTGTAATAGTGTCTCCCTGACTGGTCAGACACCAATATATCTGTTTAAAAGATTCTGGTGTAGGCCAGAAAAATAGAACTGTGGTTTTGCAGTTCCATGGGTCAAATCTCTGTATTATCCTGTTTTTGGCATTTTTTGCCGTAAAAAAACCCTGTAATAGTGTCTCCCTGACTGGTCAGACACCAATTTATCTGTTTAAAAGAGTCTGGTGTACGTCACATAACTATAACTGTGGTTTTGCAGTTCCACGGGTCAAATCTCTGTATTATCCTGATTTAGGCATTTTTTGCCGCAAAAAAAACCTGTAATAGTGTCTCCCTGACTGGTCAGACACAAATATATCTGTTTAAAAGAGTCTGGTGTAGGCCAGACAAATAGAACTGTGGTTTTCCTCTCCTTATTATTACCCTTTTTCCATTGATAGTGCGAGTGTAAGCTATTTTACTACATTTACAATGGGCAAGGCGCGTGGCAAGGGAAATTGAACTGGAAGTTCTGGTGATGGTGCGTGTAGACGACGGGGCCATGGCCAAGGTGAAAATGTGCCACAACCAACAGCCACATCTTCTCGCTCCCACTTCTTGACCGAATTACTAGGGAAGCACACTACAACACCAGTATTGCGAACTGATCAGTGTGAACAGGTTATTAATTGGATAGCAGATAATACTTCCAGTTACCTGGGCACCACCACCTCCAGTCTGTCTTCCACACGGTCAAGTTTTAGTAGCCGTGAGTCTCGACCGCATACTCCTCCTCACTCTGATGCTCCTTCCTCCCACCATGCCGAGTGTCGTCAGACAGCAACTGATCCCACACTTGGACACTCTGAAGAGCTGTTCACTGGTCCATTTCCATATTTGTGCCCCTCGCCTGCTCCGCTTGAAGTGGTGGAAGAGGAGATCCCATGTAGCGATGCCCAAATATTTGAACAGCCATGGCCAGAGGAAGTCGACGCTGGCAATTTGTCACAAGAGGTGGACGATGACGAGACACAATTGCCACGAAGTGAGGAGGAGGATCGTGGTGCGCAAGTGGAAGAGGAGGAGGTGGTGGATGATCTAGTAACTGACCCAATGTGGCAGGAGGACACGCAGAGCAAGGCCAGCAGCACACAGGGGAGGGAGGCAGAGTACCCCAACAGGCAGGAAGAAGCAGTGTGGTGGCCGCACACAGAAGGCGGGCAACAGCTCCCAGTAACAACAATACGAGGGAAGATGCCAGTACAACCGGTAGGTCTTCCAGAGTCTGGAATTTTTTTAAAGACTCTGCTAATAACCCCAAAAAGGTTATTTGTACCACCTGCCATGCCAGCATCAGCAGGGGTGACAAAACTACCAGCCTGACCACCACCAGCATGATCAGGCACATGGCAGCAAAGCACCCGACTTTGTGGGGCGAAACCCAGGGTCCACGACCAGTGTCAGCGGGTGTCACCACTGCTTCTTCCGCTGTTGTGCATGTAAGAGAACCCCCTGTTGTGCGTGCAAGGCAATCCCCTGTCCATACTGCATGCAAAGATGCCCCCTCCTCTCAGTCTTCACTTGCTATGGCAGTTTCTCAAGAAACAGCATCAACATCCACGTCCACGTCCCACCGCAGCGTTCAATTGTCCATATCCTAGAGCTTTGAACGAAAGCGTAATTTCGCAGCCAACGCCCCACAGGCCACAGTCCTAAATTCGCACATTTCACGACTGCTTGCATTGGAAATGCTGCCTTTTAGGCTGGTGGAGACGGAATCCTTCCGCAACCTTATGGCGGTGGCCGTCCCTCGGTACTCGGTCCCCAGCCGACACTATTTTGCCCGGTGTGCCATCCCCGCACTACACAAGCACGTGTCCCAAAACATCTGCCGTGCCCTCAACAACGCAATTACTGGGAGAGTCCACCTGACAACGGACACGTGGACAAGTGCTTGTGGCCAGGGACGGTACATTTCCCTGACGGCACACTGGATAAACATAGTGGAAGCCGGGACCCAGTCGGACCTTGGGACGGAACACATCTTCCCCACACCGAGGATTGCGGGCCCTATGTCAGTCAGAGTTGCCCCTACAGTGTACAGCTCCTGCGCATCATCCTCCTCCTCCTCATGTTCAGCCTCCATCTCAGATATCACCACATCAGTTACAAGCTGGAAGCACTGCAGTACTGCCTCAGCCAAGCGGCAACAGGCTGTGCTGAAACTCATAAGCTTAGGTAATAAACCTCACACTGCTTGTGAGTTGTGGACAGCTGTGAAAGAGCAGGCAGATCTGTGGCTGAGACCACTGAACCTACATCCAGGCATGTGTGTGACAATGGCCGTAACCTGATGGCGTCTCTGAGGTGAGGCGAGATCACACACGTACCATGCCTGGCTCATGTGCTTAAACTCGTGGTTCAGCGGTTTCTTAAATCGTACCCCGAGTTGTCTGATCTGCTCGTTAAAGTACGCCGCCTGTCTGCCCAATTATTGCAATTCGGCTACAGCTTCCGCCGCCCTTGCTGTGTTGCAGCAGCATTTGCAGCTTCCGGCACACCGACTGGTGTGTGATGTCCCCACACATTGGAACTCTACCCTCCACATGTTGCAAAGGATTTGTGAGCAGAAGAGAGCAGTTGTGGAGTACCAGCTGCAACAAGGCCGTCGATATTCAGGTCAGACTCCACACATAAGACCTTAGGAGTGGACCTGGATGTCTGACATATGTACCATCCTGACAAACTTTGAGGAGTCCACCAAGATGGTGAGTGGCGATGACACCATCATTAGTGTCAGCATCCTACTTGTCTGTCTTTTGCAACGCTCTTTGCAGAGAATTAAAGAGGAGGCATTGCAGCCAGAGTATGATGAGATGGATCAAGAACCCGTAATGGGTGATTACACACAGCCCCGCCTCATCTCATCCCAACGTGCATTGGGGGACAATGAGGGAGAGGAGGAAGAACAGGAGCTGGTATCATGTGCTGTAGATGGTAGTACTTGTACAACTGTCATACAGTCGGTTCAGCGTGGGTGGTCTGAGGACAGGGGGGAGGAAGAGGAGGAGAGCCTGGTCAGTCGTCATCTTGGTGAGGACACAGAAGTCTTGCCCGTTACCAGTCTGGCACACATATCTGACTTTATGTTACGCTGCCTTAACCGGGACCCTCACGTTGCAAAATGTTGGGTGACAGTCATTACTGGTTGGTGACACTTTTAGACCCCCGCTACAAGGAGAACTTTCACTTTCTTATTTCTGAGGTGGAGAGATTTACAAAAATGGGGCAGTACCATAAGGCCCTTGCTGTAGAACTGTTAAAAAAATTCCCATCTGAACATGCTAGCGGCAGAGGTCACAGTTCGTTGACCAACCAAGGCGTACAGGCGAGAGAGAAGCAACTCTAATCCAGAAGAGGCAGGGGAACACTGTCAACATTCTGGGACAGTTTTCTGAGACCCGCCCAGCTTACAGGCCCTGAGGTGCGGGGTACTCTCACAAGGAGTGGAAAGTTTCAAAAGATGGTGAGGGAGTACCTTGCCGACCGTACCAGCATCCTCCGTGATTCCTCTGTGCCTTTTAATTATTGGGTATCCAAGCTGGACACTTGGAATGAACTCGCTCTGCAAGCCTTGGAGGTCCTGGCCTGCCCTGCCGCTAGCGTGTTATCGGAGCATGTTTTTAGTGCCGCTGGGGGAATTATAACTGATAAGTGCACTCGCCTGTCAACTAACAATGCTGACAAGCTGACCCTTATCAAAATGAACAAGGGCTGGATTGGGCCAGACTTCTCATCACCACTAAATGACAGCAGAGTAACATAAAATCAAATCCACTGTGTTATTTCGGGAGGTGTATTCCCATGCACTGCTTCACACCCACACATGGGTATACGCTTCCTCAATTCAGCTTTTTTTGCTCTTCTCCTTATCCTCAGCCCCCACCACCACTATACCACCAGGATGACCGTGTTCCGTGTTGCCAGCATTGCAAGTTCCTCCGTCCTAATTTTTGGCAGCTTTTGCTTGGAAGGCATAGGCAAACACTATGGCAGACTCACTCCCCAATAATGGGAAAAATGTTTTTAATATGCTGTGCTGCATGTCTCTTGTAAGGGGCATTAAAACCGTCTTATTAAACCACTCTGACTTCCACGTCTCTTCCAAGGGGCATTTAAACCGTCTTTTTAAGCTACTGCAACCTCCATGTCTCTTCCAAGGGGCATTAAAACCGTCTTGTTAAGCTAATGCGACCTCCACCACTTTTCCAAGGGGCATTAAAACCGTCTTGTTAAGCTACTGCAACCTGCATGTCTCTTCCAAGGGGAATTTAAACCGTCTTGTTAAGCTAGTGCAACCTCCATGTCTCTTCCAAGGGGCATTAAAACCGTCTTGTTAAGCTAATGCGACCTCCACCACTTTTCCAGGGGGCATTAAAACCGTCTTGTTAAGCTACTGCGACCTCCACCACTTTTCCAAGGGGCATTAAAGCAGTCTTGTTAAGCTACTGCGACCTCCACCACTTTTCCAAGGGGCATTAAAGCTGTCTTGTTAAGCTACTGTGACCTCCACCACTCTTCCAAGGGGCATTAAAACCGTCTTGTTAAGCTACTGCGACCTCCACGTCTCTTCCAAGGGGCATTAAAACCTTCTTGTTAAGCTAATGTGACCTTCACCACTTTTCCAAGGGGCATTAAAACCGTCTTGTTAAGCTACTGCGACCTCCACGTCTCTTCCAAGGAGCATTTAAACCGTCTTGTTAAGCTACTGCGACCTCCACCACTTTTCCCAGGGGCATTGATATTGTCTTTTTATTCCACTGCGAACTCCACCATTCTTCCAACGGGCATTGCATTTCCTCCTAGTTTTAGTCAGCTTTTGCTTTTCAATGCATAGGCGAACACTAAGGGAGACCCACTCCCCAATAATGGGTAGAAGGTTTTTAGTATGCTGTAATCCACGTCTGTTTAAAGGGGCATTGCAGTTCCTCATAATTTTTGGAAAGCCTTCCATTCACTGCTTAGGCCAACAGTGCACAGGAGACCCAGTTGCTATAAATGGAAAAAATGGTTTAGCTAAGGCCCTCTGACCTCCATGTCACTTCCAAGGTGCATTGGAGTGCCTCGAAATTTTTAGTAGGCATTGCACTCACTGCATGCCCTATAACTGTGTAGCTGAACCTCTCCTTTTGGTACAGAAACATATCCTACTAGACATGTGTGGTTGACAGGCCTGATATTGATGTGAATGGTCCCTGTTCCTCCGGCTCTTTCTGCTTTGCCACCACCTCATCCATCATTCATCACCTGAAGCTTTGTTTTAACGGGAGTCATAGAACTGGGATAGTAGCAGGAAAACATCCAGCAATCCTAGGAGGAGGTAGGATATGCGCCAAAACGCTGACCACCTCAGGCCTAGCCGCTACTACATACATGCGCTTGAATTCCAAGAAAACAAAGCAGATGCTAACTTCTATCATCATCATCATGCTCCTCACCTTGGCACTCTCAACTCCCCTGATGGAGAAGCCAGGGCCCACCGGAGGAGTCTGGTTTTCTGGTGGGCTTGTCCAATGCTGCCCTAAAGCAGGCCGGGCTAAGAAAGTGTGGGGGGATGTTCCAAGTAGAAATAGGGGCGGCTGGGGACCGTTTATGGACAGCCGGCCACCCCCAGGCGGTTGGGGACCGTGGGTGGACTCCCGGCCGCGGGGTGGCTGGGGACTGAGTATGGACACCCGGCCGCCCCCTGGAAGCTGGGGACAGAGCGTGGACACCCGTTCGCCGGGCAGCTGGGGACTGAGTATGGATACCAGGCCGCCGACGCAGCCATGACATGGTGGCCGGCGTCTGCCTCCACATGCCTAAAAGGCCCAATTTCAAGTGCAAGCAAGCTAGCAGTATTGTATTGCAGCCTGGGGGTGGCTGGCAGGTTGCACACTTACGCTTGCATTCCAAGAAAACAAAGCAGATGCTAACTTCTATCATCATCATCATGCTCCTCACCTTGGCACTCTCAACTCCCCTGATGGAGAAGCCAGGGCCCACCGGAGGAGTCTGGTTTTCTGGTGGGCACGTCCAATGCTGCCCTAAAGCAGGCCGGGCTAAGAAAAGTGTGTGGGGGGATGTTCCAAGGAGAAATAGGGGCGGCTGGGGACCGTTTATGGACACCCGGTCGCCCCCAGGTGGCTGGGGACCGTCTGTAGACACCCGGCCGCGGGGCGGCTGGGGACTGAGTATGGACACCCGGCCACCCCCTGGTGGCTGGGGACAGAGCGTGGACACCCGGCCGCCGGGCGGCTGGGGACTGAGTATGGATACCTCGTTGCCGAAGCAGCCATGAGGTAGTGGCCAGCTTCAGCCTCCTCCAAACTAAAAGGCCCCATTTCAAGTGCAAGCAAGCTAGCAGTATGGTATTGCAGCCTGGGGGTGGGTGGCAGGTTGCACATTTACGCATGCATTCCAAGAAAACAAAGCAGATGCTAACTTCTATCATCATCATGCTCCTCACCTTGGCACTCTCAACTCCCCTGATGGAGAAGCCAGGGCCCACCGGAGGAGTTTGGTTCTCTTGTGGGCTCGTCCAATGCTGCCCTAAAGCAGGCCGGGCTAAGAAAAGTGTGTGGGGGGATGTTCCAAGGAGAAATAGGGGTGGCTGGGGACTGTTTATGGACACCCGGCCACCCCCAGGCGGCTGGGGAGCGTGTGTGGACTCCCGGCCGCGGGGCGGCTGGGGACCGAGTATGGACACCCGGCCGTCCCCTAGCAGCTGGGGACAGAGCGTGGACACCCGTTCGCCGGGCAGCTGGGGACTGAGTATGGATACCAGGCCGCCGACGTAGCCATGACATGGTGGCCGGCGTCTGCCTCCACATGCCTAAAAGGCCCAATTTCAAGTGCAAGCAAGCTAGCAGTATTGTATTGCAGCCGGGGGGTGGGTGGGTGGCATGTTGCACACTTACGCTTGCATTCCAAGAAAACAAAGCAGATGCTAACTTCTATCATCATCATCATGCTCCTCACCTTGGCACTCTCAACTCCCCTGAGGGAGAAGCCAGGGCCCACCGGAGGAGTCTGGTTTTCTGGTGGGCACGTCCAATGCTGCCCTAAAGCAGGCCGGGCTAAGAAAAGTGTGGGGGGATGTTCCAAGGAGAAATAGGGGCGGCTGGGGACCGTTTATGGACACCCGGCCGCCCCCAGGCGGCTGGGGACCGTCTGTGGACACCCGGCCGCGGGGCGGCTGGGGACTGAGTATGGACACCCGGCCACCCCCTGGTGGCTGGGGACAGAGCGTGGACACCCGGCCGCCGGGCGGCTGGGGACTGAGTATGGATACCTCGTTGCCGAAGCAGCCATGAGGTAGTGGCCAGCTTCAGCCTCCTCCAAACTAAAAGGCCCCATTTCAAGTGCAAGCAAGCTAGCAGTATGATATTGCAGCCTGGGGGTGGGTGGCAGGTTGCACACTTACGCATGCATTCCAAGAAAACAAAGCAGATGCTAACTTCTATCATCATCATGCTCCTCACCTTGGCACTCTCAACTCCCCTGATGGAGAAGCCAGGGCCCACCGGAGGAGTTTGGTTCTCTTGTGGGCTCGTCCAGTGCTGCCCTAAAGCAGGCCGGGCTAAGAAAAGTGTGTGGGGGGATGTTCCAAGGAGAAATAGGGGCGGCTGGGGACCGTTTATGGACACCCGGCCGCCCCCAGGCGGCTGGGGACCGAGTGTGGACTCCCGGCCGCGGGGCGGCTGGGGACCGAGTATGGACACCCGGCCGACCCTGGCAGCTGGGGACAGAGAGTGGACACCCGTTCGCCGGGTAGCTTGGGACTGAGTATGGATACCAGGCCGCTGACGCAGCCATGACATGGTGGCCGGCGTCTGCCTCCACATGCCTAAAAGGCCCAATTTCAAGTGCAAGCAAGCTAGCAGTATTGTATTGCAGCCGGGGGGTGGGTGGGTGGCAGGCTGCACACTTACGCTTGCATTCCAAGAAAGCAAAGCAGATGCTAATTTCTATCATCATCATCATGCTCCTCACCTTGGCACTCTCAACTCCCCTGATGGAGAAGCCAGGGCCCACCGGAGGAGTCTGGTTTTCTGGTGGGCACGTCCAATGCTGCCCTAAAGCAGGCCGGGCTAAGAAAAGTGTGGGGGGATGTTCCAAGGAGAAATAGGGGTGGCTGGGGACCGTTTATGGACAGCCGGCCGCCCCCAGGCGGCTGGGGACCGTCTGTGGACACCCGGCCGCGGGGCGGCTGGGGACTGAGTATGGACACCCGACCATCCCCTGGTGGCTGGGGACAGAGCGTGGACACCCGGCCGCCGGGCGGCTGGGGACTGAGTATGGATACATCGTTGCCGAAGCAGCCATGAAGTAGTGGCCAGCTTCAGCCTCCTCCAAACTAAAAGGCCCCATTTCAAGTGCAAGCAAGCTAGCAGTATGGTATTGCAGCCTGGGGGTGGGTGGCAGGTTGCACACTTACGCATGCATTCCAAGAAAACAAAGCAGATGCTAACTTCTATCATCATCATGCTCCTCACCTTGGCACTCTCAACTCCCCTGATGGAGAAGCCAGGGTCCACCGGAAGAGTTTGGTTCTCTTGTTGGCTCGTCCAATGCTGCCCTAAAGCAGGCCGGGCTAAGAAAAGTGTGTGGGGGGATGTTCCAAGGAGAAATAGGGGCGGCTGGGGACCGTTTATGGACACCCGGCCGCCCCCAGGCGGCTGGGGACCGCAGGTGGACACCCAGCCGCGGGGCGGCTGGGGACCGAGTATGGACACCCGACCGCTCCCTGGTGGCTGGGGACCGAGCGTGGACTGAGTATGGATACCTCGCTGCCGAAGCAGCTATGAGGTAGTGGCCAGTTTCGGCCTCCTCCAAACTTAAAGGCCCCATTTCAAGTGCAAGTGTGGCGCCCCTGAGGGTTCGACCGCCACAGGGATGCTGCACTTCTTTAATGGAGTGTAATGTTCTTCCTCTGAAGTAAGAACAGTGTAATGGTCAGGACCCAACCTCCACATCCAACACCACATTTTTCCCACCAGAGGGGGCTAGAATGCACTAGGCGCTGCCCTCCTGGTTGCCAGGAGACAGGGGAACCAAGAGATAGGGGAACCATTTTAGTGGGTGAGGGTGGAGGACTCACATTTTAGTGACACTTAATATTTTATATTTAATACACGGCCATCTTGGTTCTTGGTCCTTTTTAGTCTTTTCATGGTTCTTTGATTGTGATCTCCCTCCCTGAGCGTGGATCCTGTGTGGGCCTGCAGAGGACGGAGACACGGCCCTCGTACCTTAGCCTTGGGTCGAGAGGCAGGTTGCTGACAATGAACGTCTCAACCCGGTCAAGGACCATGACCAAGAAGGCCCGGAGCTCAGGAGTGTAGCTCCACAGCAAATGGATCCCAGGGAGGATGCAGACGGAGCGGTATACGCCACCTGTCCTCGCCAGCCTGATATATTCAGAGGGAGTCCGGATACAAGAGGGGTACCGGCCCCCGACACCCGACCTTGCTACTCCACATCCTGGTCGGGAAAGCCCGGTAGGCCCTGAGGATCCCACCGTGTAACGGAAAGAGCAGAGCTGCCACCCGTACCCTTGTCCTGAGAGAAGTTCAGAGGGAGAGCCGGCCTATCCACACACACACAGACAGGAAAGGACTCGGTCTGAAGTCTAGGAACACTCTAGTGCAGGGTCGTGATTTAACACTGGACTTACTCGGAGGTTGTCGGACTCCCTTCGTCTCTGGTGACCGCAGAACCCCGCGAGGAGCAGGGTGTCGCCTTCCTACTGCCATCTCTTTCATGAGTAAAGCCTTGGAAGTTCACCCCTATGGCCTCCGGACTCTTTATTCTGCATTACACCGCACTGCGCAGCACCAGGTCTCCTCTACTACTACCCCCGTCATCCTGTCCCTCTGCCCTGAGGCCTTGCTCCGCCTGTGGGGAGTAGTAACATCTACGGCTGCCATAACACCATGCCTCAGCGGACTGCAGCGGCACTGGTGCCCTTCACTAGGTGCCACAGGTGGCGTAGTCGTAATCAGCCACTCAACCCGGATAAGCCCATACCATCCTTTTTAATGTGACGGCCCTGGACAGGGAGCGGGTCCGGGCCACGGCTGCACCCCATCTCTCCATCACAGGACCTGACTCCGAGTCCCCCATCTCCCAGGGTAAAGGGGCTTACAGGAGGCTTTGAGGCGTCACAAACTTGGCGTAGTCGGCAGGATCGCGTGCCCGCAGCAACGGAAGGAATTACCCATTGATACTGGGTACTGTGTGCCTTACACCTTGGACAGTCGTTTTTCACTTAAAATGGCGCCCGCCCAAGAAGAACAGGTGCCATAATGCTGTGGAAAGATGGCCTTCAAACACCTCCCATCGTGGGCTGGGATCCCGCATGGCGCCAAAAGTGCGGACCGCCCCTTCCATCAGAGACTGTCCGCGGGGTAATGCCCGTGAAAACAGATGGGCTGAATGAAGGCGGGCCTGTCAGCATGCCGCCCAGGAACCGCCCCAAAAGAGGAGGAAGAAGCAAAGCAACAAGGTGCGGCCATTGCAGTCGGAGGTTGGCAATCTTCGGGAGCAGACATGGACGCTTCTGGAGCGCAACCTACGGAGCCTTCCGAATCTGGTCCAGGTCCTTCACCCGGAACGGAGCGAAGCGGCAGAGTTCTTACCATGGGAGACTTTGAGTTTCTCCACCGGGAAGCCCCAGGTCTCGTGCGGAGACAGAAAGAGGCCCAGGAGGCGGCGACGGCTGCATGGCGGGAAGAAATGCTGCTATGTATCCGGGCCCGCCGCCGAGGAGCTGAAGCTCAGGGAGACGCGGTGACAGAGGTTGCGAGCGGCCCAGAGGCGGGTGAGTGTGCTACCCCCGCCCCGGCTGCTGAGCCTACCGTTCCCTTACTGGACCTCATGGCTGAATATCTCCTGTCCGGCGCGGTCACCTGGGAGCAGGTCTTTTCTCCGGAGCAGCAAGCGTCAGCTATAGGTGGGGACCTGCGCTGCCGCCCAACTCCCGAATCGGAAGCGCCTGAGGCTGCTGGGGTATCCACCGACCCCAACCTGGACTGGTCCACACTTGCAGAGGACCCGCAGCAACCCCTAATGACACTGCTACCTGCACCAACAGTCACCTGGCCGGAGGCTGAGGAGTGGGCCTGGGACAACCAGGGGGGGGACCTGATGGGCTTCCCCCGGGAGACCCGGGCCGAAGCGCAGAGAAGGAGTGAGCGGTGCAGTGAGCAGATCCTCCAACTTGCTCGGGAGCAACGCCAGAGGGAGGTCCGCTGCGAGCACCTCGAGGTGCGGGCCAAAGCTGCCAAGTCCCGGGCCAGACAGGAAGAGGCAACTCGTCCCAGTCCCTGTGTGGAAGGGCAAGTCGTCCGCTTCCACCATGAGGGGGGGTGGGGGTTCATCAGGAGTCCCCAGTACCAGGATGACGTCTTTGTCAGCAGGCGGGACGTCGAGCCGCGTTTGAAAAAGGGACACCCTGGCCGGAACCTCTTCCCGGGCGATGTAGTTACGTACTCTCGCCACCATGGGGTGCGGGGGTGGTACGCCCTGGATGTCCACAAGGTGCACGGGAGCGACGCCCCCTCGCGCTCTGCCTCAGAGGACCGGTCAGCCTCAATCAGGAGGAACGAGCCTTTTCCCAGGAGGGAACCCGAGACCTAAGCAGCCCCGGCGGCTGTAACCTGTTAAAAGTTATTATGTTGACGTTTATGTTTTGATTTTCTATCCCCGGTTTCTAGAGACATTGGTCCCTGCGGACTTGCAGCAGACAGACTCCTTTCTTGTACATAGTTTGCATCTCTTTAGGTGCTCCTTATTGGTTTTATGTAAAACCGCATACCTATTTCTACCTCAGACCTCAGAAGAAAAACCTGTCTGGAGTGGCTCTCTTGGAGCTCCAACTCGGGATCTTCATGCCCTGCAGCCACCCCAGGGCCCACGTTGGGGGTTTGGGACTGGTCCCTCGCACTTCTGAACTGACTCTTCGTCCTTGCACTTTAACCGGTCTGTCTGTGCATAAATGTCTCTGGAAAATGCTAGCACTTTTATAATTTTATACTTTTGTACTTTTATAATGTTATATTATGTTTGCAACGTTTAAGAAGATGTGCCTCCCATAAAGGGAAGATGGTTTATTGTTATATAAAAAGAAAACTTTCCTAGGTATTGCTCTTTTGCAGCCCGGGGACGTGCTGTGTTTCACCAGGGGGGAATGTGGTGCCCCTGAGGGTTCGACCACCACAGGGATGCTGCACTTCTTTAATGGAGTGTAATGTTCCTCCTCTGAGGAAAGAACAGTGTGATGGTCAGGACCCAACCTCCACATCCAACACCACATTTTTCCCACCAGAGGGGGCTAGAATGCACTAGGCGCTGCCCTCCTGGTTGCCGGGAGACAGGGGAACCAAGAGATAGGGGAACCATTTTAGTGGGTGAGGGTGGAGGACTCACATTTTAGTGACACTTAATATTTTATATTTAATACACAGCCATCTTGGTTCTTGGTCCTTTTTAGTCTTTTGATGGTTCTTTGATTGTGATCTCCCTCCCTGAGCGTGGATCCTGTGTGGGCCTGCAGAGGACGGAGACACGGCCCTCGTACCTTAGCCTTGGGTCGAGAGGCAGGTTGCAGACAATGAACGTCTCAACCTGGTCAAGGACCATGACCAAGAAGGCCCGGAGCTCAGGAGTGTAGCTCCACAGCAAATGGATCCCAGGGAGGATGCAGACGGAGCGGTATACGCCACCTGTCCTCGCCAACCTGATATATTTAGTGCAGGGTCCTGATTTAACACTGGACTTACTCGGAGGTTGTCGGACCCCCTTCGTCTCTGGTGACCGCAGAACCCCGCGAGGAGCAGGGAGTCGCATTCCTACTGCCATCTCTTTCATGAGTAAAGCCTTGGAAGTTCACCCCTATGGCCTCCGGACTCTTTATTCTGCACTACACCGTACTGCGCAGCACCAGGTCTCCTCTACTACTACCCCCGTCATCCTGTCCCTCTGCCCTGAGGCCTTGCTCCGCCTGTGGGGAGTAGTAACATCTACGGCTGCCATAACACCATGCCTCAGCGGACTGCAGCGGCGCTGGTGCCCTTCACCAGGTGCCACAGGTGGCGTAGTCATAATCAGCCACTCAACCCGCATAAGCCCATACCATCCATTTTAATGTGATGGCCCTGGGCACGGAGCAGGTCCGGGCCACGGCTGCATCCCATCTCTCCATCACAGGACCCGACTCTGAGTCCCCCATCTCCCAGGGTAAAGGAGCTTACAGGAGGCTTTGAGGTGTTACACAAGCAAGCAAGCAGTATGGTATTGCAGCCTGGGGGTCGGTGGGTGGCAGGCTGCATACTTGCGCTTGCATTGCAAGGAATGGGGGAGATACAATTGAACACTGCCCTGGGACAAGGACTTGCACGGGGATAGTTGCAAGTCTGCATCTTCTGATGCTGAAAGGATCACTTCTGATGGGCACACTTTTAGGCAGTGACCTGGGTGTCAGAAATGCTTCCAGGGGTCTTCCCCATGCTGTTAGTGTGGCACCCCAGGGGTCTGGTTACCACAGTAATAGCAATATTACGTCTGAGAGCAGGTGGGAGGTCTCCTGGTCAGGAACCCTAAGCATGCAACACTTCCTGCCCAGTCCTGGGAGGGGAAGAACTTCCCCTATATAAACTGGGGCTGAGGCGGGGTTAGAGGAGAAGAAGAGGAGTCCCAGACAGAGACACAGTCTGGTCTGGAGTGGAGCAGATACAGGGAGAGCAAGATCAGAAGCTATGTGGGAGCAGTGATAAAAGGGGTCAGAGACTGGAAGCTATAGAGCTCGTCCTGACTGAAGAGATCTCACCGGACACGGAGTCCGAGGCAGTGGGGACTGATCCATACCCAGCAGCAGAAACCGACCGGCAGGGGATTTCAGGTCCTCTGGCCAAGAAACCCGAAGGCACGGTCACACGCAAGGGACCAGCACCGCCGTTGTGGAGCGGAGGCTACCAGAAGGCCCCGAGTCACCGGCCATACGGGTGAGCACCACACGGTACACTCAGGGACGTGGGCTACTTTTACCCGCTTCTAGCAAGGTAGCCAGGGAGAGTACAATAAGTTGGGGAGGCCTACAACTCCGCCTGGCCAGGGGAGATCCTATCTGCTCACGGACTGACCAGGCCCCGATCGCTAGCCAGTACTCCCGGGAGGGTCTACCTTTGCCACCAGTAAAGACCCTGAACTACACCGCACCGTCTCTGAGTGGTTCCTGGTGCCTGTGTGCAATTCTGCTATCCCCATCATCCACGTCCGCTGCCCTGAGGCCATACCCCTCCCGTTGCGGGTTATACTATCCACGCTGCACAACTGTACCACCGGCCTCAGCGGTCTGCCCTGCAGCGGCGGCTTCATAACCGCATTCAACGGGTGGCGTAGTCGAACACTATAACATCTTCTACTAAATTCTGCCACTTGGTTTGACACCCTGGGCACGGATCGGATCGTCGCCACGAGGACTACTACCCCTATCAGATCCGGCTCCGGGTAGTCCCCGCGTGCGCAACGCTACACAACAGAGGCCCAGGGGGCGCGTCAACTTTGGCGTAGTCGGCAGGATTCCGTGCCCGCAACCACCGGGTACTGCGTGCCTGAAAAAAAAAAAAAAAAAAGAGACTGTTAAACTTACCTGTGGTGAGGATTCCCGCCATCCGACGCCATCTTCTGCCTTCTTCCCGCCATCCGTGGAGTTTTCCCGTCATCCGACGCCATCTTCTACCTTCTTCCCGCCATCCGTGGAGTTTTCCGCCATTGGACGCCATCTTGAGGACGCCGCGCGGGAAGAAGAGGGGCGTGGACTCCGAAAGCGCGCGAGAACTGAAGCTCCGCCTCACGTCCGGACGTTGCGTAAGGTCCTGGAAGGAGCCCAGCAGACGCCGACGTCACAGGAGCGCGACGGAAGGTCCTCAACCCTGACGATCCACTGCGGAGCCGCGGCCTATGGAAGAGGATCATCGCAAGGTAGGCCACGGTCCACTAGGGGGGAGGAGGATGTCGGATACAGAGGAGAGCTTCACTGCCACAGCCACCGCCAGCGCCACCGCTGCTGCGGTCATGCCTTTCACTATGCCCTATATCCCGGGGGCAGCCTGGCTACCCCAGTACTCAGGGGAATCACATACCCTAAATGACTTCAGAGAAAGGCTGGATAGCCTCTTCCAGGTGTACCCCCTCACAGAGGAGCAAAAAGTGAGCATCCTGGTGGCTCAATTAACAGGGGCAGCCCAAAGGGAGGTAAAGTCCTGGCCACTCGGGAGGAGGAGGACTGTCGCAGAGATACTAGCCCGGCTGAAGGACACCTTTGATACCCGTACCTCAGCCGAGATCAAGCTTAGATTCTACGGGTGCAAGCAGCGAGCACATGAGAATATAAGGGACTATGCACTAAACCTACAAGAGGCCCTGAGAGCCATTAAGCAGGCCGACCCTGACGGCGTGGGAAACGAAGACAAGCTGTTGACTGAACAATTTATAGAGGGTCTACATTGCAATGCCCACCGAACCCAGTTGCGGGCAATGGCCTTACAGGACCCTCATCTGGACTTTGCACAGTTCAAGGACAGAGCCATCCGGGTGCTCCGAGAACCGGCACCAGGTGGCGCTGTGACCCACAGACGCCCTACTACCACTTACCACCAGGAGACGACGCCCTTGTCGGCAGGGCCTGTGGGAGCTGATGCGCAGGCTTTAAACAATGACCCGGCTACAGACCTGCACCATCAGGTCCAAGAGCTAACTAAAAGCGTTGCTGCGCTAACCCGAACTGTGCAGTCTTTACAGGTTTCTACTCCAGGGAAGATCCAGCTGGCATCCGGACGGAGGACATCCCGTGGCGCCGACCAAGGAGGACCCCACCGGCCAGAGGAAAACCCAGTGACCGATACAACGAGGACGGACAACCCATCTGCCGCCGCTGCAATCAACCCGGACATATGGCAAGGTACTGTCCTTTAAACTGGCACAACCTGGGGTAGAGGGCCAACCCCTAGGAATAAGATCACCAGGCCCATCGAACTGGCGTGACAAATACGTGGGAGGACGTCCAGTCTTGCCTGTGGTACTGGATGGCATTCCTATGAGTGCCCTACTGGACACCGGGTCACAGGTCACCACCATCCCGTACGTGCTCTTCAAGCAGTACTGGAATGACTCGGATATAACCCGCTACCCTGACGACGACTTGAGTATCATCGCCAGCAATGGTCAGCCCGTGCCACAGATCGGATTTAAAGAGATGACCATTAAAATCGGTAAAGTCGAACTGGCAGCACAGGGACTGATCATTGTGGACATTGACAAGCGCGAGAGTCACCCAAAGATAACTCTAGGAACTAATGTGATTGAAAATTGTCTTGCAGAGGTGATTCTCATTTTACAGCAGGTTGCCAAGAACGCCAGTTCCGGCCAGCAGCGAGTGCTCCAAAAAGAGATCCGGGCACTGATGCGACGGCAACAGGTGGAACTCTCCGGTGGTGAGATTGGTAGCGTGAGAATGTGTGACCCTTTCCCTATTGCCATGCCCCCGAAAAGTGAAATGATGATTTGGTGCCGGGCAGCTATTGGTCTGAGAGGTAGAGATTACCAGGCAATGGTGGAACCAGTCTACTCAGACAGTAGGCCCACCATTTTGACAGCACGGGGGGTGGTCGATGTACGCCATGGGAGGGTGCCCGTTCGCATCATAAATATCGGGGAGAGAGAAGTACACCTGCCCCGGTATGCCACGCTAGCCAAATTGTTCACCATAAACCAGAATTCTGTACAGGCCGTGGAACCCTTGTCTCCGTCTCAACCAGAGGAAGGTAACGGCTCTAAGCAACAAATGGAGGACTGGTGTCAGCAACTACATTTGGGTACTGACTCCACTCCCTCACACCAGAAACAGGGAGTCTATCGGGTGGTTCAAGAGTACGAGAGAGTGTTTAGTAAACACCCGTTAGACTTCGGGCGAGTAAAGGGGGTAGAACACCACATCCCCACGGGAGACCATCCTCCCATAAAGGAGAGATACCGACCCGTACCCCCTGCACACTACCAACACGCCAAGGGGATGCTTAGAGACATGAAGGAGGCTGGGGTAATCAGGGATAGCTGTAGTCCCTGGGCAGCTCCACTAGTCTTGGTTAAAAAAAAAGACAACACCATGAGAATGTGTGTAGACTACCGGAAAATCAACCGTATCACACACAAAGATGCGTACCCCTTACCAAGGATAGAGGAGTCTTTGGCTGCTTTAAAATCTGCTAACTTCTTCTCCACTTTGGATCTCACTAGCGGGTACTGGCAGGTTCCTGTAGCAGAGGCGGACCGGGAGAAGACCCCATTCACCACCCCGATGGGACTTAGCGAGTTTACCTGCATGCCGTTCGGACTCTGCAACGCACCAGGAACCTTCCAACGATTGATGGAATGCTGTCTGGGACACCGAAACTTTGAGACGGTCCTGCTGTACCTGGACGATGTTATAGTTTATTCCAAAACCTACGAGGACCACCTGAAACACCTGGCGGAAGTGTTTGAAGCCCTGGCAAACTACGGTCTGAAGGTGAAACCGTCGAAGTGTCACCTGCTAAAACCAAAAGTGCAGTACCTGGGACACGTGGTGAGTGCTGACGGAGTGGCTCCCGACCCTGATAAGATCACCGCGATTAAGGAATGGCCAAGACCCTCTAGCGTAAGGGAAGTACGGCAGTTCCTCGGGTTGGTAGGCTACTACCGAAGATTCATTCCCGGTTTCACCAAAAAGGCAGCTCCTATGCAGGACCTCCTGATAGGCCAGTCCAGGAAGGCCAAGAACCAGAAGCCGCCCTTCAGATGGGAGAAGCTGGAAGAAGAGTCCTTCCGCCAGCTGAAGATGGCCCTCACGGGGGATGAAATCCTGGCATACCCTGATTACAGCCAGCCCTTTATCCTCTACACCGACGCAAGTAACATCGGGCTAGGAGCCGTACTGTCCCAGATCCAGCAGGGGAGAGAACGGGTAATTGCTTACGCCAGCCGAAAACTGCGACCCACCGAAAGAAACCCTGAGAATTACAGCTCATTCAAGCTAGAGTTCCTGGCAGTGGTGTGGGCAGTCACCGAACGCTTTAAGCACTACCTCGCCTCTTCCCGATTCACCGTGTACACGGATAACAACCCGTTGACACACCTGGACACTGCAAGACTCGGTGCCCTGGAGCAGAGATGGATGGCCCGCCTGTCCAACTATGAATTCACGATCAAATACCGGGCAGGACGCTCCAATACCAACGCGGATGCCTTGTCCAGAATGCCAAACCTACCGGACGTAGGGGAAGATCCAGAGGAACTGGAAGAAGTTGAACTCCCCGCGTTCCACCGTCATGGGACTACCCAGTATTCCCACCGTGTAAGGGGTAAGCAATCCGCTACGTTCAACACCTTACCTCATTACAACTGGGCGGAAACGCAAGACAGTGACCCCGCCGTCCGACTGGTGAAGGAGATGCTGACTCAGCCAGATGCTCGCCTTGACCCAGACTCTCCGGAGGAAACCAAGCAACTGTGGGCTGAGAAGAGTCGACTGTTCCTTTACAAGGGGAAGTTGTGCCGTAGAATGGTTAACTCCCGGACGCATGAACTGATCTGGCAAGTAGTGGTGCCAAGAAGAGACGCGGCTATGGTACTGGAGGCATACCACGACGGAGCTGGGCACTTCGGATGGAAGAAGTTGGAGTTCCTGCTGCGCGGGCGGTTCCACTGGGTAGGCATGAGAGGAACCATCGAGAGGTGGTGCAGAGACTGTGGCCCATGCAACCTAAGAAGGAAGGACCGTGCCAGTCAGAAGACTCCCCTGCAGTCCATCGTCACCAGGCAGCCGTTGGAACTGGTAGCCTTGGATCATGTAAAACTGACCCCCAGCAGAAGTGGCTACGTCTATGCGTTAACCATCGTGGATCACTACTCCCGGTTCTTGGTTGTAGTCCCCGTCAAGGACTTAACGGCTCAAACAGCAGCTAGAGCCTTTCAGCAGCACTTCTGCCGTCCACACGGATACCCAGAGCAGGTGCTGACGGACCAGGGACCTGCCTTTGAAGCGGAAGTCTTCCAGGAGTTCTGCACTCTGTATGGCTGCCGGAAGATAAGAACAACACCCTATCATCCGCAAACCAATGGACTCTGCGAGAAGATGAACCAGGTGGTGATAGACCTTCTGAAAACGTTGCCCCTGGAAGAACGCAGTCTGTGGCCTGAGAAACTGCCTGATCTGGTGGACCTATACAACCACATCCCTGTAGGTTCTACCAACTGTACCCCGGCTTACCTAATGAGAGCAAGACCTGGTAAGCTGCCTGTTGATCTGGATATGGGAGTCCTGACACCCGAGGACACTTCACCAGAAGCAGACTGGGACACAGAGAGGCAGCAGCAGTACCGGAAAGTACAGGAGAGCGTTGAGCGAAGTCTCTGTCAAGCAAGAGAAAGACAGGAGAAGACTTACAACCAGTATGCTCCCGCTGTTTCCCTGGTACCTGGAGAGCAGGTCTTGAAAAGGAAGAGATGGCTCCACAAGTTGGACGACCAGTGGTAGAAGGACCCGTACACCGTACTGCCATCAAGCCATGAAAACCCAAAAATCTGCACAATCAGTAAGGATGGAGGAGAAACCACAGCCATTGTCTCCCGAGATCACCTGAAGAAGTGTCCCGAGCAGCTACGAAACCCTGAAGAAGATCAAGAAAACCCTCGACCCGCAGAGGAAAGGGAAGAAATGGTCAGTACTGTACTCGGAGACTTCCCTCGGTCTTGGACACAAGTAAATGGCGCTGTTGTGGTACCCGTCCTAACCTTCCTCCAGCCAGCATCCCAAGTGCCTACGGAAAAACAGGTAGAGCTGGAAGAGCAGCCGGTCCAGGAGGCAGAAGACCCCACACAAGCAGACCAGGAGAATCGACCCTCTGCTTATAGTGAGCCTGCCGTGCCCCTAGTGAGCCAAAGAACCCGTAGACAGCTGCCCAGCTTACCTTTGACAGCTCCTACACCCTGTAGCTTAGGACCAGTCAGTAAGCTCCGTAGGTCTACTAGGGCCACTAGAGGCCAGTTGCCAGTACGTTGGAGGATCTAAAGTGTTCAGACTGTTTTATTGGTATTTACCTGTTTACTGTTGCTTGTAAATAATTATGTTTTTCCAGTTATTTTATAGGTGTCTTTCGTGGATTAACCGGAATTCTTTGTATATATGTTTGGAGCGTAACCCAGGAATGGACTAAGACTGCTAAAGACTCGGGGTAGGACAGACCCCCACCTGGTTACGGCTCCCTGTTCTTTGGTGAAATGGACACCCTTATTGCTTCAAAAACTGCACCCGGTTGCGGACACGCTGTGACCGCCCTAACGTGTTTTCCCTTATTGTATTGTTCCTGTTTATACCCTGTTATGTTTTCAAAAATATGTTTAGTCCCGGAGTACTAAATTTTACTAGGGGGGAATGTGGCACCCCAGGGGTCTGGTTACCACAGTAATAGCAATATTACGTCTGAGAGCAGGTGGGAGGTCTCCTGGTCAGGAACCCTAAGCATGCAACACTTCCTGCCCAGTCCTGGGAGGGGAAGAACTTCCCCTATATAAACTGGGGCTGAGGCGGGGTTAGAGGAGAAGAAGAGGAGTCCCAGACAGAGACACAGTCTGGTCTGGAGTGGAGCAGATACAGGGAGAGCAAGATCAGGAGCTATGTGAGAGCAGTGATAAAAGGGGTCAGAGACTGGAAGCTATAGAGCTCGTCCTGACTGAAGAGATCTCACCGGACACGGAGTCCGAGGCAGTGGGGACTGATCCATACCCAGCAGCAGAAACCGACCGACAGGGGATTTCAGGTCCTCTGGCCAAGAAACCCGAAGGCACGGTCACACGCAAGGGACCAGCACCGCCGTTGTGGAGCGGAGGCTACCAGAAGGCCCCGAGTCACCGGCCATACGGGTGAGCACCACACGGTACACTCAGGGACGTGGGCTACTTTTACCCGCTTCTAGCAAGGTAGCCAGGGAGAGTACAATAAGTTGGGGAGGCCTACAACTCCGCCTGGCCAGGGGAGATCCTATCTGCTCACGGACTGACCAGGCCCCGATCGCTAGCCAGTACTCCCGGGAGGGTCTACCTTTGCCACCAGTAAAGACCCTGAACTACACCGCACCGTCTCTGAGTGGTTCCTGGCGCCTGCGTGCAATTCTGCTATCCCCATCATCCACGTCCGCTGCCCTGAGGCCATACCCCTCCCGTTGGGGGTTATACTATCCACGCCGCACAACTGTACCACCGGCCTCAGCGGTCTGCCCTGCAGCGGCGGCTTCATAACCGCATTCAACGGGTGGCGTAGTCGAACACTATAACATCTTCTACTAAATTCTGCCACTTGGTTTGACACCCTGGGCACGGACCGGATCGTCGCCACGAGGACTACTACCCCTATCAGATCCGGCTCCGGGTAGTCCCCGCGTGCGCAACGCTACACAACAGAGGCCCAGGGGGCGCATCATTAGCATGTCTTTTCAGCACTGTATGCATGTGTCACACAGCACATGGCCAGATAAGATTGTAAAATGTTAAAATGACATTTCCCGGTGAATGCATTTGTCACAGTTGAAAGCAATACAAAAGTGCAAAAACGCATAAAAAATGCTACTTGTGAACATAGCCCAATGTGTGGAGGAGTATTTTTGTTTTTGGTTATTTATTTTACCTTATACACAAGTCTTTACCCTGGAAAGGAAGTTCCTTAACATATTTCACAGGAAAACCGTTTCAGTTTAGTTTTTGAACGTTTTATTGTGAGCCCGTAAAAGTGGCTTAATACCTCTGACCACGTTGTTGACAGCAGTGACCTGGGGGTCAGAAATGCTTCCTGGGGCAATCCCCATGCTGTCCCCATGTCTTTTGAGCACTGTCAGTATCGTTTTGGGCACTTTTTAGGCTTTCTACAGACTGCCGGGGGTGCCGCCACAAAAATGCTCGAGTCTCCCATAGACTAACATTGGGCTCGTTGCTCGGGTCGAGCATCCGAGTATCACGGCGAGCTCGGCCCGAGCTTCGAGCACCCGAGCATTTTAGTGCTCGCTCAACACTAGTAAGTATCTTTCCAATCTAGCTTTCTGCAAAAGACTCTAAACTTTATAGCTTGGCGTTTGATTTTGTTTGAATTTTTGACAATTTTTCTAATTAATATCGCAATCTATATTAAAATCTGAATATAAATCTTGCAGTTTTCACACTGGCTACTGGGGTTTTTTTTAGCTCTAACTTCCTGTTGTTTCAGGAAATTCACATTTACATTAGCCACATTGAACAGGCTCCGACCCTACCTTTTGTATTGAAACATCTAATGAGCGTGTGCAAAGGTCAATTTGAAGGTAGGGAGAGGAGGTCAGCTGTGACATCACCTATTGTGACTGGTGGATCCTGTGTTATTAGCTTTCTAGAGAGATCTTGTGTTATTGTAATCCTGGCACTGATACTAATAAGTAGCCTGCTGAAAACTGTTCCTGAAAGGACAGAAAGTATGAATTTAAACAAGTCCCAGTCGCCAGTGTGGAAATTGCAAGATTACTAATTTTATTTTTTACTAAGGACCATGATGTGAGAAAAAAAAACTTTGGCAATTTAGAAAAAGCCATTCCTGCTGACTTTAGCCTATTGTGTATGGGGTCTTAATACTCTGAAGGGCTATTGTTTCATGGGGTGAGGTGGTACTATCAAAGTTGTAGGTCAAGTTGAGCAACAGAAGGCAATGGCACAGTGTGCAGGACCTGCCAGACGGCAGGTGAATTATCAAGCCCCGGACAGCATGGTATGCAGAATTACAGGCAAACAAGCAAACAAATGGTTAATGGCAGAGTTGAATGCAATCTGGAGACAGATGGTCAATGGCAAAGACAAAGGCAAGCAGCAAGCAAATAATTAACGGCAGGCAGAAGTGATGAATAGGCAAACTGGTTACCTGTGTAAAGAAAAGATTACACACTGTATCAGCAGTGTTACAGTGTGAACAGTACCAGTATTAGCAGAGAACAGGTCATTATGGTTACAGCAAACAAATGAATATGAACAGGTCTGAGCCAGGAAATAAATGCAGATAGATGAAAAACAAGCAGGAGTTTGCTGAAGAGATGATTAGCCAGCAGAGAGAAATGGATGTTGAGGCAAACTCCAGAAATACACAGAGTTACTTAATGCAGAGCTTACTGAATACTCAGACGGCAATTAGCTGTCTGAGTCAGCATTAAGACGCCTTGGATTGTGATATCAAAAGAGTTTGTTGAGTTACTTGAAAAACATGGGGTGGCCTACAGCAAAGCAAGGCGACCCTAGGAGTAGGGAGTAAGGCTCGGCTCTGGTGCCAGGACAGGTAACAGTAACCACAAGGTGGTTTGTCTCTCAAACATCTTTGAAGAATGAGTGACAATGGACATCACCATTAGGAAGAAGTAAAAACTCAACACATGAAGGCTGAGGAATACAATGATACTTGATAGGCCAGGATCTTTTGTTTTCTAGACCAATCTAACAATATTCCTGACCATTCCACTGGAGAAGAATATCTTCCTTATTGAATCCTTTTCCACTTCTGTCCGACAACTTTACCACCACTACTATGGCAATGATGGAATAAGTCTATAACTGTATTAAAACACTCATTCTTAAAACATTATGCATAATGATACATTATCTAGACCAGAGGTCTCAAAGTCAGCCAGGTAAATGGGCCGTACATACAGTACAGACCAAAAGTTTGGACACACCTTCTCATTTAAAGATTTTTCTGTATTTTCATGACTATGAGAATTGTACATTCACACTGAAGGCATCAAAACTATAAATTAACACATGTGGAATTACATACTTAACAAAAAAGTGTGAAACAACTGAAAATATGTCTTATATTCTAGGTTCTTCAAAGTAGCCACCTTTTGCTTTGATGACTGCTTTGCACACTCTTGCCATTCTCTAGATGAGCTTCAAGAGGTAGTCACCGGAAATGGTTTTCACTTCACAGGTGTGCCCAGTCAGGTTTAATAAGTGGGATTTCTTGCCTCATAAATGGGGTTGGGACCATCAGTTGTGTTGTGCAGAAGTCTGGTGGATACACAGCTGATAGTCCTGCTGAATAGACGGTTAGAATTTGTATTATGGCAAGAAAAAAGCAGCTAAGTAAAGAAAAAAGAGTGGCCATCATTACTTTAAGAAATGAAGGTCAGTCAGTCCGAAAAATTAGGAAAACTTTGAAAGTGTCCCAAAGTGCAGTTGCAAAAACCATCAAGCGCTACAAAGAAACTGGCTCACATGAGGACCGCCCCAGGAAAGGGAGACCAAGAGTCACCTCTGCTTCTGAGGAAAAGTTTATCCAAGTCACCAGGCTCAGAAATCGCAGGTTAACAGCAGCTCAGATTAGAGACCAGGTCAATGCCACACAGAGTTCTAGCAGCAGACACATCTCTTCAACAACTGTTAAGAGGAGACTTTGTGCAGCAGACCTTCATGGTAAAATAGCTGCTAGAAAACCACTGCTAAGGACAGGCAACAAGCAGAAGAGACTTGTTTGGGCTAAAGAACACAAGGAATGGACATTAGACCAGTGGAAATCTGTGCTTTGGTCTGATGAGTCCAAATTTGAGATCTTTGGTTCCAACCACCGTGTCTTTGTGACGCAGAAACGGTGAATGGATGGACTCTACATGCCTGGTTCCCACCATGAAGCATGGAGGAGGAGGTGTGATGGTATGGGGGTGCTTTGCTGGTGACACTGTTGGGGATTTATTCAAAATTGAAGGCATACTGAACCAGCATGGCTACCACAGCATCTTGCAGCGGCATGCTATTCCATCCCATCTGGTTTGCATTTAGTTGGACCATCATTTATTTTTCAACAGGACAATGACCCCAAACACACCTTCAGGCTGTGTAAGGGCTATTTGACCAAGAAGGAGAGTGATGGGGTGCTACGCCAGATGACCTGGCCTCAACAGTCACCAGACCTGAACCCAATCGAGATGGTTTGGGGTGAGCTGGACCGCAGAGTGAAGGCAAAAGGGCCAACAAGTGCTAAGCATCTCTGGGAACTCCTTCAAGATTGTTGGAAGACCATTTCTGGTGACTACGTCTTGAAGCTCATCAAAAGAATGGCAAGAGTGTGCAAAGCAGTCATCAAAGCAAAAGGTGGCTACTTTGAAGAACCTAGAATATAAAACATATTTTCAGCTGTTTCACACTTTTTTGTTAAGTATTTAATTCCACATGTGTTAATTCATAGTTTTGATGCCTTCAGTGTGAATGTACAATTCTCATAGTCATGAAAATACAGAAAAATCTTTAAATGAGATGGTGTGTCCAAACTTTTGGTCTGTACTGTACAAAATATTTGAATTTGAAGGTCCTCGTTCTTTGTGGAAGAAGAAGAAGTTTTTAGTGATACCATTATTTTTTTTAAATGATTTTGATCATTATTTTTTTTAATTTTTGGCATGTTTTTTATTCTTTTTAATGGTGTTTATCATATGGGCTATGGTACGGGTCTTTTTTACATCAGTTTTTACATAAAACAGCATTTTAAGTGGTAAAATACCTTTCCCTTATTTTTTCATACTGTATTTTGATTTTATTTTTTTTTTCATTGTCTCAGGGGCCTGAGGGCCACACAATGAAGCCTGGGGGGGCTACATTCGGCCCGGGGGCCACGTGTGTTTGAGACCCCTGATCTAGACATTATGTTTCGTACTGTACCCTGAATTTCAAAGAAAAAATTATGACTTTGTGATGTTTTTTTGCCCATGACCTGTTTTCTGTAATGTGATATATTTTTCACTTTTATGTCTTCATCTTGTAAAACTAATATAACAGTGATAAGAAAATTGATTTAACAAAACTTGGAATTTTCAGGCATTTTGCCTTAGTGTCATAATTATAATTTTAAAAAATACTCTAAAATATTGCTGAATTCTTAATTATTTGTGTCAAGCGTAAAATATTAAACTTTTGACTTACAATCTTTAACACTGCTTATCTATCATGAGTCTTTTATAATACTGGTGTCTTCTTGAAAAAGGAGCCTTAGCCCCATCTTTCACCAGAGCCTGTGATACCTCTACACCCCTGATTGATGTGAAATATGTTCATACGGTAAAAATAGAGGAAAATAATTAATATTTTCAGATTTCATACATTGCATATGTCTCGCAGCGATATTCTTTCTTTTTATATAGAAAGCGCTTTTGCAATTCCTGTGCGACCAAAAATACATTCTTTTTTTTCCTATTTTGCGAATGCGTTTCTTATATTCTTTAGTAAATGAATTTTGCCAACCTTCTTCTTCTTCTTTCTCACCTTTCTATATATATATCTATATATATAGATATATATATATATGTATAGACAGTGGCATATGTTAAAAAACATCACATCCCATGATTGGTTGCATTTGATCATGTCTATTCTATCATGTGTGGCCCACAGAAAGATCTCATTGCCGTGTTAGACTGTCAGGGCTGGGGTGGTTTAATAAGCAGAGACATCTGATTTGTCTCACCATCCCTAATACTTATACAACACCAAATGACAGGATCACATATTACCTCCAACTCCTCATCATTAACTACTGAATATCTGAAACCAATTAGGGTCTACAACAGAATGACATACAGCTCATTTCTTAGAAGAAAAGATGGTATTAATGTAAGTACTGAGCTCACGAGCATTATTTCACACATAATCAAGCTCAGGTAATAGAATAAAGGCTCTTTATTTCAGGACCAATTTGCTTCTTTCCTATATTTCAAATTTTGCAATTACAATCTTTCCAAAGCGAGATCAACTATATATATTGTATTGTACCAGGGCGTGTTGAAGTCTTTCAAAATCTCCTGACATGTTGGGATGTCAACACAAATTCAGTCACATATTTCCATGAATTTATAAAAACATTATTGACTGATGAAGGTGTATTATGTAGGCATAACACATACTGCTGAGTATACGTTCTATCTTTTGAGACAGGTATACTGCAGTAATGACCAGTGATCCACAAACCTTACAAACACAGACCTAAGGAAGTATAGATTTTCTTTCAAAATCAGAAGTTTCGATAATTTACTTTTATCAATTAACAAAATGCTAAGTGAATGAACAAAAGAGAAATCTGAATCATATCAATATTTGGTGTGATCACCACTTGCCGTCAAAACATAATTCCTTCTATGTAGACCAGCACATAGTGTTTGAAGGAATTCGGCAGGAAGGTTGTTCCAAATATCTTGGAAAACTAGCCACAGATCTTTTGTGGCTGTAGATTTACGCAAATCCTTCTGCATGTAACTCCAGACAGACTCAAATGTATTGAGATCAGGGCTCTGTGGGACAATATCATCACTTCTAGGACTCTTTGTTCTTCTTTACACTGAAGATAGTTTTTAATGATATTGGCTGTATGTTTGGAGTGATTTTCCTGCTGCAGAATAAATTCAGGGCAAATCAGATGCCTCCCTGATGGTGTTGCATGATGGATAAGTACCTGCCTATATTTCTAATCATTCAGGACATCAAGAAATTGGCAAAGTTGTGGATCATAGATACAGTGGTCGGCCAAGGAAACTTAATGTAGCAGATTATTATTATTTATTATTATAGCACCATTTATTTCATGGCGCTTTACATGTGAAAAGGGGTATACATAATAAAATCAAGTACAACAATTTTTAACAATTCAAGTCAGCGACTGGTACAGGCGGAGAGAGGACCCTGCCCGCGAGGGTTCACAATCTACAAGGGATTGGTGAGGGACAATACAGTAGGTGAGGGTAGAGCTGGTCATGCAGCGGTATGGTAGAGCGAGGGTTACTGCAAGTTTTACGCTTGTTGAAAGAGGTAGGTCTTCAGGTTCCTTTTGAAGGTTTCCATGGTAGGAGAGATTCTGATATGATGAATGACGGAAGATGTCCAAATGTGCCATCAACTCAGACCTGGCAGCAACCAGTCAGTAAGACTCACCTACACACATCTACTGTGGTCTCCATGAAAGTGGTCTTCATGGAAGAATTAAAAAAGAAAATACCTTTGACATGGAAATAAGTCCAAGTGACTTAACTATGCACGAAAACATAGGAAATGAGATGCAGAAAAATTACAGCAGGTGTATTAAATTATGAAATATTTGGTTGAAACAGAAGGCAGTTTGCCAAAGTGCTGTAGAGCAATCCAATAATGAGTGTCTGTTGGAACAGTGAAGCTCAATGGAGGGTCCTTGCTATTTGGGGACTGCATTTCAGCAAATAGAGTGGTGGATTTGTTCAGGATTAATGGTTAGAAATGAGTGAACCTTTAAAGGTTCGGTTCGATTCAGATCAGCGAACGTCCCGATATTCGCCGAACTGTTCGTCAAACATATCTGAACCCCATTGAATTCAATGGGAGGCAAAACCAAACGCATAGACAACACCTTCAGGGGGGCCCAAAATCTGCCAAAACAGCTCAAATTAGGGGTAGACACCAGGAAAAGTGGCATCAATTGACCCAGAGTACAAATAGTATAATTGCGCAGCATGGATGCATGGGACAGGGCCTGGGACAGGGCTTGGACCAGCATTTCTAGCTTAAACATTGATCAGTAACAGGTGGATGAGTGACAGGTGTAGGTTACTGCTCTGAGAGCCCTGCCAAATTCAATACACATGAAGGAGACCCAACTTGGAATCCAAACATTTCTAAAAATGAGGGGCAAACACCAGGAAAAGTGGCATCAATTGACCCACAGTAGAAATTTTATAATGGCACAGCAGCAGTCAGGCACGGGCCATGTGACGCGCCCCCTGGGCCGTGGGGCACCCGGAGCCGGGCCAGTAGATGCTGGGAGTTGTAGTCACCGTGGCGGTGACCCGGTCCGTGACCCAGTGCGGTCAAACCAAGGTAGTCTATGTGTATCTGGTTTAAATAGTCCGACTACGCCACCTGTGGAATGCGGTTATTGGGAACCGCCGCTGCGGAGCAGTCCACTGAAGCTGGTGATATGTGCAGCAAGGTAGTGTAACTCCCCACAGGAAGAATGTAGCTTCAGGGCAGCGTGTATGGAGGATGGTGGTGATAGTGCCTGGATCAATAATGATAACACGGAGTCTTTGCAGTGCAGTCCAAGGGTCTTTACTGGTGGTGATTATATAGGCCCCAACGGGAGTACTTGCTAGGGATGAGGGCCTGGTCAGTCTGGGAGCAATCCTAGAATTCCCCTGGTCAGGTGGAGTTGTAGGCCTGTCGTACTGACTTATCTCTTTGGCTATCCTGCTTATAGTTGTGTTGTAGCCCAAGTCCCTGAGTGTGACGTGCTGCTCACCCGTATGGCTGGCGACTCGGATCCCGTGTATTCCTCGCTCCTCTGTGGCGGTACTGGTCCTTTCATGTGGCTGAGCTTCTGTTGGGCAAGGAGACCTGAAATCCCCTGCCCTGCGGTATCGGCTGCTGGGCTGGAAGGGTCCCACAGCCTCGGACTCCGGTGTCCGGTCCTCTGTATGTCCTCCAGCTAGGATGAGCTCTGCCAGCTCCAGTCCTCACCTCCTTGCTCCTTGTGTCCTCAACTCGACTACAGTCCTGTCTCTGTCTGAGCTAACCCCGCCTCCAGATCCAGTTATATAGGGTAGAATCCTCCCCTTTTCTGGTCTGGAGCAGGAGGTGTTGCATGTAGTGTGTTCCCTGACCAGGAAACTCCCGTTTTGCTCCCAGACATGGTATTACTACCACTGTGGCAACCAGGCCCCCTGGGGTGCCACATTCCCCCCTAGTAAATTTCAGTACTCCGGGACTGAACATATTTTGCAAAAATGGAACAGGTAATAACAATACAGTAGCATATTTACAATCATTAAAGTCTTTATAGGTCACGGTATCATCCATAACCAGGTGTCCTTTCCACGGAAAAAAGGTGCAATTTGAGAGACCCGTCCCAAACCCTCAACGTAGGCCCTGGGGTGGCTACAGGGCATTGATGATCCGGAGTTGGACCACGTCTTCAGCCACCTCCGCGGGTTTTTGTTCTGTGGTCTGGCACAAAAGGGGCACTTTATAGGTGCAACTATTTACAAGGTAAAGTTTTTGGTTATCCATTGTCCATAACCTAAAAGTCTTTTTAACCCTGACGGGTAACTGAGAAAACATGGTTAATACACTCATAAAACAATTCAACATTACAGTTATACATTACACTTAAATTTTCCAACGAGCTGGAATTTGACCTCTGGTGCTCCTGGTAGACCTGCGTAACACACTGTCTGTCTGTGTTCTACCTTGGTCCCCTGCATTTACCCCTGGTGTGGTGGGCTCTGCATGGACTGCACTACAGGTGTGTGAAGGTACCTCTGGTAGGTTGGGCAGCTTCCTACGGATCTTTTGGCTTACCGTGGGCGTGACAGGTTCGCTACTAGCAGAGGGTAGATTCTCCTGTTCTGCTGATGAGGAATCTTCTGTCTCCGGGGCCAATGGTTCTTCCAACTCTACGGAGACTTCCGTAGGCGCTTGAGGGGCTGGTTGGAGAAATGTAAGGACAGGCACAACAATGGCGTTATTCACTTGTGTCCATGACCGGGGAAATCCTCCGAGTACTGTGCTGACCATTTCTTCCACTTCCTCTGCGGGTTGAGGGATATCCTGGTCTTCTTCAGCATGCTGCAGCTGCTCGGGACATTTCTTCAGGTGGTCTCTGGAAACTGTGGCTGTTGTTTCCCCTCCGTCCTTACTTATGAGGTACACCTTAGGGTTATCGTGGTTCAAGGGTAGGATCGTGTACGGCTCTTTTTCCCACTGGTCATCCAACTTGTGGAGTCGCCTTTTCCTCTTTAGGACTGGCACTCCAGGTGACAGGGGAACAGCAGGTGCATGTTGATTGTAAGTCCTCTCTTGCCTTTCTCTTGCTTGGGACAGACTTCTTTCAACACTTTCCTGTACCTTGCGGTATTGCTGTTGCCGCTCAGTATCCCAATCTGCATCTGGTGAGGCGTCCTCTGGTTTCAGGACTCCCATATCCAGGTCGATGGGCAGCTTACCAGGTCTTGCCCTCATCAGGTAAGCAGGTGTGCAATTGGTGGAATTCACTGGGATGTGATTGTAGAGATCTACCAGGTCTGGCAACTTTTCTGGCCACAAGCTGCGTTCCTCCAGGGGCAACATCTTCAGTAGGTCTATCACCACCTGGTTCATCTTTTCACACATCCCGTTGGTCTGGGGGTGATAAGGCGTTGTCCGGATCTTCTTGCAGCCGTACAGGTTGCAGAATTCCTGGAATACCTCCGCTTCGAAGGCCGGACCTTGGTCAGTTAGCACACGTTCTGGGTAACCATGCGGGCGGCAGAAGTGCTGTTGGAAAGCTCTGGCTGCTGTCTGAGCTGTTTGGTCCTTGACTGGCACTACTACCAGGAACCGGGAGTAGTGGTCTACGATGGTGAGAGCGTAGACATAGCCGGACCTGCTCGGGGTCAGCTTCACATGGTCCAGGGCTACCAGTTCGAGTGGCTACTTGGTGATGATGTGCTGCAGGGGAGCCCTTTAGCTGGCACGGTCTTTCCTTCTCAGGTTGCATGGTCCTCAGTCTCGACACCACCTCTCGATTGCTCCTCTCATGTCAACCCAATAGAACCGCTCACGCAGTAGGACTTCCAGCTTTTTCCATCCGAAGTGCCCTGCTCCATCGTGGTATACTTCCAAGACCATAGATGTGTCCCGCCTTGGGACTACCACCTGCCAGACCAGCTTGTGCGTCCGGGAGTTGACAGTTCTTCGACACAGCTTCCCTTCATAGATGAACAGCTTACTCTTCTCTTTCCACAGCTGTTTGGTCTCCTCCGGAGCATCAGGGTCAGGGTAGGAATCGGCTCGTGTCAGCAACTCTTTGACTAGGTGGACGGCCGTGTCACTGTCTTGTGTTTCTGCCCAGCCGTGATGGGGCAAGGGATTGAACGTGGCCTCTTTGGTGGCAGAGTACCTGTCTTTCACACAGTGGGAGCACTGAGTTATCCCATGACGGTGGAAAGCGGGGATTTCTATCTCTTCCAGTTCTTCTGGGTCTTCTCCCCCATCTGGCAAGTTAGGCATCCTGGATAGTGCATCTGCATTGGCATTCTTGCGCCCAGCCTGGTACTTGATGGTAAACTCATAATTGGAGAGTCGGGCCATCCATCTCTGCTCCAGGGCACCAAGTTTCACAGTGTCCAGGTGTGTCAGCGGGTTGTTGTCTGTGAATACGGTGAACTTGGAAGAGGCGAGGTAATGCTTAAAGCGCTCTGTCACTGCCCATACCACTGCGAGGAACTCTAGCTTGAAGGAGCTGTAATTTTCAGGATTCCTTTCTGTGGGCTGGAGCTTCCTGCTGGCATAAGCGATTACCCGCTCTCTGCCCTGCTGGATCTGGGACAGCACCGCTCCCAGCCCCACGTTGCTCGCGTCCGTGTGGAGGATGAAGAGCTGGCCATAATCAGGGTAAGCCAGGATCTCGTCCCCCGTGAGGGCCATTTTCAGCTGGTGGAAGGACTCATCTTCCAGCTTGTCCCATTTGAATGGCGGCTTCTGGTTTTTGGCCTTCCTGGACAGGCCTATCAGGAGGTCCTGCATGGGTGCCGCCATCTTGGTGAAGCCTGGAATAAATCTTCGGTAGTAGCCTACCAACCCGATGAACTGCCGCACTTCCTTTACGGTGGAGGGCCTTGGCCAGTCCTTGATTACTGTGATTTTATCGGGGTCTGGAGCTACACCATCAGCGTTCACCACGTGCCCCAGGTAATGTACCTTGGGCTTCAGCAGATGACATTTTGAGGGCTTCACCTTTAGACCAAAGCCAGCCAGGGCGTCAAACACTTCCGCCAGGTGCTTCAGATGGTCCTCAAACGTCTGGGAGTATACAATGACGTCATCCAGGTACAGCAGGACTGTCTCGAAATTCTTATGTCCCAGACAGCATTCCATCAACCGCTGGAAGCTTCCTGGGGCGTTGCAGAGCCCGAATGGCATGCAGTTGAACTCGCTGAGGCACATCGGGGTGGTGAATGCGGTATTTTCCTTATCCGCCTCTGCTACAGGAACCTGCCAATACCCACTAGTAAGATCCAAAGTGGAGAAATAGTTAGCAGACTTTAATGCAGCTAGTGATTCCTCTATTCTGGGTAACGGGTATACATCTTTGTGTGTTATGTGGTTGATTTTCCTGTAGTCTACACACATTCTCATAGGGCCATCCTTTTTCTTTACAAGAACTAATGGAGCTGCCCAGGGGCTACAACTGTCTCTTATTACCCCAGCCTCCTTCATTTCTCGCAACATCCCTTTGGAATTTTGGTAGTGTGCAGGGGGTACAGGCCGGTACCTTTCTTTAATGGGTGGATGGTCTCCCGAGGGGATATAGTGTTGAACCCCTTTTACCTACCCGAAGTCAAGTGGATGTTTACTGAAGACTAGTGTTGAGCGAGCACTAAAATGCTCGGGTGCTCGAAGCTCGGGCCGAGCTTGCCGTGATACTCGGGTGCTCGACCCGAGCAACGAGCCCAATGTTAGTCTATGGGAGACTCGAGCATTTTTGCGGTGGCACCCCCGGCAGTCTTTTAAAAGCCTAACAAGTGCCCAAAACGATAGTGACAGTGCTCAAATGACATGGGGACAGCATGGGGATCGCCCCAGGAAGCATTTCTGACCGCCAGGTCACTGCTGTCAACTACGTGGTCAGAGGTATTAAGCCACTTTTACAGGCTCACAATAAAATGTTCAAAAACGAAAGTGAAACTTTTTTCCTGTGAAATATGTTAAGGAACATCCTTTCCAGGGTAAAGACTTGTGTATAAGTTAAAATAAATGACCAAAAACAAAAATACTCCTCCACACCTTCGGCTATGTTCACAAGTAGCATTTTTTATGCGTTTTTGCACTTTTGTATTGCTTTCAACTATGACAAATGCATTCACCGTGAAATGTCATTTTAACATTTTACAACCTTATCTGGCCATGTGCTGTGTGACACATGCATAAAGTGCTGAAAAGACAAGGGAACAGCATGGGGAAGACCCCTGGAAGCATCTCTGACTCCCAGGTCACTGTCTAAAAGTGTGCCCATCATAAGTGATCCTTACCGCATCAGAAGATGCAGACTTGCAACTATCCCCATGCAAGTTCTCGTCCCAGGGCAGTGTTCAATTGTGCCTCCCCCATTCCTTGCAATACAAGCTCAAGTATGCAGCCTGCCACCCACCCAGCCCCAGGCTGCAATACCATACTGCTTGCTTGCTTGAACTTGAAATTGGGCCTTTTAGGCATGTGGAGGCGGAATCTGGCCACCACGTCATGGCTGTGTTGGCGGCCTGGAATCCATACTCAATCCCCAGCCGCCCGGCGGCCAGGTGTCCATACTCGGTCCCCAGCCGCCTCGCGGCCGGGTGTCCACACAGGGTCCCCAGCCGCCTGGGGGCAGCCGGGTGTCCATAAGCGGTCCCCAGCCGCCCCTATTTCTCCTTGGAACATCCTCCCACTCACTTTTCTTAGCCCGGCCTGCTTTAGGCAGCATTGGACGAGCCCACCAGAGAACCAGACTCCTCCGGCGGGCCCTGACTTCTCCATCGGTGGAGTTGAGAGTGCCAAGGTGAGGAGCATGATGATGATGACAGAAGTTAGCATCTGCTATGTTTTCTTTTAATGCAAGTGTAAGTGTGCAGCCTGCCATCCACCCACCCCCAGACTGCAATTCCATACTGCTAGCTTGCACTTGAAATGGGGCCTTTTAGTTTGGAGGAGGCCGAAGCTGGCCACTACCTCATGGCTGCTTCGGCAGCGAGGTATCCATACTCAGTCCCCAGCCGCCCATATTTGTCCTGGTGTGCCTTATACATAAGATTAAGCGCGTATACCAAAACATTACCTGTGCCCTCCCCAGTGCATTTAGTGGGAAGGAGAGCCTATTCCGCTGTAGTGTGTGCATGCCAAACCCCTGTTCATGGTACATGCGAAGATGTCTCCCACCTTGCACCTGTCGTTGCATTCTTGCAACTATCCCCATTCAAGTCCTTGTCCCAGGGCAGTGCTCAATTGTACCTCCCCATTCCTTGAAATGCAAGCGCAAGTATGCAGCCTGCCACCCACCCACCCCCAGGCTGCAATACCATACTGCTTGCTTGCTTGCACTTTAAATTGGGCCTTTTAGGCATGTGGAGGTTGAATCTGACCACCACGCCATGGCTGTGTCGGCGGCCTGGTATCCATACTCAGTCCCCAGCCGCCTGGTGGCCGGGTGTCCCCGCTTGCTCCCCAGCCTCCAGGGGGTGGCCGGGTGTCCATACTCGGTCCCCAGCCACCCCTATTTGTCCCGGTAACCTTTCTCACACTTTTCTTAGCCTGGCCTGCTTTAGGGCAGCATTGGCCGAGCCCACCGGACTATCAGACTCCTCCGGTGGTCCCTGGCTTCTCCATCAGGGGAGTTGAGAGTGCCAAGGTGAGGAGCATGATGAGGATGATAGAAGTTAGCATCTGCTTTGTTTTGTTGTAATGCAAGCGCATGTATGTAGTAGCGGCTAGGCCTGAGGTGGTCAGCGTTTTGGCGCATATCCTACCTCCTCCGAGGATTGCTGGATGTTTTCCTGCTACTATCCAAGTTCTATGACTCCCGTTAAAACAAAGCTTCAGGTGATAAATGATGGATGAGGTAGTGGCAAAGGAGAAAGAGCAGGAGGAACAGGGACCATTTACATCAATATCAGGCCAGTCAACCAGATATGTCTTGTAGGATATGTTTCTGTAACAAAAGGAGTGGTTCGGCTACACAGTTATAGGGCATACAGTGAGTGCAATGCCTACCAAAAATTTCGAGCCACTCCAATGCCCCTTGGAAATGACATGGAGGTCAGAGTGCGTTAACTAAACCTTTTTTTCCATTTATAGCAACTGGGTCTCCCGTGCACTGTTGGCCTAAGCAGTGAATGGAAGGCTTTCCAAAAATTATGAGGAACTGCAATGCCCCTTACAAGAGCCATGTGTGGCACCCCAGGGGTCTGGTCACCACAGTAATAGAGATATTACGTCGGAGAGCAAGTGGGAGGTTTCCTGGTCAGGATCCCTTAAACATGCAACATCCTCCTGCCCCAATCCTGGGAGGGGAGAATTCTGCCCTTATAAACTGGATCTGGGGCGGGGTTGAGTGAGTCAGAGAACAGTCAGAGTCAGAGTGAGAGCAAGGGAAAGTAACAGCAAGGAGCTCTGTAGGAGCTAGGAGCTAAAGACCAGGGGCTGGAAGCTGAGCAGAGCTCGCCCTGGCAGAAGACAATAGGAACCGGACACAGGAGTCCGAAGCTGTGAGGACTTATATATCCAGCAGCAGAAACCAGCCGGCAGGGGATTTCAGGTCCTCTGGCCATAGAAGCCCGGAGGCTCAGTCACAAGCAAGGGACCAGCACCGCCGTCGTGGAGCGGAGGCTAACAGAAGGCCCCAAGTCACCAGCCATACGGGTGAGCACTACACGGTACACTCAGGGACGTGGGCTACTTCTACCCGCTTACAGCAAGGTAGCCAGGAAGAGTGCAGACAGACGGGGAGGCCTACAACTCCACCTGGCCAGGGGAACTCCTGCTTGCTCACAGACTGACCAGGCCTCTTATGCTAGCCAGTAGTCCCGGGAGGGTCTACCTTATAATCATCAGTAAAGACCCTGAACTGCACTGCAAAGACTCTGAGTCATTCCTGCTGCGTTCGTGCACCATCACCCGCATCATCCACACTCACTGCCCTGAGGCTATACTCCTCCTGAGGGGAGTTATCCCATTCTATGCTGCGCACACAACACCAGCCTCAGCGGTCTGCCTCGCAGCGGTGGTACTCCCTGACCGCAATCCACGGGTGGCGCAGTCGGACAATTAACCTCAAAACCTAAGAAAGACTGCCACTGGTTTGACCAGCCTGAGCCACGGGACCGGGTCACCGCCACGGAGACTACAGACCCCAGAGACCTGGCACCGGGTATCCCACACACGTGTACACACGGCCCAGGGGGCGCGTCACATGCAGTACAGCATATTACAAACATAAGTCCCATTATTGGGGAGTGGGTGTCCCATGGTATTTGCTTATGCTTTCCAAGCAAAAGCTGCCAAAAATTAGGACGGAGCAACTTGCAATGCCCCTTACAAGAGCCATGCAGTACAGCATATTACAAACATAAGTCCCATTATTGGGGAGCGGGTGTCCCATAGTATTTGCTTATGCTTTCCCAGCAAAAGCTGCCAAAAATTAGGACGGAGCAACTTGCAATGCCCCTTACAAGAGCCATGCAGTACAGCATATTACAAACATAAGTCCCATTATTGGGGAGTGGGTGTCCCATAGTATTTGCTTATGCTTTCCCAGCAAAAGCTGCCAAAAATTAGGACGGAGCAACTTGCAATGCCCCTTACAAGAGCCATGCAGTACAGCATATTACAAACATAAGTCCCATTATTGGGGAGTGGGTGTCCCATAGTATTTGCTTATGCTTTCCCAGCAAAAGCTGCCAAAAATTAGGACGGAGCAACTTGCAATGCCCCTTACAAGAGCCATGCAGTACAGCATATTACAAACATAAGTCCCATTATTGGGGAGTGGGTGTCCCATAGTATTTGCTTATGCTTTCCTAGCAAAAGCTGCCAAAAATTAGGACGGAGCAACTTGCAATGCCCCTTACAAGAGCCATGCAGTACAGAATATTACAAACATAAGTCCCATTATTGGGGAGTGGGTGTCCCATAGTATTTGCTTATGCTTTCCCAGCAAAAGCTGCCAAAAATTAGGACTGAGCAACTTGCAATGCCACTTACAAGAGCCATGCAGTACAGCATATTACAAACATAAGTCCCATTATTGGGGAGTGGGTGTCCCATAGTATTTGCTTATGCTTTCCAAGCAAAAGCTGCCAAAAATTAGGACGGAGCAACTTGCAATGCCCCTTACAAGAGCCATGCAGTACAGCATATTACAAACATAAGTCCCATTATTGGGGAGTGGGTGTCCCATAGTATTTGCTTATGCCTTGCAAGCAAAAGCTGCAAAAATAAGGACGGAGGAACTTGCAATGCTGGCACCCTGGTGGTATAGTGGTGGTGGAGACTGAGGATAAGGAGAAGAAGATTAAACAGCCGAAACGAGGAAGCATATACCCATGTGTGGGTGTGAAGCGGTGCACGTGAATACACCTCCCGAAATAACACAGTGGATTTGACTTTATGTTACTTTGCTGTCATTTGGTGGTGATGAGAAGTCTGGCCCAATTCAGCCCTTGTTCATTTTGATAAGGGTCAGCTTGTCAGCATTGTCAGTTGACAGGCGAGTGCGCTTATCAGTTATAATTCCCCCAGCAGCACTAAAAACACGCTCCGATAACACGCTAGCGGCAGGGCAGGCCAGGACCTCCAAGGCGTACAGAGCGAGTTCATTCCAAGTGTCCAGCTTGGATACCCAATAATTAAAAGGCACAGAGGAATCACGGAGGACTCTGGTACGATCGGCAAGGTACTCCCTCACCCTCTTTTGAAACTTTCCACTCCTTGTGAGAGTACCCCGCGCCTCAGGGCCTGTAAGCTGGGCGGGTGTCAGAAAACTGTCCCAGAATGTTGACAGTGTTCCCCTGCCTCTGCTGGATTGGAGTTGCATCTCTCTCGCCTGTACGCCTTGGTTGGGCAATGAACTGTGACCTCTGCCGCTAGCGTGTTCAGATGGGAATTTTTTTAAGAGTTCTGCAGCAAGGGCCTTCTGGTATTGCTCCATTTTTGTAGACCTCTCCACCTCAGGAATAAGAGAGTGAAAGTTCTCCTTGTAGCGGGGGTCTACAAGTGTCACCAACCAGTAATGACTGTCACCCAACATTTTGACAACGCGAGGGTCACGGTTAAGGCAGCGTAACATAAAGTCAGCCATGCGTGCCAGACTGGTAACGGGCAAGATTTCCGTATCCTCACCAAGATGACGACTGACCATGCTCTCCTCCTCCTCCTCCTCTTCCTCCTCCCCCCTGTCCTCAGGCCACCCACGCTGAACCGACGGTATGACACTTGTACAGGTACTACCGTCTACAACGCATGATAGCAGCTCCTGTTCTTCCTCCTCCTCCTCCTCCTCCTCTCCCTCATTGTCCCCTAATGCACGTTGGGATGAGATGAGGCTGGGCTGTGTGTAATCGCCCGCTACGGCTTCTTGATCCATCTCATCATACTCTGGCTGCAATGCCTCCTCTTTAATTCTCTGCAGAGAGCGTTGCAAAAGACAGACAAGTGGGATGCTGACACTAATGATGGTGTCATCGCCACTCACCATCTTGGTGGCCTCCTCAAAGTTTGTCAAGATGGTGCATATGTCAGACATCCAGGTCCACTCCTGAGGTCTTATGTGTGGAGTCTGACCTGAATATCGACGGCCTTGTTGCAGCTGGTACTCCACAACTGCTCTCTTCTGCTCACAAATCCTTTGCAACATGTGGAGGGTAGAGTTCCAACGTGTGGGGACATCACACACCAGTGGGTGTGCCGGAAGCTGCAAACGCTGCTGCAACACAGCAAGGGCGGCGGAAGCTGTAGCCGACTTGCGAAAATGAGCTGACAGGCGGCGTACTTTCACGAGCAGATCTGGCAACTCGGGGTACGATTTAAGAAACCGCTGAACCACGAGGTTAAGCACATGAGCCAGGCATGGTACGTGTGTGATCTCACCTCGCCTCAGAGCCACCACCAGGTTACGGCCATTGTCACACACGACCATGCCGGGATGTAGGTTCAGCGGTCTCAGCCACAGATCTGCCTGCTCTTTCACAGCTGTCCACAACTCACAAGCAGTGTGAGGTTTATCACCTAAGCTTATGAGTTTCAGCACAGCCTGTTGCCGCTTGGCGGAGGCAGTACTGCAATGCTTCCAGCTTGTAACTGATGTGGTGATATCTGAGATGGAGGCTGAACATGAGGAGGAGGAGGAGGAGGAGGATGCGCAGGAGCTGTACACTGTGGGGGCAACTCTGACTGACATAGGACTCGCAATCCTCGGTGTGGGGAGGATGTGTTCCGTCCCAAGGTCCGACTGGGTCCCGGCTTCCACTATGTTTACCCAGTGTGCCGTCAGAGAGATGTACCGTCCCTGGCCACAAGCACTTGCCACGTGTCCGTTGTCAGGTGGACTCTCCCAGTAACTGCGTTGTTGAGGGCACGGCAGATGCTTTGGGACACGTGCTTGTGTAGTGCGGGGATGGCACACCGGGCAAAATAGTGTCGGCTGGGGACCGAGTACCGAGGGACGGCCACCGCCATAAGATTGCGGAAGGATTCCGTCTCCACCAGCCTAAAAGGCAGCATTTCCAATGCAAGCAGTCGTAAAATGTGCGAATTTCCGCTTTCGTTCAAAGGTCTGGGATATGGACAATTGAACGCTGCGGTGGGACGTGGACGTGGACGTTGATGCTGCTTCTTGAGAAACTGCCATAACAAGTGAAGACTGAGAGGAGGGGGCATCTTTACATGCAGTATGGACAGGGGATTGCCTTGCACGCACAACAGGGGGTTCTATTGCACGCACAACAGTGGAAGAAGCAGTGGTGACACCCGCTGACACTGGTCGTGGACCCTGGGTTTCACCCCACAAAGTCGGGTGCTTTGCTGCCATGTGCCTGATCATGCTGGTGGTGGTCAGGCTGGTAGTTTTGTCACCCCTGCTGATGCTAGCATGGCAGGTGGAACATATGGCCTTTTTGGGGTTATCAGCAGAGTCTTTAAAAAAATTCCAGACTCTGGAAGACCTACCGCTTGTACTGGCAACGTCCCTCGTGTTGGTGTTACGGGGAACTGTTGCCTGCCTTCGGTCTGCGGCCACCACACTGCTTCTTCCTGCCTGTTGGGGTACTCTGCCTCCCTCCCCCTGTGTGCTGCTGGCCTCACTCTGCATGTCCTCCTTCCACGTTGGGTCAGTTACTAGATCATCCACCACCTCCTCCTCTTCCACTTGCGCACCACGATCCTCCTCCTCACTTCCTGGCAATTGTGTCTCGTCATCGTCCACCTCTTGTGACAGATTGCCAACGTCGACTTCCTGTGGCCGTGGCTGTTCAAATATTTGGGCATCGCAACATGGGATCTCCTCTTCCACCACTTCAAGCGAGGGGCCCAAATATGGAAATGGACCAGTGAACAGCTCTTCAGAGTGTCCAAGTGTGGGATCACTTGCTGTCTGACGACACTCGGCATGGTGGGAGGAAGGAGCATCAGGGTGAGGAGGAGTATGCGGTCGAGACTCACGGCTACTAAGAGTTGACCGTGTGGAAGACAGACCGGAGGTTGTGGTGCCCAGGTAACTAGAAGTATTATCTGCTATCCAATTAATAACCTGTTCACACTGATCAGTTCTCAATACTGGTGTTGTTCTGTGCTTCCCTAGTAATTCGGTCAAGAAGTGGGAGCGAGAAGATGTGGCTGTTGGTTGTGGCACATTTTCACCTTGGCCACGGCCCCGTCCTCTGCACGAACCATCACCAGAACGTCCACTTCCACGTCCCTTGCCACGCGCCTTGTCCATTGTAAATGAAGTAAAATAGCTTACACTTGCACTATCAATGGAAAAAGGGTAATAAAGAGTAGATTAGAACCGTGGAAGAGGAAAACCACAGTTATTGTTTACTGGGGTATACCACACTTTTTTAAATAGAGATATTTGCGGCTGAACAGTGAGCGACACACTCAAACTGCTTTTTTTTAGATACCAAAGGCCCAAAACTGGATAGTACAGCGATTTGACCCATGGAACTGCGAAACCACACTGAGATGTCGGGCCTACACAAGACTATTTTCAACAGATAAATTTTTGTGTCACAACAGTCAGGAGACACTACAGTTTTTCTTTACGGAAAAAACTACCAAAAGCTGAATAATAGAGATTTTTTACCGTGGGATGGCAAAACCACAGTTATTGTTTACTGGGGTATACCACACTTTTTTAAATAGAGATATTTGCGGCTGAACAGTGAGCGACACACTCAAACTGCTTTTTTTTTAGATACCAAAGGCCCAAAACTGGATAGTACAGCGATTTGACCCGTGGAACTGCGAAACCACACTGGGATGTCGGGCCTACACAAGACTATTTTCAACAGATATATTTTTGTGTCACAACAGTCAGGAGACACTACTGTTTTTCTTTACGGAAAAAACTACCAAAACCTGAATAATAGAGATTTTTTACCGTGGGATGGCAAAACCACAGTTATTGTTTACTGGGGTATACCACACTTTTTTAAATAGAGATATTTGCGGCTGAACAGTGAGCGACACACTCAAACTGGTTTTTTTTTAGATACAAATGGCCCAAAATGGATAATACAGAGGTTTGAACCTTGGAAGTGCAAAACAACACTTCTGTTTCTCTAGCCTACACCAGACTATTTTCAACAGTTATATTTGTGTCTGAAAAATCAGAGACACGCTTTTTTTTTGGGGGGGGGGGACACACCAAAAGGTTAATAAGACGGGTATTTGTACAGTGTGCAGGAGGAAAAAAAAAGGAGGATTTAGATAAAAAAAAAGGATTTTTCCTGGCCCCCGAAACCTGGTGCTAAGTCCAGCAATTTCAGCAAGAGGAGCACACAGGACTGTAATGCAGCGTTTGCTGGTATAACCACTGTGTTTCCTATACAGCCTGCCTGCCTGGTATTTGGGATGGATATTAGTCCTGAAAAGGACTGTTTGTTTGTTCTGGCAGCCTTTACAGACCCTACACTAACTATTTTGCAGTTTATATCTCTCCCTAAATCAGCAGCGCTGTCCCTACACTGTCTAATCCGGAACGACTGTGTCCAAGATGGCGGCGCCCCGTTTTAAATACTCGAGGTGACGCTGTGCGGCCAGCCAATCACTGTAATGCCCACAACCAACATGGCTGCAGCATTACAGTGACTGGCTGGCAATCCCTGCATGTTCATTGGCTCTGTAAAGAGCGCCAAACATGCAGGGCGGAGACCCGAGCTCCCGCCCGAGTAACCCGGAAATGCTTGGTGCTCCCGAACATCCCGAGTAGCGTGATGCTCGGGCGAGTACCGAGCAGTGTCGAGCATGTTTGCTCAACACTACTGAAGACCCTTTCGTATTCCTGTACCACCCGGTATACTCCTTGTTTTCGGTGTGGAGGGGTGGAGTCAGTGCCCACATGCAGCTTCTGACACCAGTCCTCCATTTGTGCCTTGGAGCCGTTATCCTCTGCCTGTTGGGATGGAGGCAAGGGTTCCACTGTCTTTATAGAATTCTGGTTGACAGTGAACAGTTTGGCTAGGGTGGCATACCGGGGCAAATGGACTTCTCTCTCCCCAATGTTTAGGATGCGGACGGGTACCCTCCCATGGCGGACATCAACCACCCCCCGGGCTGTCAAAATGGTGGGCCTACTGTCAGAGTAGACGGGCTCTTCCAAGGCCTGGTAATCTCTGCCCCTTAGACCAATGGCTGCCCGGCACCATATCATCATTTCACTTTTTGGGGGCATGACGATTGGGAATGGGTCACTCATCCTAACACTACCAATTTCACCACCAGACAGTTCTACCTGTTGTCTTTTCATCAGGGCTCTGATCAGGGCCGACTCCAGGTTTTTCTGGGCCCCGGGCGAAAGAGTCTCAGTGGGCCCCTTTAACACATACCACGATTCATGATACAGAGATACGGCGGAGAAATATATATATATATATATATATATATATATATATATATATATATATATATATAGTACAATGCAAAGATTTCACTTCTTACATTACATGAGTGATATCTATTGTAAATTCCACAATAGCTCAGAAACCGGTGAATCGCTCCACACAGAATACTGGCCCCCATATAAGGCTCCATACGGAATACTGGCCCCCATATAACGCTTCATACGGAATACTGGCCCCCATATAAGGCCCCATACGGAATACTGGCCCCCATATAAGGCCCCATAAGAAATACTGGCCCCCATATAAGGCCCCATACGGAATACTGGCCCCCATATAAGGCTCCATGCGGAATACTGACCCCCATATAAGGCTCCATACGGAATACTGGCCCCCATATAAGGCTCCATACGGAATACTGGCCCCCATATAAGGCCCCATACGGAATACTGGCCCCCATATAAGGCTTCATATGGAATACTGGCCCCCATATAAGGCTCCATACGGAATACTGGCCCCCATATAAGGCTCCATACGGAATACTGGCCCCCATATAAGGCTCCATATGGAATACTGGCCCCCATATAATGCTCCATACGGAATACTGGCCCCCATATAAGGCTCCATACGGAATACTGGCCCCCATATAAGGCCCCATACGGAATACTGACCCCCATATAAGGCTCCATATGGAATACTGGCCTCCATATAAGGCTCCATACGGAATACTGGCCCCCATATAAGGCTCCATACGGAATACTGGCCCCCATATAAGGCTCCATACGGAATACTGGCCCCCATATAAGGCTCCATACGGAATACTGGCCCCCATATAAGGCTCCATACGGAATACTGGCCCCCATATAAGGCCCCATACGGAATACTGGCCCCCATATAAGGCTCCATATGGAATACTGGCCTCCATATAAGGCTCCATACGGAATACTGGCCCCCATATAAGGCTCCATACAGAATACTGGCCCCCATATAACACTCCATACAGGATACTGGTCCCCTTATAAAGCTCCATACAGGATACTGGCCCCCATATAACGCTCCATACAGGATACTGGTCCCCTTATAAAACTCCATACAGGATACTGGCCCCCATATAACGCTCCATACAGGATACCGGTCCCCTTATAACGCTCCATACAGGATACCGGTTCCCTTATAACGCTCCATACAGGATACTGGCCCCCATATAATGCTGCATGCAGGCTGTTACCCCCCGCATAATGCCCCATACAGGCTGTCCCCCCCTTATAATGCTCCATGCAGGCTGTTACCCCCCACATAATGCCCCATACAGGCTGCCCCCCCCTTATAATGCCCCATGCAGGCTGTTCCCCACCTTATAATGCCCCATGCAGGATGTCAACCCCCCCTCTTTATAATGCCCCACGCAGGATGCCCCCCCTCTTTATAATGCCCCATGCAGGATGTCCCCCCCTCTCTTTATAATGCCCCGTGCAGGATGCCCCCCCCCCCTTCTCTTTATACTGCCCCATGCCTCCATACATTAAAAAAAAAAATCAAATACTCACCTCCCTTCTCCTCACCTGCTACCTGCAGCCCGCTGCCCGCTGCCCGCTGCTCGGGTCCGAACTCCAGCGTTGTCGGCGTCTTCCCGCTCAGCGCTCCCTGTGATGGCTCAGGGGAGGGCGCGGTGTAAAGACGTCACCGCGCCCTCTGACCTGAGACGTCACAGGGAGCGCAGAGCAGGAAGACAGCTGATCTGCGGAGGCACGGGGAGAGGTAAGTATCCGGCTGCCGGGGCCCTGAGCAAGCGGCGGAGAAGGGCGGGCGCTGACACCGCTCTCCTCCACCCATAGCCCAGCGGGGTGCGCAACCGCCAGTGGGCCCCTCTGCCTGCTGAGGGCCCCGGCATTTGCCCGGGTGCGCCGGGTGCTGACACCGGCCCTGGCTCTGATCTCCCTCTGTAGAACCCGCTGCTGGCTGGATCTGGCGGTTTCTGCAACCTGCTGCAATAAGACAATTATCTCTGCAAGACAATTTTCAATGACATTAGTGCCTAAAGTTATCATAGGATGACTTTCTCGGTGATCAATGTCGACAATTATCAGTCCTTGTGCTGGCAGTTCGACTTTGCCAACCTTTATGGTCACTTCTTTGAACCCCACCTGAGGCATGGGTTGACCATTGCTGGCATAACTGCTCAAATGTTCATCTGGACGGCGGGTAATATCAGAGTCAGTTCAGTACCGTTTGAAAAGAATGTAGGGGATGGTGGTCACCTGTGATCCAGTGTCCAGCAATGCGCTCATTGGAAAGCCGTCCAGCACGACAGGTAGGACCGGTCCTCCTCCCACATATTTGTCTCGCCAGCTTGATGGGCCTGGTGGTCTTATGCCTGGGGGTTGGCCCTCTGCCCCAGATTTTACTCGTTTAAATGACAGTACCTTGCATGCATAATGTCCTGGCTGGTTGCAGCGGCGGCAGATGGGTTGTCCGTCCTGGTCATAGCGGTCGCTGTTCCTCCCTCTGGATGGTGGAATAATCTTCTGCCGGCGCCACGGGACGTCCTCCGGACTGGAAGCCAGCTGGATCTTTCCTCTGGGAGACACCTGCAAGGACTGTACAGTCATGGCCAAAAGTTTTGAGAATGACACCAAAATTATATTTTCACATGATCTGCTGGCCTCTGGTTTTTATTAATGTTTGTCTGATGTTTATATCACATACAGAAATATAATTGCAATCATATTATGAGTACCAATAGGTTATATTGACAGTTAGAATGAGTTAATGCAGCAAGTCAATATTTGCAGTGTTGCCCCTTCTTCTTCAAGACCTCTGTAATTCTCCCTGGCATGCTCTCAATCAACTTTTGGACCAAATCCTGACTGATAGCAGTCCATTCTTGCATAATCAATGCTTGCATTTTGCCAGAATTTGTTGGTTTTTATTTGTCCACCCGTCTCTTGATGATTGACCACAAGTTCTCAATGGGATTAAGATCTGGGGAGTTTCCAGGCCATGGACCCAAAATCTCTATGTTTTGTTCCATGAGCCATTTAGTTATCACCTTTGCTTTATGTCAAGGTGCTCCATCATGCTGGAAAAGGCATTGTTGGGCTCCAAACTGCTCTTGGACGGTTGGGAGAAGTTGCTCTTGGAGGACATTCTGGTACCATTCTTTATTCATGGCTGTGTTTTTAGGCAAGACTGTGATTGACCCGATTCCCTTGGCTGAGAAGCAACCCCACACATGAATGGATTCAGGATGCTTTACAGTTGGCATGAGACAAGACTGGTGGTAGCGCTCACCTCTTCTTCTCCAAATAAGCTGTTTTCCAGATGTCCCAAACAATCGAAAAGGGGATTCATCAGAGAAAATGACTTTGCCCCAGTCCTCAGCAGTCCACTCCCTGTACCTTTTGCAGAATATCAGTCGGTCCCTGATGTTTTTTCTGGAGAGAAGTGGCTTCTTTACTGCCCTCCTTGAAACCAGCCCTTGCTCAAAGAGTCTCCGCCTCCCAGTGCGTGCAGAAGCACTCACACCAGCCTGCTGCCATTCCTGAGCAAGCTCGGCACTGCTGGTAGTCCGATCCCGCAGCTGAAACAGTTTTAAGATACGGTCCTGGCGCTTGCTGGTCTTTCTTGGGCACCCTGGAGCCTTTTTGACAACAATGGAAGCTCTCTCCTTGAAGTTCTTGATGATGCGATAGATTGTTGACTGAGGTGCAATCTTTGTAGCTGCGATACTCTTCCCTGTTAGGCCATTTTTGTGCAGTGCAATGATGGCTGCACGTGTTTCTTTAGAGATAACCATGGTTAACTGAAGAGAAACAATGATACCAAGAACCAGCCTCCTTTTAAAGTGTCCAGTGATGTCATTCTCACTTAATCATGACTGATTGATCGCCAGCCCTGTCCTCATCAACACCCACACCTGTGTTAATGGATCAATCACTAAAACGATGTTAGCTGCTCCTTTTAAGGCAGGACTGCAATGATGTTGAAATGTGTTTTGGGGGTTAAAGTTCATTTTCTGGGCAAATATTGACTTTGCAAGTACAGTAATTGCTGTTAAGCTGATCACTCTTTGACATTCAGGAGTATATGCAAATTGTCATTACAAAAAATGAAGCAGTAAACTTTGGAAAAATTACTATTTGTCTCATTCTCAATACTTTTGGCCATGACTGTACAGTTTTGGTTAGCGCTGCTACACTTTTAGTTAGCTCTTAGACCTGATGGTGCAGGTCTGTTGACAGGGCACTGTCCAGAGTTTGCGCATCAGCTCCTACAGGCTCCGGGGAAAAGGGTGCCACCTCCTGGTGGTAGGTGATAGCTGGGCGCCGGTGAGCTGTGGCGCCACCTGGTGTTGGTTCTCGTAGCACCCGGATGGCTCTGTCCTTAAACTGTGCAAAGTCCAAGTCAGGGTTTTGCAGAGCCATTATGCGCAGCTGGGTTCGGTGGGCGCTGGACAGTAGACCCTCAATAAATTGCTCAGTCAACAGTCTATTTTTATGACGCACACTGTCAGGGTATACCTGTCTGACGGCCCTCAGCGCCTCCTGCAGGTTTAAAGCATAGTCTCGTACGCTGTCCTGTGCCCGTTGTTTGCCCCCATAGAACTTCATTTTTATCTCTGCGGTGGTGCGGGTGTCAAAAGTGTCCTTTAGGCGAGCCAGTATCTCTTTTACAGTCCCTTTTTCTCGGGCTGACCAGGACTTTACTTCTCTCTGGGCTGCGCCAATCAACTGGCCTATGAGGATGCTCACTTTCTGCTCCTCGGACAGGGGGTATACTTTAAATAAACTGCTTAGTCTCTCTTTGAAGTCACTCAGGGTGTGCGACTCTCCTGAGTACTGGGGCAGCCACGCCACTCCCAGGATATAGGGCATTGTGAATGGCATCACTGCGGCAGGGCCGTGCTGGCAGTGGAAGTTCCCTCCATATCCGGCGTCTTCCTCCCCCCTAATGAACCGTGGCCTACCTTCTTTCACTTTTCTTCCGTAGGCCGCAGTTCCGCAGGTGATGATCCCCGTGGAGGACATGGCGTCGCACGCGTCTGACGTCAGCGCTCGCTGGGCTCCTTCCAGGACCTGGCGTTACGTCAGCGCGCGGGGCGGGGCTTTGGACTTTGCGCGCTTCCAGCGGTTCCGCCCCTCTTCTTCCCGCGCGGCGACCCGAAAATGGCGGCCAATGGCGGGAAAACAGCGGCAATGGCGGGAAATCTTCACCACGGTATGTGATACAGTCTGTGAAGGCGCGCAGTACCCGGTGGTAGCGGGCACGTAATCCTTCCGACTACGCCAAAGTTGACGCGCCCCCTGGGCCATGGGGCACCCGGAGCCGGGCCAGTAGATGCTGGGAGTTGTAGTCACCGTGGCGGTGACCTGGTCCGTGACCCAGGGCAGTCAAACCAAGGTAGTCTATGTGTATCTGGTTTAAATAGTCCGACTACGCCACCTGTGGAATGCGGTTATTGGGAACCGCCGCTGCGGAGCAGTCCACTGAAGCTGGTGATATGTGCAGCAAGGTAGTGTAACTCCCCACAGGAAGAGTGTAGCTTCAGGGCAGCGTGTATGGAGGATGGTGGTGATAGTGCCTGGATCAATAATGATAACACAGAGTCTTTGCAGTGCAGTCCAAGGGTCTTTACTGGTGGTGATTATATAGGCCCCAACGGGAGTACTTGCTAGGGATGAGGGCCTGGTCAGTCTGGGAGCAATCCTAGAATTCCCCTGGTCAGGTGGAGTTGTAGGCCTGCCGTACTGACTGATCTCTTTGGCTATCCCGCTTATAGTCATGTTGTAGCCCACGTCCCTGAGTGTGACGTAATGCTCACCCGTATGGCTGGCGACTCGGATCCCGTGTATTCCTCGCTCCTGTGTGGCGGTACTGGTCCTTTCGTGTGGCTGAGCCTCCGGGCTTCTGTTGGGCCAGGAGACCTGAAATCCCCTGCCCTGCGGTATCTGCTGCTGGGCTTGAAGGGTCCCACAGCCTCGGACTCCGGTGTCCGGTCCTCTGTATGTCCTCCAGCTAGGACGAGCTCTGCCAGCTCCAGTCCTCAGTTCCTTGCTCCTCGTGTCCTCCACTCGACTATAGCCCTGTCTCTGTCTGAGCTAACCCCGCCTCCAGATCCAGTTATATAGGGCAGAATCCTCCCCTTTTCTGGTCTGGAGCAGGAGGTGTTGCATGTAGTGCGTTCCCTGACCAGGAAACTCCCGTTTTGCTCCCAGACATGGTATTACTACCACTGTGACAACTAGACCCCCTGGGGTGCCACACATGCATGACATATCAGGGTCTGTGCCAGCATTTACAGCTTTGAATTTAAGTTCAATTTAAGATGAGGTGGGTGAGGGACCGGTGTAGGTCTGCTGTGCTGGGAGCCCTGATACCTCATTCAATAGCTCAAACTGCTTTTCTGCTCAGCCACACTCAGGTGGCACAAACATCAGCTTAGTCTTACTGTAGGGACAGCTTTCCCCTATCTTTCCTTAGTACATGTTGCAGATCATAACTGTAAGCCAGCCCAAAAAACTAAAAGGAAAGAAATTCGGGGATCAGTATGGTTTCGGTCCAGGATTTGGCTCAACGCCTGCAGGGATTGTCTCTGGAGGTGGCCGAGCTTCAGCAACACGTGAGTAGCTGTTCTGGAGCACATTTTGTCGAACCGAAGGTAGGACTGCCTGATGTTTTTTATGGTAAACAGCAAGATTTTTTTTCCTTTAAAAATGCTTGTTTGTTATATTTTCGTTTGAGACCAAGATCCTCTGGGAATGAATGACAGCGCATTGGTTTTATTATGTCACTTTTGCACAATGAACCACAGGGGTGGGCCTTTTCTCTCCAGCCTAATGATCCGTGTTTAAGGTCTGTTGAAGAATTTTTTTCTGCTATGGGGCTATTATATGACGATCCTGATCAAATCTCTTCTGCTGAATCAGAACTTAGACTTTTGAATCAGGGGTCAGATGATGTAGAAAATTATTGCACACACTTCAGGAGATGGGCTTCAGAAGTTAAGTGGAATGATCCTGCGCTGAGATGTTTATTTCTTGCTGGTCTGAGTGAAAGGGTTAAGGATTTGCTAATTGCATTCCCTGCACCTGAGACTCTGCAGGATGCCATGCAATTAGCTGTTCGTATAGACAGGAGACTGAGGTTTAGGCTCAATGAGGTAAACACTCCTGTAATGTCAGTTCCTAGTCCCCAGAAAATCTGCTCTGACGGCGGGGAACCGATGGAGGTTGGGGCGATGTCACTCCGCTCTCAGGAAAGAGACCGGAGGTTCGCCGAGGGATTGTGTCTTTATTGTTGTAAAGCTGACGATTTGATTAAGTATTGTGAGCGTCGTTTAAGTAAAGAAAAAAAAAAGGTCAGTTACGCCGTATAGCTTGTTTACGCTCTGCAGGAGTATTTCTTTCTGGGAGTACTACTCTGCAGGGAGATTTGATTGAATTTCAGGTATTTGTGGATTGTGGTTCAACACTTAATGTGATTGATAAAGAGTTTTTGGAAAACCTTAAATTGAAATCCAAACCTTTGTCATCACCTATTTCTGTGGTTGCAATTGATAATACTCCTTTGAAATGTATTACTCACAAGACTGCTGCATTTCCCCTCACTATCAATGGAGTTCACCAAGAAATTTTGGACTTGGTTGTTTTGGATAATTTGCCCTCTCCAGTTGTTCTAGAATTGCCTTGGTTAAAACTGCACAATCCTTTATTGGACTGGTCTACTAATGTGATTAAGTCTTGGAGTCTGAAGTGCTATGAGAAATGTTGTAATGGTCGCATTGCGGCTGTGGAAAAAGGGGAATTACCTGTACCTATTCAAGATTTTTGGAGGGTTTTTTCGGAGGAGGAGTCGCAAGTTTTACCTCTTCATAGGGATTATGATTGCGCCATTGAGTTTATTCCGGGTGCTACTCTTCCCAAAAGTCGCTTGTTTAATCTGACTATCCCTCAAAGAAAGGCCTTGGAGGAGTACACAGAGACTAGCCTGGCTGCTCGTCACATTAGACCTTCTAAGTCGCCTGTGGCAGTTGGATTCTTCTTTGTTAAATAAAAGACGGCGGTTTACGTCCATGTCTGGATTTTCGGGAAATTAATAAGATTACCGTACGCAATTCCTACCCATTGCCATTAATTCCTGACTTGTTTAACCAGTTAGTGGGAGCCAAGTGGTTCTCCAAAATTGATCTCCTGGGGGGATAATATTTGTTACGAGTGAAGGAGGGTGATGAATGAAAAACTGCATTTAACACTCCGGTAGGTCATTTTGAGACTCTGGTGATGCCTTTTGGTCTTACCAATGCTCCTGCATTTTTTCAGAACCTTATTAATGACACCCTTAGACCTTTGATTGGTAAGAATGTGGTTGTGTATTTGGATGACATTTTGATTTATTCACCAGATCTAGAGTCCCATTGGCAGAGTGTACGTGAAGTTTTGCAGTTATTGAGTGATAATTCACTCTTTGCTAAGCAGGAGAAATGTGAGTTCGCTGTGCGGAAAATTAGTTTTTTGGGCTACATTGTCTCCAGCGAGGGCTTTGAGATGGACCCTGTGAAGGTTCAGGCTGTGCAGGAATGGCCTAGGCCTATTGGTTTGAAATCTATAGAGAGGTTTTTGGGTTTTGCCAATTATTACAGGAAATTCATTAAGAATTTTTCTGTAATTGTTAAACCTCTAATCGATCTCACCAGGAAAGGTGCGAATACGGCCCAGAGGACTACTGAAGCCATTGAAGCGTTTGAGTATCTCAAAGAGAGGTTCAGTTCTGCCCCTATCCTTATGCAGCCTGATGAGACCAAGCTTTTTTTGGTCGAGGTCGATGCTTCATCAGTGGGGGTCGGAGCAGTTTTGTCTCAAGAGAACGAGGGTGGAGTTCATCCTTGTGCCTTCTTTTCGAAAACATTTTCAGAAACCGAACTGAATTATGATGTTGGAAATCGGGAGTTGCTGGCTATTAAACTTGCATTTGAACACTGGCGTCATTTTTTGGAAGGCGCTAGATTTCCTATTCAGGTTTTCACAGATCATAAGAATTTGATCTACTTGGATGCTGCCAAGCGCTTGAATGCCCGTCAAGCTAGGTGGGCACTTTTTTTTTCTCGGTTTCATTTTTCTGTTACCTATATCCCTGGTACTAAGAATGTTAAAGCCGATGCTTTATCTCGCAGCTTCTCTCCTACGGTCGGTGCCGAGGAGGAGGAGAGCATTTTGCAGAAAGGAGTTGTGGTGGCGGCGGCATTGGACTCCGATTTGGAGAATGGGATTCTGAATGCTCAAGATGATGCTCCATCTAACACTCCCCATGGGAGGTTGTTCATGCCTAGAGCCTTTAGGAGAGATTTGTTTGTGGAGTGTCATGAGTCTCTATTGGCAGGTCATCCAGGAGTTTCGGAGACTAAGAGACTTATCAGTCGCAGTTTTTGGTGGCCTGGATGGCAGAAGGAAGTCATCAAGTGGGTGCGTCAGTGTACTGTGTGTGCTAGGTCAAAGGCTTCACATACTCCTGCTGCGGGGTTGCTTTGTCCTCTGGAGGTTCCTAGTGCACCTTGGATGCATCTCACTATGGATTTTATTACTGATCTTCCTGTGTCTGAGGGTTTTACTGTCATCTGGGTGGTCGTGGACCGTTTTAGTAAGATGTGTCATTTGGTTCCATTCATTAAGTTGCCCTGCGCCAAGACACTCGCTAAGGCGTTTGTTAAGGAGATTGTCTAGCTCCATGGCGTCCCCACGGATATTGTTTCTGATAGAGGACCTCAGTTTGTGGCTCGCTTTTGGCGTGCTTTTTGTGACAGGTTGGGAGTCCATTTGTCATTTTCGTCTGGTTATCATCCTGAGTGTAATGGACAGACTGAAAGAAAGAACGAGGATGTTGAACAGTTTTTGCGTTGTTTTGTGGCGGACAATCAAGAGGTGTGGTCTGAGTTTCTGCCTCTCGCAGAATTTGCTCTTAACAATCATACATCCTCCTCTGCTGGGTGTTCTCCTTTTTTTTGTTGTACTGGGAGACATCCGTCTTTTGGTTCGTTCTCCAAATTGGGGTCGGCGGTGCCGGAGGAGGAGAATTTTTCCGGTGATTTGGAGAGAGTTTGGACTAATGTATGTTGTAACCTGCAAGAGGCTAACAAGAAGTCCAAGAAGTATTTTGACAGGAAACGTAAAGAGGTTTTGTTTACTGTGGGTGACATGGTTTGGTTGTCCTCGGTTGAGGATTCCCTCTAAAAAACTGGGTCCTAAGTTTGTGGGTCCATTTAAAGTGCTTCAGGTTGTTAACCCATCTGCTGTCAGGTTGGATATCCCTACTTCCTGGAAGATTAATCCTGTGTTTCATGTTTCCTTGTTGAAAAAGGCTGACGTATCTGATAGGGACGCCACTGTCATAGTTCCTCCTGTGGTGGAAGACGGCGAATATGAAATTTCTCATATTTTGAATTCTAGATGGCATAGAGGGAAATTACAGTATCTTGTCTCCTGGAAGGGTTTCGGTCCCGAAGACAACTCCTGGGTAAGGACGGATGATGTCTCTGCCCCTAGGCTTGTTAAAGCTTTCCACAGGAGGTTCCCTGATAGGCCTGGGCCTGGAGGATCCGGAGGATCCTCATAGAAGAGGGGGTACTGTTGGAACCATCCTGTTAGTTTTGGCTATCTTGTGTTTTGCGGTCACGTGACCAGCTGCCTATATATTCCAGCTCCGCCCTTCTGGCTTTGCTGGACTTCAGTGTTTTCTAGACTCTCTATCTAGCCAGGTGCTTCTGTGCCTATCTCTTTCAGTTTGCTTGGTCCTCTGGGACCTCTAGTACTTCTTGTCAGTTTGTCTTTTGCTCTGCAACAACTTCTGTTAGGAGTTGTCCCATTTTTGTCCCAGTCCTTAGTTCTTTTAGGGACCCCTCCCTTTATTCTATAGGTCTCCGTTCAGACTAGCCGAGGACGAAGGCGGGTCTGTTCACAAGGAACAGGCAGCCCGCTACATCATAGGGATTCAGCTTAGTCTTACTGTAGGGACAGCTTTCCCCTATCTTTCCTTAGTTTATGTTGCAGATCATAACACCTACCACCTCTTGCTCCTCATCCTCCTCCATTTGTTCCTTGGCTCCTGCATCTACACTAACAGTTTTTCTGGTACTATGAGAACCCCCTCGATCGCTGTAATACACTTTCCCTTGGCACCCGCCTGTGCGACGACAGTCTGGAACTTAGAGATATTGTTATCCCTTCACCATCCTCCTCTGCTTCCTCCTCTTCCTCTGGGACCACCACCTCCTCCCGCAGAATATTCAAAGTGTTCTCCATCATGTAGATGAGCGGAATAGTGATGCTGATGATGGAATCGCGAGCGCTAACCATCTTAGTAGCCATTTCAAAACTGTGCAGAAGGGTGCAGAGGTCCTTCATCTGTGCCCACTCCACAAGCGTGATTTGCACCTGATCCATACTGCGTTGGCCCAGGCTATGCAAAATGAGATACTGCACCCGGGCTCGTCACTGCTGCCACAGTCATTGCAACATGTGCAGAGTGGAATTCCACCGTGTTGGCACATCGCATATCAACTGGTTAACCGGTAGGCTGAAAGACCTCTGATGCAAGTCAATGAGCCTCGGGGTGCGAACAGCTGAAGTGAGCACACAGAGACCGTGCTTTCTGCAGCAATGCATCCAGGCCAGGATAATGGCGGAGAAATTGCTGTATCACCAGGCTGAGAACATGAGCCATGCAAGGCACGTGTGTGAGGTTGCCCGGCATAGGGCCACCACCAGGTTCACACCATTATCCGACACAGCCTTCCCTTGATCCAGGTTCAGTGGAGACAGCCATTGCTCAAACTCAGCCTGGATAGCTGTCCACAACTCTTGACCTGTGTGACTGAGGTCTCCAAGGCATATTAATTTAAACACTGCCTGATTGTAGTGAGCCGTGGCTGCACAGTACGGAGGTGGATGGATTCACTATTCACTGTTGGACGCATGTCTCAATAAGGCAGAGGTTGAGGGCACAGATGGGGGCCCTAAAGGAGGTAGAGGAGGCAGAAGCAGTGGAGGAAGCGTTCGATGCAGAGGTTTGTCCCACAAGCCCTGGGGATTCCAAACCTTGTGGAGCAGCCCCTTCCCCGCTGGCCCCCACAGCCACCAGAGTCACCCAGTGCCCAGTCATTGAGATGTAACGCCCCTGGCCATGCTTGCTCATCCAGATGTCAGTGGTGAAATGCACCCTTTCAGACAAATATTTTTAAGGAATGGGTGATGTTGTCTGCGACATGCTGGTGTAGCGCAGACCGCAGACACAGCTTTCTTAGAGAATTGCGACTGGGCAACTGGTACTGGGGGACTGCGATGGCCATCAGCTTTTGGAAACCGTCTGAATCCACCAGGCGGAATGGCAGCATTTTCTTGGCCAACAGATTGGAGATGGTGGAGTTCAAGCTCTTAGCTTTGGCATGTGTAGGAGGAAACAATATTTTACGTGACCACAACTGCAGGACCAAGGGCTGGTGTGCTGAGAGACGGTGGTGTAGGGTGAACACAACAAACTGCTGAACTGTGAGTGAGGTGCAGGTGAAGATGTTATGGTGGATTGAGGAAGATGTGGTGTGCTTGGTATTTGAGATTGGTCAAAAACAGCAGGCATGCACACTTCCATAACAGCTGACGGGCTCTCACTCAGCCCGAGTGTAGCGGGTAAACAAGTGGAGGTTCTGCGGCTGGAGATCTTAGCAAGAACACTTTCCACAGTGACGGAGGAGGAAGAAGCAGCAGATGCGGTTGATGGGGCGGCCGGTGGTTGGCGAGGCCCGCTAGTCTGCATTTTAGTGCAGTGTGATTCCCAGACTATTGCATGTTGATCGTGCATGTGATTGTTCATGCATGTAGTAGTCAAATTATTGCAAGGTTTGTCTCTACTGCATCGTTTTTTACAAAGTTGGAAGAAAACGTGAGTTGGGTCATCCTTTGCCATCTCAAAAAAGGCTGAGGATGCAGTGCTTGTCGTGGTTGCATCACTCTGTGTCTGTGTGAGACGACGCAACGTAACCTCCTCGTCTTCCTCCTCCTCCACCTCCTCTGCTGAGCTACTCAGCTGCGTGCATCTGGGTTCACACCAAGTGGGATTTACAACCTAATCGTCATCCTCTCTGTTCTCCCACTCCTCGCCCTGAGAGTCACCCTCCTCCTCTTCCTGCCCTGACAGCACAGTACAGTCTGCGTGCACCTCAGGTTTCTTAGTCTCATCAGAATCACCTCCACCCCTGGGGGTTAACGTCTAGTTAGTGACGAGGGTCTGGATTCCTCTCAGACCCTACTTCGTCCAGCCACAGATCCAACTGAAGAAAAATTTGGGAATTGATGAAGATGCTTTCCTCCTCTTGAGTCTGTGAATCTTTGGAGCAGACCTCTGATGCCCATGAAGTAGAATGTGTGAACAGCTCTGCAGACTCGCCATCTGTGGTTCCCCACCGTCAGTTGGACGGTTAGAGAGTTGTGATGCAGGGGGAAACAGGGGTAATTGGAGTGCCACCTCTGAGGACTGTACTGTGTGTGATGTTAAGGTGGAAGAAGAGGAGGAGAGGCCACTTGATGCAGCACTTGCCATCCACTGGATCACATGCTCGTTCTGTCCCTCATCTACAAGGCATATCGCTGTGTGGCTGTCAAAGAAAGGGAGTGGAGTAGCCCATCCAGTAACAGAAGTTGTCAGCTGATTTTGGGTAGGACGAGACGATGTTTCTTCAGTAGAGCTTTCAGTAACATTACCACCTACCCCACTTACACCTTGAACACCAAGCCTATTTCCCCTTCCACCACGACCTTGGTTTTTCCCACTCATGTTGGATGTACGCTTAACATCTTTTAACCAGATGTTTCACAACCCTAGGCCAAGAACTGTCAGTCATCTGTAACTAAATTAACAAGCAGTATTTATTTGCTGAGATTGTGTGGCTGGAGCACGCGATTAGAACAAAAATTTAGATTCAGAAATGTGGACTTCTGGTTGCAGCAAAAATATGAGCGCAAAAAATTTATATACTGAAATGTGGCCTGCTTTCTGGAGCACGCTATTAGCAGAAACAATTTAGATTCTAAAATGTGGACTCCTGCCTGTAGCACAATATTAGCAGCACAAAAGAGTTATATGCTGAAATGTGGCCTCGTGTCTCTGGACCACACAATTAGCAAAAAGGATTGATCTGTTAGATGGTCAACTTCACAGCCACACGGGATCCTATCTATCTGAACTAGCTGACTGACAATCAACCGCCTACATAACTATCTGACCATCCGGTAGCAGCAGCAGGAGCAGCCTCTCTGCGCTGTTACACTGACAAAATGGTGCCAGAACAACATGTCCGCTCTTTATATGGAGAGGGACATGTGACTTCGGCAGCCAATGACACAAGCCCTTGTTATGGATGGTTTCTGCGCCTTGTTGGCCTCTAGAATCTCCACCCATTAAGTTAAAAAAACTGTTTGCTGCTCCTCTGAGCTCTCCCAACCCCCTCCCCTCTTGAAACACAACACCCCCCCACCCACCCCGCTCATCATATAGCACCACTATCCTAGCTAAAGTCCTAACAAAAGCATTATTGGAAAAGCGATCATTTACCGAACTTTGCCAATTTTTAGGAAAAATGCTTGGGTATCCGAAGACGAATCTGAAACTGCATAGTTTGTGCCGAATTTGAGATTGCCAAACGTTTTCCAAACAAGTTCACTCATCTCTATTAGTGGTGTCCTCAATGCTGAGAAAAAGAGGCAGAAACCATCAGAGAGTCGTCTGATTGGCTCTAAATGTATTTTGCAGCAAGACAACAACCCAAAATATAGAGCCAATGCCATTAAGAACTATCTGCAGTGTAAAAAAAGAACAAGAAATTCTGGAAGTGATGAAATGGCCCCACAGAGCCCTGATCTCTACATCATTTAGTCTGTCTGGGATTATATGAAGAGGCAGGATTTGCATGAGCCTACATCCACAGAAGATCTGTGGTTAGTTCTCAAAATGTTTGCAACAACCGCTGATGAATTTCTTAAAAAATTGTGTGCAATTGTATCTAGAACAATGTGCCTTATCACAACATCTATAGGTGACCACAACCTTTTGTGTCTTTTTGTTATCTCCTATAAGGGTATCAACCTATTTTGTGCACATTTTGTCCACTCCAGCACTCCTTCAACTTTTGAAGACTAGAATACCTCTTTAAAAGGACCAACATCCAAGGTACAATTGCTGTTTTTGCATACCAGAGCAGTTTTAGTTTTTGGCTCTTCTGCTTAGAAAATAGATTTACTTTTACATTTATTTGCACAACTTGAAAATGACAATAAGAATCTTTCTTTCTAAAAAAAAATAGGGACATTGACCATCATCCTCAGGGAATATTCCCATATTTCTTAGAAACAAGGCTTTGAAAAGTAAACAAAATTTCTTCCTGCATGTAATAACCACATTTCCCACATATTATATACATATTGCAGCTTTTATTTCCCTAGAGTTCCGTGATAAATCTCAGAATGTAAAATGTTTCCATCCTTCTGTGGAAGACATTTGTAGATTGTGTTATCAATAAAACTAATTATAAGAAAGAACAGGTAGGGAACAGAATATAAAAAAATCATTGCAGGAATCCAGGGAAACTTTTTTAAGTAAAATATGTACATTCTTGGATACGATGTTGTCACTGAATATGCAAATCTAACGTTAAAGGGCAATTCCCCAAAGTCAAAACATTTTCTGAAATTAGATGTCTGTGTGTGTCCTCTTGTGAAAAAACTTGTGATATTTGAAGTTTTTGAGTTCAATAGACTTGCACAAATTGGTAAATGATCAGCACTAAAAAAAATGATTGTGCCATGTCCTATTTAAAAAAGGCCAAGGTCCATCAATTCCAACCTTTTTCTACCAGTTCTACATTCTCTATTGCTATACGCGTATTATTTATAACCCACAATGCTGTTTGTTGTGAGAAAAGTATCCAGCCCTTTTTTAAATGCTGAGTATCTGCCATTGCTACCTCTCGTGGTCGAGCATTCCACAGTCTGACTGCTCTGACTGCAAAGAACCCTTTCCTATTTAGCTGCCGGAATCGACTTTCCTCCACACCTAATGAATGTCCATTGTAAGGTCCTTGGAAGGAATAAATCCTGTATCAATCCATTGTGTTGAGTCTAGTGTTGAGCGAATTTGTTCGGCATTTCAAATTCCGCCCACAAACATCCCTGATTTGCCACGCTGTCACACAGATAACATGGTTTGTAGGGAATCAAATACTTATTTCTCACTGCAAAATGAAAAAAAATTAACTAATTTATGCAATTTGATTTTCTTGATTTTTTTGGGATATTCTATCTCTCAATGTTAAAATTAACCTACCCTTAAAATTACAGACTGTTCATGTCTTTGTCAGTGGGCAAACTTACAAAAACAGCAAGGGATCAAATACTTAACACTGTATTTTCACCATTATACATATATATATATATATACATATATATATATATATATATTTATATATATATATATATATATATATGTACAGCGGGTGAAATAAATATTGAACACATCACAAATTTTCTAAATAAATATATTTCTAAAGCTGCTATGGACATGAAATTCTAACCTGATGTCAGTAACAACCCATCCAATCCACATAGGCAAAGAAATGAAACAACAGATGTCCATAAAATAAGTTATTAATTGTAATCATGAGAAATGACACAGGGGAAAAAGTATTGAACAAACACACTTACTAAAAGTTAATTAATACTTCGTACAGAAGCCTTTGTTGGTGATGACAGCTTCAAGACGCCTCCTGTATGGAGAAACTAGCCACATGCATTACTCAGGTGTGATTTTGGCCCATTCGTCCTCACAAACACTCTTCAAATCCTTCTATGAACTCTGAGCTTTAGTTCCTTCCATAAATTTTTTATTGGATTCAGGTCAGGTGATTGACTGGGCCATTCTAGCAGCTTTATTTTCTTTCTCTGAAACCAATTGAGAGTTTCTTTGGCTGTGTGTTTGGGATCATTGTCGTGCTGAAATGTCCACCCTCATTTCATCTTCATCACCCTGGTAGATGGCAGCGGATTTTATCAAGAATGTCTCAGTACATTTGTCCATTCATCCTTCCTTCAATCAGATGAAGTTTGCCAGTGCCGTATGCTGAAAAACAGCCCCAAACGATGATGCTTCCATCCAAACTTCACTGTTGGTATGGTGTTTTTAGGGTGACATGCAGTGCCTTTTGACCTCCAAACATGGTGTGAATTATGGCATCCAAATAGTTACATTTTGGTCTCATCTGACCAGACTATATTCTCCCAGTATTTCACGTGCTTGTCTAAATGCTCTTGAGCAAACTTTAAAAGTGCTTGAACATGCTTTTTGTTCAGCAATGGAGTCTTGCATGGTGAGCATGCATGCAGGCCGTGGAGTTTGAGTGCATTACTTATTGTTATCTTTGAAACAATTGTGCCTGCTGATTCCACATCCTTCTGTAGCTCTCTGTAGCTCTCCACAGGTGGTCATTGGCTCTTGGACAACTCTTCTGATAATTCTTTTCACTCTTCTGTCTGAAATCTTGCACCTGGCTGTGGCTGATTTATAGTGAAATTATGTTCTTTCCACTTCTGGATTACGGTCCCAACAGTGCTCACTGGAACTTTCAGTAGTTTAGAAATTCTACTGTAGCCAATGCCATCAGTATGTTTTGCAACAATAATGTTGCAAAGGTCTTGATACAGCTCACTGGTTTTATTCATCATGAGATGTTTCTTGTGTGGTACCTTGATAATGAGACACCTTTTTATAGGTCATCAGTTGAACCAGCTAATATTATTTTTCACTAGCAAGATAGTTTTCTAATTACTGATAGATTTCAGCTTGTGTCATGACTTTCCATTGCTTTTTGCACCTCTCTTTCTTCATTTGTTCAATACTTTTTCCCTGTGTCATTTCTTATTATTACACATAACTTAATTTATGTACATCTATGGTTTTATTTCTTTGCCTGTGTGAATTAGATGGGTTGTTACTGACTTCTGGTGAGAATTTCATGTCAATAGCACCTTTAGAAATATATTTACTTAGAAAATTGGTGACATGTTCAATACTTATTTCACCCATTGTTTATGTGTGTGTGTGTTGTGTATAACGTATTCATCTGTATACTGTGGAGTTATGTTGCATAATACATATATATTCATAGTCCCACCTAATTACTTAGCAACTCTTAATCATTTTAACGGACTGGTTAAAAGTGATTGGTCTAAATGTTAAAAAGACCCTTTTGTGGGTCAAAATTAAGGAGCATAACTTATCAATGACAAAACATGCATGCGTTCAATGCTGGTTAACTTATTGTTTTAGTTGCAAGACTAATAAGCAAATTAGTTATCTTCTGCAAGGAAAGAAAGCCATATAAGGCTGTGTGCACATGCTGCGGAAATTTCCGCTGCGGATTATCATTGCGGAAAAAAACGCAGCACTACCAATTATTTTGCGGAAGTGCTGCGTCTTCGCCGCCATTGACTTGCATTAGACCGCATGGATTACACATCACTGTATATGTAGATGCGTAATCCAAGCGTTCTAATGTGCGGATGGTACCCGGGTGTAGAGGAGAGGAGAGTCTCATCCACACCCAGGTAACATTAAAAAATCTGTTAAAAAAGAATAAAATGAAAAATAAATCTATATTTACCTTCCGGCGGCCCGCGCTGCACTCCTCCTTGCTTCCCGGCACTTTGCAGTGGATTGAAGGACCTGCGCTGACGTCAGAGTCATGTGACGGGTCACGCGACGCTGACGTCGGCAGGTCTTTCAATCCACCGCTGTCGGCAAGGGAGAACGGAGAGAAGCAGGACACCGGGGGCCATCGGAGGGTAAGTATACATTTATTTTTTTATTTTTACCACTCTCTCGGGTCACACTATATAAATCCATGCCGTTTGCATGGATTTATATAGTGTGACTATTAGTTGTCACAAGCACTTTCCAAGTGATGCTAATCGCTTGGAAAGCGCTTGTCAATCCGCATGTGGAAATGCATGTGAAGAACGCTCCATTTCCGCTTGTCCCTGGCAGGAAAACACATGTACAATCCGCATGTACAATCCGCATGCGTTTTTTTCTGCCAGGGAGATGCAGAAACGCTCAGGAAAAAATCCTGAGCATTTCTGCATCGTGGGCACATAGCCTTAGACATTAACTTAGTCCGGTTTCACATGTCTGAATATGGACCGCAATGTTAGGATAGGTCACGGGTCTCTTGACCAAAAATTCCCACAACCAGTCTAGAAATCACAGTCTATACTCAGACCATTAACCCCTTTACCTACCTGTTTTCACCTTACTGAACAGGCCAAATTTTACAATTCTGACCAATGTCACTTTATAAGGTAATAACTTTGGAACGCTTCAATGTATCCCAGTGATTCTGAGATTGTTTTATCACAACACATTGTACTTCAAGTTAGTGGTAAATATTGGCCAATATTTTTTGTGTTTATTTGTAAAAATATCACTTTTGAAATTTCGCTATTTATAAAATAAATTTTTTATGCCCTTTAACCAGATAGTTTTATCACACAAAATAGTTAATAAATAACATTTACCACATGTCTACTTTACATCAGCATCATTTTTGAAACCTATTTTTTTTTGTTAGGAAGTTAGAAGTGTGAAAATTAGTTGATCAGCAGTTTGTCAATTTCCAACAAAATTTACAAAATCAATTTTTTTAGGGACCACATCACATTTGAAGTAACTTTGAGGGGCCTATATGACAGAAAATACCCAAAAGTGACACAATTTTAATTTTAAATCCCTTAAAGTGCTCAAAATCACATTCAAGAAGTTTATTAACCCTTCAGGTGCTTCACAGGAATTAAAGCAATGTGGAAGGAAAAAGTGAAAATGTTACTTTTTCCCACAAAAAATGTTAATTTTGTCCCAAATTTTGCATTTTCACAAGGGTGACAGGAGAAAATAGACCATATAATTTGTTGTGCAATTTCTCCTGAGTACGCCAATACCCCAAATGTGGTGGAAAGCTACTGTTTGGGGGCATGGCAAGGCTCAGAAGAGAAGGAACACCATTTGACTTTTGGAATGCAAAATTGGCTTATATAGATGGCGGACGCCATGTCGCATTTGGAGAGCTCCCTGACATGCCACATCAGTGGAAATCCCCCACAAGTGACCCCATTTTGGAAATTATATCCCTCAAGGAACTTATCTAGAAGTGTGATGAGCATCTTTAACCCACAGGTGCTTCACAGAATTTTATAATGTTGAGCTGTGAAAATGGAAAAATACATTTTTCCCGCAAAAATGTTAGTTTTGCCCCAAATTTTTAATTTTCACAAGGGTACACGGATACCCTATATGTGGCAGAAAATTACTGTTTGGGCACTTGGCAGGGCTTGGAAGGGAAGGAGCACCATCTGAATTCTGGAATTCTATTTTAGCTGAAATAGATTGCAGATGCCTTGTCACATTTGAAGAGCCCCTGACATGTCAAAACAGCAGAAACCCCCAAATTGACCCCATTTTAAAAACTACACCTCTCGAGGAATTCATCTTAGGGTGTAATGATCATTTTAAACCCTCAGAAGATTCACAGAAATGTATAACATTAGGCTGAGTAAATGGCAATTTACTGTTTTTTCTACTAAAATGTTGCTTTGGCCCCAAGCTTTTAATTTTCAAAAGGAATAATATGAGAAAGTGAATGGTACAATTTGTTACACAATTTCTCCTGAGTCCGCCAATACCCCATATGTGGTCAAAATCTACATTTTGAGGCATAGTGCAAAGCTCAGAAGGGAAGAAGCGCCATATTGGAGTTCAGATTTTGCTAGAATGGTTTGAGGGTGCCAAGTCACATTGGCAGAGCCCCTGAGTTGCCAGAACAGCAGAACCGTCCCAATAAGTGACGTCATTTTACAAACTACAACCCCCCAATGAATTCATCTAAGGCAGGGATGTCAAAGTCAAACACACAGAGGGCCAAAATGAAAAACTTAGACAAAGTCGCGGGCCAACCAATATATAGTAATGGGCCCCATAAAGTCCTCCATACAGAATTATGGGCCCCACATAATCCTCTATATGGGTTCTACATAGTCCTCCATACAGTATAAGGAGCCCCACATAGTCAACCATACAGTATAATGGGCCCCACATAGTCCTCCATACAGAATAATGGGCACACATAGGGGTGGTGGTTCTGGTGTCACGGGCCAAATAAAACCACCCTGGACCTCAATGGACCTTAATGTTTGTTGTGCAAATTCATCTGAATTCGCCAATATCCTACATGTAATCGGGAAATATTTTTCAGGCACAATGGAAAGCTCAGAAGGGAATGAGTGCCGTATTATACTGCAGATTTTATTGTTATGGCTTGGGGGTACCATGGCCCACTAGGAGATTCCCTGAGGTATCAGAAGAGAAGAACCCCCCATAAGTGACCCTATTTTACAAACGACACCTCTCAATAAATTCATCTAAGGGTGCAGTGACCATATTGACACAGAATTTTATACCAATGGGTAGCTGAAGAAAAAATAATAACTTTTTCTACCACAAAAAAAATTGTTTTAGCCCCAAATTTACATTTTTACATAGGGAAATGAGTAAAATCGGCACCAAAATTTGTCTTACAACTTCTACTGAATGCAGCAATACCCCATATGTGGCTATACAGTACTGCTTAGCCACACGGCGAGACTCGGGAAGGAGGGCTATTTGACTCTTGGAGAACAAATTATCGTAGAATAGTTTGCAGACTCCATATACAGAGTCCCTAAGAGCTAGAAGAGCAGAACTTCCCACCTCAAGTGACCCCATTTTGGAAATTACACCCCTCTAGGAATTTAGTGGCCAGTATGTTGTAGTGCTCAGTACGTTATGCCCAGCTCATGCTTCAGGAGACATGCTCTCATAAATTAGGCAGGCTCTCATCGCTACAGAAATACCAAACATGTAGATGCTAAATGCGGTTTAGGCACTTGAAGGGGCATTTGGATTTGGGAGAGCAGAATTCCCTGGATTTCTTTTGGGGGCGAGGAGCCATAGCGCTTTCCAGAGCCTTTGTACCACCAGTAACATGTAAGCCCCTATATTTCCATTGACAGATGACAGACCTGCATGTGGACTTTTTTTGTGGATTGAGTTGAAGCTTTTATTGGGAACATTTCACATAACACTTTGGATCACATTTATCCGGTGCGCTACGCTGAGCACTTACATTGGCGTTTCCATCTAAATCTCAGAATAAGTTACTCTGGACTCCGTCTGGCCTCTGTTCAGCAGTGTCCTTTTCAGAGGTGCACAAAACTGTGGTGGACCGCGCTTTTTTGCACTCTTAAAAAGACAGGCACCACTAGATCACAAGCCAGACAGCATCCACAGTGTCTCCATCTGGCTTATTACAGGCATTCCTCATTCCGCCAGGGGTTCCATCTGAATCACGTATTTCAGAGATTTACATGGAAACTCCAATGTAAATGCTCAGCGCAGAGTCTTACTGCAATCTTTGGAGACAGAATGAACAAACTAACAGAAGGTGAAGAATTGCTTTTATTTATTTTTTACGCCGTTTCATCATGCTGTATAAGTGATTAGATGACTTTATTCTTCAGCGATACCAGATTTATATTGTTTTTAGTTTGGCTGCATTGTAATCAGTGCTGCACTGGCAAAAGCCTGTTAGACCATGCTCTCAGCATGGTCTAACAGGCTTGCTGTAGCTGGATGACACAGAGGTCATCATGACTCCCACGGGTTGCATTAGAAATGATCGGGCCCTCACAATGAAGTCACGGGGGCACTGATGTGAAGGGAGATGGAGCCCCTTTCCTCTCTCAGCCTTCTGAATGCTGCAGTCGCTATCGATTACAGCATTTAGGGGATTAAATGTCCCGGGGTTGTGCGGGCACCTGTTCTGGCAGTGATAGCCGGGTCTGGGCTATAACTTGCTCCTGTGCCCGCATGATCAACATGATGTAAATTTACATCATTTTGAAGGAACCCCTTCTCCCTGTATACATTTTTGCTTCCTCCCTGCCCAGGAGATGTGGTATGAGCAGACCATCTTCCTGCATGGTCAGACACAGCCATTACCCAGTACACAGCAGGGGCACATTCATAAGATTATCTCAGCACAGGAACTTTTTTTCCTAATCACATCCAATTGTGGAAATTATTATTATTCCAAGATCTATTGATTGAAAATTAACTTTGCTCGTGGGAAAACCCCTTTTAAGCACTACTAGATCTGCAGCAGACAAAACAGTGATTTTATCAAAAGTGCAGGAAGTAGCACAGTAAGTGAAACATCCCTGGAATCAGGGTTTCTGCCCCTATATCATACAGCTCTCAGATGGGGAAGCAAAAGCCTGGTGACAGATACCTTTTAAGCTTCACACTAGTACCAATATGCTGTATATAAAGACCCAACTTAACATTATAACATTTATCATTACATTTTTATTTCCTGAGTTATCATTTCTACATGTATTATGCTTTCTCTTATACACTTAGGCTCAATGGTATTATAAAAAGAAAATGCTTTTGCAGTGACAAGTGATAGGGCCCTGAAAGACTAAAGATTTCTTCTGGGGCCAATTCCCACTATGTTCATGGTCTCCAAAGACACGCACCTCCTTATCCAATATGACAGTATTAAGCTGGCTATGCTTTTTAAAGACTTTATTTAGCAACTGTAACACATAGGTCTGCAAGTCTGAGAAAGCTGTCAAGCTGTATTGCTCTTAGGTTGCTGAAAATGCTGATTTTGTTTCTTGTCACATACTTACACACACATACACTTGCATGCATGACATTTTTTCTTTATTTTGTATCTCTTCTGAAACCAAGAAAGGAATAATTAACATAAGATGATGGTTGGTATTTTTTATCACATTTGTAATGCTATTTAAGAAGATACAAATACATTCTATATCACAGTGGTAAAAATTGTTTAATAAGTATTTAAATAGCACTTTACCCAAAGTATAAAAAACCCAAGTATTAGTAAATCTGACAATAGGAATAGCCCTTTGTTAACTTCATTATTTTACTTACAGAAATGTTGCTCTTACTCTGATAAGTCATACATGTTGTAATGGAAATGCTGTCATATTACTTGTCACTGAATGGCACATAAAGTGTCACATAAATACACATACTGTAGTTGGCCGCATTCATGTTTCCTTCAATTGCAACCAGTCGTCCTGTCCCTGCAGCTGAAAAACAACCCTATAGGATGATGCTGCCACCACCATGTTTCACTGTTGGGATTGTATTGGGCAGGTGATGAACAGTGCCTGGTTTTCTCCACACATACCGCTTAGAATTATCATCAAAAAGTTCTATGTTCATCTCATCAGACCAGAGAATCTTATTTCTCATAGTCTGGGAGTCCTTCATGTGTTCTTGAACAAACTGTAGGTGGGCTTTCATATGTCTTGCACTAAGGAGAGGCTTCCATTGGGCCACTCTGCCATAAAGGCCTGACTGGTGGAGAGCTGCAATGATAGTTGACTTTGTGGAACTTTCTCCCATCTCCCTACTGCATCTCTGGAGCTCAGCCACAGTGATCTTGGGGTTCTTCTTTACCTCTCTCACCAAGGCTCTTCTCCCATGATTGCTCAGTTTGGCAGGACGGCCAGGTCTAGGAAAGACTTCTAGTGGTCCCAAACTTCTTCCATTTAAGAATTATGGAAGCCACCGTGCTCTTAGGAACCTTGAGTAATGCAGAAATTCTTTTATAACCTTGACCAGATCTGTGCCTTGCCACAATTCTGTCTCTGAGCTCCTTGGACAGTTCCTTTCAGGTCATAATTCTCATTTGGTCTGACATGCACTGTGAGCTGTGAGGTCTTTCCAAATCAAGTTCTATCAGTTTAATTAAACACAGCTGGACTCCAATGAAGGAGTAGAACCATCTCAAGGAGAATCACAAGGAAATGGACAGCATGTGACTTAAATATGAGTGCCTGAGCAAAGGGTCTGAATACTTATGTGATATTTCAGTATTTCTTTTTTAATAAATTTGCAAAAATTTCTACATTTCTGTTTTATTTCAGTCAAGATGGGGTGCAGAGTGTACTTTAATGAGAAAAAAATGAACTTTTTAGAATTTACCAAATGGCTGCAATGAAACAAAGAGTGAACATTTTAAAGTGGTCTGAATACTTTCCGTACCCACTGTACATTTCTAATTGGAGGTATTTGCTAACATTATTATTATTACACTTACTACATGTTGGGATAGGATCTTGGAGATGAGAATACCCCTTTAAGTTAAACCTTTAGGTTAAACAAGAAAAATTACATCATAATTGGAGAAATGTTTACTATGAAGTGTAACCAGGGGCAGACATTGACACCTTGGGGATCCTGTGCAAGAAATGTGTCTGGTCCCTTCTTTTATGGCAGGGGTGGTGCTGGTCTCAACATGTCAGGTATTCTGACAATGCGCACTCACAATGTTACCGACTCATTACTGCTAATCTGATCTGGTGAGAGAGCGCACTGTCATTGTGCACATCGCACAGTGCACATCACGCAGGGACTAGCACAACCCCTGAAATGAAGGTGACTGATGATGCTTCATTTCAGGGGGGGAGCAGGGGCTGCTGCAATGGCTGCCTCTTCCCCCCGATTACACTTCTTTTGAGTATCACTTAATTAAAGTATATTAGAAAATAGTTTAGATTATGGCATTAAATAAATATACATTTAGGATGAAAATTAATTTGTATGTCAGACCACCCCATTAACTAGAATTAGCCACTTTTCCACCTCCAAATAAATATAAATTAATTAGCCACTGTTACTCACCTCCAAATTCATTAATAATCCCTGTCCTGCTTCTTCTATCACCCATAATTCATTATAGGTCCCTGCTCTCTCACCATCAGTATAAGACGCTGCATTGTCCTCTCACCTCCCCCAATTCATTATTATTCTCTGTATTGTCCTCTCACACACGCCCCAATTCATTATAAAACCCTGTATTGTTCGCCCTTCCTCCATGCCCCATCACACTCTCCCTCACTGTGTTAAAAAGAATCACTCACCTTGCTGAGTGTAAGGTAGATAGTGTAGACGATGCGATGACGTCATTGCACCACTGAGACATAGGGATGGCTGCACAGAAAGCTGAGGACGACTTCCTTAAGCTCTGCATCTACATTTTATTGCAGATAGTGAAGCTATAAGAAAGGTGCCAATCCCAGCACGCTGATGATATTGAAGGCAATCTTTGCATGGGGCCCCCTGGTCCTCAGGCCCCAGATGATAAGCCAGATTGCTTTCATAATAATCAGCTCTTGAACGGACCCCCTCTACCTCTGGACCCCTGTGCAGCTGACCCGGCTGCACTGACGGTATGTCCGCCCCTGCATGTAACTGTTTCAATAACAAGAATAAAAACTCTCTGTAAGTAGGCTTTCAATTAGTAAAACACTCTAAACTTTAGGCCAATAATAAAGCATGTAAATATTGAAATGCAAATAGTTTTGATTTTATCTATGAGTATTAAAGGGATTGTCGGTGAAAACAAGATATCCACTATACACAGGATAGGTGATAATGTGCAGATTGGTGGGGATCCGACCACTCAGAAGAACAGGGCACTTTTATCTCCATTAGAATTTAGCCACAGTGCTCTTGTCTGACCGCTGCTCCATTCATTCCTTATGGGACTGCCGAGCACAGTCCCATTCCAATGTGTCTGCAAACGGAGTGTCTGGTTTGGCTTCTTATCCTAACTCATGTAGGAGGGGTCGATCTTGACTTTTCAGATTGCTGTAGCTGATAGTCGGCACTAGAGTTTAAGTCCTCTTCTTCTCTGAAGAGGATATTTGCACAACTATTTAGCATTTTAATTTGTCTGTCAATATTTTTCCTCCCTGGATACGTCTTTCTTTCATCATAGTAGTATGCCACAAAGCAAAGTCTATGTGATATGTCATCCTCCTAAAATATGGAAAAATTGGGAAATGACTATTTAATAAGAACTGAACCTCATCCAGTATATGACATGTTATAATTTGCATGGACAATTAGGTTTATCCCCTTCGCTACCTAGGGATTTTCCGTTTTTGCATTTTCGTTGTTTGCTCCCCTTGTTCCCAGAGCCATAGTGTTTTTATTTTTTGGGCAATATGGCCATGTGAGGGCTTATTTTTTGCGGGACGAGTTGTACTTTTAAACGCCATTACTAGTTTTACCATATCTTGTACTGGAAAACGGTAAAAAAATTCCAAGTGTGGTGAAATTGCAAAAAAAATGCAATTCCATAGTTGTTGTTTTTTTTTTTTTTCCACGTTCACTGAATGCTAAAACTGACCTGCCATTATTATTCTCCAGGTCATTTCGAGTTCGTAGACACCAAACATGTATAGGTTCTTTTTTATTTAAGTGGTGAAAAATAAATCCAAAGTTTGCTAAAAAAAAAAAAAAAAATGGTGCCATTTTCCGAGACCCGTAGCGTCTCCATTTTTCGGGACCTGGGGCCGGGTGAAGGCTTATTTTTTGCGCGCTAGGCTGACGTTTTTATTGATATCACTTTAGGGTAGATACGATGTTTTGATCGCCCATTATTGCATTTTATTGCAATGTTGGGGCGACCAAAAATTCTGGCGTTTGGAATTTTTTTTATCGTTACGCCGTTTACCGATCGGATTATTTTTTTGATAGATCGGGCGATTCTGATCGTGGCAGTACCAAATATGTGTATGTGGGGTCTATTTTTTATTATTTTATTTTGAATGGGGCAAAAGGGGGGTGATTTAAACTTTTATATTTTTTAATTTTTTTTATATTTTTTAAAACATTTTTTTTTTTACTTTTTGCTTGCTTCTATAGTCTCCATAGGAGACTAGAAGCAGCAACTGTCTGATCGCCTCTGCTACATAGAGGTGATCAGCAGATCACTTCTATGTAGCAGAAATGGTCCTGTACTATGAGCGCCGACCACTAGGTGGCACTCATAGTAATCTTTACATGACAACCACTGGAGTCTGCTGCAGACCCAGGGTTGTCATGCCCACCCATCGGTGTCCCGCAACCACGGAGTCACCGATGGGCGGGGCTAATGCTGCGCTTCCTGCGCGGTGATGTTAAATGCCGCTGTCAGAGATTGACAGCGGCATTTAACATGTTAACAGCCGCGGGTGGATCGCAATTCCACCCGGGGCTGTTGCGGGCACATGTCAGCTGTAAGAATCAGCTCACATGTGCCTGGTTCAGTGTGGGCTCAGCATCGGAGCCCTCACTGAACCGGGGGTGATGGCCTGGGGCGTACTAAGACACCCAAAGCCAGTAAGGGGTTAATATACAGTTGTGCTTAAAAGTTTACATACCCAAGCAGAATTTTTCCTTTCTTGGCCTTGTTTCAGAGACTATGAATGATAACAAAAAAACTTTTTCTCCACTTATGGATATTGGTTGGGTGAAGCCATTTATTGTCAAACTACCGTGTTTTCTCTTTTTAAATCTTAATGACAACCAAAAATATCCAAATGACCCTGATCAAAAGTTCACATACCCTGGTAATTTTGGCCTGATAACATGCACAGAATTTGACACAAATGGATTTGAATGGCTACTAAAAGTAGCATCCTCACCTGTGACACGTTTGCTTGTAATCAGTGTGTGTGCATAAAAACTGAGTGAGTTTCTGGGATCCACACAGACTCTTGCATCTTTCATCCAGCCACTGACGTTTCTGGATTGTGAGTCATGGGGAAAGCAAAAGAATTGTCAACGGATCTACTGGAAAAGGTAGTTGAACTGTATAACACAGGAAAGGGATGCAGAAAAATATCCAAGGAATTGATAATGCCAGTCAGCAGCGATCAAACTGTGATTAACTAATGGAAAATCAGGGGCTCTGTAAAAACCAAACCATGGTCAGGTATAGCCTATAATACTTACCTCTTGTTTATTGTACTGCATGGCTGGGTGTTTGTCTTATATAGTGCTGGGCAGCCCGTCTGATCTAATAGAATGGGCGTCATCAATAGGCTGTAAGCCAGACACTGTGCATCACACATACCTGTGTGACTGGCGCTCTATAAAAGCCTCATCTGCATGCATTTATAATACTAGACTAAAACTAGGAGGAATAAGACAGTGACGCGCCCCCTGGGCTGTGGGGTACTCGGCAGCCGGGCCTCTGTGGATGCCGGTGGGGGATATCACGGTGGCTGGCCCGGTCCGTGACCCAGGGCAGTCAGTAAAAGGGGGGAATAGTTTATAGGGGATTTGGAAAGTGTTCGTGATGCCACCTGTGGAATGCGGCTAAGGGGTGCCGCCGCTGCAGAGCAGTCCTCTGGAGCTGGTGTTGCGGCAGCAGGGATGGTGTGGCTCTCCACAGGTAGAGCTAGCTCCAGGGCAGCGTGGGGTGTAATGGATGGTGGTGCAGGGGAGAGACGGCAGGATGGTCCCAGAGGAAAGACGGACACTCACACGGGGGTAAGCTTCAGTATCTTTACTGGTGATGGTGCAGGCACAGTCCAGGGTACTCCGGACAAAGGGCGCACTTTTGGACTCTCCCCAGTGAGCGGGTATAGGGCCTCCTGATCCGTTGCTTTACTCGTTAAGCCTCTTACCTGCCTGGAGCTAGGCCTAGCTTGGGTACTGTCTCTCTTTGCACCTGCTGACCTGGTGGTAGGGCCTTCTCTTGGAGATCACTTTCCCTGGACGCTGGGGCCTCCGTGACTCCTAGCCCTGGTACTGTAATCAGTGTTTAGTGAACCTGGGACCTGTAGTCCTCCAGGGGTTCTGGTGGTTCCTACTGGGTGTAAAGGGTCCCGGGGTCCGGTATATGTCTCGGGGTGAGCCTGGTATGCTCCTCTGCCCCCTCACTACTTCTTTCTTCTCCTCTCGCCTTCGGCCCACTCAGGGCCCTCACTAGGCTTCCACACGTGCTGTAGGCCTTGGCTCGCCTAAGCACAGCAGCCAGTTTGCTGCCTCTTCGCTGCTCTCTGAGCGTCAGCATGCTCTCTGCTCAGCTCTGAGCTCACTACTCACTGAACTGACTTCTCACTAACTGAGCTGCCTGACTCCACCCTCCCTATATATATCCCTAACGGGCTCCCTCTGCTGGTCTGAGGTGGTAGGGTGGAGGTGTATGAATGTGTGAGGGCCTCTTGTGGAGAAGTCCATCCATGCACCCTTCTGGGTTCTGTGGCACCAATGCGCAGCAGGGCGCCACAACAGCATAATAGGGTTTTATCCAAGGGAGATAAAGGTGTTTAAATAAGGCTATACAGACCTGATTTAATTGTGTATGCACAACATTTCAGTCACTTATAAATCACAGATAAAAAGTATTTGCGGATAATCTGCGCTGCTGGTATCCCATATAATAAATCCAACTCCAGATTGAAAGTACATGCGATTTTTCTTTATTCCATAAATGCGTTTCGAAGTACTACAGACTTCTTCATCAGGACAAGAAAACCATAGCTCACACCACAATGCAGTTACATTTATAGTGATAGGAGTTCAAATGTTGGCACCAAATGGACACATGATGGACACATGATGTGGCAAAGTTCATCACAGTTCATTAGAATTTTTTTTTTTTCTAATGAACTGTGATGAACTTTGCCACATCATGTGTCCATCATGTGTCCATTTGATGCCAACCTTTGAACTCCTATCACTATAAATGTAACTGCATTGTGGTGTGAGCTATGGTTTCCTTGTCCTGATGAAGAAGTCTGTAGTACTTCGAAACTCGTTGACTGAATAAAGAAAAAAGCATGTACGTTCGGTCTGGAGTTGGATTTATTATATGGGATACCAGCAGCTCAGATTATCCATATATCCTTCTTATCTGCATTTATAATACTAAGCTGGTTTGTGAGTGGTTGTTTCATCAGTATTTTGCACCTGTGCTGCCCCCGGCTTTATTATGGGGGTCTGCTGCATCCTGTAGTGCTTCGGTATTGTGATCTGGTTTTCGTAAGGGAAGCTTCTTTTTTTTCTGTGATGTTTTTTGCAGGGCTGCTAATAATACAGTCATAGCTTCTTGGTCTTACTACCTAGCTAATTTACTATAGCCCAGTTGGCTGAATAACCAAGCTACGGTGGCTCAGTGGTTGGTTTGCAGAGCTGGGGTCCTGGATTCAAATCCCACCAAGAACAACACCTGCGAGGAGTTTGTATGCTGTCCCTGGGTTTTCTCAGACGCTCCATAGACATACTGATAAGGAATTTAGATTGGGAGCCACATTGGGGACAATGATGATGGCTGTAAAGCGCTGTGCAAATTAATAGTGTTATATTAGCAAATAAGTATTCTAGATTGTGTATACATTCTAAATAGTATATACTTGATATTATTTCACAGTAGGATGCATTCCACTTGTACATTTACTTAAAGTCTGCTGAGAAAACACAAGAGCAGAAGACCACATCAATGTTTTCCTAGTGGAATCAACTACATACAGTCATATGAAAAAGTTTGGGCACCCCTATTAATCTTAAGCTTAATGTTTTATAAAAATTGGTGTTTTTGCAACAGCTATTTCAGTTTGATATATGTAATAACTGTTGGACACAGTAATGTTTCTGCCTTGAAATGAGGTTTATTGTACTAACAGAAAATGTGCAATCTGCATTCAAACAAAATTTGAAAGGTGCATAAGTATGGGCACCCTTATCATTTTCTTGTTTTAAATACTCCTACCTACTTTTTACTGACTTACTAAAGCACTTTTTTTGGTTTTGTAACCTCATGGAGCTTTGAACTTTATAGCCAGGTGTATGCAATCATGAGAAAAGCTACTTAAAGTGGCCACTTGCAAGTTGTTCTCCTGTTTGAATCTCCTCTGAAGAGTGGCATCATGTGCTCCTCAAAACAACTGTCAAATGATCTGAAAACAAAGATTATTCAACATAGTTGTTCAGGGGAAGCATACAAAAAGCTGTCTCAGAGATTTAACCTGAGAGTTTCCACTGTGAGGAACATAGTAAGGAAATGGAAGAACACAGGGACAGTTCTTGTTAAGGCCAGAAGTGGCAGGCCAAGAAAAACATCAGAAAGGCAGAGAAGAAGAATGGCGAGATCAGTCAAGGACAATCCTCAGACCACCTCCAGAGAGCTGCAGCATCAACTTGCTGCAGATGGTGTCACTGTGCATCGGTCAACTATACAAGGCACTTTGCACAAGGAGAAGCTGTATGGGAGAGTGATGCGAAAGAAGCCGTTTCTGCAAGCACACCACAAACAGAGTTGGCTGAGGTATGCAAAAGCACATTTGGAGAAGCCAATTTCTTTTTGGAAGGTCCTGTGGACTGATGAAATCAAGATTGAGTTATTTGGTCATACAAAAAGGCGTTATGCATGGTGGCAAAAAAACACAGCATTCCAAGAAAAACACTTGCTACCCACAGTAAAATTTGGTGGAGGTTCCATCATGCTTTGGGGCTGTGTGGTCAATGCTGGCACTGGGAATCTTGTTAAAGTTGAGGGACGCATGGATTCCACTCAGTATCAGCAGATTCTTGACAATAGTGTTCAAGAATCAGTGATAAATATGAAGTTACAAAGTGGATGGATCTTTCAGCAAGACAATGATCCAAAACACCGCTCCAAATCTGCTCAGGCATTCATGCAGAGGAACAACTACAATGTTCTGGAATGGCCATCCCAGTCCCCAGACCTGAATATCATTGAACATCTGTGGGATCATTTGAAGAGGGCTGTCCATGCTCGACGACCATCAAACTTAACTGAACTGGAATTGTTTTGTAAAGAGGAATGGTCAAAAATACCTTCATCCAGGATCCAGGAACTCATTAAAAGCTACAGGAAGCGACCAGAGGCTGTTATTTTTGCAAAAGGAGGATCTACTAACTATTAATGTCACTTTTCTGGTGAGGTGCCCATACTTATGCACCTGTCAAATTTTGTTTGAATGCAGATTGCACATTTTCTGTTAGTACAATGAACCTCATTTCAAGGCAGAAACATTACTGTATCCAACAGTTATTACATATATCAAACTGAAATAGCTGTTGCAAAAACACCAATTTTTATAGAACATTAAGCTTAAGATTAATAGGGGTGCCCAAACTTTTTCATATGACTGTATGTGTTTCTTATTACAGCTGGAGTGCGGATAGTCACAATGTAACAGCTCAATTTCCAGGACTATTCACATCATTGTCCGAAAACTCCCTGTGTGGAGGGAAATGAATTCACTTTCCAGTCGCACTGAGATATACCGCACCAACGCCAGAAAAAAAAAAAGTGACACCTTCCTGAAACGTCTCAAGGTGATTATTACCCAGCAGGCTCTATGACAGTCCACTGAGATCAGCACGAACAAAGGCTGTGGGTAAGATTTCTTATGGCACCTGTAATTGTCACATTAAATCAAATTCTACTCAGTTGCCTTAACTAAAGACAATCCCTTCCCCACACTATCACCACCATCATTCCTTGCTTTATGTATAAAGTTCCTTCTAGTGACGAATCTGCTAAATGAATGTTTACAATAAAAAAAAATTATTAAGTTATTAATCCGCTCTGTACGAAGTACGAGATGAAACATTTTGCAAGATTTTGGGCTACAAAATTCAAAGCGTACGGAATCCAGAAACATAAAAAGGCCATAAAACGAAGAACCCTACAAAGCTTCCTAATTATCAGTCCTTAAAGCTCAGACGATTGTCAAATTACTCAGCATTGTTTCTCTTCGAGAGAGGGGGGTAAAGAAAAAACATCTAATAGGGTTGTCAGATGTGAAAGATGTTGTGCTTTTCTCTGTGCCGATTGCATTGTTACAGGGTTTATTAAAGGTTGTTTTACGTAAAGACTCCATTTGAATGCACTGTTCCCTTTGTTTACTAATAAAAGAAACGGCTACTACTAATCTTATGTTTTATCTCCCTAACATATGGAAAAGCCATTTATTCCAGCCAATCACAATAAAGAACAGAAACCCCCATTTCGGAGAACTGTTATATATCACAAGTTTGCTGATCATTAAAGATATGATTACCAATGGAGAGCCTCTGAAGGTGGCACATTTATGATCCTACGAACAGATGGGGACATACATTTTCCTTGCAAATACTTTTGAAATTGCTCTACTGGTAGCAGTATAAAAATGATATACAGATGCCGGAGCCAAAAAGCAAGGACAAGCGGTCCAGACTTACACAGTAAAAGCTTCACACACGCTCTGTCATCTTTGATTGATCTGCACTATACCTGTGAAACTTGTTGACTGGTAGGGAAACAGTGCAAATAATTCACGGCAACAAGGCATATAATTCATAAAGCCAATCGGTCTGCTTCACTCTCTGGATGTGACATATGAGGCCTTTCTCCAAAGATGCATCACTTTGCAGTATGAACAATATCTAATGTCAGGAAAAGGGGGGAAAAAAATGCACACAAATAAACACTTAGAAAATGAAATCTATCTACGCACTGCGGTGAACTGACACCAGATGCCAGGGGTATTGATGGCGGATCCTCGCTTTAAATACAATCAAACAGAATTTTGATTATCATATTTATTACAAATAAAAGAGGAACCTGATCACGCTTTCTGCGGTTTTAGGTTTAATGCGGATGGATTGGGAGTAGAAGCAGAGAATTATCTAAAGAGAGAATAAAAAAAAAAAAAGATCAACATTCTGCTGCAAAGAATGATTCCCTGTTCCAGTTCATTGATGGAGTTGATTAAGTTTAAATGAAGCAGACATTGGATAAAAGTGAGGGTATTGACCACTGGGCACTGCACTCCGTGCTTGAAAAGGCCTGATACACTGAAAAAAAGCAAAAATCTGCTAAATGTTCTAATCTTCAATCAAATCTTACATCAATACAGACAAAGTTTGGTAATGAGAGATTCAATGAAGCATGTGGGAGAAAGAATTAATCCTCTTGGTCTAAACTGGGTTCAACTTTGAAGCCTGCACCGAAGGAAAGACAGTTATCTAAATGCTAAATAAGAAACTTATTGTACTTCTCATTGCATGCTAATCTTTTGTCTACCCCGTCTTCCATTATTTGTATGCTCATAGATTCTGGTTGTCATGGTGATTATATCAAACCACACTGTGGATGGCTGCAAGGAATCAGCATTGAATACGAAAAGGACCTTGCTGCAACCCACACTCAAAAAAACAAGGCATGGCAATTAACCACCTTCTGACCAGGTCTAGCAAGGTGCCGAGTCCCCAATATTGTGCCACCAGGGAAGGTCATGAACTCCTCTGTGCAGGCCAGATTAAATCTAGCAGTCATCTAGGTAGTATCAAGTCCCATCATTTAATTGTCTTTGGCAGTCAAAACATTTTAAACTTGCCCTTGAATCAGGATACCTTAGTGTAGCTTATTCAACTACCATTTTCCTGACTTCTGAAGCTTCCAGTGCTACCATGCAATGACTTACGCTATTTTAAAGAGTTTCTTTGGTTGCTCTTGTAATAAAGAACCACTTTGTTTTTTTACTTTTTTTCGCCACCGGATAGGTATCAGTAATGTATGTCTTGGGGTGTAGTAAAATATACACCGGTCGCAGTCTTCTGCCGTTTCCAGCGCTGTTCCGATACTCTTCTGCACCATGTAACAGTAGTTGTAACTGGCCGCCTCACTCCCGCATTTGCTGTACGAACCGGAAATTCCTTCTCAATGTAAGTCTCTAAGACCCAGACCAAAGCTGTCATAGACTTACATTAAGAGAGAAAGTAGCGAGCAGTCAGAGCTGTGGTTACAAGATGACAGAGAGGGACTGGAGCCGCGTTGGAAACAGTAGAAGATGGTCAGTATTTTACTACACACATATAACATACATTACTGACACCTAACCGATGGTGAAAAAAATATCAAAATGGAAATTTCAATAAAGAATGGATTGGAAAATTGGACCATTTTTTGCATCAATATTACAAATTTTTGCATTAATATAAAGAAATTAAAATTACCAGAAGGGATCTAATACTGTAGTAGGCCACATTGATCCCTACTACTTTCTCTAGTTTAGGTCTTACAGAAATTCTGAAAATAAAACATTATGTTATACCTCCAGTCAGTGCAGTTGACACAACTGTATCTCAATAGAATGGAAATATAAATGTTTCACTGGCGCCTTGCTGCCTATGTCTCTATCTAATCACATAAACATATAATGGTACTTGATCAAGTGGGGAAACAATGAAAAAAACATTTATCAGCCCTCAAATTTACTTTACTCAGAAATACATCAGAAAGCACATCTGTCCTTTCACATACAAACGGTAGCAAAGCATAATCTTACTGATCTTATGCCCCACAACAATGTATAACAGCTTTTGGAGCACAATCCAATCTAATATGTCCAGGAACTGTTCTTATTCTCATGCCCTATAATTTGGCATTCATGCTTTTGAAGTGGGTGGTATCTTTTTTTTTAGAATTGTGTCAGCACGATATGTGCTGGAACTTCTTTTCCCCTCTCTTACAAGCATATATTGCCCATTGGATTTGCTTCCCCTGTATTTAAAGCCCAGGTTTTTATTATACTGTTATGCAGCTTGATGGATAGGAGAACTAAGACCCAACCAGACTCTCTATAATCCGTCTTGGCATCTCTGCTGCTAGAGATGGATTACACTCAACAGCAGGCAGTAAACAGCAGATGCCTGTATTCCCTTTTTCGTGAACACACAATTTTAATCTTTGCTACATGTACCTTGGAAAATAAAATGCACTTTTTTGGACTTCATCTGTGAGCTGGATTTTTCTGCTTTCTCTAAGGGAAGACACCTACTGGCCTGCAGGTTAAGGGATTTTTGTGGTGGTTGGACAACATATATTTCAAATAAAGTGACTTCCACCAGGATAGAAGTACAAGGACCATTCAAAACCTAGTGAAATAGCAGAATGTTGTGTATGGAGCCTGTTCAACATGGTGATAGGGTTTCTTACAAAGTCATACACACTCCTTGAGTCGAAATATGATACTTCTATTGGGCATAGTAATATAGACATATCCTCTCCTAGTAGCATTCCCATGTATGCAATTGAATTCATACTGGGGTGATAGATGGCCACGAAACATTCAGAGATATATGGAGCTGAAATATGAGAGTATAAGTTTTTGAACCAGGGTGATACAGTTGGCACAAGGTTGGCCATCACTTTCGGTAAAATCCTATATGTAAATTGTTTCTTCAGAGAGGAAGAGGACTTGAACTCTAGCGCCACATATTGGAAGTAGCAATCCTAAAAGTCATTATGAGCCTTGCCATATGACTTAAGGTTAAAGCCAAACCAGAATCTCAATTTGCAGACATGTGTTTTGGGGTGTTGCCCCTCATCAGTGCAAAGTATGAGATATGATTTGGCTGTATGAGAGACTTATGACTGGGATCTAAGGGGTAACGTTTCTCCAACATTACCCAGGAAAATTCTAGTAATTCTGCAACAGTGATGCAACATTATGGCTTCCTTTTCTTTAAAATAGTTGCACGTGACCCTGTAAACACCCGAGTAAGTAAGATATGGTGAGATTTTTTTTAAATATTTGTAATGCCACTTACACCTTTTTTCCATAGTAATATATTGAAGTTGCAGTAGTCGATGGTGTTTTACCGTGTAGCCATCAACATACTGTAGCGTTCAAAATAATAGCAGTCCAATGTGACTAACCAGATTAATCACTGTTTTTTGGTATAAATTATATTACCACATGTCAAACAATTTACCAGTTAGTGCAGTAGATTCTAAGAAAACCAACAGACTCAGTATTCATGATCTGTATGTTTTTTGAGTCTGTGTATTTGAATAATTAATTGTAAGAGGGTGTGTTCAAAATAATAGCAGTGTGGAGCTCAATTAGTGAGGTCAATCATTCTGTGAAGAAACAGGTGTGAATCAGGTGGCCCTTATTTAAGGGTGAAGCCAGCACATGTTGTATATGCATTTCTCCTCGAAAGCCTGAGAAATATGGGTCATTGGAGACATTGTTCAGAAGAACAGCGTACTTTGATTAAATAGTTAATTGGAGAGGGTAGAACTTGCAGACAATGAGGGCTGCTCATCTAAAATGATCTCCAATGCTTTAAAATGGAAAGCAAAACCAGAAAGACGTGGAAGGAAACAGAAGACTACCATTCGAATGGATAAAAGAATAGCCACAATGGCAAAGGCTCAGCCAATGATCAGCTCCAGGATGATCAAAGACAATCTCAAGTTACCTGTGAGTACTGTGACAGTTAGAAGACGCCTGTGTGAAGCTAATCTTTTAGCAAGAAGTCCCCACAAAGTCCCACTGTTAAAAAAAAAAACACATGTACTGAAGCGGATACAATTTGACAAAGAACATATCAACTGGACTAAAGAAAAATGGAGAAACATTTTGTGGTCTGATAAAAGTAAAATTGTTTTTTTTGGGTCCAAGGGTCACAGAGAGTTTGTCACACGACTCCCAAACTCTGCATTCAAGCCACAGTACACTCTGAAGATAGTGAAGCATGGTGGTGCAAGCATCATGTTTCTCTTACTATGGTGCCGGACCTATTTACCGCATACCAGGGATCATTGACCAGTTTGCATATATTAAAACACTTGAAGAGGTCATGTTGCCTTACGCTGAAGAGGATATACCCTTGAAATGGGTGTTTCAACAAGACAACGACCCTAAACTCACCAGTAAACGAGCAAAATCTTGGTTCCAGTACAACAAAATTGAGGTTATGGAGTGGCCAGCCCAATCCCCAGACCTTAATCCGATAGAACACTTGTGGGGTGACATCAAAAATGCCATTTCTGAGGCAAAGCCAACCAATGCCAGAAAACTGTGGGATGTAGTCAAAACACCTGGGCTGGAATAACAGTTGACAGGTGCCAGAAGTTGGTTGTCTCTATGCAACATAGATGTGAAGCAGTTCTAAAAAACTGTGGGTATAGAACTAAATATTAGGTTAGTGATTCACATGAATGTTAAATCCTCAAAAAGACATAAGCACATATTGTGAGTTTGTAAAGACAAATGCAGACACTGCTATTTTTAGAACAGTCCAATGTTCATTTTTTGTTATTTTCTGTTAAGTAGTTAATAATTATATACATTTCTCTTCATGTTTTGAATTAGAGAACAGTGTGCAATGTTCCCAATGCATGGAAATAAAAAGTAGTATAAAGATTTTGTTCTTAACTCATGTTTTTGAACACACTGCTATTACTTTGAACACTACAGTAGAGTGTCAATGCAATCTCACTCTAGTTTATACTGTGAAATAATTTACCTAATCGGTTGAGGAGTTTATAATGTATATATATGTATTAAAAACAACTGAATATTGTGGTTACAGCTGAGACAAAGGCAGGATCTTCTAATTGTGGAGACGAAATCTGAATCTACGGGTATATTAAGTGTAGAAGTCATAAAGACAATAAACTTTACAGCAGTAACAAATCAGATGTAGTGTCTAAACCTCTCAGTGTCGTCTGTTTTGGGATAATTTTATATCTAGAATTAAAATTCATATATGCAAATGCCTGGGGAGAACTTGCACTTTTATGTGAAATGCAGGTTTCCTTTTTTAAAATTGTGAAAAGAGAAAAAATACATTTTTATATCGCCTCTTATCAAACTCTTAGACATTTAGAAATGTCAAGAAATAGAAAACTCTCTGTCGTAGCTGAGCATAGCCTTTACGTCTGACTCTTCCACATAACATATCCCTATACATTTATATTGTTCTGGGAACAGATTTATAAGTCAGAATCATATATAAAACAAAATGATCACATCAAATCATGGGATATTAAATGCATGTGGTAATATAGAACTGATGACAAAGCAAAGAAATTCTGGTCATCTGCAGCTGTATCAATAGAGATGAGTGGATCTGAAAAATTTCGAATTCACCAAATTGCATGGATTTTACTTAAAAACTAGATTTGCAGCAAAGTTATTCTCCCCAAATTGAATCTTCCTTATGCTTTAGGGTCTCTAGAGATGTCCGGGTGCAACCAGTCTTAAGACGTCCCTGCGCACCGTGCCAATGTAGCACCCTGTAGCATCGGCATCTCTGCCCCGTACTAGGCAGAGACGCCGTCCGTCTCACCTCCCCGCTCCAGGCACGGCGTCCTCCAGCGCTTCTCTCCCCGCTGCTTCCGGCACGCGCTCTTTCCTCGGCAGTGTGCTTAGGGCGCGCGCGTGCGCGCTCCCCCTCTCTTAAAGGGACCGCGCGCGCCGTCCTAAGGAGTCCCCGGCCAATTGCCGGAGGACCTCCTATATTTAAGGCACCTCCTCCAAAATGGAGGTGCCCGAGCAATGTTGTTGCAAAGCCTTCACTCTGCTTCAGCCCTCAGGTCCCGCTACCAGTTACCTGCTAGTCACCTGCCAGATTCCTGCTTGTTACCTGCCAGTCACCTGCCAGATTCCTGCTTGTTACCTGACAGTCACCTGCCAGATTCCTGCTTGATACCTGCCTGATATCCGCTTACCTGCTTGCAAGCCTGCGGTCCGACTGTCTGCCTTCCGACACCTGTCAGTCTGTCTATGGACCAGCCTGCCCGCTCACCTGGGAGCGCTCACCTACTACCTGTCTGCTAGCCTACCTGGAGGCTCCGCCGTCACGTGCTGTGACCACCTGCCTGTCCAGAGACTCTTGCCCGCTCACCTGGGAGCGCTCACCTGCTACCTGCCTGCTAGCCTACCTGGAGGCTCCGCCGTCACGTGCTGTGACCACCTGCCTGTCCAGAGACTCTTGCCCGCTCACCTGGGAGCGTCCTCCTGCTACCTGCCTGCTAGCCTACCTGGAGGCTCTGCCGTCACTTGCCGTGACCACCCGCCTGTCTAGAGACTGTCTCCGTCACTTGCCGTGACCTCCTGCCCTTCTACCCAGAGACTGTCCCCGTCACTAGCCGTGACTACCTGCCCGCCTTCCCTGGGAGCCACCCGCTTCCTTACAAGGACTGCCCCCTTGTATAGTAGCTCAGAGGTTCCACCTCCCAGACCCGTTACACTCCCGTTACGATGTTACGACATACATTGCGATCTTACAATGCACAGTGACATTTAAGACATGGTCATGGCCTGAATTTCCAGCCTAGAGGGAAGACTCTGAAGATGTGGCGTGCAGTTCCAGAGAAAAGAGGTGTGGAGAACCGAACAGTGGGCAGTCAGCAGGAGCCGGTGGGGCATTAGTTTTGCCTTGGGGGGGTTAACCTTTTGCCGGCCCTCAAAAGGAGCAAATTGCAAAAAAAATCTGTATTCTAGAGATGGAGAATAAGGATTTTTGTAAAATTTGAGTAGAATTTATTTAAATTTGGTATCTATTAAATGTCTTACTGTTTGTAAAGATTTCTTTTTTTGTGCAGCATTAGGTATAAGTCCAGTTGTTAGATATATTACATTACAGAATAAGTCAAACATGCAGAACTAAAGTTGATTTGTTAGCAGATTTCACTATACAAATGTCATACTTTTTTAAATAGATCTCTCAGACCTGATAAGACTGGTGTACTTACTTTAAAAATCCATGTCACAATGTCTTTACAATCCTGATATTAAAATGCGGTACATACAGATATTAAAATGATCATTGTAAAAGTCCAGTTATAAAATTAAATAACTCATGAGTCTATGTATTCAATCTCCACCCACCTAGCTTGACTGAAAGCTGCAGCTTGTACTGAGCAGTATTAGATCGCAGCAGGAAGGAAGGACACTGAGGAAATGTCATCCAGGCATCTGGGAAGTATTTCAGGTACAATTTTCAAATTAGCCATTCTGACATGAACTTTGAAAGTAAGTACATCAGGTCTAAGAGATCCATTTAATAATGTATGTCGTTTATATTGTGAAATCTGGTGAAAGATCCGTTTTAAAGGGAATATGACAACTAAAATTTTACTAAATAAAACTAGATACTGAATTTGATATATATATTTCATTTTTTCCTAAATCAATATTTTAGTTTTACTTTCTGTACATGACCATCTGCCATCAGTATGTTACAAAAAAAGGCATTGAATATCATATTATATTCTGCCATTCCATAAAATAATAGACAGTAAAAAAAGATATACTGTATATGACGCGGGCCTCTGGTGGGATGCTGGGGGGTTGTAGTCTCCGTGTGGCGGCGACCCGGTCCGTGCCCAGGGTGGTCAATTCAGTGGCAGTCTTAATGTTGTAACAAGTGTCCGACTACGCCACCCGTGGATTGCGGTCAGTGGGGACCGCCGCTGCGCTGCAGACCGCTGAGGCTGATGTAGTTTGCTGTTGACGGCAGCAGTCCAGGCGATGGGCTGCTTCCGCCCGGGTCTCCTGGGTGAACCCCATGAGATTCTCGCCGGTGGGATCCCATGCCACCTGGGCATCCTCCAGCGGGGGTGGAACGATGTTAGCGGGCTCCGGAGCCGGGATCAGAGGCTCGCTCAGGGGTTGTTCTCTTCGGAGACGGGGGTTGATGAACTCCGGTGGCCACTCGAAGGGCAGCCCGTCCGGGCTGGTATGTTGTGCATAGAGGTCCGCACCCAGGGGTGGCACCACGGGCTTCGGGCAGGTGACAGCGCCCGGGGGCACTTGGCCTTGCGACCAGACCTGTGGTCGTTTGTTGGTCGCGCCCAGGGGTGGCACCGCCAAGGTAGGGGGCGCTGGTGAGGCAGCGGCGCCCGGGTGTGCTGGGCCTTGCGTCCCGGCCTGTGACGTCTCCCGCTTTACGGCGCCCGGATTCAGAGGGCATAGCGCGGGACGGGGCGTGACAGTGACGTTTGCAGCCTGAGGCCTAGCTGGCGGCGGTGGAGGCATGATGTCAGGTACCGTCCCCGGGGCTTCGGGTCCCGCAGTGGAGGGTAAGGGCAGACTGGTGTTCCCAGGGCTTGGGGTGATGGCGTCCCCATTACCTGCCTCGGTCTCCGTGGCCTCCTCCGCGGCGTCATCTGCAGCTGCCGGTCCCTCTTCTCCGCGCCCAGCGGTAAGCATGCTGCCCGGTCCCGGCGGGGTCCTCCGCTGGCTGCCTTCGTGCTGCCGGGCCATCTCCTCTCTCCACCCGGCAAACACATCCCGCTGCGCCCGGACCATCCGTCTGTTCAAATCTTCCAGCGCTGCGCGCGCACAGTCCGGGTCCCTGGGCAGCTGGGCTAGCAACTCTGTCAGGCTGCTGGGTGGCTCAGCTTGCAACAGGCTGCGGGCCAGGGTGCTGGTGGGGTTCGCTGCTCCCGCCATCTCCGGGTGCAGCAGGTCCAGACTGATCCAGGCCGCGCCCGGCCCCACAGTTTTCTTTCCTATCCGCCCCCATGGGGGGTGGTCTTGGGGGCATCTGCTGACAATCACCCTTAGGGGCAGCCCCCCCCACGCTGATGGACATCTCCACTGCTGCATCATGGCTGGTGGGGGCGAGCTCCTTCTTTGGCGCCATTCTGGGACCTGGCCCACGATGGGAGGTGGCTTCCTGCTGTCTTTTGGTGCGCACATAATGGCGTCTGCTCTGCCAGGGCAGGAAAAACGGATGAAGACGGCGGGAAACGGTCCAAGATGGCGTCTGATGGCGGGAATCGGCTCCGGATGGCGGGAAAAGACTCCGGACGGCGGGAAACTTCTGGAAATGGCGGGAGACTTCTTTTCAAGGTACATGCACAATCTTCTTCAGGCACGCAATACCCGCTTGTGGCGGGTTGGTAAAGATCCTGCCGACTACGCCAAAAGTTGACGCGCCCCCTGGGCCGCGTGGGGAACCCCAAACCGGGCCTCTGGTGGGATGCTCGGGGCTGTAGTCTCCGTGTGGCGGCGACCCGGTCTGTGCCCAGGGTGGTCAATTCAGTGGCAGTCTTAATGTTGTAACAAGTGTCCGACTACGCCACCCGTGGATTGCGGTCAGTGGGGACCGCCGCTGCGCTGCAGACCACTGAGGCTGATGTAGTTTGCACAGCCGAGTATGGAATAACTCCCCACGGGAGAAGTATTGCCTCAGGGCAGCTAGTGTAGAAGATGGTGAGAGTGATGGTGTGAGCGTCCCAGTACTAATGGTGCTGGTGCGGCGATGAAACACAGAGACGTGCGGTTGCAGTTTCCAATGCTTTGCTCACAGTTGTTATTCGTGTCAATCCTGCAGGCGATGACTGCCCAAGCCGTGCTGCGTCCACCAGGTAAGGGACTCGACCAACTCCCAGGCAATTCCAGAGCGTGGCACAGGGCTCCCTTCTTTTCCTTTCTCTGGCCGTCCCCACCAGTGACCCACCTTTGTCCAGCTCCCTCGGGCCTTCTGTTGGCGAAACCTATCTCCGGTTTCCCTGACCCTATGCAGTATGCTTTCCTGGTGGATGTAGTGGGGGGTCGCACCAAGATGTGGTGACAACCTCCGGTCTTTGGCTGAGGAATCTGTTGCCTCCACCAATTTGGGTTCCGGTACCCTGCTCTGCCATCCCTTCACCCTGTATCCCCTGGGCATATGGGGTTCCTTCTTTACTCGCGTCTCTGGGCCTTTCTCTGTGTTCCTTGCTTCCTTTCTCCTCTGTTCCAGTTCCTTTCTTACTTTCCTTTCCGTTCCTTCTCCTCTCTCTTTCTGCTGTTTCTGGCCTCCACTCCAGGCCTGCCTCTGGAGCTGGGTCCAGACTGAGCCACAGCTCCCTGTCAGCCCTCTCTGGCTGAACTCCTGACTGAACTGAACACTGTCCTAAGATGGTGCCCACCTTAAATACCTCCCTCTATGTGTGAGCCCAGGTGACTAGCAACCAATGGGCTCCTACCTATGCCCAAAGACCCACCCCTATCTGCTCCTACACCACTGGGTGTACTTTCCCCTCCCCACTCCAGACAGGGACAGATGCTGTCGTGCCTGCACTCCTGTCTCGTGGGAGCACCGTTGACCTGTCCCTCGGAAATGGGGTGTGTGTGGTGCATGCAGCTAAACAAGTCCTGGTCCACACTCCATCCTTACCCGGGAGTGGAATATCACACCTCTGGTTTGAGGTGCAATACCCCTGTAGCAGCCGAGCCCTCGGGGTGCTACATTCCCCCCTGGTAAATCACAGCACGTCCTCGGGCTGGAAAAGAGCAAAACAATTTAAAACACACAAAAATTTTAGAATGCATTCGTATATAAGACATTAACCAAAAACTCATCCCTTTATGGGAGGCACTTTTCTCTTTTCAACGTTACTGGTATAATCATTCTAAAACATTTTGCTAATGCCACCGGAACTCTTTTATAAAACACTATATAAACTTTGCCACTTCTATTTTAGCAGCATGTCAAACTTTTTCAGTAGAAAACATTGTCAAGTAAAACATTCTTCCACAAACACATTCTTGAGTTCTGGCCGCTGTGCAACTTGCGACCAGGTAAAGGTGCAACAGTCCAGTTAATCTTGAGGTAGACGTTGCAGTTCTTCTATAAAACCAGTAGGGGGCGCTTTAAGAAGCGCAACTATTTACAAGGGATTGGCCGCTCTCAGTCCTCGGCCAGTGGGGATAGGGGAATGGCTGCTCACAGTCCTCAGCCTGGTAATGGTTATAAGGGCAACTTTGGCAACAGTTCTTATACCCAGACGGGTAACTATATACAGTTAATTTTACTGTTCATTCAGTAACGGGGTCCTCCTGATGCTCCTTCCTCATAATCTTCAGACCCGTCCGGGCCCTCAGGGTAGTCCATGTCTGGGCGGTACCGCAGTTCCTCCTCCGTTAGACGGTGGACATGGAGGGCGTACAGTCCCTTTGCGCCCTTGTGCCGGGTGTAGGTGACCACGTCGCCGGGGTACAGGTCACGGCCGTGATGTCCCTCTGGCATGTGGCTTTCCACGTCTCTCCTGGTGACGAAGACGTCGGTGTCAGCCTCCGGGTCTCTGATGAAGCCCCAGCCATGCTCTAGCTGGAACTTTACTACGGTCCCGGTGGCTCGCGGACCGCGGATGGCTTGGGAGTCCTGACGGGCCCTCCTCTTCTGCTCCGCGCTCCGGGCTTGGAGTCGCTCCTCCCTGATGCGCCTCTGCCGCCGCTCCCTTTCATAGGTGGCCAGCTGTTGACGGCAGCAGTCCAGGCGATGGGCTGCTTCCGCCCGGGTCTCCTGGGTGAACCCCATGAGATTCTCGCCGGTGGGATCCCATGCCACCTGGGCATCCTCCAGCGGGGGTGGAACGATGTTAGCGGGCTCCGGAGCCGGGATCAGAGGCTCGCTCAGGGGTTGTTCTCTTCGGAGACGGGGGTTGATGAACTCCGGTGGCCACTCGAAGGGCAGCCCGTCCGGGCTGGTATGTTGTGCATAGAGGTCCGCACCCAGGGGTGGCACCACGGGCTTCGGGCAGGTGACAGCGCCCGGGGGCACTTGGCCTTGCGACCAGACCTGTGGTCGTTTGTTGGTCGCGCCCGGGGGTGGCACCGCCAAGGTAGGGGGCGCTGGTGAGGCAGCGGCGCCCGGGTGTGCTGGGCCTTGCGTCCCGGCCTGTGACGTCTCCCGCTTTACGGCGCCCGGATTCAGAGGGCACAGCGCGGGACGGGGCGTGACAGTGACGTTTGCAGCCTGAGGCCTAGCTGGCGGCGGTGGAGGCATGATGTCAGGTACCGTCCCCGGGGCTTCGGGTCCCGCAGTGGAGGGTAAGGGCAGGCTGGTGTTCCCAGGGCTTGGGGTGATGGCGTCCCCATTACCTGCCTCGGTCTCCGTGGCCTCCTCCGCGGCGTCATCTGCAGCTGCCGGTCCCTCTTCTCCGCGCCCAGCGGTAAGCATGCTGCCCGGTCCCGGCGGGGTCCTCCGCTGGCTGCCTTCGTGCTGCCGGGCCATCTCCTCTCTCCACCCGGCAAACACATCCCGCTGCGCCCGGACCATCCGTCTGTTCAAATCTTCCAGCGCTGCGCGCGCACAGTCCGGGTCCCTGGGCAGCTGGGCTAGCAACTCTGTCAGGCTGCTGGGTGGCTCAGCTTGCAACAGGCTGCGGGCCAGGGTGCTGGTGGGGTTCGCTGCTCCCTCCATCTCCGGGTGCAGCAGGTCCAGACTGATCCAGGCCGCGCCCGGCCCCACAGTTTTCTTTCCTATCCGCCCCCATGGGGGGTGGTCTTGGGGGCATCTGCTGACAATCACCCTTAGGGGCAGCCCCCCCCACGCTGATGGACATCTCCACTGCTGCATCATGGCTGGTGGGGGCGAGCTCCTTCTTTGGCGCCATTCTGGGACCTGGCCCACGATGGGAGGTGGCTTCCTGCTGTCTTTTGGTGCGCACATAATGGCGTCTGCTCTGCCAGGGCAGGAAAAACGGATGAAGACGGCGGGAAACGGTCCAAGATGGCGTCTGATGGCGGGAATCGGCTCCGGATGGCGGGAAAAGACTCCGGACGGCGGGAAACTTCTGGAAATGGCGGGAGACTTCTTTTCAAGGTACATGCACAATCTTCTTCAGGCACGCAATACCCGCTTGTGGCGGGTTGGTAAAGATCCTGCCGACTACGCCAAAAGTTGACGCGCCCCCTGGGCCGCGTGGGGAACCCCAAACCGGGCCTCTGGTGGGATGCTCGGGGCTGTAGTCTCCGTGTGGCGGCGACCCGGTCTGTGCCCAGGGTGGTCAATTCAGTGGCAGTCTTAATGTTGTAACAAGTGTCCGACTACGCCACCCGTGGATTGCGGTCAGTGGGGACCGCCGCTGCGCTGCAGACCACTGAGGCTGATGTAGTTTGCACAGCCGAGTATGGAATAACTCCCCACGGGAGAAGTATTGCCTCAGGGCAGCTAGTGTAGAAGATGGTGAGAGTGATGGTGTGAGCGTCCCAGTACTAATGGTGCTGGTGCGGCGATGAAACACAGAGACGTGCGGTTGCAGTTTCCAATGCTTTGCTCACAGTTGTTATTCGTGTCAATCCTGCAGGCGATGACTGCCCAAGCCGTGCTGCGTCCACCAGGTAAGGGACTCGACCAACTCCCAGGCAATTCCAGAGCGTGGCACAGCGCTCCCTTCTTTTCCTTTCTCTGGCCGTCCCCACCAGTGACCCACCTTTGTCCAGCTCCCTCGGGCCTTCTGTTGGCGAAACCTATCTCCGGTTTCCCTGACCCTATGCAGTATGCTTTCCTGGTGGATGTAGTTGGGGGTCGCACCAAGATGTGGTGACAACCTCCGGTCTTTGGCTGAGGAATCTGTTGCCTCCACCAATTTGGGTTCCGGTACCCTGCTCTGCCAACCCTTCACCCTGTATCCCCTGGGCATATGGGGTTCCTTCTTTACTCGCGTCTCTGGGCCTTTCTCTGTGTTCCTTGCTTCCTTTCTCCTCTGTTCCAGTTCCTTTCTTACTTTCCTTTCCGTTCCTTCTCCTCTCTCTTTCTGCTGTTTCTGGCCTCCACTCCAGGCCTGCCTCTGGAGCTGGGTCCAGACTGAGCCACAGCTCCCTGTCAGCCCTCTCTGGCTGAACTCCTGACTGAACTGAACACTGTCCTAAGATGGTGCCCACCTTAAATACCTCCCTCTATGTGTGAGCCCAGGTGACTAGCAACCAATGGGCTCCTACCTATGCCCAAAGACCCACCCCTATCTGCTCCTACACCACTGGGTGTACTTTCCCCTCCCCACTCCAGACAGGGACAGATGCTGTCGTGCCTGCACTCCTGTCTCGTGGGAGCACCGTTGACCTGTCCCTCGGAAATGGGGTGTGTGTGGTGCATGCAGCTAAACAAGTCCTGGTCCACACTCCATCCTTACCCGGGAGTGGAATATCACACCTCTGGTTTGAGGTGCAATACCCCTGTACCAACCGAGCCCTCGGGGTGCTACATATATCACATAGTAAGTTTTTTACATTGGGACCTTCATACCTTTACAGTGTAATGCATTGCAGGCCTTCATCAGTGGTATACATCTGGATGTCCTCCCAACTTGTACTTTTGACAGCTTAAAGCAGTGGATAGGCCCCATATAACAACTGAATAGCCATCGGTACATACTCCCTTAATCTTCTGTTTGTGCTTTTTCTTGGAATCAATGGGTGATGATATACTGGGGAGCATTCTCTGGTTATGGGATCTAGAATGTCAGGTAATAAAAATCCTGGGCTCTTCGATTTGTGGATAGGATATTGCAGATATATGATGTATTTTTTGGGGTGTTGTTTCACCCCTGACACCTACAGACAGTTTCATTCTCACTTTCTAGAGCAGCCCCGGTCATGCTACTACATAGAAAGAAGTAACACCAGTGCCCGCCTTTCCAGGCTCCCCATATCCCAGCTTGCCTTCCCAGACATCTGCTAAACCACAGTCTAAGAAAATCCCTCACATCTAGACAACAGAAGATGCAGTAGAGCAATGTGACTTCCTCACTGCAGTGTCGAACGCTGACCCATGGGCCAAATCTAAGCTGCATGGTGAGCATATTTCGCCTGCCACCCTGGGTGGGTCCTCCTCCCATCATCGCACTTTCAGGTGTATCCACTTTTTGTGGAAAAAATGTGTTCTTTTTATTTTTTCAAGTCAAAGTTATAATTTTTTGTGAAGCACCTGGGGGTTCAAGGAACTCACAACACATCTAGATAAATTCAATGGGCGGTCTAGTTTCCAAAATGGAGTCAATTGTAGGGGGTTTCCACTGTTTAGGCACATTAGGGGCTCTGAGAACGTGACATGACGCCTGCAGACCATTCCATCAAAGTCTGAATTCCAAAGCATCACTCCTTCTCTTCCAAGTCCTGACGTGCGCCCAAATAGTAGTTTTCTCCAACATATCGGGTATCAGCGTACTCAGGAGAAATTTCAAAACAACTTTTGGGGTCCAATTTCTATTGGTACCCTTGTGAAAATAAAAAAATTGCGGCTAAAAGATCGTTTTTGTGGAAAAAAAATGTTTGTTTTTATTCACGGCTCTACGTCATAAACTTGTAGCGAAACACTTGGGGATTCAAACTGCTCCCCACACATCTATATAAGTTCCTTAAGGGGTCTAGCTTCCAAAATGGGGTCACTTGTGGGGGGTTTCCACTGTTTAGGCACATCAGGGGCTCTCCAAACGTGACATGGGGTCCGCTGTCAACTCCAGCGAGTTTTTAAAACATCAAAAGGCGCTCCTTCTCTTCCAAGCCCTGTCGTGCTCCCAAACAATGGCTTTCCCCCATATATGGTGTATCAGCGTACCCAGGAGAAATTGCACAACAACTTTTGGGGTATAATTTCTCCTGTTACCCTCGTGAAAATAAAAAAATTGGGGTCTAAAGTAAAATTTTAGTGAAAAAAAGTTAAATGTTCATTTTTTCCTTTCACGTTCAATTAATTGATGTGAAGCACGTGAAGGGTTAATAACGTTCTTAAATGAGGTTTTGAGCACCTTGAGGGATGCAGTTTTTAGAATGGTGTCACTTTTGGGTATTTTCTGTCATAAAGATCCCTCAAAGTGACTTCAAATGTGACGTGGACCCTAAAAAAATCGTTTTGCAAATTTTGTTGTAAAAATTTGAAATCGCTGGTCAACTTTTAACCCTTATAACTGCCTAACAAAAAAAAAATTTTCTTACAAAATTGTGCTGATGTAAAGTAGACATGTGGAAAATGTTATTTATTAACTATTTTGTGTGACATATTTCTCTGATTTAAGGGCATGAAAATTCAAAGTTTGAAAATCGTGAAATTTTCTAAATTTTCGTCAAAAAATTGAAAAAAATAACAGAAATGTAGAAATTTTTGCAAATTTATTAAAAAAGAAAAATCATATCACATGGTCATAAGTATTCAGACCCTTTGCTCAGTATTGAGTAGAAGCATCCTTTTGAGCTAGTACAGCCATGAGTCTTCTTGGGAATGATGTTTTCACACCTTGATTTGGGGATCCTCTGACATTCTTCCTTGCACATCCTCTCCAGTTCCATCAGGTTGGATGGTGAACGTTGGTGGACAGCCATTTTCAGGTCTCTCCAGAGATGCTTAATTGGGATTAGGTCAGGGCTCTGGCTGGGCCTGTCAAGAATGGTCACAGAGTTGTTCTGAAGCCACTCCTTTGTTATTTGAGCTGTGTGCTTAGGGTTATTGTCTTGTTGGAAGGTGAACGTTCAGCCAAGTCTGAGGTCCAGAGCACTCTGGTGAAGGTTTTCATCCAGGATATCTCTGTACTTGGCCACATTCATGTTTCCTTCAATTGCAACCAGTTATCCTGTTCATGCAGCTGAAAAACACCCCCATAGCATGATGCTGCCACCACCATGTTTCACTTTTGTGATTGTATTGGGCAGGTGATGAGCAGTGCCTGGTTTTCTCCACACATACCGCTTAGAATTATCACCAAAAAGTTCTATCTTCATCTCATCAGACCAGAGAATCTTATTTCTCATAGTCTGGGAGTCCCTCATGTGTTTTTGAGCAAACTCTATGCAGGATTTCATATGTCTTGCACTGAGAGGCTTCCGTCGGGCCACTCTGCCATAAAGGCCCGACTGGTGGAGGGCTGCAGTAATAGTTGACTTTGTGGAACTTTCTCCCATCTCCATACTGCATCTCTGGAGCTCAGCCACAGTGATCTTAGGGTTCTTCTTTACCTCTCTCACCAAGGCTCTTCTCCCATGATTGCTCGGTTTGGCTGGATGGCCAGTAGTGTTGAGCCACCCCCGTAGTGTTCGAGTTCGGTTCGGTTCGTCGAACATCCGTGTGTTCGCCGAACTGTTCGTCGAACTGTTCGTCGAACACCTTCGAACACCGTTAAAACCAATGGCAGGCAAACAAAAACACATAGAAACACATAGAAAACACCTTCAAAGGTGTCCAAAAGCTGACAAACTGCTCAGAAGACATAACTAACACATGGAAAAGTGACAAGTACATATAGTCATGCGAAAATAAAAGAGGTGGAGGAGTAAAAGGAGGGGGAGACACAGATATAGGCATGTCATGCCCTTCTAAAATCCAAAAAGTGAGAAGCCGACACGGCCAGTCCGCTCCTGCCCGTGCCACCTCCGTGTCGCCGGGTTTGTGCCAGAGCCGCGGTGAACCCTGATGGCCAGCCCCCCTCTCCCAATACTGGTGCCTGTCCGCTGGTGGGTCGAGCGAGCCCCCCTGTGGTGGAGGCAGCTCTAAGCTTTTTAATTTAAATTGTCTCTCTAATTTGAATGAATACACTTTAAATCCATTTACAAGGATCTATTGGAGGGCAAGTCTCATGCCAGCAGCCGCGTAATTCCAGCTCCAGTAGCGTCCACTAAAGCTGCTGCAGTTAAAAAGCTTTTATAAGGATCGAGCTCGGCTGTCCACCGCAAGGCATCCTACTGCCAGTCCCAGCCCCTATGCCTTGGGGTGCCTCCTGATGCTCTTCACTGAGTATCCCATGGTCCCGAAGCATTTCCTTTGAAAAAATTAAGTGTCTAAACTACAGGTGGTGTAGCTTGCTTAACAGCCGGGATAATCCGCTGACTAGCAGACACTGCTACTAGGCACAAAGTATTTCCTGGGCTAGATGCAGTTAAAAATTTGTAATTAGATACTCTCGTTGGATGCTGAGAAAGCATTCCATAGAGTCTCCTGGCACGCCATATATGATTCTCTTAAAAAGCTTGGGGTAGGGGTCTAGGGGACCCTTTTATAGCCAAAATCACGGCCCTGTATCACAATACGTCACCTAGGCTGAAGATAAATGGAACTGTAGCACCCTGAGGGCTCGGTTGCTACAGAGGTATTGCACCTCACCCAGAGGTGTGATATCTTACTCTCAGGTAAGGATGGAGTGTGGATCAGGACCCGACACCTGCATGCATTACACCACATTGCCGTGGGGCAGGGCGACCAATATGCCTCTGAGATGGGCACGACAGTCCCTGTCCCTGGCTGGAGTGGGGGGAGGGAACACTGAGGAAGGGGAACCCTGTAGTGCAGGAGCAGGGAGGAAGCAGTTCCTGGGTGCATTGAGAAGGGAGTATAAAAGGTGGGCACCATCTTAGTTCAGTGCAGAGAAGTCTGAGCAGAAGTGGCAGGGAGCAGGGGCTCTGCATGAGCTCTGCTCCGGAGGCGGGCCTAGTAACAGAGGCCCAGGCCTGGAAGAGGGAGAAGGAAGGAAGAGGAGTGGAGAAGGCTCCAGGAACGAGGAATGAAGGGATCCCAGGGGTGCGGACGGGCGAGTCGCCACCGCACGCCCGAATCCACCTGCGTGGAGGGGTCAGGCCAAAGGGGGAGACCGGTCCCCGAAACTAGTGGAGGCAGGAAACGACCCTCAGGTAGAAACCGGAGGCTGTGACATTTTATGTGGCGCAGCCCCTCGCTACACCCGCTAGGAAGGCACCACATAGGGTCAGGGAAACTGGCGCCAAGTTTACCAAGAGGAGGCCCGAGGCAGCCGGACAGAAGGGTTGGTAAGAAAGGCCAGACAAAGGACACACAAAGGGGGTCCTGTGAAGCGCTTCAAAGTTATCTGGGAGTTGTCTGAGCCCCTCACCTGGTGAGCACAGTACGACGTGGGCAGCCGTTACCTGCAGACGTGGTCTGGATAATAAGAACTGTGAGTAAAGGCCCTGGACTGCATCACTGACTCCGTGTCGTTACTGCTGCTGCCCTGCACCATCACCCCCATCCTCCGCATACACTGTCCTGAGGCTATACTCCTCCCGTGGGGAGTTATGCTACGCTCTGCTGCACCCACAACACCAGCCTCAGTGGTCTGCCCTGCAGCGGCGGTTCACTCTGACCGCAATCCACGGGTGGCGTAGTCGGACATTTAAACATCAAAACCACATAAATAGTTCCGCCACTGGTTTGACCACCCTGAGCCACGGAACCGGGTCGCCGCCACGAAGACTACAACCACCAGCATCCACCAAAAAGGGTCCGGCTCCGGGTGTCCCAAGGCCCAGGGGGTGCATCAGAACATTTTCATCACCTTTCACAATCACCAATGGGACAAGGCAGGGATGTCCTCTGTCCCCTCTCTTATACATCCTAGTGACGGAGCACCTGCTCTCATCAATTCGCCATAACCCCAATATTAGGTGGATTGAGGTGGGAGGCACCGAGTACAAGTGCTCTCTATTTGCTGATGATGTCCTAGTATATATCACTCAATCACATATATCCATCCATGCTGTTATGGCTGAAATAGATCACTTTGTTACATGGTCAAATTTTAAAATCAATGCAGCGAAGTCTGAGGCCCTCGATGTCTCCCTCCCCAAATCCATATAGGATTCCATCCAGTCCAACTTTCCCTTTGCCTGGCCCTCACAGGGTATCAAATACTTAGGAATTCCTATTCATAGAGACCTCTCCCATCTATGTTATCTTAATTTTGGGCCCTTTATTGAACAACTCCATACAGACCACGGTTGGCAAGTTAGAACTGTAAGATTCACTACGTGAACCACTGGTGTTTTGTGGAAAAGCACATGTACACTGCGTTCCAAATTATTATGCAAAAAGTGTTTAGGAGTGATAAGGGAAGAATTTGTTTGTTTGTCAGTTAAACTCATTGATGGTGATGTGTGTCAGGGCTCTTTATATCACTGTAAGCAATTGCAGACACCTGTGCTAATTAGTTTGGCAGGTGTGTCCAATGAAAGGAAAGACTACTTAAGAAGGCTGTCTCACATTATTAAGCAGCCTACATTTTCTGCCAAAATGGGAAAGAAAAAGGATGTGTCGGCTGCTGAGAAGCAACAAATTGTGGAGTGTTTAGGTCAAGGCATGACTACAATCAACATTGTGCGATGATCAGGATGAAGTGTCTTGGCAATCAAGAAGTATGTAGCTGATTCACAGTACACACGTGTGCGTGCTGATAAGGGCAAATTGAGGACTCTTTCCTACAGGCAATTACGTCAGGTTGAAAGAGCAGCGGCAAAAAAGCCTTGTCATAGCAGCAGACAAGTTTTTGAAGCTGCTTGTGCCTCCAACGTCCCCCGAAAAACAAGATGCAGGGTCCTTCAGAGGTTTGCAGCTGTGCATACGCCATCCTGTCGACCTCCTCTATCCACTTCACACAAGCAGAAACGGCTCCAGTGGGCCAAACATTACATGAAGACTGATTTCAAAACTGTTTTGTTCACGGATGAGTGCCGTGTAGCGCTCGATGGTCCAGATGGATGGAGTGGAGGATGGCTGGTTGATGGACACCCCACGCAAACACGGCTACAGCGCCAACAAGGAGGAGGTGGAGTAATGTTTTGGGCTGGAATCATGGGGAGAGAGATTGTCGGCCCCTTTAGGATCCCTGAAGGCGCTAAAGATGAACTCCATAATGTATGTGGATTTTCTCAAACAGCACTTCCTGCCATGGTTCAAGAAGAAGAACCGTGTATTTCACAGCAAGATCATTTTTCTGCATGATAATGCACCATCTCATGCTGCACATAAAACATCTGCATCTCTGGCTGATATGGGCATAAAAGGGGACAAACTTATGGTGTGACCCCCATGCTCCCCTGACCTGTACCCCATTCAGAACCTTTGGAGCATCATTAAAAGGAGTGTCTATGATGGCGGGAGGCAGTTCACATCTAAGCAACAGCTCTGGGAGGGTATTCTGTCCTCATGCAAAACAATTGAAGCAGAAACCATCCAAAACCTGACAAATTCAATGGACGAGAGAGTTCAGAAGCTCCTTTCGAACAAGGGGTCCTATGTGAAAATGTAACATCACCTAGAATAAAGTTTTGAGTTGAAAACTGTTTGATTTCAGTTTCTAACAACCTGCTAATGCTTATAATTTCAAAAATGACCATTTTTTTGGTCTTTATTAAAATGAAAAGGTTGATCGAAAAGTTTGGGGGATCTAAGAGTGTGGCAACCCAGTAGTCATGATTACTTCGAATTCTGACAATATGAGGGTCATGCTGCAGGTAGTGCAGCAAGAAGGCACTTATGTGTCTTGCGCATCTCGGAGCCCCAAAATTATTTTCCGGGCTAGATGCAGCTAAAAATTATTATTAATTTTAAATATGGTAAAGCTTTAGTATAGATGGCCTAATAGGATCAGTGCTGCACACTGCTACAAAGCCCAAATTATTTTCCAGCCAAGATACAGATAAACATGATTAGTAATTTGAAAGCTTAAAACGGTTGGTAGGGTGATTTTAACCAATCATCAAGCTTTTACTCTCCCCAGGATGACACAGGGGTAGAAAAGTCATTTCGGATCCATGATTTGTTCATCTTTATGAACGTGAGTCTGTCTACATTATCAGTGGAGAGCCGCGTGCGCTTATCTGTCAGCACTCCACCAGCAGCGCTGAACACACGTTCAGACAGAACGCTGGCTGCGGGGCATGACAAGATCTCCAAGGCGTAAGTGGCTAGCTCCGGCCATTTATCCAGATTGGAAGCCCAAAAAGAGCAAGGGTCCAGTGACACAGTCGTGGCTTCAATGTTTACTTGGAGATACTCCTGTACCATCGTCTCTAGGCGTTGACTATGTGTCAGACTTCTTGTCTCCTGTGGCCTTGCAAAGGATGGGCTAAAAAAGTGGTGAAATGATTCCGCAAAATTGATGTTACCAGCAGATACTGTGGTTCTGTTACGGTTTGAGTGCTGAACACTTGACGGTCCCACGGTTGGCAAGTTGGAACTGTGAGATTCACTACGTGCACCACTGGTATTTTGTGGAAAAGCACATGTAAGATTCTGCAACAGTCTCTGCTGATACTCCTGCATGCGTGCATCCCTTTCTATGGCAGGAATAATTTCTGCAAATTTACTTTTGTACCGGGGATCTAACAGTGTGGCAACCCAGTAGTCAGGATTATTTCTAATTCTCACAATTCGAGGGTCATGTTGCAGGTAGTGCAGCAAGAAGGCACTCATGTGTGTTGCGCATCCAGGAGCACCAAGTCCCTGTTGTGTTGGTGGCGAGGTAACAATCATGCTTCCTTCCTCTGTCCTCTCCCCCCAACCTCGCACAACAGAAATGTGATCAAGGTCTCCCTCATCTGATGAGTCTTCCATCAGTTCGTCCTCCACTTCTTCCTGGGCTCCTGCACCTTCCTCACTAGTTTGGCTGCTACCATGCGCCCTGGTAAAACCATCTCCCCCACCCTCACATGCCTGCCGCCTTGGTGCTGCCGACCGTCTGGACCTTGCAGATGTTAGCCCTTCCGCATACAACTCCTCCTCCTCTACTTCCTCCACCTCCTCTTGTGCCACCACCTGACTCCGAATTCTGTTTAACATGTGCTCCAGCATGTAAATCACCGGAATAGTCATGCTGATAATGGCATCGTCAGCACTAAACATCTTCGTCGCCATTTCAAAACTGTGCAGAAGGGTGCATAGGTCCCTGATCTGAGACCACTCCTCCAGCGTGATTTGCCCCACCTCTGAATCTCGTTGGCCCAGGCTATACGTCAGAACGTATTGCACCAGGGCTTGTCGGTGCTGCCACAGTCGCTGCAACATGTGCAGAGTTGAATTCCACCGGGTAGGCACATCGCATTTTAGCCAGTGAAGTGGCAGGCCCAACGACTTCTGTAGAGATGTAAGTCGCTGAGCTGCGGGATGCGAACGGCGGAAGTGAGCACACAGCGACCGTGCCCTCTGCAGAAGGCCATCTAGTCTGGGATAGTGGGCTAAAAATTGCTGGACAACCAGGTTCAACACGTGAGCCATACAAGGCACGTGTGTGACATTGCCCCGGCGAAGGGCCGCACCCAGGTTTGCAGCATTGTCGCACACGGCCTTCCCTGGTTTCAGGTCCAGTGGAGACAACCATTCATGAAATTGGTTCTCCAGAGCTGACCACAACTCCTCAGCTGTGTGACTCACATTTCCCAGACATTTCAATGTAAAAACCGCCTGATGACGTTGAGCCCTACTGCCAGCATAGTAAGGAGGTGTGCAGGATCCCTTCTGCGCAGTTAGAAAGCTTGTGGCATGACCAGACAGGCTTTGGGTGCAGGTGGAAGACCGAGAGGAGGTTGAGGAGGCAGAAGCAGTGGAGGAACTTTGACATAAAGAGGATTGACGCACAACTCGTGGGGACGGCAAGACTTGGACAGCAGCCCCTTGTCCTGCTGTCACCATAGTTACCCAGTGCCCAGTCAGCGACATGTAACGCCCCTGTCCATGCCTACTCGTCCAAGTGTCTGTGGTGAAATGCACCCTGTCACACACAGAGTTTCTCAAAGAAGCGGTGATGTTGTGTGCGACATGCTGGTGGAGCGCAGGCACACCTTTCTTTGAGAAGTAGTGCCGACTGGGCATCTGGTACTGGGGCACTGCGACGGACATAAGGTTTCGAAAATCCTCTGTGTCCACCAGGCGGAAAGGCAGCATTTCTGTAGCCAAGAGCTTGCAGATGGTGAAATTCAACCTCTTAGCTTTCTCATGGCTAGGAGGAAATGGTCTTTTACTTGTCCACATCTGAGGGACCGAGGGCTGGCTATTGTGCTTAGACGGGGTTGATAAGGGTGTCCCCGGCAAACTGCCGGTCTGTGAGGAAGATGCAGGCGGACATGTTAGGTTGCCTTGATCCAAAGGTGGTGCTATCGATGTCGGACAGCGCTCAACACCAGCTGGTGTTACCACCTCCAAAGAAAATGATGACCTGCCAATCACGCTGGCTGTTGCGGGTAAAGAGGTGGTAGGTCTGCGCCCCAAAACAGGTGTGACTGCTGTCCCCCCAGTCACAGAGGATGAAGAAGCCGCGGATGCACAAGATATGGCAGACGGTGGTTGGCCCGGCCGGCTAGGCCGCATTGTAGCACACTGAGCTTCCCACTGCAACTTATGCTTCATGTCCATGTGCCGGTTCATGCATGAAGTACTCAAACTATGTATTTTTTGGCCTCTACTTAGCTTTTGCTGACAAATGTTACAGATAACACGAGTTGGGTCATCTTTATCGATCTGAAAAAATGCCCAGGCTATGCAAGGCTTAGCACCCATGCGACCTGAAGAGCCACCACGACTTGTGGTGAGAGGCAGAGTTGTGTTTGAGGATGCAGTTGTTGACGTGCCTCCAGTACTACGTCTCTGTCCAGGAAGGCGCAACCTAACCTCGTCGTCACTAGCATCTTCCTCCACCTCCTCTGCTGACCTCATCTCTTGGCTGACTGTGGGTTGACAGTAAGTGGGATCTCCAACCTCATCATCATCACCCTGTGCGTTATCACACCCGTCGTCCTCAGAGCTAACCTGTTCCTGCCCTGACAAAAAACTAAAGTTGTCGCTCCAATCAGGTATTTGAGTCTTATCATCGTCTTCCTCATTGTCTCCACCAACAGGAGTTACAGTTTGGGAATGAGGGTCTACATTATGGTCAGAACCTTCTGCGTCTGGTCCTGGATCCGACTCATAAAGATTCTGGGCATCAGTGCAGATCATTTCCTCGTCTGGATTCACAGAAGCGCTGGAGTCGACCTCTGATTCCCAGGCTATAGTATGAGTAAACAGCTCTGCAGACTCAACCATCTGTTCTACCTCATACTCAGACGGGCAGCTGGAGATTTGGGAGCTGTGAGGAAGCAAGTGCGATTGGGGTGACACCTTTGAGGACTGGAGTATTTGTGATGTTGAAGTTGATGTGGAGGAGAGCCCACTTAAAGGAGCACTTGATATCCGTTGAAGCACCTGCTGTTTTTGTGCCTCATCTGGAATTTGTAGCGATTGGCGTGGCCGTAAGAAAGGGATCTTATCACATTGTCCGCTAAAAGAAGTAGACATTTTAGTTTGGCTGGAAGATGGTCTTTCTTCTGCAGATGTTACTGTTGCTTTAACACCTACCCCACGGACACAACCTTTTTTCCCCTTCCCAACACGCCTATTCCCCTTTCCACCAGCAGCAGGCCTTTTTCCACTCATTTTGGTGGTTAACTAATTCACAACTCTGGAGTTGTTTGCACAAAAAAACAATGGATGGGAACCGAGCAGAGCTGAGTGGCCAAACTGTGGTATTAGGCCAAAACTATTGGCTGGGTTAGATGCAGAAAAAAATTATATTCAATTTGCAACCTGATGGAGGTCTGTATAGATGGATTAATAGAACAAGTCCCACACACAGCTAGAAGCCCAATATTTTTTCAGAGGTAGATGCAGAAAAAAATATATTCAGTTTGCAACCTGATGGAGGTCAGTATAGATGGACTAATACAACAAGTCCCACACACAGCTAGAAGCCCAATATTTTTTCAGAGGTAGATGCAGAAAAAAATATATTCAGTTTGCAACCTGATGGAGGTCAGTATAGATGGACTAATACAACAAGTCCCACACACAGCTAGAAGCCCAATATTTTTTCAGAGGTAGATGCAGAAAAAAATATATTCAGTTTGCAACCTGATGGAGGTCTGTATAGATGGATTAATAGAACAAGTCCCACACACAGCTAGAAGCCCAATATTTTTTCAGAGGTAGATGCAGAAAAAAATATATTCAGTTTGCAACCTGATGGAGGTCTGTATAGATGGATTAATAGAACAAGTCCCACACACAGCTAGAAGCCCAATATTTTTTCAGAGGTAGATGCAGAAAAAATTATATTCAGTTTGCAACCTGATGGAGGTCTGTATAGATGGATTAATAGAACAAGTCCCACACACAGCTAGAAGCCCAATATTTTTTCAGAGGTAGATGCAGAAAAAAATATATTCAGTTTGCAACCTGATGGAGGTCTGTATAGATGGATTAATAGAACAAGTCCCACACACAGCTAGAAGCCCAATATTTTTTCAGAGGTAGATGCAGAAAAAAATATATTCAGTTTGCAACCTGATGGAGGTCTGTATAGATGGATTAATAGAACAAGTCCCACACACAGCTAGAAGCCCAATATTTTTTCAGAGGTAGATGCAGAAAAAAAATATATTCAGTTTGCAACCTGATGGAGGTCTGTATAGATGGATTAATAGAACAAGTCCCACACACAGCTAGAAGCCCAATATTTTTTCAGAGGTAGATGCAGAAAAAAATATATTCAGTTTGCAACCTGATGGAGGTCTGTATAGATGGATTAATAGAACAAGCCCCACACACAGCTAGAAGCCCAATATTTTTTCAGAGCTAGATGCAGAAAAAAATTATATTCAATTTGCAACCTGATGGAGGTCAGTATAGATGGACTAATAGAATGATGCTATGCCCAAAAGATTTTACTTCACTAGGTGCAGTAAAAAAATTGGTATTCTATACACAGGTGGTATATCTTGCAACACAGATAGGCTACTCCACTGACTAACACACTCTGCAATAGGCCAAAAAGGATTAGCTTTGCTAGATTCAGCCAAATGCTGTGAAAAAAACTTGCACAGCACTGGCACAGACCTGCCTGGCAAAAACTGATAGGAACTGATGTAACCTAGTCCTGAAAAGGACTCCAATTACAATTAGTCTTTACTCCCACAATCTATCTATTTAAGAGCACAGACCTGCCTGATAAAAGTCGTAGGAAATGCTGTAACCTAGTCCTTAAAAGGACTGCAATCACAACTATTCCCTACTCCCAAGCTATCTGTAGATTTGTGCGAAAATTGGCTTGAAATTAACAAGGTATAGCGCACACAGCAACAGCGGTGCCGTCTAACACGCAGCTGCAGCAGTGAGAAAATGGTGGCGACGGGGAAAATGGCTTGGTCTTATAGGGCAAGGACATGTGACATACACTGCCAATGACACATGCCCTTGCTTGTGTGAAAAAAAGCACTTCGCTCCGTGTGTGCGCTGCTGATAGGCTGACAGATTGCACCTCCCCACTGCAAATGCGGGAAAGAGAAAAAAAAATGGAGATCTTCATTGTTCCTGCAGAGATCCATCCCCTGCCCCTCCCCCCACCCCGCTGTACACTCAAACTGCGTATTAACATTAATTTTCATCATTACTGAGAAAAAATCCAGTTATGATTTTGGTGCACGAACAGTTATCGAACATAACCTCGAACAGCCGAATTTTTCTTAAATTGTTCGTGTTCGCCGAACGGCTCGAACACCGCCCAAAACAGCTCGAATTTGAGATTGGCGAACAGTTCGAGTAGAACAGCGCTCATCTCTAATGGCCAGGTCTAGGAAGACTTCTGGTCGTCCCAAACATCTTCCATTTAAGGATTATGGAGTCCACTGTGCTTTTAGGAACCTTGAGTACTGCAGAAATTCTTTTGTAACCTTGGCCAGATCTGTGCCTTGCCGCAATTCTGTCTCTGAGCTCCTTGGGCAGTTCCTTTGAGCTCATGATTCTCATTTGGTCTGACATGCACTGTGAGCTGTGTGGTTTTATATAGACAGGTGTGTGCCTTTCTAAATCAAGTCCTATCAGTTTAATTAAACACAGCTGGACTCCAAGGAAGGAGTAGAACCATCTCAAGGAGGATCACAAGGAAATGGACAGCATGTGACTTAAATATGAGTGTCTGAGCAAAAGGTCTGAATACTTATGACCATGTGATATTTCAGTTTTTCTTTTAAAAATTTGCAAAAATTTCTACATTTCTGTTTTTTTTCAGTCAAGATGGGGTGCAGAGTGTACATTAATGCGAAAAAAAAATTAACTTTTTAGAATTTACCAAATGGCTGCAATGAAACAAAGAGTGAAACATTTAAAGGGGTCTGAATACTTTCTGTACCCACTGTATGCCTATGCATGGTGTTATGTGAAGTGATAACATGATACATTGCCTTTCATAGTGACAGGGGACACATCAAGAGAGAATGATTTTTTACCTACTTTTTTTAAATACCTGGAATATGAGGATCATTCTTTAACCCCTTCCCGACAAGGCGACTTTTTCTTTTTGCTTTTTCCTCCTCTTCTTCCAAGAGCCATCACGTTTTTATTTTTTCTTATGAGGGCTTGTTCTTTGCAGCACAAAGTGTACTTTGGAATGACACTATCCATTTAAACGTGATGTACTGTAAAATTAAAAAAAAATTCCAAGTGCGGCGAATTAGCAAAAATTGCTGCCATTTTGTGAGACTTGTAAAGTTTTAAATTTTCAGGTGGTGGAACTGTATGAGGGCTTGTTTTTTGCACAGTCTGACAATGTTTTTATTGATATCATTTTTTGGGGGTAGATATGATGTTTTGATCACCTCTTGTTGCATTGTTATGAACTGCTGCGGCAACCAACGATCAGTTTAATGAATTTCATAGGTTACTAGATTGGTGATACCACATATTTGTATTTTTTATTTTTTTAAGAGGGGAGATTCAAACTTTTTTTTATATTTTTTAAACCTTTGTTTTTACTTTTCATTGTATTTTGTCCTAAAGGGACTTGAACCTGCAATCATTTGATCGCTTGTGCTATATACAGCAATACTATAGTATTGGTGTGTATATCAAAAATCATGGTCTCTTTTCAAAATCAGCCACAGGCTGGCTTTAATAAGAATACTATTATGACAGGAACAAGGGTCTTCAGCAGACCCCATGCTGCAACCCTTCATTGATGCACAATTGTGTCAGAGGTGCCCATGGGTTCCACTCCACAAGCGGCTGAAAGAGGCAGATGATGACTGAATAATACTGCCATCATTTGCCGACAAAGATGCAAGTTCAGCTTCTGAGACCGCATCAAAGTCAAGGAGCTGACATTGTACATACTAGTGCGTCCAACGTCAGCAAGGAGTTAAAAAAAAATTATAATGTACTTTGTGAGTTTTTTTCTTCTGCTTTTCAAAACTTTTCCTTGCAGTCAGTGAGCAAAAAAAAATCTTGCATATTTTCAGAGGTTGCAAACCTGAATAGACCTAATTACCCTTTTATAGCTGAAATTTGTTACAGTGTCTTCATTGTGATGTCTTGTGAGAGCTAAACACAACAGCTCAAATGTATTTTCTTCATGGTTCTGTCGTGGAAACCCCATCCCTGGGAGAGCTAATTTGGGGTGAAACATAAGGGATATACAGATCTGCCAGCATTAGTTAAATTAGGAAAAGAGGCATTGGAGACAAGAACAAACACAGCCATGTCTGCCAGTGTACAATGGTTGTCTGGTCTACATGGTACCAAGACAGAGGTTTTTATTGTACCCACAGAAAATCGGAAGTTACAGTACATTACCACAAAAGAATATGTAAGTTACAAAAAGTTACAAAAAGAGCTAATTGACTTCTGAAAACTGGCTTAAATCAGCTTCTAACAGTCTTCAACAGCTCTTCAGTAAACCAATATCTTGTTTTGTTGCTTTTACAAATAAAACTTGTATTGAGCATAGAAAAACACATACCGGTAGATATTAAAGCTAGACATATAGATATAAATTGTCTAAATTATAATAATCAAAGCAAGCTATAAAATATTAACCATAACAGTTTGTAGAAGAACAATTGTCAGACTGATGGTGATGTATTTGTTCATAGGAAAATTTGGCAGTGGGAACGAATAAATGGACCAGATGGGTTGAATTTGACATTATTCAAGAATAAGAAATTTAGATAGATGGTGAATTTTGAGGGACATCGACCTTTGCCTTCTAGAATGATTTGATACTCCTGACATTTCAGTGAAGTCACAGATCAATATTGTCATCTTCAAGTTTTTTAGGAAAATTACATTCATAATTCTTTTTTGGGCAACGTAGGAAAGTTCTAGAATACGTATAAATGTAATGTATTACAGTTATATATTACAATAATGTAATCATAATTAAACAAAAACAACATCAACTTAGAATATTAACACCATCATACTGCTTCAAAAGTTTAGACCAAAAGATATTAAAATTGAGAACTAAACAACAAAACATATCATCTTCATTAGTTCAATAAAACATAATATAAAACACATAAGATCAAACCCTCACACATAGGAGAAAATCTAGGTGGGCACTTAATACAGAGAAATAGCAACATACCAAAGAAAGCAAAGCCAAGGAAAGGATCTCTGCGACAGAGACGCAAATATTCACTGCTCATGTCATGATGCATATTTATTTAGAAAGTGTTATGTTGCTGTTGTATATGTAAGACGCTATGAGGGTTGCATCAACCTAATGAGCATTGAAGGTGTTTGAGTCTTGACCTCCTCTTTATGTACATGTTATGTGACATCAGTTTGTTTCCTTTAAACTCTGCATGTGATTTGAAGGCTATAGAAGCTTTGACATTGAAAAAGGATTTTTATATATGGCTGCTCAGTCTGGGCTTGGTGAGATAAGTGGTTTAGGAATGAAGTGGAGTTAAAAACGGGAGTTGTTGTAGTTGAATGTGAATCTGTTGACTGTTTGACTGGTTTAGTGCTGCAATCGGAAAAGTTTTGCTTTGATTGTACCATTTAACAAGGTTTTGTGTTGTATGATTTGGGTTATAACTACTGGAACAATTTAAAACTCCTTTTTTTCTTGTGCGCTGTGTGATTACTCAGGACTCAGTCTAAGCTGTCACATGACTAAATGACGTCATGGCAGGTCCTTTCACACTACCGCGACCCATACAGCAGACCGGACGCATTGCTGAGGAGACCGGGGGCCATTGTTATGCACACGCCCGGACTGACTGGCGTGTGCGGGTGTTGTGGTTCCACTGGACCATGAACCGGAGAGTGCCTGGAGGGGCGTCACTAAGTATCTGGCCGATCCGACCAAGATGGCACGACGGCATACGACGCCAGTGCACCAGGGAGAAACCGGGCAGAGGGACCAGGTGCTACTCCAGGTCAAACTCCGGACACGGGGGTTGACCCACACAGGGATTACTGGAACAGGCTGGTTAGGCTGGCGCACAGACTGGAGGGTATAGGCAGGCACGACTGGTATGCAGGCAGGCGGGTAAAGGCAAGCGCAGCTAGAGTGCAGACAGGGAGGCACTAGCAGGTAGGAACACAGGCGGGATAGGACCCAGTACACACTGGGACTCAGGAACAATACAGGCAGAGGGGTACAGGCAAGCACAGCTAGAGTGCAGACAGGGAGGCACTAGCAGGTAGGAACACAGGCGGGATAGGACCCAGTACACACTGGGACTCAGGAACAGGCAGGTTAGGCTGGCACAGACTGGTGGATGTAAGCAAACACGGCAGGTATGCAGATGGGTGGATACAGGCGAGTATGCAGGCAGGGAGGTACTGGCCGAAAGGACGGGCTGGAGCACAGAAAGGTTAAGACCCAGTACAGACTGGGTCACAGAACCGCAGATGCGGTAGACAACCACAGCAGAGAGGGAACGCCCGAAGCGGTGGGCAAGAACAGAGCAGGACGGGGCTGCAGGAGCAGCGAGCACAAGCAGGACAGGACAGGACTGCCGGAGCAGCGGGCAGAAGCAGGGCAGGACAGGACTGCCGGAGCAGCGGGCAGAAGCAGGGCAGGACAGGACTGCCGGAGCAGCGGGCAGAAGCAGGGCAGGACAGGACTGCCGGAGCAGCGGGCAGAAGCAGGGCAGGACAGGACTGCCGGAGCAGCGGGCAGAAGCAGGGCAGGACAGGACTGCCGGAGCAGCGGGCAGAAGCAGGGCAGGACAGGACTGCCGGAGCAGTGAGCAAAAGGGTCAGAGCGGAGCAAGGCTGCCGGAGCAGTGAGCAAAAGGGTCAGAGCGGAGCAAGGCTGCGGAGCAGTGAGCAAGGAGTCAGAGCAGGCTAGAACCGCCGGAGCGGTAAGCAAAGGAGTCAGAGCAGACTAGAACCGCCGGAGCGGTGAGCAAAGGAGTCAGAGCAGGCTAGAACCGCTGGAGCGGTGAGCAAAGGAGTCAGAGCAGGCTAGAACCGCCGGAGCAGTGAGCAAAGGAGTCAGAGCAGGCTAGGCTGAGTAGGGGGGACAGGGCTCTGTTCACACGGAACAGACAGGAAGGGAAAGGCAGAGCCAGACACCCACAGGGTACTAGCAGAGAAGTAGCGAGTGGACCACAAACTCACAAACGGGAGTACAGAGACAACAAGCAGGAGTTAGGTACGAGTTCAGACTCAGCAGAAAAAGGAAGGGAACGGACATAGAGGCAAAACAGGTAAAGGATAGGAGAGAGTTCAGACTGGAACTGAGTGTACGGAGGAGACCGACACTGCAGCGGAATACAGGAGCGGGTCTGGGAATACGGCCCCCAGAGAGGCAGGACGAACAGGCAAGGAGCGTGTTCAGACAGGACAGACAAGATACAGGAGCGGGTCTAGGTAATCAGCCCCTAGAAGGCGGGAGGAACAGGCTAGGAGCGTGTTCAGACAGGTCAGACAAGATACAGGAACGGGTCTAGGTAATCGGCCCCTAGAAGGCAGGAGGAACAGGCTAGGAGCGTGTTCAGACAGGCCTGGAAATACAGCCTCCAGGATAGGCAGACAAGAGAACACAAAACGGGACCTGGCACCTTCAGAGTGCAAGCACACACTGAATGAAACACTATGCTCAGGCAGCAATAGATGGGAGCAGCTGAGCTATATACCAGGTGACAGACAGCAATAGGCTGAGGACGCACAAGGGGTGTGACCCACAGCAGGTACAAAAAGCAGGAAGTGATCGGGCGCCGCCCTTAAGCAGCAGAAACAGACACAAACAGACAGCATGGAGGGAAGCCAGAGAGACATTCTGGACTGGAGATCAAGTGCGCGCTCTTGCACAGTGGGAGATGGACCACCATGCAAGGACGCCGCCAGGTATGTTACAGCCATCAGAAGGTAAGTATAATCTTTATTTTTTATTTTAAATTCTTTTTTTAACAGGTTCTATAGTACCTGGGTCTGGTTGAGAGTCTCCTCTTCTCCAAACCTGGGTACCATCCGCACATTAAATCGCATAATATCCGCTTGTGCAAATGTGCTCATACGGATATTATGCGGTTCAATGCAAGTCAATGGCGGCAATTACGCTGCGTGTCCGCAAAATTAATGGACATTCTGTGAATTTTTCCGCAATGATAATCCGCAGCGGAAATTTCCGCAGCATGTGCATTGCACATTTGGATTATCATTGGGGACCATAGGGCACGTATTACCAAGTGTTTTTTAAGCGTTTTTGCTGCGGAAATTCCGCTGCAAAAATGCTTGAAAAACGCATAGTGGGCACACAGCCTTAGCATTTCCATAAGTAAGTGTGGGAAAATTGATGCACGCCTAATGTGTCTGTTCACAAATGTCAGGAGACTAGCAAACAAAACAGGAGAGCTTGAGGCCTTGGTACTGGAGGAACACATTGATGTAGTTGGTGTTGCGGAGGCATGGTTGGACTCTTCGGAAAGGCTGGGCAAATCAGAAAGGAGGAGGATTATGTCTGTAGTGTAGGAGTGAAATGAAAGCACATGTGACAGAGGCTATGGGGGGAGAAGATTGTGAGGAAGTTGAAACCTTGAAGGTGGAATTACATAGGGATGTAAACATCGAGAAAAAAATTTGGGGTGTAATCTACAGATGCCCAATATCACTAAGGAGTCGAAGAGTCGGCTGCATAATCAGATGGGACGGCTGTACAGGGTGGTACAAGTGGTGATTATGGGACATCTTAACTACTCAGATATGGAACTATGACTCTTCTTCAACTGCAAAGGAGAGAAAATAATTTTATGGGACAGTTCATGGGAGACCCAACAAGAAGCAATGCTCTATTGGATTTGGTCATTTCAAACAAAGCAGGTTGAAGGCTTCAATTCAATGCATTGACGAGGAGCAGCTATTGTCAGATAGAGAGTGATAAAGTAAGTAATAATAGTAATAAGTAGTAATAAATGGGAGTATTTTACATCCATATTGATTGATCAGCCTGTTAAATATATTCCTATAGATACCAAGTATAGATGACAAAAAATAAACTCAACATGGCTTACACCTTCTGTTAGAAAGGCTATAATTGTAAAAAAAAAAAAAACAAGCAAAAAAAAACAAGCATTTAGCATATATCAATCAATCTGAAGGGTCATTTCTACCATTTAAAAATTACGAAGAGCTGAATAGAATCTGTGAAAATGTAATCAAGTCATCTGAAGTAGAAAATGAATGACAGGCAGCCATGGAAAGCAAGACAAATGTCAAGAAATGCTTTTAAATATCAATGCAAATAAACAGGATTCGTAAAGGTGGGTACTCTAAACAATGGCACTGGGAAGTTGGTCACTAAGGATCAAAATAAAGCAGAATTACTAAATGGGTTCTTTTACCTCTGCATATATCAAAGAAGAGAGAGCGGCGGATGTAGTCGATCCTAGTGCTATTAATATACACTGCTCAAAAAAATAAAGGGAACACTTAAACAACAGAATTTAACTCCAAGTAAATCAAACTTCTGTGAAATCATACTGTCCTATTAGGAAGCAACACTGATTGACAATCAATTTCACATGCTGTTGTGCAAATGGAATAGACAATAGATGGAAATTATTGGCAATTATCAAGACACCCTCAATAAAGGAGTGGTTCTGCAGGTGGGGACCACAGACCACATCTCAGTACCAATGCTTTCTGGCTGATGTTTTGGTCACTTTTGAATGTTGGTTGTGCTTTCACACTCGTGGTAGCATGAGACGGACTCTACAACCCACAGGAGTTGCTCAGGTAGTGCAGCTCATCCAGGATGGCACATCAATGCGAGCTGTGGCAAGAAGGTTTGCTGTGTCTTCAGCGTAGTGCCCAGAGGCTGGAGGCTCTACCAGGAGACAGGCCAGTACACCAGGAGATGTGGAGGGGGCCGTAGAAGGGCAACAACCCAGCAGCAGGACCGCTACCTCCGCCTTTATGCAAGGAGGAACAGGAGGAGCACTGCCAGAGCCCTGCAAAATGACCTCCAGCAGGCCACAAATGTGCATGTGTCTGCACAAACGGTTAGAAACTGACTCCATGAGGGTGGTATGAGGGCCCGACATCCACAGATGGGGGTTGTACTCACAGCCCAACACCATGCAGGACGCTTGACATTTGCCACAGAACACCAGGATTGGCAAAGCCGCCACTGGCGCCCTGTGCTCTTCACAGATGAAAGCAGGTTCACACTGAGCACATGTGACAGACGTGACAGAGTCTGGAGACGCCGTGGAGAGCGATCTGCTGCCTGCAACATCCTTCAGCATGACCGGTTTGGCAGTGGGTCAGTAATGGTGTGGGGTGGCATTTCTTTGGAGGGCCGCACAGCCCTCCATGTGCTCGCCAGAGGTAGCCTGACTGCCATTAGGTACCGAGATGAGATCCTCAGACCCCTTGTGAGACCATATGTTGGTGTGGGTGGCCCTGGGTTCCTCCTAATGCAGGACAATGTCAGACCTCATGTGGCTGGAGTGTGTCAGCAGTTACTGCAAGATGAAGGCATTGAAGCTATGGACTGGCCCATCCGTTCCCCAGACCTGAATCCGATTGAGCACATCTGGGACATCTTGTCTCGCTCCATCCATCAGCGATAGACTGTCCAGGAGTTGGCGGATGTGACTCGCCCCCTGGGCCGTGGGGCACGCGGATCCGGGCGATAGGGAGACGCTGGGAGTAGTAGTGGCGGCCCGGACCCGCGGCTCAGGGTGGTCAGTCCAGTGGTAGTCTTTCAGAAGTTTTAGATAATGTCCGACTACGCCACCCGTGGATTGCGGCTATTAGGAACCGCCGCTGCATGCAGACCGCTGGGGCTGATGAGGTGTGCAGCTAGGGTAGTGTGACTCCCCACGGGAAGAGTGCGGCCCCAGGGCAGTATAGTGGATGGTGGGAGTGATGGTAATGAGAGTCCCAGTGCTGGTAGTGCTGGAGGCGCGAAGGAGCACACAGACAACAAGTTACAGTCCAGGGTCTTTACTCACAGTTAGTTTCCAAGTCACTTCAGCTGGCAATGACTGCCCGAGCCGTGCTGCGTCCACCAGGTGCGGGGCTCGGTCAACTCCCAAGCAGTCAAGAGCCTGGCACAGGACCCCCTTTAATCCTTTCTCTGGCCTGCCTCACCAGTGACCCACTTTTGTCCGGCTGCCGCGGACTTGTGCAGTTAAACGTGGGCCCCGTCCTCCGCTGTCCTATATGGTGCCTTCCTAGCAGGTTTGATGAGGTGTCGCACCAATAAATGATCACGACGACCGGTCTTTGGCTGAGGGTAGTTTCTCCTCCACCAACTTGGGATCCGGTACCCTTAATCTGCCTGACCCTTCACCCTGGATTCTCGTGGGTTCTTAGGGTCCCTTCCACCTTCTTGTTCCTGAGCCCTTCTGTTTCTCTCTCTCTTCTCCTTCTTTCCTGTTCTGTCTTCTCCTCCTTCCCTTGGCCTCTTCTCCAGGCCCACTTCTCCTTCTCCTCTCAGGCTCCGGCCTCTTCTCTAGGCCTGCCTCTGGAGCAGCACTCAGCCTGAGCTGCTGCTCCCTGTCAGCTCTCCTCTCCTCACAGACTGAACACTGTTCTAAGATGGTGCCCACCTTTTATACCTCCCTCTGGCCATGAGCCCAGGTGACCAGCAACCAATGGGCTCCTATCTACGCTCAGGAACCAACCCCTATCTGCCCCTACAGCACTGGGTGTTCCACCCCCCTCCCCACTCCAGGCAGGGACATAGTCGGTCGTGCCTGCACTTCTATCTAGTGGGAGCACCGTTGAGCTGTCCCTCGGAAATGGGGTGTGTGTGCTGTATGCAGCTAACTGAGCCCTGGTCCATACTCCATCCTTACCTGGGAGTGGAATATCACACCTCTGGACTGAGGTGCAATACCCCTGTAGCGGCCGAACCCTCGGGGCGCTACATTCCCCCCTGGTAAAGCACAGCACGTCCTCGGGCTGGAAAAGAGCAAAAACAGTCGATTACAGGACATGCAAAACTTTTTAAAACTTTTTACATTTAGAAACGGACGACATTGTTCAACTCCCTTTATGGGATACACTTTTCTTTTCTTGTCACACTATTATAAAACACATACTAATACTTCTGGAACTCTTTTGTCACTTATCATATAAAACGGTCTCAAAATTATGTAAAACATTTTCTAGCAGCATATTAAACTCTTCATATAAAACATTTTTTAAATAAGACACATTCTTGTATCCTTGGATCATGGCCGCGGTGCAACTTGCGACCAGGTGTTCTTTCTTCTTCTAAGTGCAACAGTCCAGCAAATTTGCCTTGAGGTAGACGTTGCAGTTATTTTTTTATAAAACCAGTAGGGGGCGCTTTAGGAAGCGCAACTATTTACAAGGGGTGGCCGCTCTCAGTCCTCGGCCAGTTTTGGGGAAGGGGAATGGCTGCTCACAGTCCTCAGCCTGTTGGGGGATGTAGGGGGTTAACTTGCACACAGTTCCATGACAGTAAACAGTTCTCTGTACCCTGACGGGTAACTATGTACAAATCCACTTTACCGTTCACTGGTAACGGTGTCCTCCTGATGCTCCTTCTTCCTCCTCATACTGATCTTCAGGCCCGTCCGGGCCCTCCTGGTACTCGGCGTCCGAGTAGTGCTGTTCCTCCTCCTCTACTACTCGGCGGACGTGTAGGGCGTACCATCCCTTCACGCCCTGGTGTCGGGTGTAAGACACCACATCGCCTGGAAAGAGATCCCGCCCACGATGGCCTTCCGGTAGGTGACTCTGCACATCTCTCCTTGTCACAAACACGTCACTGATGGTCTCGGGGTCTCGGATGAAACCCCAGCCGCGCTCCATCTGGAACTTCACAACAGTCCCGGTGACTCGGGGTCTGCGGGCAGTTCGGGGATCTCGCCGCGCCTTCATTTTCTGCTCCGCGCTCTGGACCTGCAGCTTCTCTTGCTTCACCCGCCGCTCTCGCTGCTCTTTCTCAAACATCTCCAGCTGTTGGCGGCAGGCCTCCCGCCGCTCAGCTGCGCCCGCTCGTGTTTCTTTCGTGAACCCCATCAGGTCCTCCCCTGTGGGGTCCCATTCAAACTGGGCGTCTTCCAATGGCAGCTGGGGGATTTCCTGAGGCGCCGGAGCAGGTATGAGGGGCTCAGAGGGTACTTCGACCTCCGCGGGCGGGCTCCTCCGGAAGCGGGGGTTGACAAATTCGGGGGGCCAGATGAAAGGCCGCCCATCCGGAGTGGTGTGTTGGGCGAAGAGATCCGCGCCCAGTGGTGGTACTGCAGCAGCAGGGGGCACAAGTGGGTTGGCGGCGCATGGGGGCACGTGACCTTGCGACCAGGCCCGTGCTGATCGTTTCTTTGTTGCTCCCAAGGGTGGTACAGCAGGTGCGGGGGGTTCCGTCAGGGCAGCGGCGCCCGGGGGCGCAGAGCCTTGCGGCCGGGCCTGTGATGGCGGTTGGCTGAGCACGCCCGGGGTCAGAGGGTACGGCGTGGGGCGGGGCTCACTGGCAGCGTCTGCGGCCTGGGGGCCGGTTGATGGCGGTGGGGGCACGGTGTCGACGGCGGGTCCCGGTGCGTTGGGCTCCGCGACGGGGTGCAGGGGCAGGTCGGCGGCCTTAGGATTCGGTGCAGGGGCGTCTCCGTTACCTGCCTCTGCTGTCGCGGCCTCCTCCGCGGCGTCGTCCTTGGTCTCCGCTCTGCCTTCACTGCCCTCGGTGGCTGGTGCGCTGCTCGTCGATGGCGCCTTCGGCTGCAGGATCACAGCCCGCCGGGCCACTTCCTTCTTCCATCCGGCGATCACGTCCTGCTGCGCCCGGACCATCCTCCGGTCCAGCTCTTCCAATGCCGCCCGTGTATATTCGGGGTCCTCCTTGGGGAGATGGGCTAACAGCTCGGTGAGGCTGCATGGTGGTGTAGCTTGCAGCAGGCCCTTTGCCAGGGTACCGGAACTGATTTCCCCCTCCATCTCCGGGTGCGGCCTGGCCAGACTGATCCAGACCGCACCCTGCCCCACAGTTTTCTTCTCTTTCCGCCCCCATGGGGGGTGGTCCTGGGGCATTCTGCTGACAATCACTTTCAGGGGCAGCCCCCCCATGTTGATGGACATCTCCACTGCTGCATTCATGGCTGGTGGGGGCGGGCTTCTTCTTTGGCGCCATTCTGGGACCTGGCCCACGATGGGAGGTGGCTTCCTGCTGTCTTTTGGTGCGCACATAATGGCGTCCACTCTGCCAGGGCGGGAAAAACGGATGAAGATGGCGGGAAACGGTCCAAGATGGCGTCTGATGGCGGGAATCGGCTCCGGATGGCGGGAAATGACTCCGGACGGCGGGAAACTTCTTTTTAAGGTACATGTGCAATTTTCTTCAGGCACGCAATACCCGCTTGTGGCGGGTTGGTATTGATCCTGCCGACTACGCCAAAGCTGACTCGCCCCCTGGGCCGTGGGGCACGCGGATCCGGGCGATAGGGAGACGCTGGGAGTAGTAGTGGCGGCCCGGACCCGCGGCTCAGGGTGGTCAGGCCAGTGGTAGTCTTTCAGAAGTTTTAGATAATGTCCGACTACGCCACCCGTGGATTGCGGCTATTAGGAACTGCTGCTGCATGCAGACCGCTGGGGCTGATGAGGTGTGCAGCTAGTGTAGTGTGAGTCCCCACGGGAAGAGTGCGGCCCCAGGGCAGTATAGTGGATGGTGGGAGTGATGGTAGTGAGAGTCCCAGTGCTGGTAGTGCTGGAGGCGCGAAGGAGCACACAGACAACAAGTTACAGTCCAGGGTCTTTACTCACAGTTAGTTTCCAAGTCACTTCAGCTGGCAATGACTGCCCGAGCCGTGCTGCGTCCACCAGGTGCGGGGCTCGGTCAACTCCCAAGCAGTCAAGAGCCTGGCACAGGACCCCCTTTAATCCTTTCTCTGGCCTGCCTCACCAGTGACCCACTTTTGTCCGGCTGCCGCGGACTTGTGCGGTTAAACGTGGGTCCCGTCCTCCGCTGTCCTATATGGTGCCTTCCTAGCAGGTTTGATGAGGTGTCGCACCAATAAATGATCACGACGACCGGTCTTTTGCTGAGGGTAGTTTCTCCTCCACCAACTTGGGATCCGGTACCCTTAATCTGCCTGACCCTTTGTAACGGGTCTGGGAGGCGGAACCTCTGAGCTACTATACAAGGGGGCGGTCCTTGTAAGGGAGCGGGTGGCGACCAGGGAAGACGGGCAGGAAGTCACAGCAGGTGACCGGGACAGTCTCAGAGTGAACGGGCTGGAGGTCACGGCAAGTGACCGGGGCAGTCTCTGGATGAACGGGCAGATGGTCACGGCAAGTGACCAGGGCAGTCTCTGGATGAACGGGCAGATGGTCACGGCAAGTGACTGGGGCAGTCTCTGAATGAACAGGCAGATGGTCACGGCAAGTGACCGGGGCAGTCTCTGGATGAACGGGCAGATGGTCACGGCAAGTGACCGGGGCAGTCTCTGGGTAAAGGGTTGGTACGACCTGTGGCGGCTGATGATAGACGTGAGCTCCCAGGTGAGCAGGCGAGAGTCTCTGGATGAACGGGTGGTCACAGCATGTGACGGCGGAGCCTCCAGGAAGACCAACAGACAGGCGGCAGATGAGCGCTCCCAGGTGAGCGGGCAGAAGTCTCTGGACAGGCGGGTGGTCACAGCACGTGACGGCAGAGCCTCCAGGTAGGCTAGCAGACAGGCAGCAGATGAGCTCTCCCAGGTGAGCGGGCAGGAGTCACTGGACAGGCAGGTGGTCACAGCACGTGACGGCGGAGCCTCCAGGTAGGCTAGCAGGCAGGTAGCAGATGTGTGCTCCCAGGTGAGCAGGCAAGCTGGTCCATAGACAGACTGACAGGAGTTGGAAGGCAGACCGTCGGACCTCAGGCAAGCAGGCAGGTGGCTGAAGTGCGCTCCCAGGTGAGCGGACAGGCTGGTCCTTAGACAGACTGACAGGAGTAGTAAGACAGACCGTCGGACCTCAGACTAGCAGGCAGGTAGCAGATAATCAGGCAGGAAAAGACAGCAAGCTGGCAGGAATCTGGCAGGTATCTGGCAGGTAACTGGCAACGGGACCTGAGGGCTGAAGCAGAGTAGTGAACAGTGCAACAACATTGCTCGGGCACCTCCATTTTGGAGGAGGTGCCTTATATATGGTGAAGTCCTCCGGCCATTGGCCGGGGACTCCTTAGGACGGCGCGCGCGGCCCCTTTAAGAGGGAGGGAGAGCGCGCGCGCGCGCCCTAAGCACAGTGGCCGGGAAGGAGCGCGCGCTGCCAGCAGAGCGGGAGGAGGACGCCGGGCACGGAGCAGAGAGGTGAGGGGAACAGCGTCCCTGCCTAGCAGAGGGCAGGGACGCCGGCGCTACAGTACCCCCCCCTTTAGGCCCCCCCTTTTTTAGGCCAGACAGAAATTTAGCTAGGATAAGAGGGGCATGGATGTTCTCCCGGGGCTCCCACGTTCTCTCCTCAGGACCAAACCCCTTCCAATCTACTAGAAAAAAGGTCTTTCCTCTTACCCTTTTGGTGGCAAGAATGTTCTCTACCTCAAACTCGTCCTCAGCAGAAACCGGAGCAGGAGGCGTACCTGTAGACTTGGAAAAAGAGTTAAGTACCACAGGTTTGAGGAGAGATACATGGAAGGAGTTAGGGATCCGTAAGTTGGCCGGGAGTTTCAATTTATAGGCCACCGGGTTGATCTGACTGATGACCTCCAGAGGACCGATGAACCGAGGCCCTAACTTGTAAGAAGGTATCTTGAGTCGGACATATTTAGATAAGAGCCAGACTTTATCTCCAGGACGAAATTGTGGAGGATCCAGGCGTTTTTTGTCAGCGTGTCTTTTCATCCGTTCGGACGACTGAAGGAGTGCGGATCGGGTACTCTCCCAAATGGAGGAAAATTTGCTAACGAGAGATTCCGCAGCCGGGTTGTCCACAGAGGTGGAGACAGGAAAAGGAATCCGAGGATGCTGACCGAAGACTACAAAAAACGGGGATTTGGAGGAGGATTCGCTCTCGTGATTGTTATAAGAGAACTCGGCCCATGGTAGGAGATCCACCCAGTCTGAATGATGGGCATTAACGAAGTGCCGGAGGTAACTGGTCAGGTTCTGATTGATCCGCTCCACTTGACCATTGGACTGTGGGTGGTAAGCGGAAGAGAAGTCCAGGGTGACGTCTAGCAGTTTACAAGTGGCTCTCCAGAAACGTGAGGTGAACTGTACCCCACGATCCGACACGATGTGGAGGGGCAGGCCATGAAGACGGAAGATGTGGCGGATAAAGTCTTTAGCCAGCTCGGGTGCAGACGGGAGGGCTGGCAGGGGAATAAAGTGAGCCATCTTGGAAAAGCGATCAGCAACCACCCAAATGACCGTACAACCGGCGGAGACGGGGAGTTCAGTTATGAAGTCCATAGCAATATGCTGCCAGGGGGCAGCAGGCACAGGAAGCGGAAGGAGGCGACCGGCTGGCAGGTGTCTCGGGACTTTGTTGCGGGCGCAGGACACACAGGCAGAAACAAAGTCTATTACGTCCTTGTGCAGGGTAGGCCACCAGTAGTGCCGGGCAATAAGCTGGAGGGTCTTTTTCTGACCGGCGTGGCCAGCTAGTTTAGACGAATGGCCCCAGTGTAGGATCTTCTTCCGATCAGGTACTGAAACAAACGTCTTACCGGGAGGGAGACGATTTAAACTCACGGGAGCCACCTGCATTACTCTGGTGGGATCGATGATATGTTTAGGTTCTTCCTCGAGATCGGACACCAGAAAGGATCGGGACAAGGCGTCTGCTTTGACGTTTTTGTCAGCCGGGCGAAAATGAAGAACAAAATCAAAGCGAGCAAAAAACAAGGACCACCGGGCTTGGCGCGGGTTAAGTCTCTGGGCATGCTGGAGGTAAGCCAAGTTCTTGTGGTCAGTGTAAATTATTACCGGGTAAAGAGCCCCCTCGAGTAGGTAACGCCACTCCTCCAACGCCAGCTTGATGGCCAATAACTCTCGGTCTCCTATGGAATAGTTGCGCTCAGAAGAGGAGAAGAGTTTGGAGAAGAAGCCACAAGTTACCATTCTCCCGGAAGATGATTTTTGAGTAAGTACCGCTCCGGCTCCAGAGGAGGAGGCGTCAACTTCCAGGAAGAACTGCTTGTTGCCGTCCGGGCGATGCAGCACCGGGGCGGAAGAGAAGGCCTGTTTTAGGGAAAGAAAGGCCTCCTCTGCTTCGGGCGGCCACTCTTTGGGATTAGTACCCTTACGGGTGAGCGCGGAAATTGGGGCGGTCCGGAAAGAGAAGTGTGGTATGAAGAGGCGGTAGTAGTTAGCGAAGCCCAGGAATCGCTGAATGGCCTTCAACCCCTCCGGTCGAGGCCATTTCTCGATGGCAGACAGTTTCTCTGGATCCATTCGTAGGCCGGTCTGAGAAATAATGTAGCCCAAAAACGGAAGCGAGGTCTGCTCAAAGAGGCACTTCTCGTATTTAGCGAAGAGGTGATTCTGCCTGAGCCTGAGCAGGACCTGACGAACGTCCCTCCGGTGAGTCTGGAGATCCGGAGAGAAGACCAAGATGTCGTCCAGGTACACCACTACGCAGGAGTAGAGAAGGTCCCGGAAGATGTCATTGACCAACTCTTGAAAGACGGCAGGAGCGTTACAGAGACCAAAGGGCATTACCAGATATTCATAGTGGCCGTCCCGGGTGTTGAATGCCGTCTTCCATTCATCCCCCTGACGGATACGAACCAGGTTGTACGCCCCACGGAGGTCCAGTTTGGTGAAGATTCTAGCCCCCCTCAGACGATCAAATAACTCCGGAATGAGCGGAAGGGGGTACTTATTCTTCACCGTGATCTGGTTAAGGCCTCTATAGTCTATACAGGGACGGAGAGAGCCGTCCTTCTTTTTGACGAAAAAGAAGCCTGCTCCCGCCGGGGAGGTAGATTTCCGGATGAATCCCCTGGCCAGATTCTCCTCAATATATTCGGACATCGTCCGGGTCTCAGCAGCGGATAATGGATAAATACGCCCACGGGGAGGAGTAGTACCAGGTAACAGGTCGATAGGGCAGTCGTATGGTCTATGAGGGGGTAGTGTCTCTGCTTCCTTTTTATTAAAGACATCAGCATAAGACCAATAAGGAATCGGAAGTCCAGGTAGATTAGCTGGGGTAGGAGAAGGACGGACGGGATGGACGGGAACCAGACAGGTCTTATGGCAGTCCTGTTCCCAGCGAAGGACTTCTCCGGTCTGCCAGTCAAGCACGGGTGCATGTCTCTGGAGCCAAGGTAGGCCTAGCAAGAGGGCGTGGGAGAGTCCAGGCAGAACATGAAAGGAGATACTCTCAGAATGCAGCATTCCCACCTGCAGAGTAATGGATTCGGTGATGAGTTGGATGGGGCGTGGTAAGAGACCCCCATCCACGGCAGCAACAGACAAGGGTACAGCCAGAGGTTTGGTGGGGATGCGGTATTTTTCTACCAGGGACTGTGAAATAAGATTCCCGGCTGCTCCAGAGTCAAGTTGGGCTAGTTCGAAATAACGGTTCTCCCCGCAGACGATTGAGACTGACAATAGCAGAGATGGAGAGGATTTATTCTTGTCTAGGTCGACCTCTCTGAGCGAACCTAGACACAGGCGTTTCCCGACCTCTCCGGGCAGGTACGGATCCGGTGCTCCTTACTGCCACAGTAGAAGCAGCTCCCCTCGGCACGGCGTAAGTCCTGACGGGTTTTGACCATCTTTGTCTGGTCGACCTGCATAGGCTCAGGAGAGTGTACCTGGGTAGAGAAGGAGGGAGTGACGGGTCTCTGAAAAGTAGGAGCTAGACGTGGTAACCTCCTCTCACGGGTAACCTCTTTGGCACGCTCCTGGAACCGTAGGTCAATCCGGGTGGCAAGAGTTATTAGGTCATCGAGAGTGGTAGGGATGTCCCGACCGGCAAGTTCATCTTTAATACGGCCGGACAGACCCTCCCAGAAGACGGATACCAGAGCGTCGTTATCCCAGGCCAGCTCCGAGGCAAGGGTACGGAACCATATGGCATATTGGCCCACGGTGAGACTTCCCTGACGGAGGCGTAGCAGTGATGATGCGGATGAGGTCTTCCGTCCGGGTTCGTCGAAGACTTTCCGGAAAGTCGTGAGAAAAGCAGGCAAGTTGGACACCAGGGGGTCTCCTCTCTCCCATAGAGGATTTAGCCAGGCCAGGGCCTCCCCGGTGAGATGGGACATGATGAATGCAATTTTGGCTCGGTCGGAGTTAAACTGGTGGGACAATAGTTCAAAGTGCAGGGTGCACTGATTTATGAAGCCCCGAGCCTGGGCGGAGTCGCCTCCGAAGCGAGGAGGTGCAGAAAGCCGGGGTCCGGGGTAGGATACCATGGTATTAGTGGGCAGCGGAGCTGCCGGATTGCAAGATATGGCACTGGCGGAGGTTGCTGGTGGAGCAGTCAGAGTGTTCAGGCGAGTATTGACATTCCGCAGGTGACCCAGGATGGACTCCTGTTGGGACCTTTGACGGGACAGTTCATGACACAGGTCCGAGAGCGAGGGAGCTTGGGTGCCACCGGGTTCCATGGCCCGAGCAAACTGTAACGGGTCTGGGAGGCGGAACCTCTGAGCTACTATACAAGGGGGCGGTCCTTGTAAGGGAGCGGGTGGCGACCAGGGAAGACGGGCAGGAAGTCACAGCAGGTGACCGGGACAGTCTCAGAGTGAACGGGCTGGAGGTCACGGCAAGTGACCGGGGCAGTCTCTGGATGAACGGGCAGATGGTCACGGCAAGTGACCAGGGCAGTCTCTGGATGAACGGGCAGATGGTCACGGCAAGTGACCGGGGCAGTCTCTGAATGAACGGGCAGATGGTCACGGCAAGTGACCGGGGCAGTCTCTGGATGAACGGGCAGATGGTCACGGCAAGTGACCGGGGCAGTCTCTGGGTAAAGGGTTGGTACGACCTGTGGCGGCTGATGATAGACGTGAGCTCCCAGGTGAGCAGGCGAGAGTCTCTGGATGAACGGGTGGTCACAGCATGTGACGGCGGAGCCTCCAGGAAGACCAACAGACAGGCGGCAGATGAGCGCTCCCAGGTGAGCGGGCAGAAGTCTCTGGACAGGCGGGTGGTCACAGCACGTGACGGCAGAGCCTCCAGGTAGGCTAGCAGACAGGCAGCAGATGAGCGCTCCCAGGTGAGCGGGCAGGAGTCACTGGACAGGCAGGTGGTCACAGCACGTGACGGCGGAGCCTCCAGGTAGGCTAGCAGGCAGGTAGCAGATGTGTGCTCCCAGGTGAGCAGGCAAGCTGGTCCATAGACAGACTGACAGGAGTTGGAAGGCAGACCGTCGGACCTCAGGCAAGCAGGCAGGTGGCTGAAGTGCGCTCCCAGGTGAGCGGACAGGCTGGTCCTTAGACAGACTGACAGGAGTAGTAAGACAGACCGTCAGACCTCAGACTAGCAGGCAGGTAGCAGATAATCAGGCAGGAAAAGACAGCAAGCTGGCAGGAATCTGGCAGGTATCTGGCAGGTAACTGGCAACGGGACCTGAGGGCTGAAGCAGAGTAGTGAACAGTGCAACAACATTGCTCGGGCACCTCCATTTTGGAGGAGGTGCCTTATATATGGTGAAGTCCTCCGGCCATTGGCCGGGGACTCCTTAGGACGGCGCGCGTGGCCCCTTTAAGAGGGAGGGAGAGCGCGCGCGCGCGCCCTAAGCACAGTGGCCGGGAAGGAGCGCGCGCTGCCAGCAGAGCGGGAGGAGGACGCCGGGCACGGAGCAGAGAGGTGAGGGGAACAGCGTCCCTGCCTAGCAGAGGGCAGGGACGCCGGCGCTACACCCTTCACCCTGGATTCTCGTGGGTTCTTAGGGTCCCTTCCACCTTCTTGTTCCTGAGCCCTTCTGTTTCTCTCTCTCTTCTACTTCTTTCCTGTTCTGTCTTCTCCTCCTTCCCTTGGCCTCTTCTCCAGGCCCACTTCTCCTTCTCCTCTCAGGCTCCGGCCTCTTCTCTAGGCCTGCCTCTGGAGCAGCACTCAGCCTGAGCTGCTGCTCCCTGTCAGCTCTCCTCACAGACTGAACACTGTTCTAAGATGGTGCCCACCTTTTATACCTCCCTCTGGCCATGAGCCCAGGTGACCAGCAACCAATGGGCTCCTATCTACGCTCAGGAACCAACCCCTATCTGCCCCTACAGCACTGGGTGTTCCACCCCCCTCCCCACTCCAGGCAGGGACATAGTCGGTCGTGCCTGCACTTCTATCTAGTGGGAGCACCGTTGAGCTGTCCCTCGGAAATGGGGTGTGTGTGCTGTATGCAGCTAACTGAGCCCTGGTCCATACTCCATCCTTACCTGGGAGTGGAATATCACACCTCTGGACTGAGGTGCAATACCCCTGTAGCGGCCGAACCCTCGGGGCGCTACAGATGCTTTAGTCCAGGTCTGGGAGGAGATCCCACAGGAGACCATCCACAACCTCATCAGGAGCATGCCCAGGCATTGTAGGGAGGTCATACAGACACGTGGAGGCCACACACAATACTGAGCCTCATTTTGACTTGTTTTAAGGTCATTACATCAAAGTTGGATCAGCCTGTAGTGTGTTTTTCCACTTTAATTTTGGGGGTGACTCCAAATCCAGGCCTCCATTGGTTAATAAATTTGATTTCCATTGATGATTTTTGTGTGATTTTGTTGTTAGCACATTCAACTTTGTACAGAACAAAGTATTCAATGAGAATATTTTATTCATTCAGATCTAGGATGTGTTATTTGAGTGTTCCCTTTATTTTTTTGCGCAGTGTACTTATAGGAAAGGAACTGGATGTACTTGTAGATCACAGACTCGCAGGAAAGGGATGTAATACTACAACTTTAAGAAACATTCGACATTCGAGCAACCTCATCTGGAATATACAGTTTCGTTTTGGACACCAGTTCATAGAAAATATGTCCTGCAGCTCGCACACAGGACCATCGACTGAAAAAGGAAAACATTAAAACTCTCGAAAAATGGCGACACAAGCAAAAATTTTATCAACAAAAAAAAAAGATTCTGTGTGAAGGTATGGCACCCCTGAAGGTTCGACCGCCACAGGGATGCTGCACTTCTCTAATGGAGTGTAGTGTTCCTCCTCTGAGGTAAGAACAGTGTGATGGTCAGGACCCAACCTTTACATCCAACACCACATTTCTCCACCGGAGGGGGCTAGAATGCACTAGGTGCTGCCCTCCTGGTTACAGGGAGACTGGGGAACCAAGAGTGAGGGGAACCAGTTAGTGGGTGAGGGTGGAGGACTCACAATTTAGTGACACTGTAAATTTCATATTTAATAAAAAGCCATCTTCGTTCTTGGTCCTTGTAGTTTAGTCCTTTTGAGCCTAGTCCTTGCTAGCCAAGTTTATGGGCGGTCAAGCACTGTGATCTCCCACCCTGATAGTGGATCCTGTTTGGGCCTGCAGAGGTCGGAGAGGTCGGAGACACAGCCCTCATACCCCGGCCTTGGGTCGAGGGGCAGGTTGTAGACCAGGAATGTCTCAACCCGGGCGAGGACCAGGACCAAGAAGGCCCGGAGCTTAAGAGTGTGGCTCCATAGCAAATGGATCCCGGGGAGGATGCAGACGGAGCGGTGTACGGCACCTGTCCTCGCCAACCTGATATATTCAGAGGGAGTCCGGATGCAAAAGGGGTACCGGCCCCCGACACCCGACCTTGCTACTCCATGTCCTGGTCGGGAAAGCCCGGTAGGCCCTGAGGATCCCACCCGGTATCGGAAGGAGCGGAGCTGCCACCAGTACCCTTTTTCTGAGTGGAGCTCAGAGGGAGACCCGGCCTATCTACACACACGGACAGGAAAGGAAACGGTCTGTAGTTCAGGAACACTCTGGTGCGGGGTCCTGATTGAATGCTGGCCTTGCTCGGAGGTAGTCGGACCCCAGTCTCTGGTGACCGCAGGACTCCGCGGGGAGCAGATAGTCGCCTTCCTTCTGCCATCTTGAATGTGAGTAAAGCCTTGGAAGTTCACCCCTATGGCCTCCGGACTGTTTTTTCTGCGCTACACCGCATGACGCGGCGCCCGTACTCCTCTACTACTACCCCCTTCATCCTGTCTCTCTGCCCTGAGGCCTTGCTCCGCCTGTGGGGAGTAGTAACAACGTTGGCCGCTATACCACCATGCCTCAGCGGACTGCAGCGGCGCTGGTGGCCTTCACCAGTTGCCACAGGTGGCGTAGTCGGAATCAGCCACTCAACCCAGATAAGCCCACTCCATCCTCCATCCTGAGCACGGGTCGGGTCTGGGCCACGGCTGCACCCCATCTCTCCATCATAGGACCCGACTCCGAGTCCCCCATCTCCCAGGGTAAAGAAAAGGGCTTTCGAGTAGAGGCGTCACAAAGGCATACAAGAACTTTAAACCTTTTATTGCCTTTTATTAGGCATTTTTCTGCCACTTTTGTATATGCATTTTCCCTGCACCAGATGTCCACCTTGATTATTCTCATGTGGGAGTAGGTTTTGTCTGATTTAATACATTTTATTAAACTGATAGAAATGATAAGTTCTGGTATTTAGTCTTCTATGTTTCTCTTTTTTTTATATGGATTGTGTCTAAATATACACTATGGACTAGTACTTATACACTGTGTGCACAATTAGGCAAGTGAGTATTTTGACCATATTATTATTTTTATGCAGATTTTCCAACTCCAAGCTGTATGACCTTGAATGCTTATTGTATGAAGCAGATCAGGTCATGTCTATGTGCTTAATGAGTGGGGTTTGGCCTTATCAAGGTGTATAATTTTTAGGCAACTTGTTTTCCTCAGGTAAAATGGGTCAAAATCTGTTAAAAGACTTACAGGGGGATGTAGCACTCTTGAAATTGCTACGATATTGGAACGTGACACAGAACTATTCAAAGTTTTATTGCAGATAGCCAACAGAGGCACAAAAAACATGTTGAGAAAAAATGACACACATTAACTGCCAAAGATTTGAGAAGAATTAAATGTGAAGAGACCAGGAAGCCATTATCCTCCAGTGCTGTCATATTCCAGAACTGTAACCTCCCTGGAGGCCCAGTAGTACAAGGCATCCAGTGTTCAGAGAAACCGCCAAGGTAAGGAAGGCTGAAAACTGACCATCACTGAGCAATAAGTTGAAATGTCAAGATTGGGCCAAGAAATATGTGAAGACTGTTTTTTCAAAGGTTTTTTGGACTGATGAGATGAGTAACGCTGACCAATCAGATGGGCCCCTGGCTGGATCAGTAATGGGCACAGACCTCCAGCAAGGTGTTGGTGGGGTACTGCTATGAGCTTGTATAATTAAAGATGAGCTGGTTGGACCTTTTCTGGTTGAAGATGTACTCAAAATCAACTCCCAAACCTACTGCCAGTTTTTAGAAGACACTTTCTTCAAGCAATCGTACAGGAAAAAGCCTGCCTCTTTCAAGAAAACCATGATTTTCAAGAATGACAATGATCACATGCATTGAATTCTCCACTACTTAGCTGCAAGTAAAGGCATTAAAGAAAAAAAGAATAATGTAAGTATGAAACCTCATGAAACTATGGAAATCACAAAATATGTACCATAGACATGTTAATGATTTGCCAATGATGAAAAAATGGAAACAAAATTTTTAAGACACCTTGATTTATTCAGTATTGAATATGAGCACCACTCGCAGAAATACACTTTCACACCTTGGCTGCTATGAATGAGGTTAGTAATGATTTTCTGAGGAATCTTCTGTCACGCTGCATACACTTGGGCAAATCATCAAGATCTGCTGCTGGCAGCTCCCTTTGCAATTGCTTTCCAATGATGTTCAGGATGTGTTCTGTGGGGGACATGTACGGAGACCCTCCAGGCCATGGTAGCACATTTAGGCCATGCAAGTTGCTCACAGTAGCACAAGCAACGTTTAGTATTGCAAAGCTTCTCAATCAAATTTGCTAAATTAGGGATAATTATATGTATTTCTGTATTAAAAATTGCAATATCATATCAGTTCATGAAAAGGAAGAATCCATTGCGCATAAACATTGACAATAATCAAATGCCAGAAAATTTGCAAAAATTAACCTGTTTATAATGTATAAGTATATAAATCCTCAAATACATTAATAGTAATCTAACAGCTATTATAGTGCATTACATATAGAGCAGATTGACACACACACAGTTTTTCTCATCCTGTGTTTGTGTGGGTTTCCTCCGGGTTCTCAGATTTGCTCTCGCACACCAAAGACATAGTGATAGGGAATGTAGATTGAGAGCCCCAATGGGGACAGAGATGATAATGTCTGCAAACCGCTGAGGAATATGAGAGGACTACATAAGCGAGCATAATAAATAAATAATACAGAGAGCAGACACAGTATATCCGTACCTCTATAACATGGGCATCGGTTCAGCTTCTTAATGTAAATTAGTTTATTAGAGGATGTGTTGTATACAGCCTCTAACCACACAATAAGCAAGAGATGACAAAATGGGTAATTATAAAAATCCAAATTCAGAGGACTCATAAACATTTGCTCCTAAGCTCTACTCAGTATCTCTTTTATCTAATCACCACTTCTGTTATTGCAGATTTATGAATTAAGAGTAAAAAATAACAGGAGAGCAGTTTTCTGGTTAATTATTTATGCCATACTAGAATATATTTTCTAGGAAGAACGAATTTACTATAAAATGTTCATAAAAATTGAATAATGAATCTACATGTGGACTACAACCAAGATCATATAGAAGTTGTTGATAACTTATCCCCAAAATTTAGACTCACTCTTTTCTTAAGGATTTATTCCAAACCCCTTCCCCCCTGATTCTACCTTCAGGATGACCAGATGGTCCTCTTGTGGGGCCCAACTCTAACTCAATAATGGTCCCAATAGCTATAGCAAAGAACATCCCCACTTCAAGATGATATTGAAGAAAATATTTCGTCAATGGGTCATTTTCTAAGGTCACAAATGACCTAATGGACTTTATTGACTATATGGTCAGGTCAAGGATTACAATTAGATTTACGCTGCCCTACCCCAGTGTCCAGTCCAGTCCTCCTTGGCAGCCGGTCCAAACTTTTTTGGCATCCTTGACCTGCTATCCTGGGCATTTCTTACAATGCCCAGATAGATCATGTTGTTATGTGAGGTGCAGATGATGCCAAGTGCAAAAACAGAGACCACCTGCCACAAAGCCCCAAACTGGACACCGTTCCAAGGCAGCAAACATCGAATTGCTCATCTTTCAATAACTGCAAAGCAATTTAGAGTTTTTATGTACACATTTTTTATGAATGGAGGATGTGTAGCTGTAGACACAAAATGGCAGCATATTTTTATTTTTTTACTTTTTAGATGTTTTTGATAACTCTAGATCTACTTTTTCTAAAAAAAAAAAAAAAATCTTAAATTCTCCATTTCCTTCGATCCACCATAAAAAAAATTTCTTTCACATAGTGACTCATTCCTGTTGAAAATTGCCTTTCAATTTCATGATAGTTTGGTACATTCTGTTCTTTTTAAGACCCTTATAGAAAAGATGAAAACAGAAAACTTGTTGACCTGTGGAAATAATTGCACCACAGCTCTAGTATTGTGCATATATGGCCAAAAGGACCTCGTGAGAATTTCAATTAACTTTTTTTGATCTGTACAAAAAAAAATTAATCCAAGAAATACGACATTCAAATATTCCAGCAACACAGACAAGGCTATGACTCCTCTTAAAACGTCCACTTTAGCGGAGAGATCATGGTAGTTGGTCTGTGCTTGCAGGAATGAAGAATCCTTGATTGTATAAAATGAAGATTTTTTTTTATTAACTAACGCGTTTCTGTGCCGGACTGGTGCATTTTTCACATTTCTTTTTTTTACCTTGAAAATGGCACCAGTCCGGTGCTGAAACGAGTTAGTTAATAAAAATCTTCATTTTAAACTATAAAGGAATCTTCATTTCCACAAGCGCAGCCAAGGTATCGTGATCTCTCCACTAAAGTGAATTGCTCTCTGGAAAAACTTTTCCTCCAGACACGGGGATGCAGCCATGGATTCTAAGGCTTTTATTGGTGTTGTGTCCATACACAACCACCCCAGGTGAACATGTCGCAGGGCCAAAGTTCACTAGATGTAGCTGCATTGGAAGTGAAGTGAAAGGGGGTCGCATTGTGACCACAAAGATACTGCGTCAGGTAAGTTACAAAAACTACGACCCCATTCAGTTGTGTTGCGCTGTGATGTAGCAGTAACACCTAGTGACGCGCCCCCTGGGCCTGTGCTGCTGCTGCTGTGCAGGGGGAATACCCGGAGCCGGATCGCTGGGGGTTGTAGTTCTCCGTGGCGGTGACCCGGTCCGTGCCCAGGGTGGTCAAACCAGTGGCAGTCTACTTGTATTGTAATAAGTGTCCGACTACGCCACCCGTGGATTGCGGTCAGTGGGGACCGCCGCTGCACTGCAGACCGCTGAGGCTGATGTTGTTTGTGCAGCTGAGTATGGGATGACTCCCCACGGGAGGAGTATTGCCTCAGGGCAGCTAGAGTGGATAATGATGGGAGTGATGGTGCGAGTGTCCCAGTACTGATGGTGCTGGTGCGGCGATGAAACACAGAGACTTGTGGTGCAGTTTCCAAAGCTTTACTCACTGTTGTTGTTCAGATCACTTCGGCCAGCAGTGACCGCCCGAGCCTTGCTGCGTCCACCAGGTGAGGGACTCGGTCAACTCCAAGGCAATTCCAGAGTGCGGTTCAGAGCTCCCCTCTCTTCCTTTCTACTGGCCGTCCTCACCAGTGACCCACCTTTGTCCAGCTTCCTCGGGCCTTCTGTTGGTGAAACCTCTCTCCGGTTTCCCTGACCCTATGCGGTATACCTTTCTGGTGGATGTAGTGAGGGGTCGCACCAAGATGTGGTGACAACCTCCGGTTTTGGCTGAGGATTAGTCGCCTCCACCAATTCGGGTTCCGGTACCCTGCTCTGCCAACCCTTCACCCAGTATCTCCTCTGGGAATATGGGGTTCCTTCTGCCTTCGTGTCTCTGGGCCTTTCTCTGTGTTCCTCGCCTCCTTTCTCCTCTGTTTCAGTTCCTTTCTTACTCTCCTTGCTGTTCCTTCTCTTCTCTCCCTCTCTGCTGTCTCAGGCCTCTACTCCAGGCCTGCCTCTGGAGCTGGGCCCAGACTGAGCCACAGCTCCCTGTCAGCCCTCTCTGGCTGAGCTCCTCTCTGAACTGACCACTGACCTAAGATGGTGCCCACCTTATATACCTCCTTCTGACACCCGAGCCCAGGTGACTAGCAACCAATGGGCTCCTACCTATGCCCAGAAACCCACCCCTATCTGCTCCTACACCACTGGGTTTTCCACCCCCCTCCCCACTCCAGCCAGGAACAGAAGCTGTCGTGCCTGCACTCTGTCTAGTGGGAGCACCGTTGGTCTGTTCCTCGGAAATGGGGTGTGTGTGGTGCATGCAGCTTACTGAGCCCTGGTCCACACTCCATCCTTACCCGGGAGTGGAATATCACACCTCTGGACTGAGGTGCAATACCCCTGTAGCAGCCGAGCCCTCGGGGTGCTACACTAGCAAACTTTGACTTTTCCATTTGTGTCGTGGCCAAAGTTGATTTGTAGCACCAGCCTTAAATGAAAGGGTGATCTACAAAGTAGTACCAGGGAGAGAGAAAGCCATTCTTTCCTATCTAGCTCAAAGACAACTTACTGAGCAGGCAGATGGACAGGATTTTTTTGGAATAGGCTTCAAGTTTAAAGGGAATGTGTCAACAAAAAATGACCTATTTTTTACATCAGGTTTTTGTGTTAAACGTATTTTACAAAAAAATTGGCAAAGTTGTTTTTTTTTATATATATGTATCACAAATCATATAAATATTAGAAATCTTTACACTGGCCACTTGTGGCTTTTTTAGACCCCTACTATCTTTTGTTTCAAAGAAACAATACATGTACATTAGCCACAATGAACAGAGTGACCCTATCTTTTGTATTGAAGAGTCTAATGAGCATGCTCAAAAGTCATTGTTAAAGGAGGGGGAAGAGGTCAGCTGTGGCATTGTGAGTGAATAGTGGATCCTGTGTTACCAGCTGTGTATAGAGGTGTTGCCTCTGATGATAAGAAAACTGCTGAAAACTTTCTGAAAGAATAGGAAGTATGGGTCTAAAAAAGCCTCTGTGGCTAGTGTGAAAATTGTTCCTTTTGTTCTTTTAACACAGATCGTTATACGAATAAAAATTGCCAAATTTTTTTGTAATAAAAAGAAATGTAACATAAATACCTGATTTAAACAATAGGTCTTTTTCTTATGTCACACTTAAAGATAAAAACTGTTGGCAGGGCCCATCTATTGAATTTCTAATCTAATTTTGGCTAGCAACCAAAGAAATTAATTTAAGCAGTGGACTCTTAGATCTGATTTTTTTTAAGATCTGATGAGTTGAGGCTGGTGTACTTATTTAGAAAATCCATTACAGCATGGCTGTGTAATCAGTTTGGAAATTCTGAGTCCTTAAAGAGAGCGAATGAGCTCATCAGTAAAAATAAAAAAAAAATGGTCTTGTTATAGGATTGAAAGTTTGCTGTCTTGACAGATGTCTGTGGAAAAGAAGAAAACCAACAGCCTTTCTGCCCCATACTAAGACGTTAATATTAAAAATGTCAACTGGTAGGTGGGGTATCCTGCTACCTATTTTTCAGCAGAACTCAGGATGTTAAAGTCAAGCTATACTCTTGCCCACATGTGGCACAGAGCATGTTATTTTCATTTTTTAAGATTCTCTGGACTTTTCCAAGTCGCTTTTATCTCTTTTTATTACCGCAAGTGCAAAACTTTCAGAACAATTTAGGGCTTTTGAAATCCTTTACTTTTTTTTTTTCTGCCTTGAAATGACAAGAGGTTGTAAGTTTCAAGGTCTCATTGAAAAGCTTAATAACAAAAGCCGGGGGATTTATGAAGAAAGTATACATTATTACTGTTATGAAAGGAGCATTAATAATGGAACCTGGATAGCTGTTTGAACTTTAATTTGTTCATTAACAGGATTTACCCCCTCACCGTGATAATTATTAGTTCTCTTAAGAGCAAAGTGCAAACTCAAAGCTACAAAGGAAGAATCTGGTGAAAGTTAAATGCACGGTAATTAAATCATTTAATTGAAAAGTTTTAAGTCATAAAAAAGAAAGTGATAAAAAGAGGAAATGCAATTAGGCTTATCAAGTATCCTCTAGTATTAATTCACCTGAAAACAATATGCCAGTATATTAAACAAACTTTTAATTGAATTTTTTTTTCTAGGCTGTGCACACTCTGCTATATTATAGAAATAAGTTTTGATGGCTGATGATTACACAATGGACTTTTCTTAAATGTACACACGTTTCCAATATTCAATTGTCCCTATGACTCTGTAACATTAATATTTAATTCATGGCAAGAGTGTAATCTAAGATGGTGGCGGTCTTTAAAGCTGTTTAGGAATTTGGCAGAAGTTTGCTATTCCCAATAAAAACAATTACAAATTCCTCCCTTAAGAGCCACTTTGGTTGCAATATTTTGCTCATGATCTCTGCTTAAAATGTCACATATGGTTATAACAGCAGTACCAAACCACAGGGACTGTATTACAATCAGACACTGCCCTGTCAGATAGATTTTGTCCAAGTATCTGAACAAAGCCGCAGCCTTAATACTCTGTAATTAGCTGGTTTAATGCTCTGTATTCTACAAAACATATACATGTGGATGCAAGGATAAAACCTACACGCAAGACATGAAAGCAAGCAAATACCATCTTTGAGGGAAAACTCATTTCCCCCAAGTCGTGTTATGGAAAAGGGAATTGGACACAGAATTAAAGACAAATAAATTAACAGATTTGTGAAAATTATCTGCCAATGTGATTTGTTTTATCTTTTGAATCTCCCTTGTTGGCCCAGAGGACCCAATTAGAACGACCTCTGATTTGGTAATTCGAGACACCACTGATGCCGTGTACTGTGCACCTGGTGTTCAAGGGTTCCTTGGATTGTGTATTTAGGATCTTGGTCGCATATGTTAAAAAAGGGATTTTTTTGAAACACAGAGAAAATAACTGATCATTTGTTGCAGGATTGGAACTATAATTTAAATTCAAAATATTTTTAAATTCAAAATTCAAATAAGTGGCAGAAGCGCAGAGGTTCCAATAAAATGACATATTAAGATCATGTTCAGATGCTTCTAATATAGCAGAATTTTAGGGTCTATATTACAACTAGTGATGAGCGAGCATACTCGCAAGTACTAGTACTCGCCCAAGCATCTCAGTACTCGAGATGCTCAGAGCTCGCCGAGTACTTGCGAGATGCTCGGGCGGATGCTCGGTTCCCCTCCCTGAATGTTTGACACTCTTTACAGAGCCAATCAACATGCAGGGATTGCCTGACACTCATTGTAATGCCGCAGACATGGTGGTTGTGGCATTACAGTGATTGGCTGGCCGCACAGCATCATCAGGTCTATATCAGACCTGGCGCCGCCATGCTCGTCACAGTTACTCTGGATCAGACAGTGTAGGGAGAGGTGCTGCTGAGCTAGGGAGAGATTTGCTTGTGTATTAGGCAGTGTAGGGAGAAAAACCGTACATTACACATATCCATCTTAACAAACAGTCCTTCTGAGGACTAATCCGTCTGCAGAGATATCAGGCAGGCAGGGTGTATAGGCAGGCGGTGTATATAGCAGACTGCAGTGCATATAGCACAAGAGGCTCCATTCCAATTCTGCCTTCTGCTGCTGTTAAACATTTCTAGACAAAGGCCCAGGTCTCAGGGTCCAGGTATATTTTTCTTTGGATCTTAATCCTCATTATTTGCTTAAAAAGCAATCCAGAGAACACCGTTTTTCTGCGCCATTTGCATGTTGGCACAGCAGAATACAGCCAGGTCCTTTCCATATTACAGCGCTAAAAATCCAGCAATTTAAAACTGTGCTTTCTCCGTCACACGGATCACATATACGTTTTCAGAAAATACTGCCATTTCTGGCCTCCATTCAAATTTTGTTTCAGTGTGTCAGTGAAGCAATTGACACCGGTTTGCTGTTCAAAATAGTTACCTACAGGCCAAGTATTTAAAACTGTGTTTTCTCCGTCACACGGATCACATGTACGTTTTCAGAAAATACAGCCATTTCTGAACTCCATTAAAAATTTCCTTCAGTGTGTTAGTGAAGAAATTGACACCAGATTGCTGTTCAAAATAGTTACCTACAGGCCAGGTATTTAAAACTGTGTTTTCTGCATCACACGGATCACATATACGTTTTCAGAAAATACTGCCATTTTTGGCCTCCATTCAAATTTTGTTTCAGTGTGTCAGTGAAGCAGTTGACACCAGTTTGCTGTTCAAAATAGTTACCTACAGGCCAGGTATTTAAAACTGTGATTTCTCCGTCACACGGATCACATATAAGTTCGCTCCAAATTCAGTCATTTGTAGTGAGCGTGGAAGATATTGTCCTCCATTTAAAATGGGCAAGGCACGTCACACAAAGGCAAAGGTGGGAAAGTGTCACAAGAGGTGGATGATGATGAGACCCAATTGCCAGAAAGCCAGGAGGAGGACCAGGGCGCGGAAGTGGAAGACGAGGTGGTGGATGATATAGTAACTGACCCAACATGGCAGGAGGACATGCAGAGCGAGGAGAGCAGCACACAGGGGGAGGGAGGCAGAGCACCCCAACAGGCAGGAAGAAGCGGTGTGGTGGCCGCAGACAGAATGTAGGCATCCGTTCCCCGTAACACCAACACGAAGGAAGTTGCCAGTACATCTGTTAGGTCTTCCCGAGTCTGGTTGTTTTTTAAAGACCCTGCCAATAACCCCAAAAAGGCCATTTGCACCACCTGCCTGGCCAGCATCAGCAGGGGTGGCAAAACGACCAGCCTGACCACCACCAGCATGATCAGGCACATGGCAGTAAAGCACCGGACTTTGTGGGCCGAACCCCAGGGTCCAGGAACAGTGTCTGCGGGTGGCACCATTGCTTCTTCCGCTGTTGTGCATGCAAGCCAATCCCCTGTCCATGGTGCATGCGAAGATGCCTCCTGCCCTGCACCTGTCATTGCACACTCTCAAGTAGCAGCATCAGGAAGCACGTCCACGTCCTTGTCCCAGCGCAGCGTTCAGTTGTCCATACCCCAGTCCTTGGAACGCAAGCACAAATACACAGCCAACGCCCCACAGGCCACACTACTAACTTCCCACATTTTGTGACTGCTTGCGCTAGAAATGTTGCCTTTTAGGCTCGTGGAGACGGAAGCATTCCGCAACCTGATGGCGGCAGCTGTCCCTTGGTACTCGATCCCCAGCCGCCACTATTTCTCCCGGTGTACAGTCCCCGCATTACACAAGCACGTGCCCCAAAACATTAGCCGTGCCCTCAACAACGCAGTTACCAGGAAAGTCCACCTAACCACGGATACGTGGACAAGTGCTTGTGGGCAGGGACGGTACATCTCGCTGACGGCACAATGGGTTAACATAGTGGAAGCCGGGACCCAGTCGGACCTTAGGAAGGAACACGTCCTCCCGACGCCAAGGATTGCGGGCCCTAGGTCAATCAGGGTTGCCCCCACGGTCTACAGCTCCTGCACCTCATCCTCCTCAGCCTCCTCCTCCTCTTCAGCCTCCATCTCCGAAATGACCACATCAGTCACAAGCTGGAAGCACTACAGCACTGTCTCGGCCAAGCGCAAACAGGCTGTGCTGAAGCTAACATGCTTAGGTGACAAACCACACAATGCTAAAGAGTTGTGGACAGCTCTGAAAGAGCAGGCAGATCTGTGGCTCACACCGCTGAACCTACAGCCAGGCATGGTCGTGTGTGACAATGGACGGAACCTGGTGGTGGCTCTGAGGTGAGATGAGCTCCAGCTCCCGCCGCCCTTGCCGTGTTTCAGTAGCCTTTGCAGCTTCCAGCTCACAGACTGGTGTGTGATGTCCCCACGTATTGGAACTCTACACTGCAGATGTTGGGAAGGATTTGTGAGCAGAAGAGGGCAGTTGTTGAGTACCAGCATCAACAAGGCCGTCGGTATTCAGTTCAGACTCCACACATAAGACCTCAGAGTGGACATGGATATCAGACATATGTACCATCCTCCAAAACATTGAGGACTCCCCAAGATGATGAGCGGTGATGACGCCATAATTAGCATCACCATCCCGCTCCTCTGTCTTCTGAAATGCTCTCTGCTCATAATCAAAGAGGATGCATTGCAGGCGGAGCACGATGAGATGGAGCAAGGAACCATACAGGGTGATTACACACAGCCCAGTCTCATCTCATCCCAACGTGGATTGGGGGACAATGAGAAGGAGAAGGAGGAGGAAGAACAGGAGCTAGTTTCATGCGCTATAGATGGTACTACCTGCACAACAGTCATACCATCTGTTCAGCGAGGATGGCCAGAGGACAGAGAGGAGGAGGAGGAGAGCATGGTCAATCATCCTCTTGGTAAGGACACGGAAGTCTTGCCTGTTAGTAGTCTGGCACGCATGGCTGAGTTTATGCTACGCTGCCTTTCCCATGACCCTCGCGTTCTCAAAATTTTGGGTGACAGTCATTACTGGTTGGTGACACTTCTAGTCCCACGCTACAAGGATAACTTTATATCTCTTTTTCCTGAGGCAGACAGGTATGCAAAAATGGGGCTGTACCAGAAGGCCCTTGTTGTGGAACTATTAAAAAAATTCCCATCTGAAAATGCTGGCGGCAGAGATCACACTTCGTTGGACAACCAAGGAGTACAGGCGAGAGAGACACAACTTCAATCTAGCAGAGGCAGGGGAACACTGTCAAAGTTCTGGGAGAATTTTCTCAGCCCCTCCCATCGCACAAGCCCTGAGGCATGGGGTACTCTCACAAGGAGTGCAAAGTTTGGGAAGATGCTGAGGGAGTACCTTGCCGACCGTACCAACGTCTTCCGTGATTCCTCTGTGCCTTATAATTATTGGTATCCAAGCTGGATACGTGGAATGAACTGGCTCTCTATGCCTTGGAAGTCCTGGCCTGCGCTGCCGCCAGTATTTTATCAGAGCAGGTTTTTAGTGCCGCTGGTGGAATTATAACTAATAAGAGCATTCGCCTGTCAACTGAAAATGCTGACAGGCTGACTCTTATAAAAATGAACAAAGGCTGGATTGGGCCAGACTTCTCAACACCACCGAATGATAGCAGCGTAACATAAACTCATATCCAGTGTCTTCTCTTGGGAGGTGTATTCCCATGCACCTTTTCACATCCAGACATGGGTATACGCTTCCTGATTTTGGCTACTTGCTCTTGTCCTCCTCCTTCTCCTCATCCTCCACCACCATATCACCAGGGTGACCGTGGTCCGTGATGCAACACCCACATAATTTTTTTTAAAGGGTGTTTATGATGCCCGAAAAAAACATTTATACATGTATATTCATGTAAACCCCCCAGGGGTAAATATTTGTCAGCCCATACACTTAGTGTATGGGCATTACAAGTATGGGAGGCCCGGTCCTTTCTAATGGGAACATATTTTTTGAGGCTCTCCTCCACATCTCTTCCAAGGGGCATTGGAGTGCCTCCAAATTTTTGGCAGCCCTTGCATTCACTGCCTAGGCAAACACAATGGGAGACCCACTTCCTAATAATGGGAACATTGTTTTCAGGAGGCCCTCTGACCTCCACGTCTCTTCCAAGGGGCATTGGAGTGCCTCCAAATTTTTGGCAACCCTTGCATTCACTGCATAGGCAAACACAATGGGAGACCCACTTCCTAATAATGGGAACATTGTTTTCAGGAGGCCCTCTGACCTCCACGTCTCTTCCAAGGGGCTTTGGAGTGCCTCCAAATTTTTGGCAACCCTTGCATTCACTGCATAGGCAAACACAATGGGAGACCTACTTCCTAATAATGGGAACATTGTTTTCAGGAGGCCCTCCGCTAAGTCTCTTCAAAGGGGTATTGGGGTGCATCCAAATTTTCAAAGTGGTATTGGGGTGCGTCCAAATTTTGGGCAGCCCTGGCACTCACGGCATACGCAATAACAGTATAGGAGACCCACTCTTTAGTAATGGAAACAATAAAACGTAGCCGGCTGATGGCTCTCTAAGAATAGTGAGGGCTGACTGCTGGCCCTTTAAGAATAGTAAAGGCTGCCTGATGGCCCTATAAAAATAGGCTTTGTGACTTTCAGAGTCCCTCCTCCATAAATGAAACACGATGTGTGTTATGATAGCTCACACACCACATGGCTAGATAAGTTCCAATATAAAAGACACACACAATTTGCTTAAGACAGTAAATAGGTCCCTTGGGGTAGGAATCACACAAGATCAGTTTGGCAGATAAGTCTAGGTTCAGATGGTGTCATTCAGAGAATATGGAAAGTATAAAGACTGGCACTTAAAATATATATCGAGTCATCAGTCCACAGCAACAGAATCTATGTGTATAGGAATGCCAAGATCCAAACATGTGAGTCTTAGTCTACATAATTGAACTAGGTAAAAGTAAACCACAATGTGCTAGTTCTATAGTCAAAGACACAATATAAATATACATGGCTAAAAAAACATTGTCCTTCAGACGAAATAAGAGATAATGTTAGCTGTATGTATTGGACTAACCCATTAAGTTATGTGCCATAAAATTGATACAAGTCATATAATGCAAGCTCCCAAATGACTCACCCATCTGTGCAATAAACTCTATGCCGCGCTGAAGCCCCGACGCGCGTTTCGCGTATTGCTTCTTCTGGAGGCTGTGATAGAGCGTGTGGATCGCCATCTTTAAATGCCCAGTGTAATTAGGGTGCCGGTGTCAGCGCCGATGTGTGCGGCGTGTGCGAGAGTTTCCGCCCCCCTCCTCCCCCCCCCAGGGGACGCGTCATATCCGGCCATTTCCTGACGGAGCTGTGGGCCGGAACAATGCGTTCCAGTGACGTCAAAGGCCCACCTCCCCATCATACGGAAGCCTTCACGACGCGACGGGCTGGGGCGGCCCTGCGCACGCGCAGCTCAGCAATAGACATCGTGAGGAAGAAATAGCAACTGGGCAAGTATCCCAATACATACAGACCATGCATTTAACAGCAGTATATATGAGCATAACATAAGCCCCCATTATATGTACCATCAGGACATCCCAAAAGGGAGGGGAAATGAATATAACCACCATATATTATCAATCCACAGTATTCTAATACCCACATTGTTATGTTCTGCTACCAAAGCTAAGGAAAGAGAGGAGATCTGTCCCTACTATAGGACTCAGCTGAATCCCTACGATGTAACAGGGAACCTGATCCTGCGATCAGACCTGCTAAAGTCCTAATCTAGTCTGTACGGAGACCTATAGATGTGGGGAGGGAATCCCTACAAGTACTAAGGACTGGGAGGAATATGGGACACCTCCTAACAGAAATAGTAGCAGACAGACGAACAAACAAAATAGATAGAACATAGAGGTCAGTAGACCAAGCAAACTAACAGAGTTAGATACAGAGCACAGGCTAGCTAGAAAGTAGATATACAATGAAGTCCAGCAAAGCCAGAAGGGCGGAGCAGGACTAAATAGGCCAACAAGGTCATGTGACCAGCAAAGGAAAAAAAAAACTAACAGCAAGGTTCTAACAGTACCCCCCCTTCTAAGAGGATCCTCCGGATCCCCTAGGACCAGGCTTATCAGGAAATCTCCTGTGGAACGCTCTGATAAGTCTGGACGCGGAAACATCATCTGACCTCACCCAAGAGTTATCCTCGGGTCCGAAACCTTTCCAGGCCACAAGATACTGCAAACTACCTCTATACCGTCTAGAGTCAAGGATGCGAGAAATTTCATATTCCCCGTCCTCCACCACCGGAGGAACAGAGGCAGAGGCGTCACCATCCGACACAACAGCTTTTTTTAACAGAGAGACATGAAAGACCGGATTAATTCTCCAGGAGGTAGGAACCTCCAACCTAACAGCAGATTGGTTGACAACCTGAAGCACCTTAAAGGGCCCTACAAACTTGGGACCCAATTTCTTAGAAGGAATCCTCAACCGCAGATTCCTAGAGGACAACCAAACCATGTCACCAACAGCGAACAAAACCTCCTGTCGTTTCCTATCAAAGTAGTCTTTAGATTTTCTGTTGGCCTCCTGAAGATTACCACGCACATCCGTTCAAACTCTTTCCAAATCACCGGAAAAATTCTCCTCCTCAGGCACGGCAGATCCCAACTTGGAGAACGACCCAAACGACGGATGTCTCCCAGAACAACAAAAAAAAGGCGAACAACCAGCAGAAGAAGATGTATGATTGTTCAGAGCAAATTCGGCAAGTGGCAGAAACTCAGACCACCCCTCTTGATTGTCTGCCACAAAACAACGCAAGAACTGCTCAACATCCTGGTTTTTCCTTTCTGTCTGGCCATTAGATTCAGGATGATATCCGGACGAAAACGACAAATGAATTCCCAACCTGTCACAAAAGGCACGCCAAAAACGAGCCACGAACTGAGGACCCCTATCAGAAACAATGTCAGTAGGAACGCTATGAAGTCTGACAATTTCCTTGACAAAGGCCTTAGCGAGAGTTTTAGCGCAGGGCAGTTTGACGAAGGGAACCAAGTGACACATCTTGCTAAAACGGTCCACGACCACCCAGATGACAGTAAAACCCTCAGAGGGGGGAAGGTCAGTTATAAAGTCCATAGCCAAATGAGTCCAAGGAGCACTGGGGACCTCCAAAGGACAAAGCAACCCCGCAGCAGGAGTATGTGAGGACTTAGATCTAGCACATATAGTACATTGGCGCACCCACTTAATGACTTCCTTCTGCCATCCAGGCCACCAAAAACTGCGACCCACCAGTCTCTTGGTCTCAGAGATTCCGGGATGACCTGCCAACCGAGATTCGTGACACTCAACAAACAAATCTCTCCTAAAGGTCCCAGGCACAAACAACCTCCCATGAGGAGTGTTAGATGGGGCATTCTCCTGAGCTTTAAGAATCTCATCTTCCAAAACGGAGTCTAAAGCAGCTATCACAACACCTTCTTGTAAAATGTTTTCCTCTTTCTCAGCACCGACTATGGGAGAAAAACTGCGAGACAAGGCATCCGCCTTAACATTCTTAGTACCAGGGATGTAAGTAACGGAGAAATTAAACCGCGAGAAAAACAGTGCCCACCTAGCCTGACGGGCATTCAGGCGCTTGGCAGCATCAAGATATATCAGATTTTTATGATCCGTAAGAACCTGAACGGGAAATTCCGCACCTTCCAAGAAGTGGCGCCAGTGTTCAAATGCGAGTTTAATAGCCAATAATTCCCGATTACCAATATCGTAATTCAATTCAGTCTCCGAAAATTTTTTTGAAAAAAAGGCACAGGGATGTAATCCATCCCCGTTATCCTGAGACAATACTGCGCCAACCCCCACAGAGGAAGCATCAACCTCAACCAAAAACGGCCTAGTAACATCAGGCTGCATAAGGATGGGAGCAGAGGTGAACCTCTCCTTGAGATACACAAAAGCTTCAATGGCCTCAGAAGACCACTGAACCGCATCAGCACCTTTCCTGGTGAGATCAGTCAGAGGTTTGACAATACTAGAAAAATTTTTTATGAACTTTCTATAGTAATTGGCGAAACCCAAAAACCTCTGTATCGATTTCAAACCAATAGGCCTAGGCCATTCCTGCACAGCCTGAACCTTAACCGGATCCATCTCAAAACCTTTGCTGGAGATAATGTAGCCCAAAAAACTAATTCTCTGTACAGCGAACTCACATTTCTCCAGCTTAGCAAAAAGCGAATTGTCCATTAATAACTGTAATACCTCACGCACGCTCCGCCAATGAGACTCCAGATCTGGCGAATAAATCAAAATGTCATCCAAATACACAACCACATTTTTACCGATCAAAGGTCTAAGGATGTCATTAATCAGATTCTGAAAAAATGCAGGAGCATTAGTAAGACCAAAAGGCATAACCAGATTCTCAAAATGACCCACAGGAGTGTTAAAAGCAGTCTTCCATTCATCACCCTCCTTCATGCGCAACAGATTGTATGCCCCCTTAAGGTCAATTTTAGAGAACCACTTGGCCCCCAATAACTGGTTAAACAGATCAGGAATCAATGGCAGTGGGTAAGGATTGCGTACCGTAATTTTGTTAATCTCACGAAAATCCAGACAAGGACGTAAACCGCCGTCCTTTTTTTTTACAAAAAAAAATCCAACCGCCACAGGAGACTTAGAGGGCCTAATGTGACCGGCGGCCAAGCTTGTCTGTATGTATTCCTCCAAAGCCTTCCTCTCAGGAATAGTAAGGTTAAATAAACGACTCTTAGGAAGAGTCGCTCCAGGGACAAATTCAATAGAACAATCAAAGTCTCTATGGGGAGGCAAAACCTGCGATTCTTTCTCAGAAAAAGCTCTCCAAAAATCCTGAATAGGAACAGGCAATTCTCCCCTATCCAAAGCTGCAATACGCCCGTTACAACACTTGTCATAACATTTATGGCTCCAGGATTTAATTTCACTGGTAGACCAATCCAGTACAGGATTGTGAAATTTTAACCAGGGCAAACCCAATATTACTGGAGAAGGCAAGTTATTCAACACTACCAAATCCAATTTCTCATGGTGAACACCATTAATAGTGAGAGGAAATTCACTGACCTTGAGAGTAATATTCTTCAAAGGGGAGCCATCCACAGAAACCACAGCAATGGGGGATGATAAAGGTTCAGGTTTTAAATTGAGTTTTTCCACGAATCCCCCATCAATTACATTCAGTGTAGACCCGCAATCAACAAACACCCGAAATTCCATCAATTTTTTCTGAGCAATCGTGGAAGCAGCTAAAAATACACCTTTGGAATTTAAACAGGCAATACGGGCATGACTGACCATTTTTTTTTCTTTCTTCATACGAAGCTCACAGCCTTTAATCAAATGACCAGATTTTCCGCAATAGAAACACAAGCCTTCCGAAAAACGACGGTCTTTTTCTTGAGAGCGAGGTGCCACCGATCCAATCTCCATCGGTTCACCACTGTTAATACACACATTATCATAACCAGAAACTGACATAGCAGAGGATTTGCTCTCATTAACCCTAGCACGCAGTCTTCTATCCACCCGTATAGCTAATTGCATAGCCTGTTGCAAATCCTCAGGTGTAGGATAAGCAATTAGCAGGTCTTTAACCCTTTCACTGAGCCCAGCAAGAAATAGACTTTTCAGAGCAGAATCGTTCCACCCTGTTTGAGTGGACCAACGACGAAAATGTGTACAATATTTTTCCACATTACCCGATCCTTGTTTTAAACGTCTCAACTCAGTCTCAGCTGATGCGACACGGTCAGGATCATCATATAATAGTCCCAAAGCAGAAAAAAAACTATCCACTGATCTGAAGCATGAATCACTAGGTTGCAAAGAAAAGGCCCACTCCTGAGGCTCTTTGCGCAAAAGTGACATTATGAACCCTACGCGCTGGGATTCATCCCCAGAGGACTTAGGTCTCAAACGAAAATACAATAAGCAAGCATTTTTAAATGAAAAAAATTCTCGGTGTTCACCAAAAAATAAATCCGGCAAACATACCTTAGGCTCCAAGAAATGTGCTCCAGGACAGTTACTCACGTGCTGACGGAGCTCGGCCACCTCCAGAGAGAGTCCCTGCAGGCGATGAGCCAAATCCTGAACCGACACCATGATGGAACAGAAAAATCTTTCCTTAGAGAATTTGCTGGCTGGACTTACTGTTATGTTCTGCTACCAAAGCTAAGGAAAGAGAGGAGATCTGTCCCTACTATAGGACTCAGCTGAATCCCTACGATGTAACAGGGAACCTGATCCTGCGATCAGACCTGCTAAAGTCCTAATCTAGTCTGTACGGAGACCTATAGATGTGGGGAGGGAATCCCTACAAGTACTAAGGACTGGGAGGAATATGGGACACCTCCTAACAGAAATAGTAGCAGACAGACGAACAAACAAAATAGATAGAACATAGAGGTCCGTAGACCAAGCAAACTAACAGAGTTAGATACAGAGCACAGGCTAGCTAGAAAGTAGATATACAATGAAGTCCAGCAAAGCCAGAAGGGCGGAGCAGGACTAAATAGGCCAACAAGGTCATGTGACCAGCAAAGGAAAAAAAAACCTAACAGCAAGGTTCTAACACACATATCATAATCAAAAAACAGAAAAAAGGAGGAAATAATTAGTATAAAAATATATCCTCTATATCATCACATAAATAAGGTTTTTTGTGTAGATCTTATTATGTTGATGGTATCCGGGGTTTAACATGTAGAGGGTTCATTTCATCCATACTGGAAGGGGCATGTCCAAATAAAGTTGAAATTAGTCCAAATTATGGTCCAAGTATGTATCAAAAAACAGATATACTGAAAAAAACAACAAAACAAATAATGATTAAAATCCACACATAAATAAAAAAGGGAGAAAAAGAGGAAATCAATCTACAAATAAGGAGCAAAGCTATTGAGCTTATTGAGACCCCTAGGGGTCACAGTGTCCAGGACAGCTATCCAGCGGCACTCCAGCTGCACCAAAATACGCTTGTGATCCCCTCCCCGACTACCGAGGTGTATCTGATCAATGCCTCTAAATTTGAGGCATGAGGGATCACAGTTGTGGTGCAGCTTGAAGTGCCGCGGGATGGTCTTAAGTAGCGCTAAGTCAGAGACCTCACGTGCCACCACTATAGCTCGCACGTGTTCTCTCACTCGGACCCGAAATTCCCTGGATGTGAGCCCCACATAACTCAAATTGCAGGAACATTGGGCCAAATAAATAATATGCGTGGAGCTACAGGAAATATGACGGGTAATCTTGAAGTTCCGTGCGCCATCCGTGGATGAAAATGTCATGGCCCTCACTATATTCCTGCAGGCCAAGCAGGACCCACACGGATAACAACCCCACCTTGGTTTTCCAACTCCGAACAGAGTGGTTGTGGGGGCGACATAGTGGCTTCTTACCAAAGAGTCTTTTAGACTTTTACCCCGCCTTGCTGTCATCATTAATGGTCTCTCAGGTAAAACTTGATTAAGTATAGGTTCCGTTTTTAGTATGGGCCAGTGTCTGGATAGAATCTCACGTATTTCCCGCCAGCGGTTATTATAGGTGGAAATAAATCTGATGGGAGAGTCTCTCTCCTCCTGTTTTTTTGTATTTACTAGGAGGGAGACTCGTGGAGTCCTCCTTGCACGTCTATAACCCCTTTTAATACTTCGTGCACTGTATCCGCGATCCCGGAATCTATACTTAAGGTCCTGAGCCTGAGCCTCAAAAGCTACCTCTGAGGAGCAGATGCGTTTCATTCTGAGATACTGTCCTACAGGAATGGCCCGAATGGTAGAAAAAGTGTGTGCTGAAGTGGCATGCAACAAAGAATTGACCGACGTCTCCTTACGGAAGACGTCGGTCTCCATCCTGCCATCCTGCTGGACAGTAATCTTGATATCCAAGAATTCAATTTCACTCTGGTTATATTTATATGTAAGTTTGATATTCCGATCATTATGATTTAAGGAGGCAATGAATTCATGAAGCTCAGGCTCAGGACCCTGCCAAATGGAAAAAATGTCGTCAATGTATCTATACCAGCACTGCGCATGGGAGGCGGCGCCCGCCCCATCCCCGAAAATCTCCCTCTCCCAAAAGCCGAGGAAAAGATTAGCGTAGGATGGAGCACATGCCGCGCCCATCGCAGTGCCGCGTTTCTGGAGAAAAAAACTATCTTTAAAGATGAAAAAATTATGAGTCAGTATAAATTGTAATAGTTCCATCAACAGCGCACGAAGTGGGGCATTCAAATCACTAGACTCAAGGAAGAACTCCACGGCTCGTAAACCATCCTCATGTCCTATGCTCGTGTAGAGTGACTCCACATCAATAGCCACCAAGGTCATATCCGTGTCCAAATACAAACCCTCAATTTTCCTCAAGACGTCACCAGTGTCCCTGACATAGGAGGGCAGTGTCTCCAACAATGGGTGAAGATAATGTTCAATGAACTTGCAAACTGGATCACACAGCCCTCCAATGCCAGAGACAATGGGACGCCCCGGGGGGTCCGTAAGGCTTTTATGGACCTTAGGTAGCAGATAAAATGTTGGAGTCACTGGAAATTTGGTGCATAGGCCATCAAAAATCTTTTTGGGAATGGTGCCCTGCTCATAAGCTCGTTCCAGAATGTCAAAAAGTTCAGCCGTAAAGGCTGTTAATGGATTGTTAGATAGAGAGATATAAGAGGTTCTATCCCGGAGTTGTCTGAAAGTGCCAGTCTTTATACTTTCCATATTCTCTGAATGACACCATTTGAACCTAGACTTATCTGCCAAACTGATCTTGTGTGATTCCTACCCCAAGGGACCTATTTACTGTCTTAAGCAAATTGTGTGTGTCTTTTATATTGGAACTTAATAAAATTTGATATTTTAATAGTCATGTTGTTCTGTGGGATTTATACTCCATTTATTTGTAGGATATGTGTCTAGTTGGGAGTATCCCTAGCATCTAATATGCTACTAATGTTATACCATATAGTTCAGTTCACTGTTTATGTCTGGCTAATTCTGTGTCTCTTCACAGCATCTGGGTCCGAACTTATGGATCATAAAAAGAGTGAGCAGACCTGGCTCACCCAACTAAATAAGGTCTTTGGGGAGGAACCCACTGTGATTTTAAATACAAGGGAGAGTGATGATTTGATTTTTAAATTGAAAGACCTACATAATAAAAAGATCCGCCTTTGGTGGAATAAGGCCTTTTTGGAGCGTTACATTACTAAGGGACTGATCCCTAGGGGTCTTCGCGTCCAGGTTTTTCCGGCATTTGAGTTTAAAGATGTCTCAATGGAACAACAATGGGAGGACATTTCATCCACCTGCTCTAAGGGGCACATGGAATTTTTAATTAGATCTAATGAACAGTCCCTACATAGCATTGAGTTGGAGATTACCCAACTCCAGGACTCATTATCCACCAAGTTAACCCCTGAAGCCCTTAATCAATTTAATCAGGATCTTGACAGGGAATTTGTGAAATGGGAAAAAGACATAGTGGCCTCCAAAACCAAGAAATACCAAAGAGATCTTGCAGATTTTAAACAAAAACAGGTCTACAGATGGAGAGGCAGAAAAGGCCATGACAAAACAAGGCCGGGGAATCGGTGGAACTCAATCTCCTCTCTATCATCTATGGAGGAAGAAGTACCAAAGGGAATGCAGGTTGGGAACAGTAGTGCGTATTATGGTCAGTGGAAGGGGAAACATAACTCTAAAAGGAAAACAACCCCTCCACAATCTCTGGAGAAAAAATTGAGAACTAACAATTTAGAGGTAATCAATCTCTCTGCTCATACTCTTTCAGAAAGTCAAAGTGAAGTATTATCATTGGGTTTAACCTTCGTTCCAACTAATAATTATTACTTTTTTTCAGCACTAAAGGATTTGCAACTATTCCTTAGGAAGGTGCTATTACGCAAACTACACACCAAACCAACATGTCAGCTGCAGGATACGACCCAAGAGAGAGAGGCTCTATCTATATTGGAAGAATTGGGGAGAGAGAGTGCCCCGGCCTCCTCAGGTACCTTCCCCACTACTGCCCTGGCCAGATCTACCACCTTCCCTCCCTTCTCTCTTTGCCCCCAGATTGAAATTTTTAACAAAATGGTGAGTAATGACCTGAGAAAACTCTCTGGACACTTGAGGAATAATAATCTTACACCAGAACAGAGAAAAGCACTCAGGGAACTTCAATCTATGAGGGACGTGGTATTTAAACCGGCAGACAAGGGAGGCAACGTTGTGATCTGGCCAGTTGCAAAATATGAGAAGGAGGCTTTCAGACAACTCCGGGATAGAACCTCTTATATCTCTCTATCTAACAATCCATTAACAGCCTTTACGGCTGAACTTTTTGACATTCTGGAACGAGCTTATGAGGAGGGCACCATTCCCAAAAAGATTTTTGATGGCCTATGCACCAAATTTCCAGTGACTCCAACATTTTATCTGCTACCTAAGGTCCATAAGAGCCTTACGGACCCCCCGGGGCGTCCCATTGTCTCTGGCATTGGAGGGCTGTGTGATCCAGTTTGCAAGTTCATTGAACATTATCTTCACCCATTGGTGGAGACACTGCCCTCCTATGTCAGGGACACTGGTGACGTCTTGAGGAAAATTGAGGGTTTGTATTTGGACACGGATATGACCTTGGTGGCTATTGATGTGGAGTCACTCTACACGAGCATAGGACATGAGGATGGTTTACGAGCCGTGGAGTTCTTCCTTGAGTCTAGTGATTTGAATGCCCCACTTCGTGCGCTGTTGATGGAACTATTACAATTTATACTGACTCATAATTTTTTCATCTTTAAAGATAGTTTTTTTCTCCAGAAACGCGGCACTGCGATGGGCGCGGCGTGTGCCCCATCCTACGCTAATCTTTTCCTCGGCTTTTGGGAGAGGGAGATTTTCGGGGATGGGGCGGGCGCCGCCTCCCATGTGCAGTGCTGGTATAGATACATTGACGACATTTTTTCCATTTGGCAGGGTCCTGAGCCTGAGCTTCATGAATTCATTGCCTCCTTAAATCATAATGATCGGAATATCAAACTTACATATAAATATAACCAGAGTGAAATTGAATTCTTGGATATCAAGATTACTGTCCAGCAGGATGGCAGGATGGAGACCGACGTCTTCCGTAAGGAGACGTCGGTCAATTCTTTGTTGCATGCCACTTCAGCACACACTTTTTCTACCATTCGGGCCATTCCTGTAGGACAGTATCTCAGAATGAAACGCATCTGCTCCTCAGAGGTAGCTTTTGAGGCTCAGGCTCAGGACCTTAACTATAGATTCCGGGATCGCGGATACAGTGCACGAAGTATTAAAAGGGGTTATAGACGTGCAAGGAGGACTCCACGAGTCTCCCTCCTAGTAAATACAAAAAAACAGGAGGAGAGAGACTCTCCCATCAGATTTATTTCCACCTATAATAACCGCTGGCGGGAAATACGTGAGATTCTATCCAGACACTGGCCCATACTAAAAACGGAACCTATACTTAATCAAGTTTTACCTGAGAGACCATTAATGACAGCAAGGCGGGGTAAAAGTCTAAAAGACTCTTTGGTAAGAAGCCACTATGTCGCCCCCACAACCACTCTGTTCGGAGTTGGAAAACCAAGGTGGGGTTGTTATCCGTGTGGGTCCTGTTTGGCCTGCAGGAATATAGTGAGGGCCATGACATTTTCATCCACGGATGGCGCACGGAACTTCAAGATTACCCGTCATATTTCCTGTAGCTCCACGCATATTATTTATTTGGCCCAATGTTCCTGCAATTTGAGTTATGTGGGGCTCACATCCAGGGAATTTTGGGTCCGAGTGAGAGAACACGTGCGAGCTATAGTGGCGGCACGTGAGGTCTCTGACTTAGCGCTACTTAAGACCATCCCGCGGCACTTCAAGCGGCACCACAACTGTGATCCCTCATGCCTCAAATTTAGAGGCATTGATCAGATACACCTCGGTAGTCGGGGTGGGGATCACAAGCGTATTTTGGCGCAGATGGAGTGCCGCTGGATAGCTGTCCTGGACACTGTGACCCCTCAATAGCTTTGCTCCTTATTTGTAGATTGATTTCCTCTTTTTCTCCCTTTTTTATTTATGTGTGGATTTTAATCATTATTTGTTTTGTTGTTTTTTTCAGTATATCTGTTTTTTGATACATACTTGGACCATAATTTGGACTAATTTCAACTTTATTTGGACATGCCCCTTCCAGTATGGATGAAATGAACCCTCTACATGTTAAACCCCGGATACCATCAACATAATAAGATCTACACAAAAAACCTTATTTATGTGATGATATAGAGGATATATTTTTATACTAATTATTTCCTCCTTTTTTCTGTTTTTTGATTATGATATGTGGGTATTAGAATACTGTGGATTGATAATATATGGTGGTTATATTCATTTCCCCTCCCTTTTGGGATGTCCTGATGGTACATATAATGGGGGCTTATGTTATGCTCATATATACTGCTGTTAAATGCATGGTCTGTATGTATTGGGATACTTGCCCAGTTGCTATTTCTTCCTCACGATGTCTATTGCTGAGCTGCGCGTGCGCAGGGCCGCCCCAGCCCGTCGCGTCGTGAAGGCTTCCGTATGATGGGGAGGTGGGCCTTTGACGTCACTGGAATGCATTGTTCCGGCCCACAGCTCCGTCAGGAAATGGCCGGATATGACGCGTCCCCCGGGGGGGGCGGTAACTCTCGCACACGCCGCACACATTGGCGCTGACACCGGCACCCTAATTACACTGGGCATTTAAAGATGGCGATCCACACGCTCTATCACAGCCTCCAGAAGAAGCAATACGCGAAACGCGTGTCGGGGCTTCAGCGCGGCATAGGGGTTATTGCACAGATGGGTGAGTCATTTGGGAGCTTGCATTATATGACTTGTATCAATTTTATGGCACATAACTTAATGGGTTAGTCCAATACATACAGCTAACATTATCTCTTATTTCGTCTGAAGGACAATGTTTTTTTAGCCATGTATATTTATATTGTGTCTTTGACTATAGAACTAGCACATTGTGGTTTACTTTTACCTAGTTCAATTATGTAGACTAAGACTCACATGTTTGGATCTGGGCATTCCTATACACATAGATTCTGTTGCTGTGGACTGATGACTCGATATATATTTTAAGTGCCAGTCTTTATACTTTCCATATTCTCTGAATGACACCATCTGAACCTAGACTTATCTGCCAAACTGATCTTGTGTGATTCCTACCCCAAGGGACCTATTTACTGTCTTAAGCAGATTGTGTGTGTCTTTTATATTGGAACTTAATAAAATGTGATATTTTAATAGTCATGTTGTTCTGTGGGATTTATACTCCATTTATTTGTAGGATATGTGTCTAGTTGGGAGTATCCCTAGCATCTAATATGCTACTAATGTTATACCATATAGTTCGGTTCACTGTTTATGTATGGCTAGATAAGGTTGTAAAATGTTAAAATGACATTTCCTGGTTATTGCATTTGTCACGGTTGAAAGCAATGCAAAAGTGAAAAAACGCATCAAAAACACTACGTGTGAACATAGCCCAAGGTGTGGAGGAGCATTTTTGTTTTTCGTTATTTATTTTGCTTTATATACAAGTCATTACCCTAGAAAGAATGTTCCTTAACATATTTCCCAGGAAAATACATTTTGATTTAATTTTGGTATGTTTTATTGTGAGTCCATAAACGTGGAGTAATACCTCTGACAACATTGTTGACAGAAGTGACCTGGGAGTCAGAAATGCTTCCAGGGGTCTTCCCTATGCTGTCCTCATGTCATTTGAGCACTGTTCCCATCGATTTGGGCAATTTTTAGGCCCTCTGCAGAAAGCCGGGGGGAGCCACCTGAAAAATGCTCGAGTTTCCCATAGACTTATATTGAGCTCGTTGCTCGGGTCGAGCACCCGAGTATTCCAATGTGCTTGACCCGAGCATCGAGCACCCGAGCATTTTAGTGCTCACTCATCAGTAATTACAACCACAAAACCCAGACCCCTCATGGTTCTACAGAACAGCACTTAGACCAATATAGAATCCTACTATGATCCAATTTAATTTCCATATACTTGCAGAGGGTCCTGGTGTTGTAGACATAATGCAAGCCATAAAAGTCAGCTATGTTCCGACTGTCTAAAATCGACCTACAGGTAGAAAGTAGTTATGGGCAACAATTAAATTTTTTTTTGTAAAACTATATAAAGAATCTATAAACTTAAATTATATTATTATTAGAGTATATATTTTGTGCAGAGGTCAAACTAAAAATGTTTGCTTAGTGGCATAATTTGCTCCAAACCTTTAGTGCACTCACATAAACTTTGTATCAAGTGTCGCAGATAGAGATGAGTGGATCAACTTGCGGGACTCCGGTCCAGTGGCCAAATCAGTGGTACCTGGCGGCTAGACGGGACGCCCGCTAATCTCTTACCTTCCTGCATCCCTGGCGCAGCATTTAATTTTTCAGGGCTGACGGGACGTCATCACGTCACTCATCATCATATGACACACAGATGATGTTGGGCCAGCCTTGGTTAATCCAGAATGCCAGAATATAAGAGATTCGTGGCCCTCCCATCAAGGCGCCAGGTACCACTGACATGATCACTGTACCGGAGTCCAGTTACTTGATGCGCTCATCTCTAGCTGCAGGTTAATTATAAATTTGGCGCACATTGTGCCTGCGCTACTTTTTAAAACAAAAAGATAGGAGGTACTCCATGTCTGTATCAATAAGACAGCACTAAGCAAGTGATTGAGCACTGCTCACCTGGATCAATTGTGCAAAGCCACTGCCGCTCTGATCACTGATTCCTAGGCTTCTCTATGCCAGAACTGAAGAAAATACGATGTCTGATAAAAAACTTGAGAGTAATTCAGAGCGCTGCCAATGGATGTACCTCGCCAGAAAAAGTTAAAGTTAATTGCACAACGCGTTTCAGAGTCGGTCCGACTCCCTCCTCACACCTAGTCTAATTAAACAAATGTTGAACTTTTTCTGGCATGTTACATCCATTGGCAGCGCTCTGAATAACCCTCACGTTTTTTTATCAGACATCGTGCTAATTTTTAAACGGGGTTTTACTTTTAAAGTTCAATGGCTGTGTCTGGCCGTGCAGGAACAAGGTCTGATCATAAAACATCTCCTGGGAAGTGGAGGAAGCAAAGGAGTATACAGACATTACAGCACGGGATCGCAGCTGATTCTTTCTTTGAAGTAAAAACATTGTTTAAAAACAGGCCGGGAAATGTTTTACCTCACAAAAAGAATCAGCTGTGATCCCCTGCTGTAATGTCTGTATACTCTTTTGCTTCCTCTCCTGCCCAGGAGCTGTGGTATGATCAGATCGTGTTCCTGAATGGTCAGACACCGCCATTGATTAAACTGAACTTTTGTTCGTGGGACAATCCCTTTAAGCATGTTTAGTAGTTCACCAAGGTTAGAAAAGAGCTGGAGACCAGTGTCAAAATGTTGCACATTAATATTGAATTTTGGGCAAATTGTGACTTTTTATCAATGTTAAAAAAATAAAAATACAAGAAAACTGTATTTTTTTTCAACATTTTTTAAGATAGCTATGACTTATCTAATTGGCACCTGCACATACGACAAAGGAATGTGACTGACTGAGCAACATTTTGAGTGCAAACAAAATTATAAATGTCTCCCAATGTTTCAACTAATAGTGGGGGTCATAAATCATTGCATTAGAGGCAAGACATTGGTCTCCCACTCTTTTCTAACATTGGAAAGAGTAGTAAACTTGCTTAAAAGGCTGTTCTGGTGTCATTTTTGCCACATTTATCATTAAGGTGCAACATTTGATAAATATAGAGAGGTGGAGCTGAAGTGAGTACACTATAGATTTGGTGCCAAATTAATTTTTTTTATTAGTGCGGTACATTTTCTTGCTCCCTTAAGAGTAAGCAATATTTTCATTTTTCTTTCATGAATCAATAGCACACAAGATAATAAGCAACTTTGTAATGTATCTTATCAGAGAGATCTGCTTCTCTTCCTTCCTTTCAATCTCAATTCCAGCTATAATCTGTATTCAGTGAAAACAGATTTTCCCATTACTGAGAAAGGAAATGACAGTTGGTGCTTATAAAATTCTATGTAGAGTGGAGGGGACATTCTGCTGCAACTTATCCTGAAATTACAGTTTTGGTTCTCTGTAGAACTTTCTGAGCACCAACTGGTCATCTCCCATCTAAGTAATAGGAAAATCTGTATTAAAGAGGTATCCCCATCTCCAAGATCCTACCCCAATATGTAGTAGCTATAATAATATTAGCAAATACCTCCAACTAGAAATGTAGCATAGCTTTTCTGATTCGTTATGTCTCTTTCCTCATGTGCAGGCATTGCAGGACCTTAGGTATCCATGGTTCTTACCAATAGCACTACATCAGTGGTCGTAACCATGGATACCTAAGGTTTTGCAATGCCCTGCACATGAGGAAAGAAGTATAGCAAATCAGAAGAACTATACTACATTTCTAATTGGAGGTATTTGCTAACATTATTAATATTACAGCTACTACATATTGGGATAAACACAAATAATCCCAGAAGGGGCATAATACATATAGACATTGGAGCACTGCCGTAAAATTACGGCTTTGCAACCACATCACACTCCGAACATAGCATAATTAATCAGGAGAAAATGGAGTATTTGTAGATGAAATTAAATCAATTTTTTATTAAATATATATAAAAAGGTGAATTTCTAGTGCACAGACAGTTTAGACAAGAATAAATATGACAAAAAAATATGTATACAACACAGAATGTAAACATACAAAGATTAATGCACCAAATTAACTAAAACCCGTGTTAGGGATTTTTAATTACATGCCTAAATAGATGGTATCACAAATCAATAGAAACCACACATGGTGATTGGCAAATTGCCACATGCAAAGTGCAGGGTAGTGTGAAACAAAACTTAGTCACACTCATGAGCATGAACAAGTCATATCATAGCAGTAAAGTACCAACAAGTATAATGTCCATGGCTTACCCTGATAGAAAAAAGGTGCAATGTGCAAGAGGCTGTTACATATGAAATCCCCTGGAGACCCCTACGGCGTTTCGCTTTTCAAAGTGATTGCTTCATCATGGGGGATAAGACTGACAATCAGACTAGGACCTTAAATTCACCCAGTAGAGGTCACATGGTGTCAAAGTGGCCAATGATAGAGCGCTGCATAAAATACGTACACTGTCCATTTAGACAGGAGGACCTGAAGTATAGGTCACATGGGATCAGTTAGTCACGCCCCGCTTGGTGACGCGCTGCCGGCGCATGCGCGCCCGGAGACACGCTGTCAGACAGTCCACTGGCGGCGTCACCATCCGCGCGCGTGCGCGGGAGCCAGGACGCGTTGCCCCAGCACCCGCGCACGCGCGCAACAACACTAGATGCCCCAGGGACCCCATGCACGCGTGACCCGATCTGCGCATGCGCACCACGCCATCAAGCCATATTAAAGCGACAGTCCCAAATTATAGCCACATACAATAATACCATGCATGTAAGTACAGAAAAAACGGATCAGATGACATATACAGAACAAATCAACAGTAATCATTGATGATAATAACTTGAATTGGCAGCTTTCAAAGGATTGTCCATATAGTGTCCAAAAGAATACCAAAATCCGTTTTGACCAAAGGGGTATGATGAATAGAGAGTCCAAATCAAATCACCATGAAAAAAGTGATCACTAATGTAAAAAGATTAATGGAACAAAAAACACAAATTAGAACACAATAAACACAACATAAAATGAAAAATATAAGGGAAAGGGAAAAATTTTTTTTTTTTTTTTTTATAAATAAAAAGAGAGAGTGTGGTTGATATATGGTCTACAAGAATGATGCAAAATTAACAGTCTCATTAAGGCCATGCATGGTATTATTGTATGTGGCTATAATTTGGGACTGTCGCTTTAATATGGCTTGATGGCGTGGTGCGCATGCGCAGATCGGGTCACGCGTGCACGGGGTCCCTGGGGCGTCTAGTGATGTTGCGCTGGTGCCGGGGCAACGCGTCCTGGCTCCCGCGCACGCACGCGGATGGTGATGCCGCCAGTGGACTGTCTGACAGCGTGTCTCCGGGCGCGCATGCGCCGGCAGCGAGTCACCAAGCGGGGCGTGACTAACTGATCCCATGTGACCTATACTTCAGGTCCTCCTGTCTAAATGGACAGTGTACGTATTTTACACAGCGCTCTATCATTGGCCACTTTGACACCATGTGACCTCTACTGGGTGAATTTAAGGTCCTAGTCTGATTGCCAGTCTTATCCCCCAAGATGAAGCAATCACTTTGAAAAGCGAAACACCGTAGGGGTCTCCAGGGGATTTCATATGTAACAGCCTCTTGCACATTGCACCTTTTTTCTATCAGGGTAAGCCATGGACATTATACTTGTTGGTACTTTCTGTTATGATATGACTTGTTCATGCTCATGAGTGTGACTAAGTTTTGTTTCACACTACCCTGCACTTTGCATGTGGCAATTTGTCAATCACCATGTGTGGTTTCTATTAATTTGTGATACCATCTATTTAGGCATGTAACTAAAAATCCCTAACACGGGTTTTAGTTAATTTGGTGCATTAATCTTTGTATGTTTACATTCTGTGCTGTATACATATTTTTTGTCATATTTATTCTTATCTAAACTATCTGTGCACTAGAAATTCACCTTTTTATAAATATTTAATAAAAAATTAATTTTATTTCATCTACAAATACTCCATTTTCTCCTGATTAATTATGCTATGTTCGGAGTGTGATGTGGTTGCAAAGCCGTAATTTTACGGCAGTGCTCCAATGTCTATATGTATTATGCTCCTTCTGGGATTATTTGTGTTAATCTGTTTCTCTGTGTTATCCACAGTATCTCCCAGGGCCATTATGGATTTTAGGACACGCGACGAGATGTGGGCCCTCCAATTACATGATGTTTTTAAAGATGGTGATGACATAGAGCTTGGTGTTGATGATATTGGTCTACAAGAAAAAATAACAAGATATAAGGAACTCACCAAAAAGCGGACACGTATTTGGTGGAATCGAGCTTTCCTTGAAAAGTACATCTCTAAGTATTTGGTACCTAGTGGCCTGAGAATTCAGGTGTTTCCCTCATTCCCTATTGATAGACCAGGATTTAAGGAGAAATGGGAGGAACTATCGAACACATGTTCTATTGGCTATATGAGACTTCTGTGTGAATTTAATTCCTCATCCCTAACTGAGATGGAACTTGAAATGGATGATTTACAAAACTCCATTAAAAGAGAATTATCAGCTGAGGCCCTAAAGAGATTTAATGAGGGCTTAGATCAGGACTATCAGAAATGGGAAAAGGAAGTGAGGGAACTGAACAAAAAATAAAAAAAATCCAGAGGGATATGAACGACCTACAGATGGATAGAGTATATAAATGGCGTACTTCGAATAATCGATCCAGGGCTCTGTCACGGACGGGGTCAAGCACTCGATCTCGTTCGGCATCAATTAAGTCTAATTCCTCAGTTGAAGATTCAGATATGGGGGCTGTAGCTAAAACTAAGAATCTGGAGGTGGAATTGCCTGCGGCAGCTACAAGATATCGAGGGAAAATGAACACCCGTACTATGTCGAATGCTAAGAATAATAAAAATATGCTGCAGGTGATTAACCTTTCCAACCATGTATTATCTGATGCTCAGATTGATGTTCTGTCTAAAGGACTGACATTTGCCCCTACTAATTGTTTTAATTTTTTTGCAGCATTAAAAGATTTGCATATTTTTTCACGAAAATTGATTTTGAGGAAGCTCCACTTTAATAAACATATGAATATACATAGTTTGGATACTCCAGCAGAAGTTGAGGCCCTTAGGGTCCTTAAGGACCTTCTCAGGGAACAGATGACTGATTCAGAAGGTACGTTCCCCACTAGTGTTCTGCCTAGATCTACTAGGTTCCCCCCCTTGTCCTTATGTGCTCCCGTAGAGATTTTCACTAGATTGGTTACTGAGGAATTTAAAAAGATATCGACAAGAAGGCGTTACGATAATCTGACACATCGCCAGAGGGAGGCCTTGATAGAACTCCAATCTCTTGACGATGTAGTTATTAAGGCGGCGGACAAGGGGGGGAATGTAGTGATCTGGCCAAATACTCTATACGAGAAGGAAGAGTTCCGTCAATTACGGGACAAAACACCATATGTTAAGCTTTCTCATAATCCCCTTCCATTGTTTTCCCGTACCCTGCAGGAAATTCTGTCCAGAGCAGTAGATGATGGGGTTATTACCAAAAAAGTTTTTGAGGGCCTAAAGATATCTTTTCCAAAGGTCCCCACTTTCTATCTTCTGCCCAAAATCCACAAGGATCCCGTCGCCCCTCCGGGGCGTCCGATCGTGTCTGGGATAGATGGTCTATGTGACCCTATCTGCAGATTCATTGATTATTATTTAAAACCTTTGGTGGAGACTCTCCCTTCATATGTAAAAGATACGACGGACGCCCTGAACAGGGTGAACGGGGTCTTTGTGGATCCTGATTGCATCATTGTCAAGGCAGACATTGAATCACTTTATACCTGCATTAACCACAAGGATGGACTTGAGGCTGTCCGCTTCTTCCTGAGGGGGACTGATCGGGATGGCTCTTTGTGTGAACTTGTGGTCGAGCTTCTCCAGTTTGTGCTCATGCATAACTTTTTTGTTTTTAAGGACTGTTTTTATTTACAACAACGCGGCACTGCCATGGGCGCGGCTTGCGCGCCCGCCTACGCCAATCTCTTCTTGGGTCTCTGGAAGAGATCTATTTTTGGCGATGGCGGGACGCGTGCTGTTGACCATGTGCAGTGCTGGCTGAGATACATCAACGATGTTTTGTTCTTTTGGCGGGGCACAGTTGGGGAACTTGACCACTTCATGGAGGAGTTAAATCAGAACTCGATGAACATTAGGTTGACTTACAAACACAATACACATCGTATTGATTTCTTGGACATCAGCCTGGAGGTTGACGCGGATGCGTCCCTCCAGACTGATGTCTTTAGAAAGCCGACTTCTGTTAACTCTCTCCTCCACGCTACTTCAGCCCACCATGGCTCAACGATTAGGGCCATCCCGATCGGGCAGTACCTCCGGATGAAGCGGATATGCTCTACGGAGGAACGATTCCAGATGCAGGCGGATGACCTAAGAGACCGTTTTCTTCAGAGGGGGTACAGTAGGAGGAGTATTAAGGCAGGCTACAATAGGGCCAGAAAAGTGTCCCGCGCGCAGTTACTTCAATCTAGGAACAGGGGAAATAGGTCTGACCAGACAATCAGATTCATTTCCACTTTCAATCATGAGTGGGAAACAATGAGGCGGGCTCTGTCGAAGCATTGGTCTGTGCTCAAGATTGAACCCTGCTTTGCAGAATGCCTGGGTGAGAGGCCATCTATGACCCCAAGGCGGAGTAAAAATTTAAAAGACTTACTAACATGCAGCCACTACGCTCCCCCGGTGCCCGGACTGTTGGTTCTCGACGACCCATTTTGGGCTGTTTTCCCTGCGGCCACTGTATTGCATGCACTAATATTACCCGGTCTTCAACTTTTTCTACGGCTGATGGGACACGTACTTTTAATATCAAGCACTATATCACATGTAGTACTACACATGTGGTGTATTACGCCACATGTGATTGCCCGAAAGTGTATATAGGACTCACATCAAGGGAATTACGTGTCAGGACAAGGGAACATGTCCGGGACATCGTGGCTGCTGCTGCTGCTTTGGATGTGTCCACCCTTAAAACTCTACCACGCCACTTCCGTAAATTTCATAATTGTAGTGCCAAATCATTGTCCGTCAGAGGTATTGACGTGGTCCATGCAGATATCAGAGGTGGAGACTTAAAGAAAATGCTCGCACAAAAGGAAGCGAGGTGGATAACGGTATTGGGATCCATCATTCCGCACGGCCTTAATGAGACTGTTAATTTTGCATCATTCTTGTAGACCATATATCAACCACACTCTCTCTTTTTATTTATAAAGAAAAAAAATAAAATTTTCCCTTTCCCTTATATTTTTCATTTTATGTTGTGTTTATTGTGTTCTAATTTGTGTTTTTTGTTCCATTAATCTTTTTACATTAATGATCACTTTTTTCATGGTGATATGATATGGACTCTCTATTCATCATACCCCTTTGGTCAAAACGGATTTTGGTATTCTTTTGGACACTATATGGACAATCCTTTGAAAGCTGCCAATTCAAGTGATTATCATCAATGATTACTGTTGATTTGTTCTGTATATGTAATCTGATCCGTTTTTTCTGTACTTACATGCATGGTATTATTGTATGTGGCTATAATTTGGGACTGTCGCTTTAATATGGCTTGATGGCGTGGTGCGCATGCGCAGATCGGGTCACACGTGCACGGGGTGCCTGGGGCGTCCAGCGCTGCTGCGCGCGTGCGCGGGTGCTGGGGCAACGCGTCCTGGCTCCCGCGCACGCGCACGGATGGTGACGCCGCCAGTGGACTGTCTGACAGCGTGTCTCCGGGCGCACATGCGCCGGCAGCGCGTCACCAAGCGGGGCGTGACTAACTGATCCCATGTGACCTATACTTCAGGTCCTCCTGTCTAAATGGACAGTGTACGTATTTTACACAGCGCTCTATCATTGGCCACTTTGACACCATGTGACTTCTACTGGGTGAATTTAAGGTCCTAGTCTGATTGCCAGTCTTATCCCCCATGATGAAGCAATCACTTGAAAAGCGAAACGCGCGTAGGGGTCTCCAGGGGATTTCATATGTAATAGCCTCTTGCACATTGCACCTTTTTTCTATCAGGGTAAGCCATGGACATTATACTTGTTGGTACTTTACTGTTATGATATGACTTGTTCATGCTCATGAGTGTGACTAAGTTTTGTTTCACACTACCTTGCACTTTGCATGTGGCAATTTGTCAATCACCATGTGTGGTTTCTATTGATTTGTGATACCATCTATTTAGGCATGTAATTAAAAATCCCTAACACGGGTTTTAGTTAATTTGGTGCATTAATCTTTGTATGTTTACATTCTGTGCTGTATACATATTTTTTGTCATATTTATTCTTGTCTAAACTGTCTGTGCACTAGAAATTCACCTTTTTATATATATTTAATAAAAAATAGATTTTATTTCATCTACAAATACTCCATTTTCTCCTGATTAATTATACATATTGGGATAGTATCTTGGAGATGGGAATACCCTTTTAACTTACGACAGATTTTACCCATGCATTGAGATTCAAGATAATGAACGATCAGTTTTCGCAGAGAAAGAAGCAGATTTCTGAAATAAGATATATTAGAAAGTATTATTGATTTATTTATGAAGAACAAATGAAAATGATGACAACTCTTTAAGTGACTCAAAGCTATTCTCTAACACAGGATTTAAGAACACAAGTTGGATACATTATGAAATAGATCTCTTAGACTTGATAAGGCTGGTGTACTTACTTTGCCAATTTGTTTCAGAATGACTGAATAATCCTTTGTGAAAGTTTCCATGTCCAATAATAAAATCAGTATGTTATCAGTCCAGGCCTTAAAAATGCTCATTTTAATTTGAAGCGCATACCGTCATTCTGCCATAGATTTTCAAAGTAAATGCACCAGTCTAATCAGGACTAGGAAATCTATTTAATGATGTATGTTGTTTGTATTGTGCAATCTGATGACAGAGTCACTTTAAGAAAATGAGAATACATGATGGCAGTCCATAACTAAATGTGCCATACTCAGTTTGACTCTTATGTTTTATTATTTTCAGATATAACTTTGTTGCAATCCATATTAAAGCAAGCTTATTTACTGTCCTGAAGGTGGAAATATTTTATCCTCTCATCTAAATTCACAATCTTCCTACATTCAAGTCTTTGAGGAATTTCAGTTTCCAGGGACGGTTTTCTAATCTTTATTGGATATCCTTCTTGGAAAGATCCTGAAGGAAAATAGTGATTATATCTCCTTGAGTGGTACCAAATATCTGAAAGACCAGCAACTGTTTGGACTCTTCTTCTCAGCGTTTGATGTTTCCCTCCCTTCAAGCTAAGTTAGAAAGAAATAACTTCAGGTAGCTCATGTTATTTTTCTACGACGTAAATAAAGGGCTTCGGTCAGTCATACTAAGGTTTGCAGAGGTCCGAGGTAGAATCAAGCAAAACTAAATACATACAGTTATATGTGGTTAAAATCAGGATCTATATATTCTACAGTGGATTGGAAACAATTGTCCTTGACCCTGATTCAAAAATTCAAGATGGTGCTTTGGAGTAGCTAGAACGCTCTGTACAACTTAAAGGGGTATTCCCATCTCCAAGATCCTCTCCCAATATGTAGTTTGTGTAATAATAATAATAATATAAGCAAATACCTCCAATTAGAAATTTAGTATAGTTCTTCAGATTCGCTATGTCACTTACCCCATGTGCAGGGCATAGCAGCTGCTTAGGTATCGATGGTTACAACCACTAAGAGCTGTCTAAATAGCTGTCTAAATAATTTACTAACTAACTGCCACTATATCAGTGGTCGTAACCATGGATACCTAAGCTACTGCTATGCCCTGCACATGGGGTAAGTGACATAGCGAATCTGAAGAACTATACTAAATTTCTAATTGGAGGTATTTGATAATATTATTATTATTACATCTACTACATATTGGGATATGATCTTGGAGACTGGAAGACCACTTCAACTTTCATGTCATGTAAGGGAAGTAACTATGAATATGATTAATTAACAGATTAGCAAAAATTGACAACTGCAGCAAGTCAAATTGGCCAATTCAGAATAAATATGGTATTGCATGGTCCATGTTTAATGGGAATCTGTCAGCAGATTTTTGATATTATTATTTTTTATTTATATAGCGCCATTGATTCCATGGTGCTGATATGTAATCTGAAAGCAGCATGATCTAGAGGCTGAAAGCCTGATTCTAGTAATGTGTCACTTGCTGGTCTACATGCTTTCATTTTGCTACAATCCCTGTTTTCTCTGTTGCAGATCTAGCAGTGCCCAGAATACTGAGCTCTGTTAACCCGCCCACACCACTGATTGGCAGCTTTCTGTGTGCTAATCAGTGGTGGTGGCGGGGTTACACACAGCAGTTGACTAGGAGGCATAAGACAACATGTCCTGTAATGATAATCTCCTGCTGATAAAACACTGATTTTATTGAAACAGCTTATTAAGTGACACATCCTTGAAATCAGGGTCGCTGCCTCTACATAATGGTGCCCTCGGATTACGTAGCAAAAACCTGCTGATAGATTCCATTTAAAGGGGTTGTTCAATGAAAACAAGTTATCAACTATCCACTGGATCAGTCATAACTTGCTGATCATAGGTACCTGTTATTCCGTTTAATGTGGGTCCCAGTGGTCAGACCCCCACCAATCAGCAAATTATCACATATCCTGTAGATAGGAGATCCCTTCCTTTCACCAGATAACCCCTATAAATGAAGGGGCAATCATATAAAACGCCATCATGGTGAATCCTCTGCTCTCATTGATAAAAATAAAGTTGTCTAAAAGTGGACCCCTCTATAATATTCATATGGAGAGGGGTAATCCGAATCCAAAACCCCTTTAATAACATTAAAGTAAATCACATAATTGTATCTAATTACATTTTTCCCCTTCATGCAACTTTTCATTAGACGATAGCCCATTGATAAAAAAAAGACACAATAACATTTAAGTGAATAATATATATAAAATGCTGCAGAAAGCCCATCAATTAACTATTTGACAGAACATCGTTGTGGGCACCGTTAATTTTATTCATTCCCATGGCAACTTAATTTTTTTAAATATAACATTTGGCTTGGTATTGGCACAGATCAAGTGAAGTGATTCACAGTGTGAAATACGGATGTGAAAAGTCTTCACCCAGATTAAACTATTACTGTGTTAAAGAGAAATTATCACCTTATTATAACTTATGCTAATTCAATCAAGCACGTTAGGAAACATATCATGACATGTCACTAGGATGGCTGTTTTGGCTGCGTTGTGTACTGTTTTTTTGTTTTACGATTTTATTTTTATTTTTTTTTTACATTCTTCACCATCTGTTAGATACAGATATCACTAGGAGTGTTTCTATCAGAACAAACATTACATAAAATAAAAGCTTATACAGAATAAATAAAATAGATGACTTAAAATAAAGGACCTACATAAAGCAAGTATTAGTAAATACTTTATTTTCGAAGAGCCTTTAACTTAAAACACAAATAATTAGTTATGTTTCCACCTAAGTCTAAAAATATACCAAAATGGTAAAATAATGTCAAAAAATTATCAGCGCACATATTTTTTCTCTGAAGTGTTGGACAGCACTTTAGTTGATTCTTTTTGGGTGAAGACAACACTTAAAAGTGACACATTGCACCTTTACATCTTGCCTTTTTTTTTACTAGTTTAGACTCTTCATAGACGTTTTACATTATTATTACACTACATAACTTTAAATTATTATTTGTGCATGTCGTAGATGAAGAACATAGTCATTACATGTCTTCCAAGTACTAGCAACTAGTAAGTTCACATTCAGCAGATTCACCAACCCATTAAAGGGTTTTATTTTGGCTCACAGATTAATACAGCATTATAAAAGTTATCAGAAATGAAGACATTTCATAATTTAGCTGCTGTTGAAATTGTGCTCTGTTTCTGAGCTGTCACATGTGGTGAGGTGACCTCCAGCCCATTACTTCCTACTACAGTCCATTGAAAGCACAGAGTACAGAGATTTCCTGTTTGTGCCTTGAGCTGCTCGGCGGGCAGCTCTGCAGTGCACTCTGAACGACGTCATGGCCTGTGATCCTTGGCCAGTTTCACATGGAGGGCACACTTGTGACTTTAGCTGAATGAAGAGGATGGGGCTGGAAGTTCCAAAGTGTTGGATTACATTATAATGCATGAGTATATTATATGACACTTTGCTCCCCTACAGTACACTGAGCTAGCAAGTGTTAGCACATGTAACTTTACTGACTAAAGGAGAGTGTAAGAGCAGTGTATACTAAGTGAAGTGGGAGGAATGTTTGGAAGGAGAAACAGTGTGTGCAGAAATGTATCCATCTTGAGACTGTATAGGAGTCTCATGATGGTGCTTTATAGGAGGAGTGAGATGGCAATGACGGTGGTAGTGTTTGAGCTGTGTGAAAGATGCAACTCTGCCTTCTTGGAAATCTAGCACGTGGACTCAGAAGGAGAACAAGCATGATAATAAACCACAAAGGTGGCTGCTGCGGGTTCAATGGAAGCTAAAATGGCAAAAATAAATATAACAGGGCAATTTGGGAACTCATTACAGGAACATCCAGTTAATTTATTTCTTTTGGGGGGAGGGGTGCTCAGAAAACCACTTTAATGACTAATGATAGGTGAAGTAGTGGTTTGTCCAGCTTTACTCCTCAATTAGGGTTTGTGCTTGATTAAAGGTTATGCCATTTTCTAATTTCCTTCCTGAATGAAATTCCCACAATTTTAAATCTAGGGACTGAAATGCTGCCCTGGTTATGTGATGATTATACAGCTACATGGCTCATTACAAGATATAAACTCTGAAAAGTGTACCGTACCACTCCTGTGTAATCATCACATGACTGGAAGCAGAGTTTGAAAAAAAATAAGTGTATATATTAGAAAATAGTGGAGTGGAGTTGAAAAAATATTTTCATATTTGTTTTTAATTATTTTATTTTGTTTTTCCAATGTTCACTTTGCAGTAAAATGACCTACAGGTCAGTGTGATTATGGCGATACAATTTTTTTTTTTTTAATAAAAAATTAGAAAAAATAATTTGGTTGCAACTCCATATTCTGTGAGCGCTGTGAGCAATAGCTTATTTATTTTTTGCTCGATAGAGTTTTATGAGGCTTAGCTTTGTTTTTTGTGGAGTGAGCTATACTTTTTATTGGTATAATTGTAGGGTTCATATGACTTTTTGATCTCTTTTCACTCGATTTTTTTTGGGAGGAGACATGATAAAAAAAACAGCTATGCTACCATTCTTACTTTTTTTCCACTCCTGCATTCACTTTATGGAATAAATATTTGTACATTTTATTAGTTTGAACAATTATGCGCGCAACCAAAAATGTTGCATTTTATTTTTCTTAATTTCACTATTTGCATCATGGAAAAAAAGGGTGATTTAAAGGGAATAGCAAAGCACATAACTAAAGAAAATGTTAGTATAATTAAATTCCTAAATACTTTTAATTAGCAAATCACAATTGTTTTGTTTAGGGAGGTAATCACTATAGAATAAAAATGGTTGAAGACTTGTTTCACCGAGAGAAATCTATCCTTGTTGCTAAGACAGGTGCCTATGAGCATGTGCAATAAGAAGCTCCCCACTCCTTCATATAGTATACAAAGGAGGGCAAATGGAGTCTGAGGTGTTTCAAAGTATGACGAAATGTTATTAGTTCACATATAAAAAACACATGACACATAAACAATAATAAAAGATGATCATATACAATGAGCTGAGCTTACAAGTGCAAATGGTGCATAGAAAATCATGTGCCTAGGACTCACGTATATAACGAATACACAAAATAGCCATAATAGTCCATCAGTAACTGTATCAAGTTTGAAAAAGGTACCAATCCCTCAGAATATCAGTGGGTTAGCACACACAGAGTGTGACATGCAGTAATGCACTAGCATCAGGATAATAAAATGCAAAACATACCAATTTGTGCAGCACCAGAAACCCCCCTGGGTCCCTTACTGACGTTTCGCTCTTTAGATTTACGGCTTCATCGGGGGGGGGGGGGGTGGTTTGCATTTCATCCGGAAGGACCTTGCATTGACATCACATCCGTTCACATAATCGGATTTGTGCCCAATTGGAATGATAGGAGCGGAGCATGCGCACACGTCCGACCACGTCGCAGTCCTATCCCCACTGGCATCAAGTGCAGAGCACATGAGCGGGAGCGTGGATGCATCTCCATAGCTCCTTGACATGTGCACCACACCACTGAGACACCATGGAGAAGGAGGATGGACATCAAACAGTAAAAGACCGGGGCTGCACTGGTATAGTAATTATGTGCAAGGATCATACACATGAAATTGAAACTGATGCAATACAAAATCCATATTCCTACCATTATTTGGCAGGTAGGACATGACCTACAATAGTTCAGAACTTCTCTGTAACATCCTGACCAATAAAACCTTCTTAATATCCTCTCCTGAGTTTTCTCGACCCCTAGGTGTCCCCCCAGAACATGTGAATGGGCCATATCTAGCACCCTCCGTCTATATGGCCCTGGGACTAGCAGCTGTTCCACTATCTCACCGCCCTTTAGTTTGGCCACCCAATATAACAACTCCCTCTGAACTGCAAAGTGGGGGAACCTGGTGTTGGCCCCCAGATCTTGGGCAATCTCATTACATACAGTAATCTGGTCAAACGCCCCCTTTAAGGTCAGGTCCCGAACTTGAGCAGTCCCAAAGTTCTCTCCGGACACATGTGACTCAGCGAGGTCGGCCTCCTCAGTCCCCGTCTCACCTTCATTGCCGGCAAGGACGCACAGTGGGAACTCATCCACTTGAGACTTCGTTGGGGGGTTCTTCTCCAGGGACCTGATTTTTGGTCACACTATTTAGTCCGGTTCTTTTCCCCCGCAAGTCCCAAAACAAAGAAAAATCGCGGCCCAGTAAGACGGGATGTATCAGGTCCTTAACCACCCAACCTCGTGGAACTTGGCACCACAGTCTGTTCCCACTGTCACTGTGTCCATGGGGTAGTCCTGCGCGTCCCCATGGATGCACTACACGCCCACAGTTTTGGAAGGGACAAACTGGTGGGGAAGTGTAGCTCTGATTAAAGTCACTAGACTTACAGAGTCTAACAGCCCAAGCACTTTTACTCCATTTATGGACACGGCACCCACCTGCGGCCCCCCTCCGGGTCGACAGTCCACACTGCAGGCTGGATATGAATAATAGTCTGCCTGGCTGCAGTCCAAGGGTTCAAGGGACATATGACTCCGGGCGGCTACGGATGTCAGAAGAACAGATTTCTAAAGCACACAACCACAGGCAACTGTTAGCTGCCATTAATGCAAAAATGGATGAGCTAGAAGGAGAAAGAAGTTGAAGACATCATGGGGACGTTCCTCCAGGAGCCAACACAGTTTCTAACCAGGTTGAAGTTGGAGGATGGAGGGGCGACACCCGATACCAAAGTATAAAAGGGAAGAACGGCACTCCGATATAATAGGAGCACGGATAGGGTTCCACTCCTCAAGCTTCAAATAAAAATGGAATCCAGCACTCTTTGCATGATTTTATTCAGATTCTAGTAGTGTGTACAGCTAAAAATAACGTTTCGGTCAAATCGACCTTCTTCAGATTGTATACTAGTGATCTATATACACGTATGTGGAATAGCGATTCCGGCTGTTTCAGAATTCAAAAAGCAGTCTACTGGTTCCAGGATACAGGGGAATAACATCAGGTGGAAGCATCCACGTGGACATCCATAGCAACTGAGGTCGCCCCACAGCACAGACGCCTGGGTCCACACAGGGGACAAGTACGTACCGTATCCCTCATAATAGCAGCGCAGCAGCACCTGAAGCTATGCCCCTGTATCCTGGAACCAGGGGACTGCTTTTTGAATTCTGAAACACCCAAACTGAATGCAATGGGTCAGAGATGGGTCGCTGAACTAGCTGACTATAATTTCAGCATCAAGTACAGGCCAGGAAAATGCAATGCAGATGCTGATGGATTGTCAAGAATGCCACTAGAGCCTGAGGAGTTCATGCAAGAATGCTCAGAGGAAGTCAGTCTGGAGGCAATTGAGAGCACTACCCAAGCAGTGCAAGCTTATCAGGAGGAAGACACACCATTGTGGTGTCCGTTGATGGTGGAAACCACGATAAAAGCGAGAGAACAAGATCACCCCCGGTCTATTCAACAACTACCAAAAGGGAAAATCCATAGAGCACAACGGGAAGATCAGATAATTGGTAGAATACTACTTTATGTGGACCAAAATTGGTTTCCAAGTAAACGGGAGAGAGACAATGAGTCACCAGCAGTATCTGTTTTAATTAAAGAATGGACAAAGCTCTACCTCAGTGAAGACGGTATCCTGTATCGTAAAGGAGGACAAAACCGGCAGTTGGTACTACCCAGAGTATTCTGTAGGTTGGTCTTCAAAGAACTCCATGAAAACATGGGACACCTGGGAGTCAAAAGAACAACAAATTTGATCCGTGAACATTTCTTCTGGTCGTACATGCAGAGAGATATTGAGAGGAGTGTGGGTGTTTGAAAGATAAACGTCCCAACACATCAACTCGAGCACCTATTGGCAACATCCAAACTATGTATCCATTTGAGATGGTCTCAATAGACTTTCTACATCTCGAGACGTCCAAGGGTGGTTGCGAATACATCTTGGTGGTGATGGACCATTTCACTCGATTTGCTCAAGCATATGCCACCACCAATAAATCAGGTCGAACAGCAGCAGAGAAGATCTTCAATGATTTTGCTTTGAGGTTTGGGTTCCTTACAAGGATACACCACGACCAAGGAAGAGAATTTAAGTACCAGCTCTTTGCCAACCTAGGAAGGAACTGTAGGGTAATGGACAAGTGGAACGTTTTAACCGGACATTATTGTCGATGTTGCGCACTTTAACAGCTGATGAGAAGAAAGACTGGAAGAGTTCTCTGTCAAAAGTGGTACATGCCTATAACTGTACAAAGAGCGATGCAATGGGTTACTCACCCTTTTTTCTATTGTATGGACGATCGCCAAGACTGCCAATTGACATCATATTCGATACTCCGGTGTCAGAGACTTACAGAATGTGTCCGGAGTATGTTCGGAAATAGAAGGCAGAGGCATACAACATAGCATTCAAAGTGGTTATGCAAGGACAGAGCAAGAGTAAGGAGTTCTATTATCGAAAAGGTTATGGAGCAGAATTGGCACTGGGAAGCCGGGGGATAGTCAAGAACGTACGTGAGAAAGGCGGTCCAGGAAAACTTCATTCGTACTAGGAAGACAAGGTGTATGTGGTCATAAGGAGGAAAGCTGATGACAGCCCAGTGTATGAAATCTGATTGGAAATGGGAGACAAGAAAACCAGAGAAGTCCATCGTAATTTACTGCTACCCTGTGATTATCTCCCACCACAACAAGACTTCCCAGAAGTAGACCGACATCATCCGAGATCGCCTAAGGGACTAGCACAGACTGAAGCTCCAGAGGTGGATAGTGACCTTGAAAGTTCCGATGGAGAGGAACACACATTTGTATTTCTCGGACCGGCAAGGAGAGGAATGTACCATCCTCAGGAGAGTGAACTAAGTCCTGAGGCTCCAGAGTTCATACCAAGGTGTACAGATGAAGTCCAATTCAGATCTGATGATCGAACACCGGCACCTGAAGAGACCGAGACCGATCCACACTCAGGAGGAGCGGAATTACCAGACCGTGTAGAAACAAGCAACTCAGGAGAAGTACAGGAACTTACAGAGGCAGCTCCAAGAGCATCTGAGGAAGCACGGGAAATGAGTGCGACGGAAGAAACTTCTGTGACCGAAGAACCTGTGGTCTCTGAGGAACAACCCACCAGGAGGATGTTGACTCGAGAAGTGAGGAGGCCCACGATGCTGACGTATGAGACACTTGGTGAACTGAGTCAAGTGCCAACGACTGTCGACTGGAAACAGGTATCTCTGCCTGTGGACCAGATAAGCCCACTTGAGTGGTATTCAGCAACGAGAGGCAGTATGGAAGATTTTGCCTGGTGGAAAGACTTGTTTTCTTGCTTTGATATTCCTTAAAAGACTTTGTAGAAACAAAGAATTGTTAAAGCATAGAGAGAGAGAGATGGTTGAAGACATTTGAAAAGCTCCAGCTGAAGAGATGCTGATTATTTTAATTGTTTATTTCTTACAGGCATCCTACAAGAAAAAGGTTGTAAGATTAGGTTGTTATCAATGTTTATGAACGTTATACCAATTTCACAATGCCAATTTGTATATAAAGTTATCAAACTTTCACCACTGTCTCAGAATTGGTCAGATTGACCAATGAAGACGAATGTCGAGGACAACATTCAAAAAGGATGGAAGAGTGTGACATGCAGAAGTAGTGCTGTTGCAGAGTGTGACAATTAGAAGTAGTGCTGTGGCTTTAAAAGCATTCAGCAACTATTAGAAGTAACACAAGCACGAGACAGGAAGTGTTGTGCTCCAGAAGCATCCAGCAACTAGAGGGGTTAACACAGTCACAGGAGAGTGTTTTAGCAGAGCCCCAGGGGGATTGTGGGGAAGTTGTTTACTGTCTGGCTAGAACCGAAGAGAAAGGTGGCTTATGATCTGTATCTAACAGAAGGCAAGGGGACAGAATTCAGGTCAGGAGGAAAGCTAAACAAAGGTCATTTAGACTCCCTGAGCTAACAGTGTGGAGTATTATCGGCAAGGAAGATAAGGACTGGAAGGAAGCCTGTCATAGAGATCATCTTCCTCATCCCTCCCTCCCCCCCTCCATCTCCATGCAGAATAAAGAATGCTGTGCACTATTGAGTCTTTGTGAAGGAAAAGCCTGTGCTTGTGTATGCATCAAAACTGTGCTCTACTGTGCTACCAGATAATAGACTGTGTACTGATGTGCTGCAAAGGAGACTGTACTGTTATTACTGGAGCCTGTTGCTCAAAGAGACATTTGCATTGTACTGGCCGTGCCTCATTACATGTTATTGTTCTACCGTTTATGAGGACTCTTGTCAGATGTGTCTGGTCAGCAACTGAATCTATCGTGTGCCTGAGAGAAGTTGCAGCCTATGGTCTCCCTGAGTAACAGTTCCCCCAGGATTCCAACGAATTCATGTAACCGGTCTCACCCCTATCTGAACTTAAGTGGTGTGCGTGTAACAATATTCCTTGGCATCCTGCAGTGCCAAGTCGTAATATGCCTTTTTTGGTTCACCCGACAAATATGGCGCCAGAACCTCTGCCCACTGTTCTGGTGGAAGTCTGTCCCGATCAGCCACCCTCTCAAAGAGTGTCAGAAAGGCTTCTACATCATCCCTGTGGGTTATCTTCTGCATGGCCCGTCTTACCGTCTTCCTGACGTGTGAGTCATCAGTCGGCCCTGGGGGTGGAGCGGTCGCTCTGCCCTGGATGGCATTTGCCGGGAAGCTGTATGTGATGTTGCTGCTCCTGCTGGTGCTGCTGCTGCACCTTTTGCTGCAACTGGATCTGTTGTAGCAACAGTTTGGTCGTCTCTTGTTGAGCTTGCTGCTGCTACAGTATCTGCTGCTGCTGTAGCTCTCGGTGTTGCTGTTATTGTTGCAGGTGCTGCTGATGTTATTGCTGTTTGATCTGGACTAAATGCTTAATAAGCTCCTCCATGTTGCCAGACATCTCTAGCTGGCTGACGGCCTTCACCCAGGACATCCACCGTTCTCTGTGGCAGGTACACGTGTTCCTGGATCTTTGCCAGCACTCTCACACCAACTGTGGTAAAGCGACTTGCTCGGCTCTCCAGAGGCAGACACAGGACACACGGTTTGGGTCAACTTCCTGCTGGCTGCTTTATTCAGTGGCATGAACTCCAGCAGTGTCCCATAAAAATAAACAGACCCTCTCGGGGTTAACGGGAGAAACAAAAAGATAAGGTATGACAGAGGCCAATATTAAGTGAGGCTCTGCTCGCTGCAGATAGCACAGTGAAGTCTTCAGCAACACCAGTCCTCCGGTGTTGCTCTCTGGTTTCACCCAAACACAGCCTGGAAACTTCACTCTCCAGACCACACACACCAGAGAAACAAAGCTGACTGACCATTTAACCCTGCTCAGCCACACCCTGAGGGGAGGTAGGGGAATGACTTCCCTCCCATTTCTACATCATTCCCATAAAACCACACCCTTTAAAAGAGTTAACCCCCAGCATATAACATGCTGGCAGAAAGTTCATTGGTTTTAGTTCACACAGGCTAGCAACCTGTGTGACACATACCTCCCCTCATATATTATACCAGTTACTCTGTCACATTCCCTAGAGGTTAAGTCAACATATGCCTGTGAGCATGTGCAGTAAGAAGCTCTACACTCCTTCATATGTAGAAAGATGCGCTCCAGTAGTTCTACTGGCGATACCAGAGGGGCTGAGGTAAGAAGAGACTGCTTACACTACTGTCTCCCCTGCCTATCTGATCTAATACTGGAGATACCAGAGGTGCTGAGGTAAGAAGAGGCTGCTCAGACTTCTGTCCTCCTCCCTGTCTATCTAATACTGGAGATACCAGAAATGCTGAGGTAAGAAGATGCTGCTCACACTGCTGTGCAACATGACTTTCTGAATAACAGTATAAGTATCTCCAGGTCACAGCAAAGGAGCTTCCTACTGCACTTACTCACAGGCATCTGTCCTAACCCTCTAGAACAGGTTTCTTTCAATGTAACAAGGTAACGACCATTTTAATTCTATAGTGATTACCTAGACAAAACGATTGTGGTTTGCTAATCAAATATATTTAGGAATTTATTTATAATGATATTTCCATTAGTTATTTCCTTTTTTTCTATTACCAGAGAACACCTTTAAATATTTACATTTTAGGTATTTTTTATATTTTTTTATGTTTTTGCATTTCTTTATAAGTCAGATTAGGTTATTTCAACCTATACTTTTGCAGTCTATTTTATCACTACTGGTCCCTAATGAAGCCACAGACTGGGCTTCACAGGAGTTGTAGCATGGCCGATTTGGCAGCCTTCAGTAAGCCCCTGGCTGATCTCCACAGATACTTTATGTTGCCAGCTGTATAATGCAGCCTGCATCTATGCTATATGGAGGGGGCTCACACATGAAGATATTATGGGGGAAAGGATAGTAAAATTTGAAAATATCCCCTGAAAATAAAGTGACTGAATATATTCTTGATAAACCATTTGGGGTAGGCTACCTTTTGTAATTTCTCTTTCTGAGGGCAGGTGCACACGACTATTGTCTCTCCATCTGAGAAAAAAATGGTCTGATTATTCTGATCATACTGTGATCAGAGTTTAATCAGAGTGGAATCAGTTTTTCTCGGAGGTGGAGAGAAAAAAAATTTCCAATCTCTCCATTCGGTCAGTCCGTGAAAAATCGGACCGCATTCAAAAGTCATCTGTGTGCGGTCCAATATTTTCCACTGACCCATACACTTACATTGCTGATTTTGATTACAACTCCTGGCAAAAATTATGGAATCACCGGGCTCGGAGGATGTTCATTCAGTTGTTTAATGTTGTTGAAAAAAAGCAGATCACAGACATGGCACAAAACTAAAGTCATTTCAAATGGCAACTTTAGGGCTTTTAAGAAACACTAAAACAAATCAAGATTAAAAATCTTGTACTCAGTAAGGGTATTTTTTTTCATTCCAAGCAGAGGGAAACAATTATAGAATCACTCAATTCTGAGGAAAAAAATATGAAATCACCCTGTAAATGTTCATTTCCAAAACTAACACCTGCATCAAATTAGATCTGCTTGTTTGTCTGCATCTAAAAAGGAGTGATCACACCTTGGAGAGCTGTTGCACCAAGTGGACTGATATGAATCATTGCTCCAACATGAGAGATGTCAATTGAAACAAAGGAGAGGATTATCAAACTCTTTAAAGAAGGTAAATCATGTAGCATCGGCGTCTCTGCCCCCTGCCAGGCAGAGACGCCGTCCCCCTTACCTCCGCGGTCCTGCTCCGGCGTCTTCCTGCCTCCCGGCAGCTGCTGCTGGTGCATGCAGCTTCCATGGCTCTGTGCTTAGGGCGCGCACGCTCCCTCCCTCTTAAAGGGGCCGCGCGCGCCGTCCTAAAAAGTCCCAGGCCAATGGCCGGAGGACTTTCCCTTTATAAGGCACCTCCTCCAATATGGAGGTGCCCGTGCAAGGTTGTTGCTCTGTGATACTTATTTTGCTTCAGCCCTAAGGTCCTCTGCAAGTCAGTCCTGTCCGCCAGTCTGATCTTCAGTCCAGTCCGCCAGTCTGACTACTTTCCAGCCCGACAGTCGGCCTACAGTCCAGTCCGCCAGTACGTCTATGGGCTCTGCCCACCTGCTTACCTGGAAGCCCTTGCCTGTTACCTGCCGTACCCGCCAGCCTGCTTACCTGGAAGCACCTGCCTGTTACCTGCCGTGCCCAACCGCCTGCTTACCTGACAGCACCTGCCTGTTATCTGTTGTGCCCACCAGCTTGCCTACCCGGAGCACCTGTCTGGCTATCAGCCGAATCAGCCTGCCTGACTACCTGGACCACCCGTCAGCCTGCCTGCCGTGCTCTTCCGCTGTACCAGTCAGTTCCTGCCTTCTGACCCGTGGGAGTCACCTGCTCTCATGCAAGGTCGGTCCCAGAGTGGCACCTGGTCCCTCTGCTCGGTCCCTCCCTGGTTCACGGAGTCGACTGAGCCACCATGCGACCTTGGTCAGGCCGAGTAGATACTTATTCACGCCCCTCTGGTCCCTCCTTGAACCGCAGACAGAGGTTCTACCACCCGGATCCGTAACAGTTTGCACGGGCCATGGAACCCGGTGCCTCCCAGGCTCCTTTGCTTTCTGACCTTTACCAGGAGGTTTCTTGTCAGAGATCCCAACAGGAAACTATCCTGACCTACCTGCGGTCTGTCAACTCCCGCCTGGACACGCTGTCCATCCCACCTGTGTCCGTCCCGAGCCGAGCGGCACCCGCTCCGGCGGCACCTCAGCCTACTAGTGCCATGGCATCCAGCTCCGGACCCCGGCTATCTGCGCCTCCACGTTTTGGTGGTGACCCCGTCTTATATCGGGATTTTCTAAACCAGTGCACGCTGCACTTCGAACTCCTGGCACATCAGTTTCCCTCAGACCGGGCCAAAGTAGCATTCATCATGTCTCACCTCACCGGGGAAGCATTGGTATGGCTAAACCCCCTATGGGAGAGAGGGGATTCCGGCTTTCCTCACTGCCGTCCGGAAGGTCTTCGATGAGCCCGGTCGGAAGACTTCTACTGCCTCCTCACTGCTCCGTCTCCGCCAAGGGAGTCTCACCGTGGGCCAGTATGCCATACAGTTCCATAGCCTCGCATCTGAGCTTGCCTGGAACAACGAGGCCCTGGTGTCCACCTTCTGGGAGGGTCTTTCCGGACGAATCAAGGATGAGCTAGCCGGTCGTGACATCCCTTCCACCCTGGACGACCTTGTGTCACTAGCTACCCGGATTGACATCGGTTTCTTGGAGCGAGTTAAGGAGACTACCCGGGAGAGAAGATTTCTGTTAGAACCCTCCTGTTAGTTTTTTTCTATTTTTTGGTTACGTGACCTGCTGCCTATTTATTGCAGCTCCGCCCTCCTGGCTTTGCTGGACTTCAATGTTACTTTGGCTCTTAATCTAGCCAGGTGCTTTGTACCTATCTCTATAGTTTGCTTGGTCCTTGGACCTCTAAGTACTTTTTGTCTGTTTGTCTTTTTGCTCCACTACAACTTCTGCTAGGAGGTGTCCAATTTTGTCCCAGTCCTTAGTACTTTTAGGGACCCCTCCCTTATATCTATTGGTCTGCGTTCAGACTAGCTGAGGACGAAGGCAGGTCTGTTCACAAGGAACAGGTTGCCCGCTGCATCGTAGGGAATCAGCTTAGTCCTATTGTAGGGACAGTTTTCCTGTCTTTCCTTAGTTCTTGTAGCAGATCATAACAGTAAGTCCAGCCCAAAACAAAAAAAACTCTTAGGAAAGAAATCCGGAGATCAGCATGGGGTCTGTTCAGGAATTGGCTCAACGCCTGCAGGGATTGTCTCTTGAGGTGGCCAAGCTCCAGCAACACGTGAGTAGCTGTCCTGGAGCGCATTTTGTGGAACCGAAGGTAGGACTGCCTGATTTTTTTTATGGTACACAACAAGATTTTTTTTCCTTTAAAAATGCTTGTTTATTATATTTTCATTTGAGACCCAGATCCTCTGGGAATGAATCACAGCGCATTGGGTTTATCATGTCACTTTTGCGCAAGGAACCACAGGGATGGGCCTTTTCTCTCCAACCTAATGATCCGTGTTTTAGATCAGTGGAAGATTTTTTTTCTGCTATGGGGTTGCTATATGACGATCCTGATCGAGTCTCATCTGCTGAGACAGAACTGAGACGTTTGAAGCAGGGGTTAGGTGATGTTGAAAATTATTGTACACACTTCAGAAGGTGGTCTTTTGAAGTGGAATGGAATGATTCGGCGTTAAAATGTTTGTTTCTTGCTGGTCTAAGTGAAAGGGTTAAGGATCTGCTGATTGCTTTCCCTGCACCTGGAACCTTACAAGAAGCCATGCAATTAGCTATACGTGTGGACAGGAGACTGCGTGCCAGGGTTAATGAGGAGAAAACTCTTGCTATGGCAGCTCCTAGTCATCAGAGGGTTTGCTCGGACGACGGGGAACCGATGGAGATTGGGGCGATGTCACTCTGCTCTCAGGAAAAAGACCGCAGGTTTTCCAAGGGATTGTGTTTTTATTGTGGTAAATCTGACCATTTTGTTAAGAACTGTGAGCTTCAGTTAAACAAAAAAAAAAAAGGTCAGTTACGCTCGTATTGCTTGTTTAAACTCTAAGGGAGTATTTCTTTCAGGGAGTACCTCATTGCAGTAGGAGTTGATTGAATTTCAGGTATTTGTGGATTGTGGTTCAACACTGAATGTGATTGATAAGGGATTTTTGGAAAAACTTAAATTAGAATCCAAACCTTTGTCATCTCCTATTTCTGTGGTTGCTGTTAATAACACTCCTTTGAAATGTATTACTCACAAGGTTGCTGAATTTCCCCTCACTACTAATGGTATTCACCAAGAGAATTTGGATTTGGTGGTATTGGATAATTTACCTTCTCCAGTAGTTTTAGGTTTGCCTTGGTTAAAACTGCACAATCCTTTACTAGACTGGTCTACTAATGAGATTAAGTCTTGGAGTCCTAAGTGTTATGATAAATTTTGTAACGGTCGCATTGCTGCTGTGGAAAAAGGGGAATTACCTGTACCCATTCAGGATTTTTGGAAGTTTTTTTCAGAGGAGAAGTCGCATATTTTACCTCCTCATAGGGATTATGATTGCACCATTGAGTTTATTCCGGGAGCTACTCTTCCCAAGAGTCGTTTATTTAATCTGACTATCCCTGAAAGAAAGGCCTTGGAGGAATACATACAGGCGAGCTTGGCTGCTAGTCACATTAGACCTTCTAAGTCAACTGTGTCTGTTGGATTTTTTTTGTAAAAAAAAAGACGGCGGTTTACGTCCATGTCTGGACTTTCGCGAAATTAATAAAATTACCGTACGCAATTCCTACCCACTGCCGTTAATTCCTGACTTGTTTAACCAGTTAGTGGGGGCCAAGTGGTTCTCTAAAATTGATCTCCTGGGGGCATACAATTTGTTGCGAATGAAGGAGGGTGATGAATGGAAATCTGCTTTTAACACTCCGGTGGGTCATTTTGAGAATCTGGTTATGCCTTTTGGTCATAGCAGTGCACCAGCGTTTTTTCAGAACCTTATTAATGACATCCTGAGACCTTTGATTGGTAAGAATGTGGTTGTGTATTTGGATGACATTTTGATTTATTCGCCGGATCTGGAGTCTCATTGGCAGAGCGTACGTGAGGTATTGCAGTTATTAAGTGACAATTCACTTTTTGCTAAGCTGGAGAAATGCGAGTTCGCTATGCAGAGGATTAGTTTTTTGGGCTACATTATCTCCAGCGAGGGCTTTGAGATGGACCCGGTGAAGGTTCAGGCTGTGTAGGAATGGCCTAGGCCTATTGGTTTGAAATCGATACAGAGATTTTTGGGTTTCGCCAATTATTACAGAAAATTCATTAAGAATTTTTCTATAATTGTTAAGCCACTGACCGATCTCACCAGGAAAGGTGCGAACATGGTCCAGTGGACTACTGAGGCCATTGAAGCTTTTGTGTATCTCAAGGAGAGGTTCAGTTCTGCCCCCATCCTTATGCAGCCTGATGAGACCAAGCCTTTTTTGGTCGAGGTTGATGCTTCTTCGGTGGGGGTCGGTGCGGTTTTGTCTCAAGAGAACAAGGATGGAGTTCATCCCTGTGCCTTTTTTTCTAAAAAATTTTCTGAAACTGAACTTAATTGGTAATGTTGGTAATCGTGAATTGCTGGCTATTAAACTCGCATTTGAACATTGGCGTCATTTCTTGGAAGGTGCTAAATTTCCCATTCAGGTTTTCACTGATCATAAGAATCTGATCTATCTAGATGCTGCCAAGCGCTTGAATGCCCGTCAGGCTAGGTGGGCACTTTTTTTTTCGCGGTTTTAATTTTTCTGTTACTTACATCCCGGGTACTAAGAATGTTAAAGCCGATGCTTTATCTCGCAGATTTTCTCCCATGGTTGGTACCGAGGAGGAGGAGAGCATTTTACAGGAAGGAGTTGTGATTAGAGATGAGCGTTGTTCTACTCGAACTGTTCGCCAATCTCAAATTCGAGCTGTTTTGGGCGGTGTTCGAGCCGGTCGGCGAACACGAACAATTTGAGAAAAATTCGGCTGTTCGAGGTTATGTTCGATAACTGTTCGTGCACCAAAATCATAACTGGATTTTTTCTCAGTAATGATGAAAATTAATGTTAATACGCAGTTTGAGTGTACAGCGGGGCGGGGGGAGGGGCAGGGGATGGATCTCTGCAAGAACAATGAAGATCTCCATTTTTTTTTCTCTTTCCCGCATTTGCAGTGGGGAGGTGCAATCTGTCAGCCTATCAGCAGCGCACACACGGAGCGAAGTGCTTTTTTTCACACAAGCAAGGGCATGTGTGATTGGCAGTGTATGTCACATGTCCTTGCCCTATAAGACCAAGCCATTTTCCCCGTCGCCACCATTTTCTCACTGCTGCAGCTGCGTGTTAGACGGCGCCGCTGTTGCTGTGTGCGCTATACCTTGTTAATTTCAAGCCAATTTTCGCACAAATATACAGATAGCTTGGGAGTAGGGAATAGTTGTGATTGCAGTCCTTTTAAGGACTAGGTTACAGCATTTCCTACGACTTTTATCAAGCAGGTCTGTGCTCTTAAATAGATAGATTGTGGGAGTAAAGACTAATTGTAATTGGAGTCCTTTTCAGGACTAGGTTACATCAGTTCCTATCAGTTTTTGCCAGGCAGGTCTGTGCCAGTGCTGTGCAAGTTTTTTTCACAGCATTTGGCTGAATCTAGCAAAGCTAATCCTTTTTGGCCTATTGCAGAGTGTGTTAGTCAGTGGAGTAGCCTATCTGTGTTGCAAGATATACCACCTGTGTATAGAATACCAATTTTTTTACTGCACCTAGTGAAGTAAAATCTTTTGGGCATAGCATCATTCTATTAGTCCATCTATACTTACCTCCATCAGGTTGCAAACTGAATATAATTTTTTTCTGCATCTAGCTCTGAAAAAATATTTGGGCTTCTAGCAGTGTGTGGGACTTGGTCTATTAGTCCATCTATACTGACCTCCATCAGGTTGCAAATTAAAAATAATTTTTTTCTTCATTTAGCTCTGAAAAAATATTTGGGCTTCTAGCAGTGTGTGGGACTTGTTCTATTAGTCCTTCTATACTGACCTCCAGCAGGTTGCAAATTGAATATAATTTTTTTCTGCATCTAGCTCTGAAAAAATATTTGGGCTTCTAGCGGTGTGTGGGACTTGGTCTATTAGTCCATCTATACTGACCTCCATCAGGTTGCAAATTAAAAATATTTTTTTTCTGCATCTAGCTCTGAAAAAATATTTGGGCTTCTAGCAGTGTGTGGGACTTGGTCTATTAGTCCATCTATACTGACCTCCATCAGGTTGCAAATTAAAAATAATTTTTTTCTTCATTTATCTCTGAAAAAATATTTGGGCTTCTAGCAGCGTGTGGGACTTGTTCTATTAGTCCATCTATACTGACCTCCATCAGGTTGCAAATTAAAAATAATTTTTTTCTGCATCTAGCTCTGAAAAAATATTTGGGCTTCTAGCAGTGTGTGGGACTTGGTCTATTAGTCCATCTATACTGACCTCCATCAGGTTGCAAATTAAAAATAATTTTTTTCTGCATCTAGCTCTGAAAAAATATTTGGGCTTCTAGCAGTGTGTGGGACTTGGTCTATTAGTCCATCTATACTGACCTCCATCAGGTTGCAAATTGAATAAAAAAATTTTCTGCATCTAGCTCTGAAAAAATATTTGGGCTTCTAGCGGTGTGTGGGACTTGGTCTATTAGTCCATCTATACTGACCTCCATCAGGTTGCAAATTAAAAATAATTTTTTTCTGCATCTAGCTCTGAAAAAATATTTGGGCTTCTAGCAGTGTGTGGGACTTGGTCTATTAGTCCATCTATACTGACCTCCATCAGGTTGCAAATTAAAAATAATTTTTTTCTTCATTTAGCTCTGAAAAAATATTTGGGCTTCTAGCAGTGTGTGGGACTTGTTCTATTAGTCCTTCTATACTGACCTCCAGCAGGTTGCAAATTGAATATAATTTTTTTCTGCATCTAGCTCTGAAAAAATATTTGGGCTTCTAGCGGTGTGTGGGACTTGGTCTATTAGTCCATCTATACTGACCTCCATCAGGTTGCAAATTAAAAATAATTTTTTTCTGCATCTAGCTCTGAAAAAATATTTGGGCTTCTAGCAGTGTGTGGGACTTGGTCTATTAGTCCATCTATACTGACCTCCATCAGGTTGCAAATTAAAAATAATTTTTTTCTGCATCTAGCTCTGAAAAAATATTTGGGCTTCTAGCAGTGTGTGGGACTTGGTCTATTAGTCCATCTATACTGACCTCCATCAGGTTGCAAATTGAATAAAAAAAATTTCTGCATCTAGCTCTGAAAAAATATTTGGGCTTCTAGCGGTGTGTGGAACTTGGTCTATTAGTCCATCTATACTGACCTCCATCAGGTTGCAAATTAAAAATAATTTTTTTCTGCATCTAGCTCTGAAAAAATATTTGGGCTTCTAGCAGTGTGTGGGACTTGGTCTATTAGTCCATCTATACTGACCTCCATCAGGTTGCAAATTAAAAATAATTTTTTTCTTCATTTATCTCTGAAAAAATATTTGGGCTTCTAGCAGTGTGTGGGACTTGGTCTATTAGTCCATCTATACTGACCTCCATCAGGTTGCAAATTAAAAATAATTTTTTTCTGCATCTAACCCAGCCAATAGTTTTGGCCTAATACCACAGTTTGGCCACTCAGCTCTGCTCGGTTACCATCCATTGTTTTTTTGTGCAAACAACTCCAGAGTTGTGAATTAGTTAACCACCAAAATGAGTGGAAAAAGGCCTGCTGCTGGTGGAAAGGGGAATAGGCGTGTTGGGAAGGGGAAAAAAGGTTGTGTCCGTGGGGTAGGTGCAGAAGAAAGACCATCTTCCAGCCAAACTAAAATGTCTACTTCTTTTAGCGGACAATGTGATAATATCCCTTTCTTACGGCCACGCCAATCGCTACAAATTCCAGATGAGGCACAAAAACAGCAGGTGCTTCAACGGATATCAAGTGCTCCTTTAAGTGGGCTCTCCTCCACATCAACTTCAACATCACAAATACTCCAGTCCTCAAAGGTGTCACCCAAATCGCACTTGCTTCCTCACAGCTCCCAAATCTCCAGCTGCCCGTCTGAGTATGAGGTAGAACAGATGGTTGAGTCTGCAGAGCTGTTTATGACGCGCCCCCTGGGCCAGTGTTGTTGGGGATACCCGGAGCCGGATCAGATGGGGGTTGTAGTCTCCGAGTGGCTGTGACCCGGTCCGTGCCCAGGGTGTCAAGCTCAGTGTGTGGCAGTCCTTACTGATGTTACTAAAGTTCTTTATGTCGACTACGCCACCCGTTGAATTGCGGTCACTACGGCCGCCGCTGCAGCAGGGTCCGCTGAGGCTGATGGTGTTTGTGCAGCCCAGGTAGAATAACCCCCAACGGGAGGGGTATAGCCTCAGGGGGTCAGGTGCAGAGGATGGTGGTTGTGGAGGTGCAGTGAGGATGGTAATGAGAGTCAGAGTCGGGCTGTGCAGTTCAGGGTTTGTTTACTTACTGCTGTTCTTGAACCGGTCACTCCGGCCTTGAGTGACCACCCGAGCCGCGCTGCGTCCACCAGGTCCTGGACTCGGCCAACCCCCAAGTAGTTCTGGAGCGTGGTTCTGAGCTCCCTTTCTGTCCTGTCCTCTTCTCTGGCCTTCCCCACCAGGGATCCACCTATGTCCGGCTCCCTCGGGCCTCTTGGTGGTAAACCCTTGTCTCTGGGTTCCCTGACCCTATTCGTGGTCTGCCTTCCGGGTGGATTTAGTGGGTGATCGTGGCAGATCAGTCCTGCCCACGACCTCTGGTTCCTGGCTAAGGTGTGCTGTAGCCTCTGCCAGCTTGGGATCCGGTACCCTGTTGCCAACTCTTCACCCTCTGGTCTAATTTGGGCTCTTGGAGTTCCTTCTTTCTCCCCCTCTGGGTCTTTCTTTCTCCTCTCTCTCTCTGGGCCTTGGGGCTGCTCTGCTCCTCTGCTTTCCTCCACTGCTCTGCAAAAGACTGACAGACTGACCAGCCTTCTACAAAAGACTCCTCTGCAAAGACTGACGTCTCACTGACTGACCCTGATCTAAGATGGTGCCCACCTTATATACTCCCTCTATGTGTGAGCTCAGGTGACCAGCACCCAATGAGCTCCTAGCTTTACCCAGGCTGCTCCCCCTATCTGCCCCTACACTACTGGGATGTTCCACCCCCCTCCCACTCCAGCCAAGGACAGACTCGGTTGTACCTGCACATTATTAAGTGGGAGTACCATTGGTCTGTCCTCCGGAAATGGGATGTGTGTAGTGCATGCAGCTAACTGAGCTCAGTTCCACACTCCATCCTTACCCGGGAGTGGAATATCACACCTCTGGGTTGAGGTGCAATACCCCTGTAGCAGCCGAATCCTCAGGGTGCTACATTTACTCATACTATAGCTTGGGAATCAGAGGTCGACTCCAGCGCTTCTGTGAATCCAGACGAGGAAATGATCTGCACTGATGCCCAGAATCTTTATGAGTCGGATCCAGGACCAGACGCAGAAGGTTCTGACCATAATGTAGACCCTCATTCCCAAACTGTAACTCCTGTTGGTGGAGACAATGAGGAAGACGATGATAAGACTCAAATACCTGATTGGAGCGACAACTTTAGTTTTTTGTCAGGGCAGGAACAGGTTGGCTCTGAGGACGACGGGTGTGATAACGCACAGGGTGATGATGATGAGGTCGGAGATCCCACTTACTGTCAACCCACAGTCAGCCAAGAGATGAGGTCAGCAGAGGAGGTGGAGGAAGATGCTAGTGACGACGAGGTCAGGTTGCGCCTTCCTGGACAGAGACGTAGTACTGGAAGCACGTCAACAACTGCATCCTCAAACACAACTCTGCCTCTCACCACAAGTCGTGGTGGCTCTTCAGGTCGCATGGGTGCTAAGCCTTGCATAGCCTGGGCATTTTTTCAGATCGATAAAGATGACCCAACTCGTGTTATCTGTAACATTTGTCAGCAAAAGCTAAGTAGAGGCCAAAAAATACATAGTTTGAGTACTTCATGCATGAACCGGCACATGGACATGAAGCATAAGTTGCAGTGGGAAGCTCAGTGTGCTACAATGCGGCCTGGCCGGCCGGGCCAACCACCGTCTGCCATATCTTGTGCATCCGCGGCCTCTTCATCCTCTGTGACTGGGGGGACAGCAGTCACACCTGTTTTGGGGCGCAGACCTGCCACCTCTTTACCCGCAACAGCCAGCGTGATTGGCAGGTCATCATTTTCTTTGGAGGTGGTAACACCAGCTGGTCTTGAGCGCTGTCCGACATCGATAGCACCACCTTTGGATCAAGGCAACCTAACATGTCCGCCTGCATCTTCCTCACAGACCGGCAGTTTGCCGGGGACACCCTTATCAACCCCGTCTAAGCACAATAGCCAGCCCTCGGTCCCTCAGATGTGGACAAGTAAAAGACCATTTCCTCCTAGCCATGAGAAAGCTAAGAGGTTGAATTTCACCATCTGCAAGCTCTTGGCTACAGAAATGCTGCCCTTCCGCCTGGTGGACACAGAGGATTTTCGAGACCTTATGTCCGTCGCAGTGCCCCAGTACCAGATGCCCAGTCGGCACTACTTCTCAAAGAAAGGTGTGCCTGCGCTCCACCAGCATGTCGCACACAACATCACCGCTTCTTTGAGAAACTCTGTGTGTGACAGGGTGCATTTCACCACAGACACTTGGACGAGTAGGCATGGACAGGGGCGTTACATGTCGCTGACTGGGCACTGGGTAACTATGGTGACAGCAGGACAAAGGGCTGCTGTCCAAGTCTTGCCGTCCCCACGAGTTGTGCGTCAATCCTCTTTATGTCAAAGTTCCTCCACTGCTTCTGCCTCCTCAACCTCCTCTCGGTCTTCCACCTGCACCCAAAGCCTGCCTGGTCATGCCACAAGCTTTCTAACTGCACAGAAGGGATCCTGCACACCTCCTTACTATGCTGGCAGTAGGGCTCAACGTCATCAGGCGGTTTTTACATTGAAATGTCTGGGAAATGTGAGTCACACAGCTGAGGAGTTGTGGTCAGCTCTGGAGAACCAATTTCATGAATGGTTGTCTCCACTGGACCTGAAACCAGGGAAGGCCGTGTGCGACAATGCTGCAAACCTGGGTGCGGCCCTTCGCCGGGGCAATGTCACACACGTGCCTTGTATGGCTCACGTGTTGAACCTGGTTGTCCAGCAATTTTTAGCCCACTATCCCAGACTAGATGGCCTTCTGCAGAGGGCACGGTCGCTGTGTGCTCACTTCCGCCGTTCGCATCCCGCAGCTCAGCGACTTACATCTCTACAGAAGTCGTTGGGCCTGCCACTTCACCGGCTAAAATGCGATGTGGCTACCCGGTGGAATTCAACTCTGCACATGTTGCAGCGACTGTGGCAGCACCGACAAGCCCTGGTGCAATACGTTCTGACGTATAGCCTGGGCCAACGAGATTCAGAGGTGGGGCAAATCACGCTGGAGGAGTGGTCTCAGATCAGGGACCTATGCACCCTTCTGCACAGTTTTGAAATGGCGACGAAGATGTTTAGTGCTGACGATGCCATTATCAGCATGACTATTCCGGTGATTTACATGCTGGAGCACATGTTAAACAGAATTCGGAGTCAGGTGGTGGCACAAGAGGAGGTGGAGGAAGTAGAGGAGGAGGAGTTGTATGCGGAAGGGCTAACATCTGCAAGGTCCAGACGGTCGGCAGCACCAAGGCGGCAGGCATGTGAGGGTGGGGGAGATGATTTTACCAGGGCGCATGGTAGCAGCCAAACTAGTGAGGAAGGTGCAGGAGCCCAGGAAGAAGTGGAGGACGAACTGATGGAAGACTCATCAGATGAGGGAGACCTTGATCACATTTCTGTTGTGCGAGGTTGGGGGGAGAGGACAGAGGAAGGAAGCATGATTGTTACCTCGCCACCAACACAACAGGGACTTGGTGCTCCTGGATGCGCAACACACATGAGTGCCTTCTTGCTGCACTACCTGCAACATGACCCTCGAATTGTGAGAATTAGAAATAATCCTGACTACTGGGTTGCCACACTGTTAGATCCCCGGTACAAAAGTAAATTTGCAGAAATTATTCCTGCCATAGAAAGGGATGCACGCATGCAGGAGTATCAGCAGAGACTGTTGCAGAATCTTACATGTGCTTTTCCACAAAATACCAGTGGTGCACGTAGTGAATCTCACAGTTCCAACTTGCCAACCGTGGGACCGTCAAGTGTTCAGCACTCAAACCGTAACAGAACCACAGTATCTGCTGGTAACATCAATTTTGCGGAATCATTTCACCACTTTTTTAGCCCATCCTTTGCAAGGCCACAGGAGACAAGAAGTCTGACACATAGTCAACGCCTAGAGACGATGGTACAGGAGTATCTCCAAGTAAACATTGAAGCCACGACTGTGTCACTGGACCCTTGCTCTTTTTGGGCTTCCAATCTGGATAAATGGCCGGAGCTAGCCACTTACGCCTTGGAGATCTTGTCATGCCCCGCAGCCAGCGTTCTGTCTGAACGTGTGTTCAGCGCTGCTGGTGGTGTGCTGACAGATAAGCGCACGCGGCTCTCCACTGATAATGTAGACAGACTCACGTTCATAAAGATGAACAAATCATGGATCCGAAACGACTTTTCTACCCCTGTGTCATCCTGGGGAGAGTAAAAGCTTGATGATTGGTTAAAATCACCCTACCAACCGTTTTAAGCTTTCAAATTACTAATCATGTTTATCTGTATCTTGACTGGAAAATAATTTGGGCTTTGTAGCAGTGTGCAGCACTGATCCTATTAGGCCATCTATAATAAGCTTCACCAGATTTAAAATTAAAAATAATTTTTAGCTGCATCTAGCCCGGAAAATAATTTTGGGGCTCCGAGATGCGCAAGACACATAAGTGCCTTCTTGCTGCACTACCTGCAGCACGACCCTCATATTGTCAGAATTCGAAGTAATCATGACTACTGGGTTGCCACACTCTTAGATCCCCCAAACTTTTCGATCAACCTTTTCATTTTAATAAAGACCAAAAAAATGGTCATTTTTGAAATTATAAGCATTAGCAGGTTGTTAGAAACTGAAATCAAACAGTTTTCAACTCAAAACTTTATTCTAGGTGATGTTACATTTTCACATAGGACCCCTTGTTCGAAAGGAGCTTCTGAACTCTCTCGTCCATTGAATTTGTCAGGTTTTGGATGGTTTCTGCTTCAATTGTTTTGCATGAGGACAGAATACCCTCCCAGAGCTGTTGCTTAGATGTGAACTGCCTCCCGCCATCATAGACACTCCTTTTAATGATGCTCCAAAGGTTCTGAATGGGGTAGAGGTCAGGGGAGCATGGGGGTCACACCATAAGTTTGTCCCCTTTTATGCCCATATCAGCCAGAGATGCAGATGTTTTATGTGCAGCATGAGATGGTGCATTATCATGCAGAAAAATGATCTTGCTGTGAAATACACGGTTCTTCTTCTTGAACCATGGCAGGAAGTGCTGTTTGAGAAAATCCACATACATTATGGAGTTCATCTTTAGCGCCTTCAGGGATCCTAAAGGGGCCGACAATCTCTCTCCCCATGATTCCAGCCCAAAACATTACTCCACCTCCTCCTTGTTGGCGCTGTAGCCGTGTTTGCGTGGGGTGTCCATCAACCAGCCATCCTCCACTCCATTCATCTGGACCATCGAGCGCTGCACGGCACTCATCCGTGAACAAAACAGTTTTGAAATCAGTCTTCATGTAATGTTTGGCCCACTGGAGCCGTTTCTGCTTGTGTGAAGTGGATAGAGGAGGTCGACAGGATGGCGTATGCACAGCTGCAAACCTCTGAAGGACCCTGCATCTTGTTGTTCGGGGGACGTTGGAGGCACAAGCAGCTTCAAAAACTTGTCTGCTGCTATGACAAGGCTTTTTTGCCGCTGCTCTTTCAACCTGACGTAATTGCCTGTAGGAAAGAGTCCTCAATTTGCCCTTAGCAGCACGCACACGTGTGTACTGTGAATCAGCTACATACTTCTTGATTGCCAAGACACTTCATCCTGATCATCGCACAATGTTGATTGTAGTCATGCCTTGACCTAAACACTCCACAATTTGTTGCTTCTCAGCAGCCGACACATCCTTTTTCTTTCCCATTTTGGCAGAAAATGTAGGCTGCTTAATAATGTGAGAGAGCCTTCTTAAGTAGTCTTGCCTTTCATTGGACACACCTGCCAAACTAATTAGCACAGGTGTCTGCAATTGCTTACAGTGATATAAAGAGCCCTGACACACATCACCATCAATGAGTTTAACTGACAAACAAACAAATTCTTCCCTTATCACTCCTAAACACTTTTTGCATAATAATTTGGAACGCGGTGTACATGTGCTTTTCCACAAAACACCAGTGGTTCACGTAGTGAATCTTACAGTTCTAACTTGCCAACCGTGGTCTGTATGGAATTGTTCAATAAAGGGCCCAAAATTAAGATAACATAGATGGGAGAGGTCTCTATGAATAGGAATTCCTAAGTATTTGATACCCTGTGAGGGCCAGGCAAAGGGAAAGTTGGACTGGATGGAATCCTATATGGATTTAGGGAGGGAGACATCGAGGGCCTCAGACTTCGCTGCATTGATTTTAAAATTTTACCATGTAACAAAGTGATTTATTTCAGCCATAACAGCAGGGATGGATATATGTGATTGAGTGATATATACTAGGACATCATCAGCAAATAGAGAGCACTTGTACTCGGTGCCTCCCACCTCAATCCACCTAATATTGGGGTTATGGCGAATTGATGAGAGCAGGTGCTCCGTCACTAGGATGTATAAGAGAGGGGACAGAGGACATCCCTGCCTTGTCCCATTGGTGATTGTGAAAGGTGATGAAAATGTTCTGACGCACCCCCTGGGCCTTGGGACACCCGGAGCCGGACCCTTTTTGGTGGATGCTGGTGGTTGTAGTATTCGTGGCGGCGATCCGGTTCCGTGGCTCAGGGCGGTCAAACCAGTGGCGGAACTATTTATGTGGTTTTGATGTTTAAATGTCCGACTACGCCACCCGTGGATTGCGGTCAGAGTGAACCGCCGCTACAGGGCAGACCGCTAAGGCTGGTGTTGTGGGTGCAGCAGAGCGTAGCATAACTCCCCACGGGAGGAGTATAGCCTCAGGGCAGTGTATGCGGAGGATGGGGGTGATGGTGCAGGGCAGCAGCATTAACGACACGGAGTCAGTGATGCAGTTCAGGGCCTTTACTCACAGTTCTTATTATCCAGACCACGTCTGCAGGTAACGGCTGCCCACGTCGTACTGTGCTCACCAGGTGAGGGGCTCAGACAACTCCCAGATAACTTTGGAGCGCTTCACAGGACCCCCTTTGTGTGTCCTTTGTCTGGCCTTTCTTACCAACACTTCTGTCCGGCTGCCTCGGGCCTCCTCTTGGTAAACTTGGCGCCAGTTTCCCTGACCCTATGTGGTGCCTTCCTAGCGAGTGGAGCAAGGGGCTGCGCCACATAAAATGTCAGAGCCTCCGGTTTCTAGCTGAGGGTCGTTTCCTGCCTCCACTAGTTCGGGGACCGGTCTCCCCCTTTGGCCTGAACCCTCCACGCAGGTGGATTCGGGCGTGCGGTGGCGACTCGCCCGTCCGCACCCCTGGGATCCCTTCATTCCTCGTTCCTGGAGCCTTCTCCGCTCCTCTTCCTTCCTTCTCCCTCTTGCAGGCCTGGGCCTCTGTTACTAGGCCCGCCTCCGGAGCAGAGCTCATGCAGAGCCCCTGCTCCCTGCCACTTCTGCTCAGACTTCTCTGCACTGAACTAAGATGGTGCCCACCTTTTATACTCCCTTCTCAATGCACCCAGGAACTGCTTCCTCCCTGCTCCTGCACTGCAGGGTTCCCCTTCCTCAGTGTTCCCTCCCCCCACTCCAGCCAGGGACAGGGACTGTCGTGCCCATCTCAGGGGCATATTGGTCGCCCTGCCCCACGGCAATGTGGTGTAATGCATGCAGGTGTCGGGTCCTGATCCACACTCCATCCTTATCTGAGAGTGAGATATCACACCTCTGGGTGAGGTGCAATACGTCTGTAGCAACCGAGCCCTCGGTGCTACAGTTCCATTTATCTTCGGCCTAGGTGACGTATTGTGATACAGGGCCGTGATTTTGGCTATAAAAGGGTCCCCTAGACCCCTACCCCAAGCTTTTTAAGAGAATCATATATGGCGTGCCAGGAGACTCTATGGAATGCTTTCTCAGCATCCAACGAGAGTATCTACTTACAAATTTTTAACTGCATCTAGCCCAGGAAATACTTTGTGCCTAGTAGCAGTGTCTGCTAGTCAGCGGATTATCCCGGCTGTTAAGCAAGCTACACCACCTGTAGTTTGGACACTTAATTTTTTCAAAGGAAATGCTTCGGGACCACGGGATACTCAGTGAAGAGCATCAGGAGGCACCCCAAGGCATAGGGGCTGGGACTGGCACTAGGATTCCTTGCGGTGGACAGCCGAGCTCGATCCTTATAAAAGCTTTTTAACTGCAGCAGCTTTAGTGGACGCTACTGGAGCTGGAATTACGCGGCTGCTGGCATGAGACTTGCCCTCCAATAGATCCTTGTAAATGGATTTAAAGTGTATTCATTCAAATTAGAGGGACAATTTAAATTAAAAAGCTTAGAGCTGCCTCCACCACAGGGGGGCTCTCTTGACCCACCAGCGGACAGGCACCAGTATTGGGAGAGGGGGGCTGGCCGTCAGGGTTCACCGCGGCTCTGGCACAAACCCGGCGACACGGAGGTGGCACGGGCAGGAGCGGACTGGCCGTGTCGGCTTCTCACTTTTTGGATTTTAGAAGGGCATGACATGCCTATATCTGTGTCTCCCCCTCCTTTTACTCCTCCACCTCTTTTCTTTTCGCATGACTATATGTACTTGTCACTTTTCCATGTGTTAGTTGTGTCTTCTGAGCAGTTTGTCAGCTTTTGGACACCTTTGAAGGTGTTTTCTATGTGTTTCTATGTGTTTTTGTTTGCCTGCCATTGGTTTTAACGGTGTTCGAAGGTGTTCGACGAACAGTTCGACGAACAGTTCGGCGAACACACGGGTGTTCGACGAACCGAACCGAACTCGAACACTACGGGGGTGGCTCAACACTAGTTGTGATAGCAGCATTGGACTCCATTTTGGAAGATGGGATTCTGAAAGTCCAGGAGGATGCCCCATCTAACACTCCCCATGGGAGGTTGTTTGTGCCTAGAACCTTTAGGAGAGATTTGTTTGTTGAGTATCATGAGTCTCGGTTGGCAGGTCATCCAGGAATTTATGAGACTAAGAGACTTGTAGGTCGCAGTTTTTGGTGGTCTGGGTGGCAGAAGGAAGTCATTAAGTGGGTGCGTCAATGTACTGTGTGTGCTAGATCAAAGGCTTCACATGCTCCTGCTGCGGGGTTGCTTTGCCCTCTGGAGGTTCCTAGTGCACCTTGGACTCATCTTGCAATGGATTTTATTACTGAACTTCCTGTGTCCGAGGGTTTCACTGTCATCTGGGTGGTCGTGGACCGCTTTACCAAGATGTGTCACTTGGTTCCTTTCATTAAACTACCCTGCGCTAAGACACTCGCTAAGGCTTTTGTTGAGGAAATTGTCAGGCTCCATGGCGTTCCCACCGACATTGTTTCTGATAGGGGACCCCAGTTTGTGGCTCATTTTTGGCGTGCCTTTTGTGACAGGTTGGGAGTCCATTTGTCATTTTCGTCTGGTTATCATCCTGAGTCTAATGGACAGAAAGAAAGAAAGAACCAGGATGTTGAACAGTTTTTGCGTTGTTTTGTGGCAGACAATCAAGAGGGGTGGTCTGAGTTTCTGCCACTTGCTGAATTTGCTCTTAACAACCATACATCCTCTTCTGCTGGGTGTTCTCCGTTTTTTTGTTGTACTGGGAGACATCCGTCGTTTGGTTCGTTCTCCAAATTGGTGTCGGCCGTGCCGGAGGAGGAGAATTTTTCCGGTGATTTGGAGAGAGTTTGGACTGATGTACGTTGTAACCTTCAAGAGGCTAACAAAAAGTCCAAGAAGTATTTTAACAGGAAACGTCAAGAGGTTTTGTTTACGGTTGGTGACATGGTTTGGTTGTCCTCAAAGAATCTGCGGTTGAGGATTCCTTCTAAGAAATTGGGTCCGAAGTTTGTGGGACCATTTAAGGTGCTTCAGGTGGTGAACCAGTCTGCTGTTAGGTTGGAGGTTCCTACCTCCTGGAAGATTAATCCGGTGTTTGAAAAAAGCTGATGTATCCGATAGGAATGCCACTGTCACAGTTTCTCTGGTGGTGGAAGACGGTGAATATGAAATTTCTCGTATCCTGAATTCCAGAAGGCATAGAGGGAGATTGCAGTATCTCGTCGCTTGGAAAGGTTTCAGTCCTGAGGATAACTCCTGGGTAAGGACGGATGATGTCTCTGCTCCTAGACTTATCAGAGCGTTTCACAGGAGGTTTCCTGATAGGCCTGGGCCTAGAGGATCCGGAGGATCCACATAGAAGAGGGGGTACTGTTAGAACCCTCCTGTTAGTTTTTTTCTATTTTTTGGTCACGTGACCTGTTGCCTATTTATTCCAGCTCCACCCTCCTGGCTTTGCTGGACTTCAGTGTTACTTTGACTCTTAATCTAGCCAGGTGCTTTGTACCTATCTCTATAGTTTGCTTGGTCCTTGGACCTCTAAGTACTTTTTGTCTGTTTGTCTTTTTGCTCCGCTACAACCTCTGCTAGGAGGTGTCCAATTTTGTCCCAGTCCTTAGTACTTTTAGGGACCCCTCCCTTATATCTATAGGTCTGCGTTCAGACTAGCTGAGGACAAAGGCAGGTCTGTTCACAAGGAACAGGTTGCCCGCTGCATCGTAGGGAATCAGCTTAGTCCTATTGTAGGGACAGTTTTCCTTTCTTTCCTTAGTTCTTGTAGCAGATCATAACAATTTCCTCGTTTTGCCCAGCAATTCCCCAGGCACGCTCGCCTGAACCCATGCAGATTGACCAGATCAAGATGGTCAAGTCTCTCCAAGAAACACACCAAGCCGAGGGGAGCTGTTTCTACCGTGGCAGTAAGGAGCATCTGATCCTTTCCTGTCCGGTGAAGCCGGGAAACTCCAGTGTCTAGGACCGCTCGGAGAGGTCGTCCTAGGCAAGAGTAAATCCTCTCCGTCCTTGACTATCCATTTCTATCTCCAGTGGTGTGACCCGCTTCTTTGAGACCGCCCACCTGGATTCCGGAGCAGCTGGGAATCTCATTTTTCAGTCCCTAGTGGAGCAGTATCAGATTCCCACCAAATGTCTGGCAGAACCATTGGCAGTCGCTTCCGTGGATGGGAGACTCCTTCCAGTGACCATCTTGCTCGTCACAGAGCCTGTAACCCTTCAGGTGGGAATGCTGCACTCGGAGAGGATCTCCTTCCATGTGCTATCCGGACTCTCTCACTCCCTTTTGCTAGGTCTACCCTGGCTACAGAAACATGAGCCCATCCTGAATTGGCGATCTGGTGAGGTGCTCCGTTGGGGGCAGTATTGCCATGAGTCCTGCCTGGTTCCGGTTCGCCCGGCTCGACCTCCGTCTACTCCGGCTAATCTACCTGGTCTGCCGGCAACCTACTGGTCCTATGCGGACGTCTTCAAAAAGAAGGAAGCCGAGACACTACCACCTTATAGGCCGTATGATTGCCCGATCGACCTGGTACCGGGCACTTCACCTCCCCGCTGGTGTATCTACCCCTTGTCTCTGGCTGAGACCCGGGCCATGTCTGAGTACATCGAGGAGAATCTTTCTAGGGGATTCATTCAGAAATCTAATTCCCCGGCTGTAGCAGGATTCTTCTTCGTTAAAAAGAAAGACGGCCGTGTATCGATTACAGGGGACTTAACCAAATTACAATCAAGAATAAGTACCCCTGCCTCTCATCTCAGAGCTGTTCGACCGCCTAAAAGGCGCGAGGGTCTTCACCAAGCTCGATCTACATGGGGCATACAATTTGGTCCGGATCCGCCAGGGAAACGAGTGGAAGACGGCATTCAACACCCGGGACGATCACTATGAATACCGCGTGATGCCCTTTGGTCCCTGTAATACCCCAGCCGTCTCCCAGGAGCTAGTTAACAACATTTTCCGTGACCTCTTGTATTCTTGCGTAGTGGTGTACCTGGACGATATCTTGGTCTTCTCTCCGGATCTGCCCTCCCACCAGAGGAATGTTCGTCAGGTTCTGCTAAGGCTCCGGCAGAATCGTCTCTACGCAAAATTTGAATAATGTCTCTTCGAGTAGACTTCCCTTCCGTTCCTGGGATATATTATCTCCGAGACTGGTCTTCGGATGGATCCCGAGAAGGTTTCTGCCATATTAAAATGGACCCGACCGGAGGATTTGAAGGCGATTCAGCGATTCCTGGGCTTCGCAAATTATTACCGCCTCTTCATTCCTCATTTCTCCTCCCGGACCGCTCCCATCTCCACGCTCACCCGTAAGGGAGCAAATCCCAAGGAATGGACTCCCGAAGCTGAGGAGGCCTTTGTCTCCCTAAAACAAGCCTTCTCTTCCACCCCTATGCCGCACCATCCGGATTGCAACAAGCATTTCTTCCTGGAGGTTGATGCTTCCTCCTCCGGTGCTCACCCAGAAATCCCTGTCCGGAAGAATGGTAACCTGCGGCTTCTTCTCCAAGCTCTTCTCCTCATCCGAACGCAACTACTCCATAGGAGATTGTGAGCTGCTTGCCATCAAATTGGCTCTGGAGGAGTGGCGCTACCAGCTGGAAGGGGCTTTGCACCCGGTGATTATCTACACAGATCACAAAAACCTGGCCTATCTCTAAAACGCCCAGAGACTCAATCCGCTTCAGGCCCGGTGGTCTCTGTTCTTTGCCCGATTCTGCTTTTCTCTACATTACCGCCCTGCGGACAAGAACGTTAAAGCAAACGCTCTATCCCGCTCATTCCTGTCTTCCAACCAAGAGGAGGAGCCTCTGCATATCATCGACCCCTCCAGATTAATGACTGTGGCCCCGTTTGACCTGTCTCGTCTTCCACCCAGTAAGACTTTTGTAGCTGTTCCGGATCGTGAGAATGTTCTTCTCTGGCACCATTCGTCCAAACTAGCCGGCCATGCTGACCAGAGGAAGACCTTCCTGCTCACCGCCCGGCATTACTGGTGGCCTTCGCTACGCAAGGATGTTTAGTCACGGCCTGTTCCTCCTGTGCCCGTGACAAAGTTCCCAGGCATCTTCCCGCTTGCCATCTCCTGCCTCTACCCGTACCTTCCACTCCGTGGCAACACATTGCTATGGACTTTATTACAGATCTCCCTGTTTCTGCCAGTTGTACTGTCATTTGGGTGGTCACTGACCGCTTTTCTAAAATGGCCCACTTCATCCCTCAAACTGGTCTCCCGTCCGCATCTGTGCTGGCTAAGGACTTCATCCTTCACATCTTTCATTTCCACGGCCTACCCCTCCACATTGTGTCTGATCGCGGGGTCCAGTTCACTTCGCACTTCTGGAGAGCTACGTGTAAGCTGCTGGATGTCACCCTGGATTTCTCCTCTGCTTATCATCATCAGTCCAATGGTCAAGTGGAATGTATCAACCAGGTCCTTACCAGCTTTCTCTGGCATTTTGTCAATGCTCACCATAACGATTGGGTTGAGCTCCTACCATGGGCTGAGTTCTCCTATAACAACCATGAGAGTGAGTCTTCTTCCAAATCCCCGTTCTTTGTGGTCTACGGTCAACACCCCCGGATCCTGTTTCCCGTCTCCGCTTCTGTGGACAATCCTGCCGCGGAGTCTCTGGTCAGCGAATTTTCTACTATTTGGGAAGACACTAGATCCGCACTTCTTCAGTCCTCTGAACGGATGAAGAAACATGCCGATAAGAGACGTCTGGATCCGCCTCTATTCCATCCGGGAGACAGGGTCTGGCTCTCCTCCGAACATGTTCGGCTCAAAATACCATCGCATGAGTTGGGTCCGCGGTTCATCGGCCCGTTTGAGGTTCTCAAGCAAATCAATCCCGTGGCTTACAAGCTAAAACTTCCGGCCAGCTTACGGATTCCCAACTCCTTCCACGTATCTCTCCTCAAACCAGTTGTTCTTAATTCTTTTTCTGACGATCCAGGTACCACTCCAGCTCCAGTCTCTGCTGAGGACGTCTATGAGGTAGAGAACATTTTGGCCACCAAAAGGGTAAGAGGAAAAACCTTTTTTCTGGTGGATTGGAAGAGGTTTGGCCCAGAGGAGAGGTCTTGGGAACCCTGGGAGAACATCCATGCCCCTCTTCTCCTTAAAGAATTTCTTGCTGGCCTGAAAAAGGGGGGGGGGGCGTAAAGGGGGGGGACTGTAGCATCGGCGTCTCTGCCCCCTGCCAGGCAGAGACACCGTCCCCCTTACTGCCGCAGTCCTGCTCCCCGGCAGCTGCTGCTGGTGGACGCAGCTTCCATGGCTCTGTGCTTAGGGCGCGCGCGTGCTCCCTCCCTCTTAAAGGGGCTGCGCGCGCTGTCCTAAAAAGTCCCCAGCTAATGGCCAGAGGACTTTCCCTATATAAGGCACCTCCTCCAATATGGAAGTGCCTGTGCAAGGTTGTTGCTCTGTGATACTTACTTTGCTTTAGCCCTCAGGTCCTCTGCAAGTCAGTCCTGTCCGCCAGTCTGATCTTCAGTCCAGTCCGCTAGTCTGACTACTTTCCAGCCCGACAGTCGGCCTACAGTCCAGTCCGTCAGTCTGTCTATGGGCTCTGCCCGCCTGCATACCTGGAAGCACCTGCCTGTTACCTGCCGTGCCCGCCAGCCTGCTTACCGGAAAGCACCTGCCTGTTACCTGCCATGCCCGACCGCCTGCTTACCTGGCAGCACCTACCTGTTATCTGTTGTGCCCACCAGCTTGCCTACCCAGAGCACCTGTCTGGCTATCAGCCGAATCAGCCTGCCTGACTACCTGGACCACCCATCAGCCCACCTGCCGTGCTCTTCCGCTGTACCGGTCAGTTCCTGCCTTCTGACCCGTGGGAGTCACCAGCTCTCATACAAGGTCGGCCCCAGAGTGGCACCTGGTCCCTCTGCTCGGTCCCTCCCTGGTTCACGGAGTCGACTGAGCCGCCGTGTGATCTTGGTCAGGCCGAGTAGATACTTAGTTACGCCCCTCTGGTCCCTCCTTGCACCGCAGCACAGAGGTTCCACCACCCGGATCCATAATAAATCATTACGCAATGTTGCAAAAGATGTTGGTTGTTCACAGTCAGCTGTGTCTAAAATCTGGACCAAATACAAACAACATGGGAAGGTTGTTAAAGGCAAACATACTAGTAGACCAAGGAAGACATCAAAGAATCAAGACGGGAAACTTAAAGCAATATGTCTCCAAAACAGGAAATGCACAACAAAACAAATGAGGAACGAATGGGAGGAAACTGGAGTCAATGTCTGTGACTGAACGGTAAGAAACTGACTAAAGGAAATGGGATTTACATACAGAAAAGCTAAACATAAGCCATCATTAACACCTAAACAGAAAAAAACGGTTACAATGGGCTAAGGACAAGCAGTCGTGGACTGTGGATGACTGGATGAAAGTCATATTTAGCGATGAATCACAAATCTGCATTGGGCAAGGTGATGATGCTGGAATTTTTGTTTGGTGCCGTTCCAATGAGATTTATAAAGATGACTGCATGAAGAGAACATGCAAATTTCCACAGTCATTGATGATATGGGGCTGCATGTCAGGCAAAGGCACTGGGGAGATGGCTTTCATTACATCTTCAATAAATGCCCAAGTTTACATTGATATTTTGGACAGTTTTCTTATCTCATCAATTGAAAGGATGTTTGGGGATGATGACATCATTTTTCAAGATGATAATGCATCCTGCCATAGAGCAAAAACTGTGAAAACATTCCTTGAAAGAAGACACATAAGGTCAATGTCATGGCCTGCAAATAGTCCGGATCTCAATCCAATTGAAAATCTTTGGTGGAAATTGAAGAAAATGGTCCATGATAAGGCTCCAACCTGCAAAGCTGATCTGGCCACAGCAATCAGAGAAAGTTGGAGCCAGATTGATGAAGAGTACTGTTTGTCACTCATTAAGTCCATGCCTCAGAGACTGCAAGCTGTTATTAAAGCCAGAGGTGATGTATTGGAGTGTTCTTTTGTGTGTTTGTTTTTCATGATTCCATAATTTTTTCCTCAGAATTGAGTGGCTCCATAATTTTTTCCCTCTGCTTGGTCTGAAAAAAATTACCCTTACTAAGTACCACATTTTTTATCTTGATTTCTTTTAGTGCTTCTTAAAGCCCTAAAGTTGCCATTTGAAATGACTTTAGTTTTGTGCCATGTCAGTGATCTGCTTTTTTTCAACAACATTAAACAACTGAATGAACATCATCCGAGCCGGGTGATTCCATAATTTTTGCCAGGGGTTGTAGACACTTGGATCAAAATTGGACATGTCAATGATTTTTTTCCTTGGATCATTTGGTCCGAGCAAAAAAGTGGACATGTGTACAGCCCCATAGAATATCATGGGTGCTAGTGCTATATGTGAAAACCACATATAGCACTCATCCTATATAATCGTAATATGAGTAACAGTAATATTAGTAATATCCATTTACCATATTTTTCAGACTATAAAATGCACTGGACCATAAGACACACCCCAAATTTTGGGGTGGAAAACTGGAAAAAAGATTTGTATAAGATGGGGGTCCATCTTATAGTCCGAATTTAAGGTATCTTACCTGGGGGCGGCAGCGGTGGAGCAGGGTCACAGGAGGCATAGTCCTTTCCTCAGGAAGCTGGTGGGATCAGAAATGGGGCAATGCTGCGGGCCCTGGGTGGCAGGAGCTGGTGTCCTCCCAGCGTTGCTTTACTGGCTGTGAGGGAGTGTATTGCTTCCCCAACGATGGGCTTTAGGAAGATGGCCGCCACCACTGGCACATGCGCAGATTGAAATCTCGGCCCAGCCAAGATCTCAATCTGCGCATGCGTCGTCTCCGATGGCAATTTTCCTGGAGCCGTGGGCTTCAGGGGAATAACGGCCTCCGGTGGCGCATGCGCAGATTGAGATCTCAGCTGGGCCAAGATCCCAATCTGTGCATGCACCCCCGGAGGCGGCCCATGGCTTCAGGAAAGTGGCCACCGGGAAAGCAATGATGCATTCCGCTCTGCTCACTGCCGACATCGGGCCCGCAGTATTGCCACACTTCTGGCACCGCCAGAACCCTGCACCACCACCTCTGCACCACCACCTCTTCCACTACCCGGTAAGCCTGCATTCGGACTATAAGACGCACCCCCCATTTTCCTCCCAAATTTGGGGGGGGTGGTGTGCCTTATAGTCCGAAAAATATTTATTTCCTACTCCTTTTACATCCACTACTTACTTTGGCTTTGGCTCAAGTAAGATCATCAAAAACTGCAGTGGTGTTCTTCCAGAAATTGTTGCGTGAAAAACCACCATTACTGGGTTCTGGAAAAGCTAAGTGCAACCCTCAATTAATATTAATATTGAAATCACATAAATGTAAGGTAAAATGTGTGATTTTATTATTGCTGCTATCTGTTGTCGGACATTAACAAGCAAAGTAGCACTCTAACGCTTAGTATATAATTATGAAGTATGAAATATGAATAGCATTACTGCTGCAGAAAACAGAAATAAATGAGAAATCTTAGCACATAAATTGGCCAATTCATGTATACCAGACAGCCGCGATAAGGCGTTTATCGATGTCAGGACCCTACCAATCTGAATACCTCTCTAAGGGACATCTGTCTGCTTATGTGTGGGAAAGTAAGATCCTACTGCAATTAAAACCACCTGCGGCATCAGGGCGGAGTGCTAAGTCAAAGCTTAAACATAGAAACAGAAAAAACTGACGGCACCTCCAATACAAGAAATAAGTGTGAACAGGTGCTTACCAGGAGGAGCTACCTCCATATACAATTAACAAACAGAGTAGCACTCTAATGCTTAGTATATAATTATGAAGTATGAAATATGAATAGCATTACTGCTGTAGAAAATATAAATAAAATTAGAAATTTTAGCGCATGTAAATATGAAATATGAAATATGAATAGCATTACTGCTGTGGAATATAGAAATAAATGAGAAATCTGATCGCATAAATTGGCCAATTCATGTGTACCTGACAGCCACGATAAAGCGTTTCTTGATGTCAGGACCCTACCAATGTGAATACTTCTCTAAGGGACATCTGTCTGCTTATGTGTGGGAACGTAAGATCCTACTATTTTCTACAGCTGTAATGCTATTCATATTTCATACTTCATAATTATATACTAAGCGTTAGAGTGCTACTTTGTTTGTTAATTGTATATGGAGGTAGCTCCTCCTGGTAAGTACCTGTTCTTGTATTGGAAGTGCCGTCAGTTTTTTCTGTTTTTTACTGTTGTCGGACATTAGTCAACACAGTAGGCAAAATACAGAAAGAATTAAGTGGGAAGAAATCCGTTTCTAATCTTAGACATAGTAATACACGTGTTGCTACACATACACCTAACTGACAGGTTTTCACATATACTATTATGGTTAATACCATCATTTGTTCAGGAAGTGTTACAATCACACTTGTATTTTAATTAACCACTTTCATTTTTTTTCCAAGCTGAGAAAATTTAATATGCAAAATTTGCCAAATTTCCAGCATTTTGATGTAAATATAATCTGAGTACTTGAAAGATTTAAAGATTAGATTGTATCTACAGTACATCATAACATGACACAAGTTACATTGTATATTGTGCTACCTTAAAGAGGACTAATCACTTCCTGAAAAGCTGTATGAAATTAAGGGAGACCAAAGTATAAAACTTATTCTGTATATAATTAGGAAAACTATAAAAAAAATCCTGTCTAATATAGTGATAATAGCTCTAGCCTTTAAGAAGGTGAACATGGAGTTGACTGGGACTGTTCAGCATGAAAACACAGGGGAGATCTGTGCTGTTGTTTTAATTCATGTTGGATGTAGTTATATATGTATGTTCTTCCCGTGTTTGTATGGGTTTCCTCCCACACTCCAAAGACATACTGATAGGGAATGTAGATTGTAAGCCCCAATGGGGAGAGTGCCGATAATGTCTGAATTGTAAAGAGCTGCGGAACATGTTGGCACTATTTAAATAAAAAGATTATTATTATTAGTGATGAGCGAGCGTGCTCGCAACTGCTCGATAGTGCTCGAGATGCTCGGTGCTCCGCATGTTTGGCGCTCTTTAGACAGCGAATAAACATGCAGGGATTGCCTGCCACTCACTGTAATGCCGTAGCCATGTTGGTTATGGCATTACAGTGATTAACTGGCCGCATAGCGTCATCAGGTCTATATAAGACCCAGGACCCTATACTCGTCACAGTCTACCCCGGAAACAGGTAGAGTAGGGAGAGGTGTTGCAGATATTTTGTGGAGCGTGCCAAATATACTCCATTTCAAGTCTGCCAGCTGTGTGTTGTTGAACCTATTCACACTTGGCCGCTTTCCAATACCACACTACGAGGTCACTGCATAATATCGTGGTCATTACACGTGACCCCATATTACTGCAGTAATAATACAGACATTTTGTGGAGCATTCCAAATATTATACTCCATTTAAAATGGGCAAGGCGAGTGGCAAGGGACGGGAAAGTGGACATGATGGTGACGGTGTATTTAGAGGCCGGGGCCATAGGCAAGATGAAACTGTGCCTGATGAGGGAGCACAACAAACACCCACATCATGTCGAACATATTGTCAAATTACTAGGGGGCCAAAGAACACCACTCTTGAAGCCAGAACAGTGTGAAAAGCTTGTTGGTTGGATTGCAGATAATGCTTCCAGTAACTTTGCCACCACCATCACCCTGTCTGCCACACAGTCAACTCTCAGTAGCTGTCAGTGTGAACCACATATTTCTCGCCCTGATCCTTCTTCCTCCCACCATGACGAGTGCCCAGAGACAACTGATCCCACACTTGGATACTCCAAAGAGCTGTTCACTTTTCCATTTATAGATTCGGGCTTCTCGCCTGACCCGCTTCAAGCAGGACAAGAAGAGATCGCATGTAGCGATGCCCAAATATTTGAGCAGCCATGGTCACATGAAGGCGACAGTGGGAAACTGTCGCAAAAGGTAGATGATGATGAGACACAATTGCCACCAAGTCAGGAGGAGGCCCAGAGTTCGTATGTAGAAGATGAGGTGGTGGACAATAAAGTCACTGACCCAACCTGGCAAGGTGACATGCATAGTGAGGACAGCAGAACAGAGGGGGAGGGAGGCATAGCACCACAACAGGCAGGAACAAGCAGTGGAGTGGCCACAGACACAAGGCGGGCAACTGTTCCCTGGAACACCAACATGAGGGAAGTTGCCAGTCCAACTGTTAGGTTTTCCAGAGACTGGCCCTTTTTCAAAGATTGTCCAGATAACCCCAAAAAGGCCATTTGAAGCCTCTGCCATGCCAGCATCAGAAAGGGCAGTAAAACTAACAGCCTGAACACTAACAGCATGCTGAACACTAACAGCATGCTCAGGCACATGACAGCAAAGCACCCAACTAGTTGGGCCGAATGCCAGGGTCCAGAAACAGTGTCTGCGGGTGACACCACTGCCTGTTCTGCTGTTGTGCGTGCACGCCAACACTCTGTCATTGGCGCAGGTGAAGATGCCTCCCGCCCTGCACCTGTCGTTGCACACTTGCAACCATCACCGTCAGCAACCATGTCTTTGTCCCAGTGCAGCATTCAGTTGTCCCTACTCCAGTCCTTTGAACGCAAGTGCAAATACACAGCCAATGCCCCACAGGCCACAATAATAAATTGCCCCATTTTTCGAATGCTTGCACTTGAAATGTTGCCTTTTAGGCTCGTGGAAACAAAATCTTTCCGCAACATGATGGCGGCGGCCGTCCCTCGGTACTCGGTCCCCAGCAGCCACTATTTTTCCCGTTGTGCAGTCCCCATATTACACAAGCACGTGAACCCAGAAGCCCAGAACATTAGTCGTGCCCTCAACAACGCAATTAATGGGAAGATCCACCTAACCATGGACACATAGGCTAGAGCTTGTGGCCAGGGACAGTACATCTTGCTGACAGCAAACTGGGTTAATATAGTGGAAGTCGGGACCCAGTCGGACCCTGGGATGGAACACGTCCTTCCGATGACAAGTATTGCGGGCCCTAGGTCAATCAGGGTTGCCCCCACATTCTACAGCTCCTGCACCTCCTCCTTCTCAGCCTCCATCTCCGAAATGACCACATCAGTCGGAAGCTGAAAGCACTGCAGCACTGGCTTGGCCAAGCGGCAACAGGCTGTGCTGAGCTAATATGCTTAGGTGACAAAGCACACACCGCTGCAGAGTTGTTCACAGCTGTAAAAGAGCAGGCAGATCTGTGGTTGTCACCGCTGAACCTACAGTCAGGTATGGTCGTGTGTGACAATTGTCGGAACCTGGTGGCGGTTCTGAAGCTAGACAAGCTTGCACACGTACCATGCCTAGTCCATTTGCTCAACCTAGTGGTTCAGGGTTTCTCAAAACCTACCCAGATCTGCCTGAGCTGCTTGCCCATTTTCAAAAGTTACCTACAGCTTCCGCCGCCCTCGCCGTGCTTCAGCAGTGTATGCAGCTTCCAGCTCACCGACTGGTGTGCAATGTCACCACATGTTGGAACTCAACAATGCAGATGTTGGGAAGGATTTGTGAGCAGCAGAGGGCAGTTGTTGAGTACCAGCTTCAACACACCCGTCGTTATTCAGGTCAGCTTCCGCACATAAGAGCTCAGGAGTGGGCATAGATGTCAGACATCTGTGCCGTCCTCCAAAACTTTGAGGATTCCACCAAGATGGTGAGCGGCGATGACGCCATAATTAGTGTCACCATCCAACTTCTCTGTCTACCAAAATGCTTGGTGCTCACAATTAAAGAGGAGGCATTGCAGGCGGAGCACGATGAGATGGAGCAAGGAACCATACAGGGTGATGCCACACAGCCCAGCCTCATCTCATCCTAATGCGGATTGGGTGATAATGAGGAGGAGGAAGAGAAGGAGAAGGAACAGGAGCTGGTTTCCTGTGCTACAGACGGTACTACTCACACAGCTGTCATACCATCTGTTCAGCGCAGATGGCCTGAGGAGAGGGAGAACAAGGAGGAGGAGGAGAGCATGGACAGTCATCCTCTTGGTCAGGACAGGGAAGACTTGGCTGTTGGCAGTCTGGCACACATGGCTGACTTATGTTCCTCTGCCTTTCCTGTGACCCTTGCGTAGTACACATTTTGGCCAACAGTAATTACTTTATATCTCTCCTTCCCATGGCGGAGAGGTTTAGTAAAATATTGCAGTACCAGAAGGCCCTTGTTGAGGAATTATTGAAAAAATTCCCATCTGAAAACGCTGGCAGCAGAGGTCACACTTCGTTGGACAACCTAGGAGAACAGGCGAGGGAGACACAAACATGATGCAGCAGAGGCAGGGGAAAACTGTCAAAGGTATGGGCCATTTTTCTCAGACCCTACCAGCGCCCAGGCCCTGATGCTCGGGGTACTCTGACAAGGAGGGAAAAGTTTTAGAAGATGCTGAAGGAGTACCTTGCTGACTGTACCAACGTCATCCATGATTCCTCTGTGCCTTATAACTTCTCCATCATTATATCACCAGGGTGACCGTGATGCAACACACACATAATTTTTTTAAGGGTGTTTATGATGCCTGTAGGAATTTTTTTTAGAGGCCTACCTCTAACATTCTGTATGTTATACAGTATGTTAATGTATATCCCCCAGGGGTAAATGTTTTTCAGCCCATGCACAAATTCATTGCTCAGGTGAGATTTTGGCCCATTCTTCCGAACAAACACTCTTCAAATCCTTCTATGAGCTCTGAGCATTAGTTCCTCACATACACTGGGAAAAAGTATTCTAATTACTGATAGATTTTAGGTGGTATCATAACTTTCCATGACTTTTTTCAACTCTCTTTCTTCATGTGTTCAATACTTTTTCCCTATGTAATTTCTCATTATTACACATAACTTTATGGACATCTATGGTTTGATTTCTTTGCCTTTGAGGATTGAATGGATTGTTGCCGACATCTGGTCAGAATTTCATGTCAATAGCATCTCTAGAAATATATTTACTTGAAATTGGTGACGTGTTCAAAACTTATTTCACCTGCTGTAGGTGAATCGATTTTTCAGTTGTATTCTATTGATAAGCAAAATACCAAAATGTCTAAAAGGACGATATCCTACATATTTGAGCTCAAGGATCCACCTCCCCCATCATTTTTGGTGCCTTAAAGGGAAAAGAATTTCACCAGATTTGTGCTCATTTTGGTAAAATAAATCATTTGCATCCCTGAAATATTAAGGTAAATCATCTGATTTGCTAATGACATTTATTTTAGAAAAGTCACTTTTTGTGACATTTATTGAAGATATCCCACAAGTTTCGGAAGTAGGTTCAACAGCTGGAACTACCATAGAGCTCAATGGTAATGGTCATTGGTGGACACAGATACAGGTTAAAAAGAGCCTGTGTGCAAGAACAATTTATGGGCCCTTTGCAGTCCAATAGTTCAGTCTATGATAGAAGCTGCTTGCTGCTTTGGAGGTGCTAGTAGTGGCCCCATTACCTCTTGAACCGATGTGTGGCTGCATAGGTTACCCCAGTGATATACTGTGATATACCCCGGTAATAGATACACAGCAGAGCCGCCTTTCTATTATAGCAGGGCCAAACATCAACAAAAGAGGGGTTCTGTGCCAGAGGAGTATTTGCGCTCCCTGATCTTCCATTTCTAAAGAGAGCTGTGATGTCACAGTTGTTTACATGAGTGGTGTACATTTATGATGTCACAGTTTCTTACCTGTCTGAAACCTACTTATCATATCATACTGTTTACCTCCATCTTACATGATGAGAATACGGAGGGGTCAGAAGTAGAGTTGAGAGGATCAATTTGCGGAGAATCGAGTTGGAGTCGAATTTCTTCAAATTTGCAGTTTCACGCGATTTCGAACTTTTTTAGATTCGATTCATGTTTCGCAAAAAATACTTTTCCTTCACCATTTCCCACATTGAATAAGCATCAGAGAGTGGTCCATCATCCCCCATAACAGCTCCCCATAATGCCCTGCAGCTATAACATCAAGCGGATACCTTGTACAGTGGTGGTGAGAGTGGCGCCCTGCTGCGCATTGGTGCCACAGAACCCAGAAGGGTGCATGGATGGACTTCTCCACAAGAGGCCCTCACACATTCACACACCTCCACCCTACCACCTCAGACCAGCAGAGGGACCCCGTTAGGGATATATATAGAGGGTGGAGCCAGGAGCTCAGTCTAGAGTTTAGAGTTTAGTCTGTGAGTTGAGCAGAGAGCGTGCTGACACTCAGAGAGCAGTGAAGAGGCAGCAAACTGGCTGCTGTGCTTAGGTAAGCCAAGGCCTACAGCACGTGTGAAGGCCTAGTGAGGGCCTTGAGTGGGCCGAAGGCAGAGAGGAGAAGGAAGAAGTAGTGAGGGGGCAGAGGAGCATACCAGGCTCACCCTGAGATATATACCGGACACCGGGTCCGCGCCTACAGGGATCCTTTACACCTAGTAGGGACCACTGGAGCCCCTGGAGCACTACAGGTCGCAGGCTTACCAAACGCTGACTACAGTACCAGGGCTAGGAGTCACGGAGGTCCCAGCGTCCAGGGAGAGTGATTTCCAAAGAGAAGGCCCTACCACCAGATCAGCAGGTGCAAAGAGAGACAGTAACCAAGCTAGGCCTATCTCCAGGCAGGTCAGAAGCTTAGAGAATAAAGCAACGGATCAGGAGGCCCTATTCCCGCTCACTGGGGAGAGTCCAAAAGTGTGCCCTTCGCCTGGAGTACCCTGGACCGTGCCTGCAACATCACCAGTAAAGGTACTGAAGCTTACCCCCGTGTGAGTGTCCGTCTTTCCTCCGGGACTGTCCTGCCGTCTCTCCCCTGCACCACCATCCATTACACCCCACGCTGCCCTGGAGCTAGCTCTACCTGTGGAGAGCCACACCATCCCTGCTGCCGTAATACCAGCTCCAGAGGACTGCTCCGCAGCAGCGGCACCTCTTAGCCACATTCCAAAGGTGGCATCACGAACATTTTCCCAAATCCCCTATAAACTATTCCCCCCCTTTTACTGACTGCCCTGGGTCACAGACTGGGCCAGCTACCGTGATATCCCCCAGCAACCAGAGACCCGGCTGCCGAGTACCCCACGGCCCAGGGGGCGCGTCATCAGTACCTCGGCCATCACAGATGAGCGGTTCCAAGTGGAGCACAGTTTGTACAGCAGAGTCATTTTAGGTAAGTTTCTCTCCTGTAGAGTTCAAGCTCTCATGTTCAGTGGGGTCTTAGAGGCTTACCTGACTGAAAACCACTTGTGATATCATAATAGCTTACCTGAGTGAAGGAGTGATGTCACGGCAGCTTACATGACAAAAACACAGTTGCGATGTCACAGCAGCTTATATGACAGTAATACAGTTGTGATGTCACAGAAGCTTACATGACAGTAATACAGTTATGATGTCACAGCAGCTTACATGACAGAAACACAGTTGTGATGTCACAGCAGCTTATATGACAGTAATACAGTTGTGATGTCACAGCAGCTTACATGACAGTAACACAATTGTGATGTCACAGCAAATTATATGACAGTAACACAGTTGTGATGTCACAGCAGTTTATACAACAGTAACACAGTTGTGATGTCACAGCAACTTACATGACAGAAACACAGTTGTGATGTCACAGCAGCTTACAAGACAGTAAAACATTTGTGATGTCACAACACCTTACATGACAGTAACACAGTTGTGATGTCACAGCAGCTAACTTGACAGAAATACAGTTATGATGTCACAACACCTTACATGACAGTAACATAGTTGTGATGTCACAGAAGCTAACAAGAGAGTAACACAGTTGTGATGTCACAGCAGCTTACATGACAGTAACACAGTTGTGATGTTACAACAGCTTAAATGACAGTAACACAGTTGTGATGTCACAGCAGCTAACATGACAGAAATACAGTTATGATGTCACAGCAGCTTACATGACAGTAAAACAGTTGTGATGTCACAGAAGCTAACAAGACAGTAACACAGTTGTGATGTCACAGAAGCTAACAAGACAGTAACACAGTTGTGATGTCACAGCAGCTCACATGACAGTAACACAGTTGTGATGTTACAGCAGCTTACATGACAGTAATACAGTTGTGATGTCACAGCAGCTTACATGACAGTAACGCAGTTGTGATGTCACAACAGCTTACATGACAGTTACACAGTTGTGATGTCACAGCAGCTTACATGACAGAAACACAGTTGTGATGTCACAACAGATTACATGACAGTAACACAGTTGTGATGTCACAACAGCTCACATGACAGTAACACAGTTGTGATGTCACAACAGCTAACATGACAGTAATACAGTTATGATATCACAGCAGCTAACATGGCAGTAATACATTTGTGATGTCACAGCAGCTTACATGACAGAAACACAGTTGTGATGTTACAGCAGCTTACATGACAGTAATACAGTTGTGATGTCACAGCAGCTTACATGTCAGTAACAGTTGTGATGTCACAGCAGCTTACATGACAGTAACACAGTTGTGATGTCACAACAGCTTACATTACAGTAATACAGTTGTGAAGTCACAGCAGCCTACATGACAGTAACACAGTTGTGATGTCACAGCAGCTCACATGACAGCATCACAATTATGATGTCACAACAGCTCACATGACAGTACAGTTGTGATGTCACAGCATCTTACATGACAGTAACACAGTTGTGATGTCACAACAGCTTACATGACAGTAACACAGTTGTGATGTCACAGCAGCTCACATGACAGTATCACAGTTGTGATGTCACAGCAGCTTACATGACAGTAACATAGTTGTGATGTCACCTCAGCTTACATGACAGTAACACAGTTGTGATGTCACAGCAGCTTACATGACAGTAACACATTTGTGATGTCACAATAGCTTACATGACAGTAATACAGTTGTGATGTCACAA